>NC_073381.1:23946803-25146803 GCF_028641065.1 Leucoraja erinaceus | reverse complement strand
TATCCTTGTGTTAAAGCTGCCTGTATCTGAGAATACAATGAGTTAAATTTTCAGCACATTTATTAAAAGATTTGTTGACAGCCAATCTTTTTCTCTTTGGTGCTTAGCTTCGGACAGCAAAATCCTGACGTGTGCTGCTGTGTGGCGGATGCCGAAGGAATTGGAATCAGGCAGTCATGAATCTCCTGATGATTCATCAAGCAACCCACAGACCTTAGAGCTGCTTTGTCACCTTGACAACACAGCCCATGGCAACGTTTCATGGTAGGTCGGTCAGTATTGATTTAAAATATTTCAACTGCTTCCTTCAGGATGGGAATGTGTGAAATTTTTAATTGTAACATCGAAATAGCAAAATCCTGTGGGAAAAAAAGAGAGATATTCAGGGGAAAAAAAGCCACAATTAGTTTGTGTATGTCTTACACCAGTATACAGTTTTATTTTATTCAAGTAATTATCCATCAGTTTTCTGCTCAGTTTAACAAGTTATTAGCTTTAATGCATTCTAACATGCAGCTGATTAAGGTAAATGTTACTGGGGAATATATACATCGAGATTTGAAGTAATGAGACTGAAACGTTTCCAAATAAATAACACAATAATTTGTGTTATCATTTTCATTATAATCCAAATCTGTTTCTTTCATTAATCAATATGCAGCAATTGTAATTGGCTAATTATGACAATCATTGAACATTAGATGCAGATGGTTTAAATGAATTATGTTTGAACCTGAGATTTCATTAAAAATCTGATTTTCAAGTTTTTGATAACACTTCAATAATAAATGAAATGTACTTTTCAAAATAAATATACTCACACTTTCAAGGTGCATGTTTCATTGGAAACTACACTTGAGGTAGCCATTACTCCCCAGAAATGGCACAGAAATGGTTGTTTCCATGTTTAAGTTCCTTGCCTTTCTCACACATGAGAATCAACCTGGCCACAAAGTATTTGGGTTTTTTTCTTAGTGTCATTCAATTTACAAGACTTAAATATGGTTCAAAAAGTGTTTGGAAGCTTCTGCATAAGACGGCTAGGAACTGCTGCCAGCATGTAAATGAGAACAATGAAGGCATTACTGAGTTTACAGCACAGCATTTGCTCCACAGAACAAGACAAGCTGCTTCCAGCTGGGTTGGATTATTTGCAGGGGCACTTCTCCTGCTCTTAATTGTAGTGAGATATAGACAATAGGTGCAGGAGCAGGCCATTTGGCCCCTCGAGCCAGCACCACCATTCAATGTGATCATGGCTGATCATCCACAATCAGAACCCCGTTCCTGCCTTCTCCCCATATCCCTTGACTCTGCTATCTTTCAGAGCCCTATCTAGCTCTCTCTTGAAAGCATCTAAGATTCAAAGATTCACAAACAATAGTATTGCCTTATGCCATCAGTGATTGTTTTTATTAACTTACTAGACTAAGTGGGACCCGTTGGGTTCCATGTTCACACAGGAGGGCTGGTCCCCCGACACAATATTCCACCTCTCCACCAATTCCAATATTGGTGGCCAGTGGGGGGGGGGGGCTTTCTGGAGTGCTGGTATGGGTTCTTGGGGTGGCAGCTCAGTCCCTCAAGCCTGATCTGCTGGCACCTCACTCACGGCTGGTGGGCTGGCAGTTGACTCATGACTATTCCTTGAAATTCCATTTCAAGCAGGGTGCAAGGCCGCCAAATTCAAGTGCAGTTTCCAACCATTTCAAGCAGGGTGAAAGGCCATCAAATTCAAGTGCAGTTTCATACCACTTCAAGCTGGATCCATGGCCACCAAATTCAAGTGCAGTTTCATACCACTTCAAGCTGGATCCAAGGCCACCAAATTCAAGTGCAGTTTCATACCACTTTCAGCAGGGTGCAAGGCCATCAAATTCAGTGCAGTTTCATACCATTTCAAGCAGGATGCAAGGCTGCCAAACTCAAGTGCAGTTTCATTCCACTTCAAGCAGGGTGCAAGGCCACCAAATTCAAATGCAGCTTCATACCATTTCATGCAGGGTGAAACCACCATAAAACCACACAAAACACCAAACTCACAGTTCAGTAGACATTTAATGTGTTCAGTTGATTCACAGCTCAGACAGAGTTGTGACCTCTCCCTCCCCCATCATGCAGAGACTGAGCCACACCCACACTTCCGGGTTTTATAATCCCTCCCCATCCCACCGGAAAAGATGTGGCTTTCATGGTGTGATTGACAGGAGAGAGATTCTCAACATTTTTAAAACACTAATAACACTTTTATTTTTCATTGATGGGAAGAATTCTCTGCACCTGCTCAGCCGAGGGGAGACTGAGTAAGCTGGCCAAAAAGCACAGCCGTAAGTGGTAGCGTTTTATCTAAAATCAATATACAGTGCAAACAGGAAGTAAGTGCATTTGCAGTAGTGCCTTTTAGCTTCAAGCCAAAGCACCCAAGCCACCATTTGCAGAAAGTAGTGCCGTTCAACTTCAAGCCAAAGTACCCAAGCCACCATTTGAAGTAAGTAGTGCCTTTTAACTTCATGCCACCATTTGAATTAAGTAGTGCCTTTCAACTTCATGCTACCATTTGCAGTAAGTAGTGCCTTTCAACTTCAAGCCAAAGCACGCAAGCCACCATTTGCAGTAAGTAATGCCTTTCAACTTCAAGCCAAAGCACCCGCCACCATTTGCAGTAAGTAGTGCCTTTCAACTTCAAGCCAAAGCACCCAAGCCACCATTTGCAGTAAGTAGTGCCTTTCAACTTCAAGCCAAAGCACCCGCCACCATTTGCAGTAAGTAGTGCCAACTTCAAGCCAAAGCACCCAAGCCACCATTTGCAGTAAGTAATGCCTTTCAACTTCCAGCCAAAGCACCCGCCACCATTTGCAGTTAGTGACTTTCAACTTCAAGCCAAAGCACCCAAGCCACCATTTGCAGTATGTAGTGCCTTTCATCTTCAAGCCAAAGCACCCAAGCCACCATTTGCAGTTAGTAGTGCCTTTCAACTTCAAGCCAAATTTCCGAAACACCCATTTGCAGGCAGTGCCTTTTTACTTCAAACAAACCATATTTTCATTTTCAAAACACATTAAGGGCTCACAGTTGTGTAGACATTCATTCAGTGTTACTCAGAGCTCAGAGAGATGTTACCCTTGGCTTCATCCATCTTGCAGAGACTGAGTGAGGCACACCACTTCCTGGTTTTATAGTCCCCCCCCCCTCCCTCCAGCAGGGGCAGCAGAGAGAATGGTGATTTTTTAAAAAACATTAATATCTCTCTGATTTGTCATCGATGTGAAAACTCCTCCGCACCCGTAAGGCGGAGGGGGGCTCTGAGCGAGGTGGCAAAAAATGACGGCCGAAGGTGGCGGCGTTCTGTCGGATATCGCAGCACAGTGGGCCAAAAGCGGTCAAGATCAGAGTTTTAGTAATATAGATTATGTATCCAGCTCCTTTCAGACTGCAGAAAACCACAAGGCACAGTTTGCAGTCCTTCATGAATGAGACCATTTGAGGCAAGCAAAACTTATCCTGCTTTCATTGATGCTCAGGCACAGTGAACACAGTGTTGCACATGCCAGCCTTCCAATGGTGCAGGTTAAGATTGACCTGCCATGTGTGATCTTGGCTCTTTTTAAGAAGGAAAAATTGTTTCACTCTGTTAAACATTGGCAGTGCATCCTGCTGACATACGCCTATGATGCTATTCCTTCATGTTGTCTCATCCTCACTTTTACTTAGGTTTCAACCAGCATTTCAATCAAGGACTGCCTTCTGAGCATCGAAAATTAACTCCTCATGATATGACTGGTGATCTTTGGTCACATGTGCACTGCAAGGCAACATTGTACCACAGGGAAAATTATGCAGAATACATTGACATTTTAAAGCAATGATACCCATTGTTTGAAACAGTGTGGAGCTCTGTAGTAGAGCACCTTTGAAAGCTTGCATTAGTCTATTTGCAAACTGCTCATCCTAAGCATTAAGTAGCTACAGGGTGAGAGCTGGATATGGAAATAAAGCAATAGGAAGTACAATAGTAAGTAGAGAAGAGGGAGGGAAGTTGCAAAATGCTCAGCCTTCTTCTGCCCAGGCTCGATATTTAAATTATTAATTAGTATCCTCAGCAATGGTTATGCAATTCGTCAATACCTTTTGCTGTTCTCCAATAATTGACATCACATTATCTTTTTTATTATAACGCATGAAATGAAAATGACCACAAAATGTATATCTTGGCCTCATCTGTAAAGGCATGAGTGTCCTGGTCAGCACATGGACACAGCATAGAGATTAAAGAGTGAGGGATTTGGGAGCAGAGATGTTATAATTCTGACAATGAATTAGGCGTCTTTGTTTCTCGAGCTGCTTCACCTCCATAGTCTTGGTGATTCATTTGTTGCCCGATTATGACAATGTGTTCAATTATGAAAAGTGGGTCCAGAATTGTGTTGGGGGTAGTGCGAACTTGCAAGGCAACAACACGTGTTCCGAAGCAGAATGAAAATCTTTGATTAAAACCTTAGCATTGGCCATTTGATATTGTAACATGGTTACTTCATGCTGTTTCAGGTGTGGACTCCTATACATCCATGAGATTGAGTGCAGGCTTGGCGATCATTTCGCTGAACACCTCCGCTCAGTCCGCCTAGGCCTTCCCGATCTCCTGGTTTTTAAACGCTTTAACTCCCCGTCCTATTCCCACACTGACCTTTCTGTCCTGGGCCTCCTCCGCTGTCAGAGTGTGGCCCAACACAAATTAGAGGAACAATGCCTCACGTTTCGCTTGGGCACTACAACTCAGCTGTAGAAATATTGATTTCCCTAACTTCAAGAAACCTTTGCTTTTGTTTTCTCTCCATCCTTCCCAATCCTAGTTCTCAGTCTAGTTTAATTGGCCTCTTGATTAAATATTACTGATTGTATGCCTCGTTATCACCATCCCCTCAGCTTACAACATTGCAATGATCATCGTCCCCTTTGATCTGTGTTTTCTCACCTTACCCTTCCATATCTCTATGTCCTCGTTTCCCCTGACTCTCAGTCTCAAGAAGGGTCTTGACCTGAAAGGTCACCCATTCCTTTTCTCCAGAGATGCTGCCTGTCCCGCTGAGTTACTCCAGCATTTTGTGTCCATCTTTGGCGACTTCACGATTGTGTTAGCTTTTCCATATGACATATGATGAGCTCTAAGTTCTTGGCATCTGTTTTCATCAAGGCGAAGGACATGGGGAATAGTGAGCTCAGTGTGGAGAATGCTAAAATCCAAGGGCGTTTCGAGATTAAGGAGGAAATGATGTTGGGACTCTTGATGTGCATTAAAGTGGATTTCTCACCTGGATCTCATGGGATCTATCCCAGGTTATTGAGAGAGGCAAGACAGGAGATTGTGCGAGCCTTGGTGAAGACCTTCCCAAAGGACTGGAGAGTTGCTAATGTTTTTCCTTTACTTAAGAAGGGAAGTACAGAGCATCCAGGAAATTATAGGTCAGTGAGCATTGCGTCAATGGTAGGGAAACTATTGGAGAAGAATCTTCGGGATAGGAATAAATGACTTGGATGAAAACGTAGTCGACTTGGTTACCGAATTAACGGATGACACCAATATTGCTGGGGTCGCATACTGTGAGGATGGCATAACATACGATGATCATAGTATCTATCATAGTATATCATAGTTGATATAGATCAACTACAGAAATGGGCAGAGAAATGGCAGATTAAGTTGAATCCAAGCAACTATGGGAGGTCAAATGTGAGGACGAAATATGCAATTCCTTTATGGAATTCCATATGCATGACCTTTAACAGCATTGTACAGAGGGATCTTGAGGGCCAAGTCCATAACTTACTGAAAGTGGCAACACCAGTAGCTAGAGTGGTAAAGAGGCATATGGTATGCTTGTTTCCATAGGTCGAGGCGTTGACTATGAGAGTAAAGAAGTCTGGATACGGCTGTAGAGATCTTTGGTAAGGCAGCATATGGAGGATTACGCGCACTTCAGTTCACTCCAATACAGGAAAGATGTGAAGGCATTGGAAATGGTGCAGAGAAGGTTTACCAGTATGATGTCTGGATTGGGGGTATTAGCTACAGGGAGAGTTGGAAAGACTTGGATTATTTTCTCTGGAACTCGAGAGGTTGTGGTGAGACCTGATAGAAGTATATAAAATTATGAGAGGCATATATCGGGGAGACAGTCAGAACCTTTTTCCCAAGATGGAAAAATCCATAACTGGAGGTCATAGATTTAAGGTGAGAGAGGCAAAGTTTAAAAGATATGTGCGGGGCATATTATTTTGCACAGATTGTGGTGAGTGCCTGGAGCATGCTTCCGGGGATGGTGGTGGAGGCAGATAAGCTAGGGGTTGTTAAGAGACTTTTGGATAGCTGTATGGATATGCAGGTTGTGGAGGGATGGATTATGTGCAGGCAGATACGAGTTTATCGGGGCACCATGTTCAACGCCGACAATGTGGGCAAAGAGCCTGTTCTTGCACTGTACTGTTCTATGTTCTATGAGTTCGACTTTTTTCCGTGTTGTGTGCTGACATGTTTTCCTGCAAGTAAACAGAAGCAAATCAGTGAGCATTTTACAATGTACTGTATTGTCAGTTGACTGTCCTGGTTTGATAATTGCCTTGTGTGTGAATTTGGAGTGTAAAGGGCCTGTCCCACTTGGGCGTTATTTGCGCGTAATTTACGCAACATTATTTGCGCATCGCGAATCATTACATGCGCATGGTGCATGGTGACGTAGGCAGTGACGCGCGCATGGTGCATGGTGACGTAGGCAGTGACGCGCGCATGGTGCATGGTGACGTAGGCAGTGACGCGCGCATGGTGCATGGTGACGTAGGCAGTGACGCGCGCATGGTGCATGGTGACGTAGGCAGTGACGCGCGGTTGCGCGCGGCACCCCAGGATTTTGGTATGTACAAAATCTTCGCGCGCCATCTGCGTGACGCGCAAACAACGCCCAAGTGGGACATGCCCTTAAGGCATCTACACTGTGAAATGTAGAACATTTGAATTGAAGGACTGAATATTGATTAAAAGAGATTGTAAGATTGATTTTTTACAAGGTGAGGCCAGTAGTACAATTATTCAGTTATGCCATTTGAAGATCGAGCCCAAACACCTGGTGATCTATAGATTGATCTGACATTGTATTTGTGTACATCCTTCTTGGCATTGTTACCTATACCTACTGCTTCTTTTATCTGAAGGCCAGTGTTCTGACATCTTATACTGAGATCAGTGTACTGTCAGAAATGTTTGGTAGAGCTTCACTTGAATGTTTGACCACTTCTCAAGGTATCAGAGGGATTCATTTTTGAAATGGTCCCCATTACTTCATGCAACAGCCCTTGCTATTTGGCCGCATGATGATTCCTGAGACTAACGAACAGTGCAGGTGGTGCTGGGTGCAGGCAGCAATAATATGAAGCAGTAGGTAGCAGCAGTTTAATGTTCTGCCTGCACGCATTGAATTAGTTAATCGTGTAGTACAATCTTCTTAAAGATCTAAAGCAATTTATTTCCCAAAATAGCTAAATGTTTTGGAGTGGAAGTGTGCTTTCTTGCGATGGCACACTGGCTGTGCAATTTCCCAAATTATTTTGAATGTTTTCATTAAAAATAAAGAATTTACAATTTTATTTCTCAGTTACCTGAAATTTCTAATGCCTACGATTAAATGTTAGTAGAAAAGCATTTCATACTTTGCAATTATCAATTATCCTCTAAAATATACTTTGTCATTTCGTTTGGACCTCAAGGGGTCCAAATGACAAATAAATTGTATCTTGTATCTTGTCTCAGGTTACTGAATAGAAACTTTTTTCTTGAAAGCCAGGCTCGCTTCTCAAAACCTTAGCATGCATTTGAAGGATGATTGAGCTGAATATGAAATGTACATCCTGATCATGTACACAGTATTACATTTCACAAATCTCAGGATTTATTCCTCTCAAATAATTCTAATGCACCAGAAAATCTATCAGTAAATGATTTTGGAAAAAAAAAACAATTTGATGATAGCCAAAATTCTCATAAATGTAGATTTGGTAATATTTCTAGCTATTAATTTTGAATTTTAATTGTAACTTGATTTACAAAGTTTTTGGATTCCGTTTGAATTTTTCTTTGGAAATATAAATCTTAATTATGATTTTGATTCATTCAATATGGGATTATCAAGGACATTATATGTGTTCACCTTAAGTAGGGGTCAGTTCCAGTGAAGATGTGAAACTTTGGAATCTATTGGAGCACACTTATAAATGCATTATAGGCCATTATCATTTTTTCCATGAGTACGTTCTGATCCAACATGCCATCTGAAAAGTATTTATCCCCCTTTGACTCTGTTGCTTTGACCTCCTCGGCCTCATCCATTTCCCAACTTTTCATTATGCTGCAAAGGTAGAAAATCTGTATCCAAATTTTGCAACATTATCAAAAAGTGTATGAAAATATATTTGTGTGAATAAATTGCAGGACTTTTAACTTTCCAGGCTTTCAGCCTCCAATATTTGCAAGTTGCAGTGAGTCCCCAAGTGGCTTCATTGGATAATCATTCCATTACATCCTCCCTTTGTAAGTTATGACTTTTATATGCAACAGGAACAAAGTGCTGTGTAAATATAAATTTATATGCAACTTGGATAGGTACACAAAAATGTTGGAGAAACTCAGCGGGTGCAGCAGCATCTATGGAGCTCCATAGATGCTGCTGTACCCGCTGAGTTTCTCCAGCATTTTTGTGTACCTTCGATTTTCCAGCATCTGCAGTTCCTTCTTAAAGTACTTGGATAATTTCCTCTACTATAATTCCACATAGTTTGGGAATCTTTGATATTCTGAATTGTGCAAACCTAGACCTTGTAAGACATGGTATATATGCATTTTACTAATAAATTGTGTTGGTGAATATGATTGGGATTGTTACAAACATTTTTTTGATCTACAGTGTACTATGGGAGCCAATGGGAGATGGTAAAAAGATAGCATCATTGGCTGATAATCACATTCTTCTTTGGGACCTGCAAGAAAGCTCAAGCAAGGCCGTGGTAAGCAATTTTGTAGTTTACCTTTTTCTTTTCTGATAAAACCATTGTTTTCCTATTCTCAGTTGTTTTCGGTATAAAATCGATTTTATTTTGCATTGTTACTGAAAACATCCTTTGGTAAACGTATTGAGAGTAATTGCATCTTTACGATAGTGAATGTATATTGTTAAAATTGCTTACAAAATATCATTATAGTGTGTTAATTTACATTGAGAGTTTCTATTATAATTGTTGATGTGCCAAAATAAAGATTGATTGATGGGAAGTTAAAGTGGACACATAGATAGTACACAACCACCCAAGGTGACAAAAGGCAGGGAAGATGTTTGCACCTGGTTCTGAATGGCTACGAAACGATAAGGCGTCTTGTGCCTATGAAGCAAGCATTAGACCATTTGAAAATTTAGAGAAAGAGGCTGAATGAAGCTTTGAGTCAAGTAGAAGATCTGCTTTGGGTTGCTGCTGATTGGTTTGGAGAAAACAAACCCCAACACTATGCCTTAAATAAGGTAATTACTTACAACTGAAAGCGCACAGTCCTGAGAATGTTTTCATATACGCCGTACAATGTCTCTGAATCCAATCGGCAAACCTCAACTCTTTCCATTCGCTCGATCCCATCTTCTATTGCCCGGTCCCTGGTCTTTGAGCTTCCAGAGCAAACCTACCTCCGAATCCGCTCAATCCTCCTATCGACCTCCACAACACACATCAGTCACAAGTTTGGAAAAGGGGAAGTACAATGGGATCTGGGGGTCCTTGTACATCAGTCTATGAAAGTAAGCATGCAGGTACAGCAAAAAAAAAATGAAATGAAATGATTCAATTTATTGTCATTGTCAGTGTACAGTACAGAGACAACGAAATGCATTTTTAGCATCTCCCTTGAAAGGGAGACACAGGGCGTCGCGGTGTGCCCGCGCCTGCCGCCGTAACATTCCATTACAGGCAAAGGTGGGTGAAGTGTCTTGCCCAAGGACACAACGACAGTATGCACTCCAAGCGGGATTTGAACCGGCTACCCTCCGGTCGCCAGCCGAACTCTTAGCCCATTGTGCTATCTGTCGTCCTAGCAGGCAGTGAAGAAAGCGAATGGCATGTTGGCCTTTATAACAAGAGGAATCGAACATAGGAGCAAAGAGGTCCTTCTGCAGACCTAGTGAGACCACACCTGGAGTATTGTGTGCAGTTTTCATCCCCTAATTTGAGAAAGGACATTCTTGCTATTGAAGGAGTGCAGCGTAGGTTTACAAGGTTAATTCCCGGGATGGCGGGACTGTCATATGCTGAGAGAATGGAGCAGCTGGGCTTGTACACTCTGGAGTTTAGAAGGATGAGAGGGAATCTCATCGAAACATATAAGATTGTTAAGGGCTTGGACACGCTAGAGGCAGGAAACATGTTCTCGATGTTGGGGGAGTCGAGAACCAGGGGCCACAGTTTAAGAATAAGGGGTAAGCCATTTAGAACAGAGATGAGGAAATGCTTTTTCTCTCAGAGAGTGGTGAGTCTGTGGAATTCTCTGCCTCAGGGGGCGTTGGAGGCAGGTTCTCTGGATGCTTTCAAGAGAGAGCTAGATAGGGCTCCTAAAAATAACGGAGTCAGGGGATATGGGGAGAAGGCAGGAACGGGGTAATGATTGGGGATGATCAGCCGTGATCACATTGAATGGCTGTGCTGGCTCGAAGGGCCGAATGGCCTACTCCTGCACCTATTGTCTATTGTTCCTGGGTCAGCCAATTTAGATATATTATTGTTATTGCAGTACAATCTCTACCTCCTCCCTCTCTACCCTCCTCCCCTCCCTCTCTACCACCCCTACCTCTCTACTCCCCTTCTGGGGACCAGCCCTCCCCTGTGATGCCTCTCCCCCCCCCCCCCCCACTTGATCTAGTCTTTATTAAATTTCTCCCTAATCTATTTTTTAAGAAGATCAATCCCAGCACCTTTCTATATAAATTCCTCATTCCTAATGCCTTTCTAGAAAACTTTCAGTGCACCAGTTTAACTAAACAAAATGATAAAATTGGAAAATATTCTCAAAAAAAAATGTAATTGGGTAAAAAAAACACACAGTGGATCAGGCAGCATCTTGGGAGAACATGGACAGGTGGCATTTTGGGTCAGGGCCCTTCTTCAGACTTCAAAAGCCCTGTGTTTTTGTACCTTTAATTAATTAGAGTTTTTTTTAGATCTTTTTTTATTTTCGTGCTTCATACTGACTGGTTTGATTGACTAGGGGCAAGTGTCAAGAGTTTTTAATTGTCATACAAAACTGACAATAGAACAATGACATTCTTACCTGCTGCAGCTTATCGGGCTCATTAACGCAATAACAGATGGATACATTTATAATAATCAATTATACAATAAATTAACTATAATACGAGGTAAGGAACTGGATCCACTCCAATTCACTACAAATCAACAAGGAAATGAACTCGCTGGCTCTCTGCTCTGCACTGGAGCGATATAGCAATAAATCTGTAGTTGGATTAGTCCAGAATGTGTACAGCAACAATGTGCAGTGGGGAGTTCAGAGCGAGAAAATAAAAAGTTGAAAAATGGATGGAGAACAAAATGTTTGTGACATTTAAGTTTGTGTAATGTTTTAAAGGAGTTGTAAAGTGGTGAAATGTCTGGCTTTACAATACTCTTTTTTTAACTGAATTTGACTTTCTAAGATGTAAAAGATAATAAAAGTAATTATTAATTTATTTATTAATCCCATTAAGTTTTAAAAAATCAATTTTATAAGTAAACATTTACCAATTTTTCATAAATTCATAGGATTGTACAGAAAGTTGCTGACTTTGGCTCTGGTTTACTTCCAGTGCAAGGAAACAACAGGGTCCAATCATTTTAATGAATTGTAACCAGTATGTGATGAATGGGAAAGTAGGTCATAAAAAACTTAAGTGAATCAGAAAAGATCAGGAGGATAATTGCAAAATGAATAGCAGCTTCACATCCATTAAACTTTATGTGTATGGCACATTGAGAGCGAAAGTGGCAGCAACTGGATCAGATGCAATCAAGTGCCGTGCATCATTGGGAACTTAAATTAAATGTTTTTGCAATATAGACTCACTGGCTAAATATTTTTTCACTGGTCTTTTTTTTAGCACTGAACATATCATTCTCCAAGTCATATCAAGTCAAGTTGATTGTCTTAGGCACAGTGCATTGAGGCACAGATACTGTGGAAAGCTTGCTTCCAGCAGCATCACAGGCACATAGACTCAGACAGCAAACAAAAATATATCTTATTATTTGAATTTCATAAAAATATATTCGGTAAAAAGAGTAAAAACTGCAAAAAAACAAGAGTGCAAAGAAAACAAATCCATGGTAGTGCAAGAGATGGCTTATTGTTGAGGTAGGAGAAGGCTTGATTCAAGAACCTGATGGTTGCAGTGAAGCAGCTGTTACAGAGTCTGCTGGTGTGCAGCATCAGGCTTCAGTACGTCCTGTCTGACACGAGCAGTGAAGACAGGGCATGGCCTAGAAGGTAGGAATCATCGATGATAGATGTGGCCTTCCTGAAGCAGTGCTTCATGTAGATGCTTTTGATTGTGGGGAGGACTGTGCCTGTGATTGACAGGGCTAAGTCTACCACTCTCTGCAGCCTCTTGCGTTCATTGGCTTTGGAATTGCTATACCAGGCCATAATCCAATCAGTCAGGATACTTTCTAACTCTTGTGAGGTCCAAAGATGTATTGTAAGTATTGCCAGCAAGGAATAGATGAGAATGTGGGATTAATGACGGATTAGTATAAATGGGTGCATTATGGTTGGCGTGGACTCAGTGTGCCAAAGGGTCTGTTTGAGTGTGGTATTTCTCTGTGACTCTAAAGTACAACATTAATATTTATGAATTCCTGCATAGTTAATTTATTTGGCTGTTTCTCGAATTCTATATCTTCCTTTCTTGATGCCATTGGTTTATGTAACGTGTTTTAGCTCTCAAGTTCAGCAACTCTCGAAGGAAAAGGCCAGTTAAAGTTCACTTCTGGACAATGGAGTCCTCACCACAACTGCACACAAATTGCAACAGCTAACGACACAGTTATTCGAGGCTGGGACACCAGGACCATGAGGTAAGCACAAGATGGTTCTCAATCAGCAGTTCATTGTAGTTGTTGTATATTGAAGACATAATCTGAAAATACTTGACATTCTAAACTTATTAAAATGCAGCCTGTGAAATGACCACCTTTAGGCATGCTTTCAGTTGATCGCTTCAGCAAATTAACATCTTACAATTTACTGCAACTTTTGTAATTGGCATTACTGTATTTACTACACAGGTGGCTTTAAGATGGTTTAGTTGTATATACTTATATCTTATTAAGTCAGTAATGAACAAATCCATAATGGTATTTATTTGACTTGTTTGTGCAACCTCAGTGCCAACTCTGTAATGTCAGAATTCTTTGTCTCTGTCCCTGCAACCATTGGGATTTCATTGGACTTGCTGAAACACAGAATAAAGCTATTGATATTATTTCAAGAAATCACCCAAGCAATTTTGACTTCACCCTTTCACCTCATTGGATAGCAAAATGCACCAAATGTTCCTACTGAGCTCTACTCATTGTGTACCTACACAATGATTGGACTTCCACAGTATTTGAACTTCTGAACTTTTTATTCAAATGTTTGTTCTTTAATTTTTTTGAAGGAAACTTAGCTAATTTTCAAGAACTAGATCCAATCAGGACTTCATAAAAAAATAAAAAAGATTTACGCAAAGAATCCCTTGTGGGGGGAAGTCAGCCACAAACTAAAAATCTCGTCTGGGTCCTATTGCCTTATTTAAATAATAGAGTGATAGAGCTATAGAGCTCAGACCCCTCATTCCATCTTGCCCATGCTGACCAAGTTGGTATTACTGGCCTAGTCCCATTTTCCTGCATTGGGTCTACAGCCCTCTAACCCCTTCATATCCATATGTTTATCCAAATGTATTTTTAAAGTCGTAATAAGCTCATCTGACAGATTATTTCAGATACAGACCACCCTCTGAGAGGAAAGGTTGTTCCTGACATCCCTATTAAGTCTCTCTTCATTTATCTTGAACCCTTTGCCCTCCAGTTTTATAATCCTCTAGCCTGGGAAGAAGGATGTAGATGGTCACATTATCCATACCCTTCATGAAGTTGAACACCTCTAAAAAGTTAGCCCTGATCCTAGTTAGCCCTGCCATGATCACATTGAATGGCGGTGCTGGCTCGAAGGGCCGAATGGCCTACTCCTGCACCTATTGTCTATTGTCTATTGAGCTTCCTACGCTCCAAAGGAAAAATACCTAGCATATCCAACCCCTCCCTATACTCAAGCCCAAAAGCCCATGTTACACCATGGTGAATCCCATCTGCACCCTTTCCAACTTAATGATATCCTTCCCATAGCTGGGTGAACCGGACTTACGACACAGTACACAAACTGAGGACATGTACACTTAAATCATGATGTGTCAACTTTATACAATACGCTTACCAATACTGAATAACGTTTAGTGGAGAAGGAAAAAATGCTTTTTTTGCTATAAAGATATAAACTTTACAAAAATACCAGTTTTGTAGACGATTTTGTACACAATGATCAGTTGTATGAAAATTGTATGAAACACCATGTGTGGTGCCTTTGAAAATATAAATTAACCTATTTAATATTCACTTATTTTTATGATGCATACTTTTATTTCTAAACTTCAAAATTACATGGAATCTTTCCAAAAATTAATTCAATGAAAATATTAAATATTATGCAAAATTATGTCTATTCCACATTAATAAAGTCAGAGGAATAGGTGTAAACTATCCTGAAGCCTACATCCTCGTTTAACAAAATCATGACTAATGTGTGGCCTAGAGCCATAGCAACGTTTTTTCTCCATACTTTGGATTTACAAAAGGTATATTAATCTCAGACTCTAAAAATTACGAGTTGGCCCTTGTGGGGGTGATTTCCAAATGTCTACATGTGTGTGCAGACCAGTTTTTCTAACTTTGTTGCTGAAAGTCCTGAGTTGAATGTGTTGACATGTCAGAATCAGTCATCTATTAAATTTCCTCTTGGAATTTAACCCTTGGAATCCTGGTATCATTCTGATAGTTCTGTGCTGCACTCCCTCTAAGATTTGTGCCAGCCATGGAACTTTGCCGATTAGAAAGAATATTCCCTGATTTACTGTAACTTACCCACTAGTTTTGTTCAATGTCTATTGGGCATATGGCTAGAACTACATGCAAGACATGTAAATACATTCTTTCCATCAGTATTTAATATCTTTGATATTGAACAATATAATTTCCTAAAGCTTGAGGGCTGTCAGCAGTAGCATGATTATAATGGATAGGCAACAGTGGTTGCTAGGACAAAGGTGAAGGTGTGGCATCAGTCTGTGCAGGTGATCCCCATTGTCCTGGCGCGACCATTCAAGATAGAACCTCGGGCCACAAATCTCAATTCACTCTCTCATCAAAATAAAGTTGCTTCCAGAATAACTGTTGAAAGAATGAAGGTGAAATTGCTAGTTCTTTTCTACGTTTTAGTTATTAGAACATAGACTACAGAGCTCTATTTAAAAGGAAATAGTTAATTTAAAAAAATATATAAGATTTAAAAGAAACAGGAAGAAACAGAAATACAAAGTAAATGTTTTCAATTGCTGTTGAAGAATGATCACCTGAACATATTGTTTTTTCGAGGCTGCAAGCCCATGATCATATAATGGCAATCTTAATATAAAAGTATTATTACCAAAATTATCCAAATGAAATTAAAATTTCTGAGCTAGGATCACATTTCTTAAAAAAGTGAGCTAATTGGGATCAGTTAGCATGGCTTTGAGTGGGTCAGATCATGTCTTACAAACCATTGGGTTTTTTGAAGAGGTGGCAAAAGTGTTTGATGAAAGTGGGCCAGTGGATGTTGTCCACATGGACTTCAGTAAGGTCCTTCATGGTACAGTGCTCCAGAAGATTACGATGCATGCCATGAGATCCACGGGACTTGGTTGTTTGTTTTCAGAACTGACTTACACACAGAAGGCAGAGGGTAGCAGTGGAAGGATGTTATTTTCACTTGAGCCCTGTGACCAATGGTGTTCTGCTGGGATCAGTGCTAGAACTCTTGTGTGTGATATATATCAATAACTCGGACACAAATGTAGATGGGTTGGTTATTAAGTTTCAAGATGGCACTAAAATTGATGGAGTTACAGACAATGAAGAAGCCTGTCAAAGGATACAGCAGGATATAGATAAGTTACAGATATAGACAGAGAAATGTCAGATGGAGTTAATCCGGGCTAGTGTAAGGTGTAGCACACTTTGGAAGATTAAATGTAAAGGGAAAGTATACAGTTAATGGCCCTTAACACGCACGCACACACACTCGCACCTATCTGATATTAAAAAAAGACAAAGAAGTATTAGTAAGTACAAGAGCTAGATATTCCTCTACATACTTTCCTATCTGTCCCTTTTATTGCCATCCATAAACAATAGTGCCAGATCTGGGGTAGTTGCAGTCAGCCTTCAGTTTGATGAGGGACAAGCATGTTTAGATCACACCTCTCCCTTTATTTTGTTTTGCCAAAGTTCATGTTTTTTGTGTTTTAGGACTGTCTACTCTTTTCAAGAGACTTTATTGGTGTGATAATGATCTTTCCAAATATATTCTGTAGCAGTTGTCCTACTCCAACTCGGCATGGGAAATCCATCTCCAAGACTTTCTTCTTTGCCTACCAATGGTTGCAAGCCTACATGAGAGATTTCTAGCAGATCAGAATAGTCAATTATTCCCTTTTATAGAGTTTTTGTCTTAACTTTACGTAACATAGAAAATAGGTGCAGGAGTAGGCCATTTGGCCCTTCGAGCCCGCACCGCCATTCAATATGATCATGGCTGATCATCCAACTCAGTATCCTGTTCCTGCCTTCTCTCCATACCGCCTGATCCCTTTACCCACAAGGGCCACATCTAACTCCCTCTTAAATATAGCCAATGAACTGGCCTCAACTACCTTCTGCGGCAGAGAATTCCAGAGATTCACCACTCTCTGTGTGAAAAAAGTTTTCCTCATCTCGGTCCTAAAAGATTTCCCCCTTATCCTTAAACTATGACCCCTTGTTCTGGACTTCCCCAACATCGGGAACAATCTTCCTGCATCTAGCCTGTCCAACCCCTAAAGAATTTTGTGAGTTTCTATAAGATCCCCCCTCAATCTTCTAAATTCTAGCGAGTACAAACTGAGTCTATCCAGTCTTTCTTCATATGAAAGTCCTGACATCCCAGGAATCAGTCTGGTGAACCTTCTCTGTACTCCCTCTATGACAAGAATGTATTTCCTCAGATTAGGAGACCAAAACTGTACGCAATACTCCAGGTGTGGTCTCACCAAGACCCTGTAACAAGTTTTGACAGACATTGTTCCTTAAACAATATACCTGCAACACTCAAGCCTTGATGATTTAAAAACTGAAAGGTCTGCTCATTTTATGACCATGATCCTAGATCCACTGCCCACCAATATGCCGACTGTGTAGCATCACTGTGGCATTGTGGCTGCAGCTCATGGAGAAAATCCTGAAGCTTACTATGGCTGCAACATTCTCCCTGGAGCAGCAATATACTTCCAATTTATGCAGCATGTTAACCTATATAAATTCACTGTTCCTCCATTGGTGCTGAGTCACTGGCGGGATTCATGACCTTACTTTATTATTGGACATCCATCATCGTAGAGTTGTAGAGGTTCAAGAGAAAGGCCATCATCACCATCACAGCAATAAATCCAGTCTTGTCAGTGACAACTGCTCCCTGAGAATAAATAAAAAAGTGTTAACTACTTAATTAATCATTTAGGTGATCCTGTTTAAGGGATGAATATTGCTTAGGGATTTGGGAGAACGTGCTGCTAATTTGTCATGGGTTATTTTGCATCCTGATGAGAAAATGGGATCTCATGCAAAACATTGCATTTATATAAATGATTAAGAAAGTACTGCAGATGCTGGAAAAGTCGAAGGTAGACAAAAATGCTGGAGAAACTCAGCGGGTGAGGCAACATCTGTAGAGCGAAGGAATAGGCGACGTTTCGGGTCAAGACACTTCTTCAGACAGATGTGGGGGGCGGCGGGAAAAAGAAAGGAAGAGGGGGAGATAATTTATCAGTATTTAACAAAAAAATGCAATACTCCGAATTATAGGCCAGCATATAGGTCAGTGAGCTTTACAAGATTGACAGAGTAATTGTTGGAGGTTCGTAGAAACAGGATTTACTTCCATTAAAAACATATATACACATTAGAACAAATCAGTATGGGTTTGTGTAGGGGAGGTCCTATCACATTGAGTTTCTATTGAGTTTTTGAAGAAGTAATGAAGATGATTGATGAAGATAGGGCAGTAGATGTTGTGCACAGGGACTTTGTAAAGGACTTTGACAAGGCCTTTGAGGATAGGTCCAGAAGATTAAGTATGGATGGCTATAGAAAACAGATGATTCTGACAAGGATAATTCTCAGAAATTGAATCCTTACATAACCCGGGAACTGCCAACATTCTTTGCACATACTCTCACATCCAAGCATGAAGCTGGTTGACTCAGAGCCTCTGCATTAAAGGTGGAAAGATCAAAGGAAAATGTGTCGATGCCATCATTCTCAATACCTGGATAAAGTACCACATTTCCATAAACAGATTCCCACTGCAAAGTCAAATAAATATAAGCATATACTACTTCCTAAGGACAAGCTTCACTTAGCTTGCCCTTTCGGAGATATGATCTTGATCAGGGAAAATTCCCTTGAGTCCATGCTGCAAAACATTTTCATTGAACATTATTTATCCTTTTCATTGTCAGAAAAAAATGGATGCACGTGTGCATTGGGCTACTTCAGAAATGAACTACTTTACACTTTCTTTCCACAGTCAAGTCTACTGTGTGGAAAATGCACATGGCCAGTTGGTACGAGACCTTGACTTTAATCCTAACAAGCAGTACTATTTAGCAAGCTGTGGTGATGACTGTAAAGTGAAGTTTTGGGATACCAGAAATGTTCAGGAACCAGTCAAAGCTTTAGAAGAGCACTCGCACTGGTAAGTAATTGTCTTAATTTTCTCAAACAGCATTGCTGCCTCATTCATTTCGGTATGCATATCGTTGAAAATATTTTGGGTCGACCTTCTGAAAGCTGTGCTTAAATAGATTAGAATGATAAGAGCCAATGCTCTGTCTTCCTCGGAATTGTTGACTGTTATGGAGAAGACTATTGTTCCTTGCCTCATGGAGTCTTGGAACAATCTAACCTCTCTCTTTTAATTTTCTCTGTAACCTCCATACTGTAACATACAATGGCTAAGTTACCCACCAACCTAAAAAGAAACTTTGTGATACGAGAGGAAATTGGAGTAAACCCATGTTCTGCAGAGGGTAGTGAGGGGAGCAGAGAGGATTATTGGCGTCTCCCTACCCTCGGTACAAGAACTGTTCCAGAGCCGCTGTCTGAAGAAAGCACAGAGAATTGCCAAGGACAAACTGCACCCCCTCCACACACACCTGGATCTCTTGCCATCAGGCAAGAGATATCGAAGCATCAAAGCCCGGACTACGAGGCTGCTAAACAGCTTCCTACCACAGGCTGTGAGGCTGCTAAACAGTCACTCTGCACTCACAGTCACTTGACTTGACTCTGCGGCTGGCACGGACACTTTAATAACTGGCACTGGCCACTCAAATCAGCGGCCCCGGACATTTTTTTATGATTGGTTTACTGTTTTTAACATTGTGTTTTTTTACCTGATTTTAACTATTTATTCTGTTCCATCAGGGACTGGATTGATTTTTTTTTAGTGTTATTATGTGAGAAGTGTTTTAAATTTCATGTGCGAGGCTCCGCTATTCACTGGGAAACGTCTTTTCATTTTGCACTGTACTTGTTGCTTGCAAGATGACAATAAAGGTTGATTGATTGATGTGTTCATGGAAAATGTGCAGCCTTCGCACAGATATCACTGGAGGTCAGGACTGAACTTGAGACTTTGAAGCTGTGAAGCTACAGTTCCACTCTACCATTGCGCCACATAGCCATGAGGTTGGGAGACTGCCATTAATATCATATTATTTTACCTTTTCTGTTGTGTTTTAAAAAAACTAGTTTTTTGATCGCATCTGATTTTAGTGCCAGTTTAAGCCATAATTCTGCTCCTAATTGATACATGGATATTTTAAATTTTAAAATGGTTCACTTTTAGTTCTTTGACTCTCTGCCCAAAAGCAGGATAGTATTGTGTAGGTGCTGTGGCTGAAGTTACATATCTCATTAGAAATCGTAGTACATTCCCTAGCTATCTCCGACTCCAAAGTGAGCTCACTTCTAATGGATTCATGTTCATAAGTGATAAGAGCAGAATTAGGCTATTCGGCCCATCAAGTCTACTCTGCCATTCAATCACAGCTGATCTAACCCTCCCCCAACCCCATTCTTCTCCCTTCTCCCCATAACTCCTGACACCCGTACTAAGCAAGAATCTATCTATCTCTGCCTTAAAAATATCCATTGATTTGGCCTTAACAGCCTTTCGTGGCAATGGATTCCACAGATTCACTGTCCTCTGACTCGAGAAATTCTTCATCATCTACTTACTAAAGGAACGTCCTTTTATTCTGAGGGCATGACCTCCGGTCCTGGACTCTCCCACTCGTGGAAACATCCTCTCTACATACACTCTATCCAAGCCTTTCACTATTCGGTAAATTTCAATGAGGTACCCCCTCATCCTTCTAAGCTCCTGCGAGTAGAGGCCCAGCGCCATCAAACGCTTATGTTAACCCACTGATTCCTGGGATCATTCTCGTAAACCTCCTCTGGACCCTCTCCAGCGATGAACTTTGTGTGTTGGATTGGTAATCTACAAAGCTCCACATGCATTTGTGCACAAGTCATACCACAACCTTTGCTTCTATAATTTCTCACGGTTGAAGTATAGGGACAGGAAGAAAAAGAGATGTTGCAGATCAAAGGGGCTGGAAAGAGAATCAAGGGATAATGAGATATGACAGGTCAGGAGGAGGATTTCTCTTGGGTTGGGAATTGATCAACAGTTTGTGACTGAATACTGTCAAGACCAGAGTGGACCTGGCAAAAGACTGGGGATTGAATGCAGGCAGATATGATGATTCATGTCACGGTGCACGATCAGCAATATCTGTGCACCTACCTGCGCCTGTATATGGAGAGACATGCTGCAGTTCATGGAAGTGCTCATTGTGTTCACCAGTGCTATCAGATTGCAAATGAAAGTTGAATGCCGCTGTGCAAAGATTTTATACCGTGTGATTGTAAGTATAATAATTGATTTCTTTTTTGATATATGTTAAATAAGTAAATTTGTTTTCAAAAATACAAGCTGTATCAGGTAATTTTAAGAAAAATTGCTGCCTGAATCCACCAAAGATAATGAAGGTACCAAAAAGCATAACCTTTCCCCACTGCTTAAAATTCTTCACTGATCAAATTTCTGACTTTATTATTCATTTTTTAATTGCTCCCAGGGTCCTTTAAGCATGCCATGGATTGCAGCCAGATTAACGCATCCAATGTCTCCTGTTGGCTCTGTGCTTTCTTGCAATTTAGCTTGGAGCATGGCTCTGCTCATTTTCAAAAGGGCCCCACAAGTGAGATGCCCGTTTAGCATCTGTGGCCTGCTGGAAATGAGGCCCAAGGCCCAATTTGGAGCAAGACTTAACGCTGTTGGAAGCGAAAATAGTTAATAAATAAACGGTACAGGCAAGCATTAGATTCATTGGAATGTGTAAGAAAGAAATGCAGATGCTGGTTTAAACTGAAGATAGGCACAAAATGCTGGAGTAACTCAGTGGGACTGGCAATATCTCAGGAGAGAAAGAATGGGTGACGTTTTGGGTCAAGACCCTTCTTCAGACTGACGTCAGGCGGGGGGGAGATAAGGAAGTGAGAAGGCGTGAAAACAGGGCAAAGGGAATGGAGACCAAAGAAAATGTAGACCATAACATTATAAGCTGGGAGAAAGTAACTACAAAGCAAACAGAGAGAAAATATAGTCAGAGCCAGTAAGACCGGTCGGAGAACTGGTAAGAGGGAGGGATGGAGAGAGAGGGAAAGCTAGGTTTACTTGAAGTTAGAGAAGTCGATGTTCATACTGCTGGGGGAGGCCCAGGACAGAAAGGTGTGTGGGAATGGAAGGGGGAGTTAAATTGTTGAGCAACCGGGAGATCTGGTAGGTTGAGGCAGACTGAGTGGAGGTGTTCAGTGAAACAATCACCTAGCCTGTGATATATAAGAGTCCACACCTGGAACAGCGAATACAGTAGATGAGGTTGGAGTAGGTGCAAGTGAACCTCTGCCTCGCCTGAAAAGACTGTTGGAGTCCTTGGACAGAATCGAGGGGGGAGTGACAGGTGTTGCATCTCCTGCGGTTGCAGGGGAAAGTACCTGCGGAGGGGTGTTTGGGATCTTTCTTTATTTTTCTGTATTTAAGTATTCAGCACACAAAGATTTATATGATTCCTCCAAAAATTTATTTTCCTGTATGCAGGGTGTGGAGTGTCCGATACAATCACTCACATGATCAGTTGGTGCTGACTGGCAGCAGTGACAGCAGAGTCATTCTTTCCAACATGGTGTCCATTTCATCAGAGCCGTTTGGCCACTTAGTGGATGATGATGATTTAAGTGACCAAGAGGAGAACCAGCAAGAAGAGAAGTATGTTAATTGTCACTTAATTATAACCTCCGAAAGACGGTAGCAATTTACAGACAAATGTGAGACATTCTGTACCAGCATCAACATCTAATGTACATGAATAATTTCTGTTTGTTAAATGTAGCTTTCAACCTTAGTTTGTGGGAATAGAAAATGTAGCTCTAAAAATAAAGGTGTAATCTTAGATTAGGGACGTGTAAATGAAAGTCGGCACAATGCACCAACCTTGCTGTTCTCCAAGTAATGCCACAAGATCTTTTATGTGTGTTGGGGTGGAAGATTGCAACCTTCACATGGTCCATCCCGTTTCGACAAATGCAATCAACCTGGCGTGCACAAGATAGATATAGATAGATAGATAGATATGCCATTTATTGTCACTATACATGTACAATGAAATTAAAAGCTGCTCGTACTCAGTGCATACATATAATTTAGTACAAAAAACAAGAAACAGAAAACAAAAAACAAAAGGGAGAAGGGGGGGGGGGGGGGGGGAGATAGGTGCACAATTCTGCGGCGCTATATACATATATACAGATGGAAGTCCGGGTGTTGGGCTGTGAAGTTAGTGCATGTTTGAATTTAGAGTAGTTATAATTTTCGGAAACAAGATCAAATAGAACAAGTTGTCTTACAACTTTAGGCTGAGCACGCCATACGCAAGAAGAAGAAGTAGATCCTTTATGTGCACTTGACCAGATAGCTGAGCCTTGGATTAATGAACACCTTAATGTTTCCTGCCAAAAGTACAACATTTCTCTCCATAACTGAACAGAAGTTAGGTTTTGTGTTTAGTTCATAGAATGGAATTTGAACTCTTGTTCTTCATTTATATATTCATTTACTTCCATTATTTTTGTGTATTTTGTGTGTTTATTTTCTTTCAGCCTTAAAATGGAAGAAAAAATCACAACTATGCTATTCCTTTATTTTCTCTCTGCTAAAAAATATTGCACGGAGGGAGTGAAGAGTTATAGGCCTGTCCCACTTAGGCGATTTTTTACGTGCCCACAGGCGACTAGGCCGTCGCCAGGGTGCCGCCTGTATGGGCGTGAGTAGTCTCCTCAGTCGCCCAAAGAATCGTAGCGTTTTTCTGGTCGCCGCTGGATTTTGAAATGCTCAAAACTTTTCGGCGACAGTTGGCTTGACGCCAATGAGTGTAGCTTGACTTCCCCTGACGTAGGGTTTGTCGTAGGTTGTCGCCAGGATGACGCAGGTTGTCGCCAGTGCTGATTTTGGTGAATTCCATTGGCGACTATCTGCGTCAACTGGCGACAGGTACCGGCGACTGAATTGTGTTAAGTGGTTGCCGACAGGGTCGTAGCTTGTCGCGGGTGGACGTAGGTTGTCATAGGTGTGGACGTCCTAATGGGTCGCCGGTTGTCGGTAGCTTGGCGCAGCTTGACGTCAACTAGGTGGTAGGTTGTTGGAGACATTGTCGTAGACATTGTCATGGGGGGTCCAGTCGCCAGTTTTTCGTTTTTTTAAATTTTAAGCAATGCAGGGGCTATTCACCAGGTGCCAGAAGTATTTAATCATATATTGAATTTTCTTTATAGGAAAGAGCCACTACAGGACAGCATAATAGCTACTTATGAAGAGCATGAAGATAGTGTTTACGCAGTGGAATGGTCCTCCGCTGACCCCTGGTTGTTTGCATCTTTAAGTTACGATGGAAGACTTGTGATAAACCGGGTACCACGGGCATTAAAGTATAGTATTTTGTTATAAATTTGTAGCACAATAAATTCAGTTTTTATTCTTAAACTATGGAAGTACGTCGTTTGTTAAAATACAATATTACCCTGGAAATAAATTAACAAATAAATAAATGTAATATATCTGCTACATTGCCGAAAATCTATATATTACTAAAAGTCTGATCTTGACCACTTCCTGTTGTTCTGTATATCGATTTTAGAAAAAACGCTGCCACTTAAGGCTGTGTTTTTTGGACATTTTACTCAGTCCCCCTCCGCTGCGCAGGACGAGAGGATTTTTCCCATCGATGAAAAAAAAAGTTATTAGTGTATAAAAAATGTTGAGATTCTCTCTCCTAAAGGCCACACCCCTTCCGGAGGCACTATAAAACCCGGAAGTGCTGAGTGCCTCAGCCAGTCTCTGCAAGATGGGGGAGCGAGAGGGTCACGTCTCAATCGGAGCTGTGAATAACACTGAAGTGTGAGTGGTTTTACTGACCTGTGGTTTGAAAATATAGTTTGGAAATGCTAAAGCTGTGTTGCCTTTGGTTTGGAAATGCTAAAGCTAAAGCTGTGTTGCCTAATTAAAGTTGCCTTGCCTTCTATATAATTAAAAATCTAATCTTGACCACTTCCTGTTTGCGCTTTATATTAATTTTAGAAAAAAACGCTACCATGTGTGGCTGTGATTTTCGGCCATCTTACTTAAAGTCCCCCTACGCTTATCAGGTGCCGAGGATTTTTTCCATCAATGAAAAATAAAAGAGTTATTAGTGTTAAAAAAATGTTTAGATTCTCTCCCCTGTCAAACACGCCATGAAGGCCACTCCCCTTCTGGTGGGAGGGGGGCAGGGACTATAAAACCCAGAAGTGTGGGCGTGGCTCAGTCTCTGCAAGATGGAGGATGGAGAGGTCACGACTCGCTGTCTTTTGTGGCTTTGCACCCTGCTTGAAATGGTATGAAACTGCACTTTTGAATTTGATGGCCTTGCATCCTGCTTGAAGTGGTAAGAAACTGCACTTGAATTTGGTGGCCTAACAGCCTGCTTGAAATGGAATTTCAAGGAATAGCTGAGAGTCAACTACCAGCCCACCAGCCGTGAGTGAGTGAGCTGCCAGCACAACAGGCTTGAGTGACTGAGCCGCCAGCCCAAGTATCCATACTAGCCCTCTGGAAACCAGTCCCTTCAGCCCACACCCATACTAGCATGACAGAAAGCACCCCCCCCCTCCCCCCTCCCCCCTCCACTGGCCACCAATATTGGAATTGGTGGAGAGGTGAAATATTGCGTTGGGGGACCAGCCCTCCCGTGTGATGCTGGGACCCAACGGGTCCCACTTAGTCTAGTAATAAATAATGATCGACACAAATGCATTTTGTAAATTCAGTCTATTTACACAAGTTGAAAGAGTTTGAATAATTATGACAATAGATAATAGACAACAGGTGCAAGAGTAGGCCATTCGGCCCTTCAAGCCAGCACCGCCATTCAATGTGATTATGGCTGAGGTATACATTCAACATCTTTCACTGACCACATTGAAGTAGCCTATTTAAACTTTCATCAGATCTGAGAGAAGGCAGAAATATGTTGTTTTAAGTTGCGGAGAAGCCGTGGGGTGGCGGCAAACAGCTAACACGAGTGGCGGTGATGCTGGTAGAAGGGTGTCCAGGATTGTTAATTGTGGCTGATCTGGAGATAATGTCTGGAGATAATGTCTGGAGATAATGTAAGAGGTGAATTAAGGAAAAGAAGAAGGAAAGAAACGCCATGCTGGAACAGTGAGGTACAAAACACTGAGTTTGTTGGAAATACCCCCACCATACTCTGACATCATAATAAAAAATGCTGGAAAAAAAACTCAGCAGGTCAGATAACATGTGAGGAAAGATAAATGTAACAGGCTGATGACCCTTCTTTGAGGGTATGAGACGTGAATTGGTCAAAATAGACTGGCAATTGATTCTTAAAGGGTGGACGGTGGATATGCAATGGAAGGCATTTAAAGACTGCATGGATGAACTACAACAATTGTTCATCCCAGTTTGGCAAAAGAATAAATCAGGGAAGGTTGTGCATCCGTGGATAACAAGGGAAATCAGGGATAGTATCAAAACAAAAGATGAAGCGTACAAATTAGCCAGAAAAAACAGCCTACCAGAGGACTGGGAGAAATTCAGTCCAGCAGAGGAGGACAAAGGGCTTAATTAGGAAAGGGAAAATATATTATGAAAGAAAACTGGCAGGGAACATAAAAACTGACTGCAAAAGTGTTTATAGATATGTGAAGAGAAAACGATTAGTTAAAACAAATGTAGGTTCCTTGCAGTCAGAAACAGGTGAATTGATCATGGGGAACAAGGACATGGCAGACCAATTGAATAACTACTTTGGTTCTGTCTTCACTAAGGAAGACATAAATAATCTGCCGGAAATAGTAGGGGACCGGGGGTCAAATGAGATGGAGGAACTGAGTGAAATCCAGGTTAGCCGGGAAGTGGTGTTGGGTAAATTGAATGGATTAAAGGCCGATGAATCCCCAGGGCCAGATAGGCTGCATCCCAGAGTACTTAAGGAAGTAGCTCCAGAAATAGTGGATGCATTAGTGATAATTTTTCAAAACTCTTTAGATTCTGGAGTAGTTCCTGAGGATTGGAGGGTAGCAAACGTAACCCCACTTTTTAAAAAGGGAGGGAGAGAGAAAACGGGGAATTACAGACCAGTTAGTCTAACATCGGTAGTGGGGAAACTGCTAGAATCAGTTATTAAAGATGGGATAGCAAGCACATTTGGAAAGTGGTGAATTCATTGGACAAAGTCAGCATGGATTTATGAAAGGCAAATCATGTCTGACGAATCTTATAGAATTTTTTGAGGATGTAACTAGTAGAGTGGATAAGGGAGAACCAGTGGATGTGTTATATCTGGACTTTCAGAAGGCTTTCGATGAGATCCCACAAAGAGATTAGTATACAAACTTAAAGCACATGGTATTGGGGGTTCAGTATTTATGTGAATAGAGAACTGACTGGCAGACAGGAAGCAAAGAGTAGGAGTAATCGGGTCATTTTCACAATGGCAGGCAGTGACTAGTGGGGTACCGCAAGGCTCAGTGCTGGGACCCCAGCTATTTACAATATATATTAATGATTTGGACGAGGGAATTGAATGCAACATCTCCAAGTTTGCGGATGACACGAAGCTGGGGGGCAGTGTTAGCTGTGAGGAGGATGCTAGGAGGCTGCAAGGTGGTTTGGATAGGCTGGGTGAGTGGGCAAATGCATGGCAGATGCAATACAATGTGGATAAATGTGAGGTCATCCACTTTGGTGGGAAAAACAGGAAAGTAGACTACTATCTGCATGGTGGCCAATTAGGAAAAGGGGAGATGCAATGAGACGTGGGTGTCATGGTACACCAGTCATTAAAAGTAGGCATGCAAGTGCAGCAGGCAGTGAAGAAAGCGAATGGTATGTTAGGATTATTAGCAAAAGGATGGTATGTTAGGATTCATAGCAAAAGGATTTGAGTATAGGAGCAGGGAGCTTCTACTGCAGTTGTACAGGGTCTTGGTGAGACCACACCTGGAGTATTGCGTACAGTTTTGGTCTCCTAATCTGAGGAAAGACATTCTTGCCATAGAGGGAGTACAGAGAAGGTTCACCAGAGTGATTCCTGGGATGTCAGGATTTTCATATGAAGATAGACTGGATAGACTCGGCTTGTACTCGGTAGAATTTAGAAGATTGAGGGGGGATCTTGTAGAAACTTACAAAATTCTTAAGGGGTTGGACAGGCTAGATGCAGGCAGATTGTTCCCGATGTTGGGGAAGTCCAGAACAAGGGTCACAGTTTAAGGATAAGGGGGAAATCTTTTAGGACTGAGATGAGGGAAAAATTTTTCACACAGAGAGTGGTGAATCTCTGGAATTCTCTGCCACAGAAGGTAGTTGAGGCCAGTTCATTGGCTAGATTTAAGAGGGAGTTAGATGTGGCCCTGGTGGCTAAAGGGATCAGGGGGTATGGAGAGAAGGCATGTACAGGATACTGAGTTGGATGATCAGCCACGATCATATTGAATGGTGGTGCAGGCTCGAAGGGCCGAATGGCCTACTCCTGCACCTATTTTCTATTTTTCTGTTTCTTCAGAACTGAGAAGGGGAGAAAACAGGTTAGTCAAGATATATAAATAAGTGCTGGAGGAACTCAGCGCGTCAGGCAGCATCTGCGGAGGGAATGGACGAACAACGTTTCAGGTCAGGACATTTCATACTTATGGAGAAGGGGGAATAAACCTTGAAAAAGGAAGAGAGCAATGCTTGGCCAGCAATAGATAGATGAATAGAGGTGAAGTGAGGGGGCAGTGACTGAAAGATGGGTAAAATAAGTGACAATGCCGAGAGGTGAAAAGGAAACATAAGGAAAGAAGAGGAGGAGCGAAATGTAAAGCTGGAGGGAGGGATATGGGTGGATGGGGACGGTGGAGAGTTAAGAAGGGATTTATAGGGGAAATGTGGAGGATTGGGGAGGAAAGGAAGAAGATGACTGGGGTGGTAAATGCATGCGTGCTGAGGGGTGTGGGGAAGGGGATATGGCAAGGAAAGAGGGCGCCTAGTAGGATATATTTGAAATTGGAGCATTCAATGTTCAAACCAGTGATGGAAATGGGGGGGTACGCAAGGGGACGGCGTTCCCCTACTTTCAGTTTCCATCCTGTGCGTGAATTTACCACTCTATCCTGCGCTATTTAATCCAAGGGCGAGAGGACAGGCAGACGAAACGCAACGATCATAGAGCGGAATAGATAACATTTTGGGTCGAGACCCTTCTTCAGACCGAGTCAGGGGAAAGAGGAACAAAAGATATAGACGGTACTAAGGACAAATGAATGGAACATATGCCTATATCTCCCGTTTCCCCTTCCCTTGACTGTCAGTCTGGAGAAGGGTCTCAAGGAGGTGGATCGTTCATTCACCGTCCCGGGGCAGTGCTCCCGCCCCTCTAGTCGCCGTGCTTCATGCACACAGCCCCGGCTCCACCCCTCTCTCTCCCCGGGAAGATGCGGTGAACAATACAGGGAGGGCTGGGCCGAGGGTTGGGGCAACTTTTACAAACCTAAATTAGGATGGGGTAGAAGCCCAAACAGTAGGATGGGGCTGAAGCCCAAAATTTAATGCCTGGACTGGTTTTTCACCAATAGTTATTGGTTTTCCAGGATCTAGTTAATTGTTTTGTTTTTTCATTTCATACTCACTAAAACAAATGGTATTGTAACTATGTACTTTAAAGAGGTGATCTACACATTTTGTTTGTTACTTGTAGGCTTACATGTATGCAATTTTATATTAATATGTAGCTTAGATCTGTTTGGTCCATTAACTCGCAGTCACTTTTTAAGCGCACATTTTGATTACTTTCCATTCTACCATTGAGATTGAGTGGGTGCAGGATTTTCTGTAGCTCCTTCCAAATGGCAATACTTTGTACGTTCAAAGCTAAAAAGGAGGACTAGGCAAGAATATTAAAATGATGACCTGCAGCTGAGAAAAAAAAAAATGTTTTGTGCAAGAAGAAGCCATGACCAAAGCAGAAATACTAGTGCGGAGACGGAAGCCGGTTACGGAAATGGTGGTGAAGATTACCCATGACCCTACTACGGCTTTTTCGTCGAGTGGACTATCTTGCTCCGCTATAGGATCGTTGGTTTCCAGTCTCCATGAGATGGAGAGTGTGGAGGAAAGTGGCGCTCTAAGGGCAGTCCACGTCTTTCACCAGCTCTTTGAAACTTTTCCCAATTCCATAATGACTGTCTAAGAACTTGGCCCTCATCAGACCTGTCGTCTCTCCGCCATAAACGGAGTTCACCTCCTGGCCGCTCAACTTGTAGACCACCCGCTCCTTCCTGAAGCGGATATCAAACAGCTGTAAACCACTGGCGGGACTGTGGCGGGACTGTGGCGGAACGCGAACTCCCAGTCAAAGTAGCGAACGTGGTTGTTTACAACGTGGTATCTTGGTCCACATGGCTCAAACAGGAGGGGGCCGGCCGTAGGTTTGAAACTTCTCTCGAGGTCCCAGCGAGGTGTAGTTGGGATCCGAATCCGTCCTGTGGATCTCTCTCACTCTCTCACTCCCTCTCTCTCACCCTCTTGCCTCGGCATTCCCGGAATCATTTGGCATTTTGCGGGGACGGCTGCATCTGCGGTTCCTTCCTGTTGGGGGGTGGGGGAGGGGGACTCTGGCCCGTGGCGGCTCTTGGTCCATTCCCTCTGCGGGTGCCTCCTGGCCGGCTGAGCTCCTCCAGCACTCTGTGTGTTTTTTGTTTGGCTCTGGAGTTGAAGGTGGACTCGGGGGCTGGGTAGCTCAGCTGGGGACGGGCGGCGGTTCTGTACAGTGGGTGGCGTTTCGGGTCGGGAACCTTCTGCAGACAATCACAAGTACTCTCACTGTCGAGAGTTCAGTTCAGTCTAAAGAAGGGTCTTTTCTCCAGAGTCGCTGCCTGTCCCACTGAGTTGCTCCAGCTTTATGTCTAACTTCAATTTCAAGGGTTAAATAAAAAACACAGAGTGCTGGAGGAACTCAGCGGGCGAGGCGGCATCTGTGGAGGGAATGGATTAGGAGTTGTTTCGGGCCAGGGTTCTTCTTCAATAGGAAGGAACTGCAGATCAAAGATACTAGAGCAGATACTAGTATCTTTGCTGCAGATCAGGCATGATATTCTTCCAATTTAAATCGTAATTCCTATTTCATTGTTTTCCTCTTTTCAATTTTTTGTGCCCGATTATTTAGCGGCCAATCAACCGCTGTCTCTAAGGGGTTTGCGTCCAATCACCGACCGGCTTCCCTTAACATTCCGTCCAATCAACAAATCTGTCTCCTCCCGCCCAATCAGCCACTGTCTCCAAGGGCATTGTGTCCAATCACATAATGCGCTGGTCACTCGGTGGCCAATCAGACAGTCTCCTAGGGGCCTTTTGATCAATCACCGACCTGCTTCCCTCACCGAAGCAGATGATGGCTGCAGCCAACAGAGAGAGAGAGAGAGAGAGAGAGAGAGAGATGCAAGAAAGCAGCTATGACATATAATACACAATAAACTATATTATAAATACTCAATAAACAAGTTATGCATTCTTGTACTCTTACATGGGTATGACCAAAAATATCCCCCCCCCTTCCTTCCAAACCTCAGCCTCATCATCCCTCATGGACCTAAGAGTACCCCTAGTTCCTAAAACCCATTTCCATCACTGGTTCAGACTACTGGGTTGTTAGTTACCTTTTTGGAATACAAGGCGCAGTTCTTTGCATGCGACCTCACTCTAGCAATCGTTATTTAGCAAAGTGTTACATGCATTTTTATATAGTGCCTCATTAAACCTCAGAGAAATACCTCAAAGAATGTTTTCATGGATGATCAATTACTACAAGGCATAAATTTCTGAACCGTGTTACTATGAAAGCTATTCTTCCGTTTGAATTATGAAGAATTTGCTGCAACATGACTTTCTTTTTTTTGGATGAGATGTATCCTCCAAGGGCACAGCACATGAACGATGCTGGGAAGTGCCTGGCCTTACCTCCTGCACTCAGGCAACTACTGGGATGGACTGGCTCTCCTTGGAATACCTTCTACTCCAGTCGAGCCTCCAGCTGCCAGTGCTCCTTTTGCCTCCAACATGTTCATCATAAATCATCAGAGCCCCACAGGGAATCGCATTTTTCAAACTTCAAAAGATTTTTCCCTCATAGCACCAGATGAACTCGTTACAGAGGTTACAAAAATGGCTGGCGGAGGATTCACAAGAACAGTGTAAAATAAATGTCCACATCTCTAAAGAAAATAAATTCCAAATACACAAACATCCTGCCAGAACTGCCTTGCCTTCCATCACAGTGAGGAACGTGGAATCCACTGTGATGGATGTTTATGTTAACTTTTATGTGGTTGTGCGTCTTGGTGCTTTTCACTTAGTATGGCTGTGTGGTAACTCAAATTTCACTGTACCTTAATTGGTACATGTGACAATAAACCGACCTTGAAACCTTGAATGTAAGTAGAGCTGATGTTTACTTTTATGAAGCTTCTTCAGTCTGAATTCACCTGTAGCTGACAAATGCAATATGTGCTTAGAAATTTGAATGGGAAGTCAAATGTAATATGATTGGGAAGTCAAATGTAATATGATTTGAGACGGATGGCATCAACATGTCTGGCTTTTGATTTTTATACCCGCGTAACTTTGAGAAGCTTGGTAATTGCTCATACTGTACAGGCATGTTTTGCAATTTATCACACAGCAGAAAAAAAGAGCAGGAAACAGGCATATCTACAATGCCATTGCCAAAGCACGCAGCCTTAGTGGTTTCTCTTTCTGTCACATGTACTTTTTTAAAATATTAATTCTGCAGGCCTCCATTTGCCTCATGTTTCCTGCTTCAAATTTAAATCTCACCATTCTGTTGTGACTATTTCCTTTGACTTAATTCTCTCTTCTACATTGCTTGTTAGGACTTATTCCACACAATTTTTGCTGATTTTTCAGAATTTGTAAATTCACCTTATTTAAAGCAGCAAATTGCAATAACATGGGAATCCTATTGGAACTTGTCAGAATTGTGGATGAGATATTAAAAGCTGATGGCCCCAGTCATTACTAGATCCCTTTTATTTGAATCTGGTCAATGATGGACCAAATTCTCAATTTGCAAATAAGAAAAAGTTGGAAACCATGGGAAATCTCTCTTGAGTGGTTGTCAGTCCAATCATAGGAGTGGATAATCTAAAATGTTGTGCTAATTGGTCAATGGTGAGTGCAATGAGAGTAACCTTGGAGATCAGTGGTGGGATCTCTGGAGTTTCTGGGATATGCTGGGGTGTATATAGATGGAGGGAGCGATGGGCAGGACCAGGCATGGATGTCTAGCTGTTTGAAACCTACCCCATACTTAAAATTACCCACATTAGGCATTATCCATGGCTTGGAGAAAGTTCATTTTACCAAATTGGGATTTTTCTGCCAGGATGGAGCTATTATGTTTGTAACATTGAGGATCTAGGCTTGGCAGCCATAGATGCACTAGTAAAATAATTTGACACATCGGGATTAGAAACTGACTCCGAGGTTGAAGACAAAGTTGACATATTATATGCAAAATACTCTGGTTGTGAACTAATGTAAATTTTCTGCACTTGCTAAATGACAACCTGGAAAATATAAGAGCTGTAGGGACTTTGGGACAATAATAAAGTATATGAAGATGATATGTGACACTGTGACTATAGAAATCTACATTTCCAAACAAAATGACCTTTCTGGCATTTTAAATTACCAGGGAGGTATGGATCTGATAGAAAAAAAGGGCAGAAGTTTTGTAAAGCGGAAATGAATCAATCGGATTAATATTAACTGTAATGGTAAAATCCTGATTGGTATTTTAGGGAGAATATGTGCATGTGCGATAGTGAAGATCAACAGATTTATTTGTTATTTAAGCAGATTAAGCAATATCGTGTTAGTCCAGGAAACTGCTGTTGAACTGAAAGATTAGCTGTGATCTTATTTAATAGCAGAGCAGACACAAGTTTCTAAACTGCTTACTTCTGTTCCTATTTTTTTTTGTCTTACTGTGAACTAATTTACTTTGAATGTGTTATCTTAGTACTCTATTTCCTCAACAAATTAGCATTCAATAAAATCTGATTGTTTCTAAAGTTCACATCTCAGAAACCCTGGTTAGATTCAAAATACTCATTTTCTTTTCCTCTCCGATAACAGAATACCATTATGTGCAGTCTTGTAACATTCTCAGGATGAAAAAGGAAAAGGTATTTGTGTAAGGTTGCTTGTGTTTTTGTGTACCTCACTTTATGTTCAAAGAAGCATAAGAACCAAAGCTGAACCACTGTTTCACAGAAAGACACTGCATGGAAATAGGCCCTTCAGCCCACTGAGTCCGCACCAACATCAAGCATCCATTTACACTAATCCTACCCTAACCCATATTATTCCTATTCCATCAATCCCATCTTCCTCAAATTCTACCACTCACATACATAAAAGGGACAATTTTAGTGATCAATTAACCTCCAAACTCCACGTCTTTGAGATATGGCAGGAAACTGAACATCTAAGGGAAGCCAATGTGATTACTGGAGGAACGTGCACCTCCTGGGCCACTGGAGATGACGGGTCTTCTAGCTGTGCCAAGGTGCCACCTCTGAAATGTGACAATGCAAGATATGCCAGTGAGAAGTAGGGTTGCCAACGTTTTCACTCCCAAATAAGGGACAAAAGGTCAAAATAAGGAATAAATTCCCGATGGCAATTTGTTAACCGACTGGGTGGCTGGGTGAATGATGAGGTGGCCCGGGTGCTGGACTGCACACAAAGCCCAGCCGGCGGGCCAGCTGAGGAGTTTTGGCCCGGGCAGCGCGACATCGGGCGCAAAGTCCGGCACCCCATCTAACTCATGAACCGATATTCGGCCATGAGAAGGAGGGGTGAAGGTGTCAGCGGTAAGCAAAGGTGCAAAGGTCGGACAGTTGGCCGGGCTGCCGACCGACGGGGCCATGGGCAAGGCGCTGCTGCCACACTCCATGGGCTGCACTATGTCGGGACGGGTGAGGCATGGCTAGGCGCGGAGCTCTGACCCGACAGTCCCCTCGACCAAAGTGGTAGCAGTCAAATATGGGACAAACAAATTTAGCCTAATATACGGGATGTCCCGGCTAATACGGGACCGTTGGTAACCCTAGTGAGAAGGCTGCAGTCTTTAAGGGCACAGGCCTTCCTCCAAATACCCACCTGAGTCACAAATTGGCCCCATCTTCCAGCCCCAGAAGCATTGGCAGTTTCCAGCCCCAGAAGCATCTAGGTCGCGGGGCTGGAAACTGGAAGTATCCTGAGCTAATTCTGCTACCACCATCATCTATTGCAACAAGTGATGGCTTCTACTGATTGTCGCCAGAAGCTTGCGTCCTTTTCAGGACGGACAATGACAGCGAGGCCAACATTTGTAACAAGATGGACATGAAAATAATAATAATAATAAGAAGAAGAAGTGATAAATTAACTCATGTCCTGTAGTCGTATAGCACTGAAGCAAGCTCTTTGGTCCATTGAGTTCACATTGATCATCATTCCTTACACCAATACCGCATCATTCTCTCCACATTCATTTCAACTCTTCCCCCCTCTCCATCCCCCAGAGGCACTTTACAGTTGCCAATTAATCCACCAACACATATCTTTGGTCTGTGGGAGGAAACCATTCTATGAGTAAAACACTTAATGCACAAAGTAAAACACTTAATGTACAAAGAAGATTCACTAAACTGGAAAATATTTAATTCGATTTTTTAGATATTAAAACCAAATCAATTTGCACAAAAAAGCTTACTCTTTGAGACATCAATGGGAGTCTCCCTTATCAACATTATTGTATTTAAAAAGGTTGTTTACACCACTATGAAATTGTAAGCAATGAGCTGTATTGTTTGAAATGTTGCTTGTTGAAATCTGCCCTGATGTGCCACTTCTGATTCTAATCAATGATAGAAGAGAATTGTGCTGAGAAGTAATAAAAGATAAAGACCATTCTGGTGGCTAATTTCCTTTCAGGCATCATTGACAAGTTTGCTTGGCCACTTGCCAGAGGGAATACAAATTTGAAAGTAAGCACAATGCATTTGCAAACATATTTCTGCTTTGCAATATTTAAAAATAATCTTATTTATATCTGCTAGTATGCAAGTTATAAATTCCATTAAGGAAAGGATTGCAATTATTCACCAATTTTTGAATATATTTTTTGTGAACATCCAGTCACGTTTTTAAAATCGTACCATTGTGATTCTATATCTATATTTTCAGTAAAGCAAAATATTGTTAAAACTGTTAGATTCTTTTGGATGGAATCATACCATTGAGGGTTCCTGTGATAAGGATTGCAATATTAGAAGAATTGTTGTTCTTGCTGAGTCTCGACCTAATCCCTCCAATTTAAGTGGAGGAAATAAAAATAAACTGGACTGACCTAGCACCCCTCCTAGTGGCTGATGAAAGAGTGCAATCCGTTGAAGTTATCCGTTCTCTTGCCATCATTGATTGGAATTTATTTTCATTCACCCAGAATATTTAATTGTCTTAAAACGTTTGATTTTAGGGATTGCAATTTACTTCCATAAAAATATGAGACGACACTAAATATTTGGGGCAGTTACTCATGTTGATAATTTGCAAGTTTCATGTTGTTTTCAAAAATATATTTATTATAAATTTCATGATGGCATACCAGAGTGAAACTGCAATTGTTTAAGCATTTTAACATGAGATATTGCTTCTCACAGAACCAATTTTAACAAATAACAATTACCTATGTGTCACAACTACAGGATCATATTTGCTATCATAGAAACATAGAAAATAGGTGCAGGAGTAGGCCATTCAGCCCTTCGAGCCTGCACCGCCATTCAATATGATCATGGCTGATCATCCAACTCGGTATCCTGCCTTCTCCCCATACCCCCTGATACTTTTAGCCACAAGGGCCACATCTAACTCCCTCTTAAATATAGCCAATGAACTGGCCTCAACTACCTTCTGTGGCAGAGAGTTCCAGAGATTCACCACTCTCTGTGTGAAAAATGTTTTTCTCATCTCTGTCCTAAAAGATTTCCCCCTTATCCTTAAACTGTGACCCCTTGTTCTGGACTTCCCCAACATCGGGAACAATCTTTCTGTATCTAGCCTGTCCAACCCCTTAAGAATTTTGTAAGTTTCTATAAGATCCCCCCTCAATCTTCTAAATTTTAGCGAGTACAAGCCGAGTCTATCCAGTCTTTCTTCATATGAAAGTCCTGACATCCCAGGAATCAGTCTGGTGAACCTTCTCTGTACTCCCTTTATGGCAAGAATGTCTTTCCTCAGATTAGGAGACCAAAACTGTACGCAATACTCCAGGTGTGGTCTCACCAAGACCCTGTACAATGGCAGTAGAACCTCCCTGCTCCTATACTCAAATACTTTTGCTACGAATGCTGACATACCATTCGCTTTCTTCACTGCCTGCTGCACCTACTTTCAATGACTGGTGTACCATGACACCCAGGTCTCGTTGCATCTCCCCTTTTCCTAATCGGCCCCCATTATGTACAATATACATACAATGTGCATTATGTACAACGTATCAACTGTACAATGCCAAAAGGATAAAATAATCAAAGCGGGGTAGATGAAGGGAGGCAGAACGTTAAACGATTATAAAAACTACTTGCCAACTTCCCCCCATCCCACCTTTTCTGGCAAATATCTGGATGTTGCACCAATCATGATATTTACTTGGAATTACCTATAGGATTGTGAAATACTTCTGTTCTTCCCCAAGTTGTATGCATGAACCACAATGAATTACCACAATAAAAGCAATATTAAAGTTAGATTTAATAAACATTCATGAGGCGTCACAAATTAGCAAAAATTCCAGCTTGAAAGGAGACAGGATAAATATACTATATTTTACATGCCTGTGCTCTTTCTGCCTTGCAAGCAAAGTAAAAATTCACCAACGAAGCTAATGGAAACCAAAGCAGGGGTAGTGCAAAACTAGCTGACAAGCATTGTCGCACATTTTACGTGACTGTCCAAGGAAAGTTCATCGACTATAGATCGTCATTGAACACCAATCATCCCCTCCAAATTCATCATCAATTTTAAGGCACTGGATCTCTGCTTCTTCCTATGCAACCTGGTCCTCGACTTCAACATCAGAAGATCCAAATCAGTTGACTGGCAACAACAGCTTCAGGACTGTGTGCTCAGTCCCCTGGTCAACTCGCTTTCTGCCCAGAGTCCAGAAGTGGTTTACAAGAATGATTCCAGGAGTGAGTGGGTTCGCATATGATGAGCATTTGACAGCACTGGGCCTCTACTCGCTGGAGTTTAGAAGGTTGAGGGCGGAAATTGATACTTACAGAATAATGAAAGGCATAGATAGAGTGGATGTGGGAAGGTTGTTTCCACTGGTGGGAGATGTCCGTTGCCTCAAAATTTAAAGGATGCTCTTTTAGAAAGAAGGTGACTAGGAACTTATTTTGTCAGTGGGTAATTAATCTTTGGAACATTGCCACAGAGGGCTGTGGAGGCCAAGTCAGTGTATTATTTTAAGGCAGAGAAGGACAAATTCTTGGTTAAGGTGTCAAGGTTTATGGGGAGAAGGCAAGAAAATGGAATTAGGAGGCAGAGATCAGCCATGATTGAATGGCGAGGTAGACTCGATGGGCCCAATGGCCTAATTTTACTCCTATAACTTGTGAACGTGATTGTATAGCCTGATGCCACTTTGAAGCATTCTTTAAATTTGCCAATGATACCATCATATGCCAAATAATGGATAACGGCAAGTCAGAGAACGGGAAATAGATCGATAATCTGATTGAAAAGAACAAAGAACAAAGGACATTTATTGTTACATACACCTATTGGTGCAGTGAAATATGAGTTGGCATTGCAGCGGGATCAACGTTTCCCACTGTGAGGGAAGGCAGCAAAGTTCAGTCCACTTCATCCATGTTCACCCGTGGTCGGGGCCTATTTGAGGCCTCCGCAGTTGCCGCTACGGCGGCCCGATGTTTCAGGCCCTCTCGCCGGTATGATGGAGCTCCGGCACTGGCGGTCTCAGCGAGAGATCCCAGGCTCCATGGTGTTTAAAGTCAGCGCCGCCCGCAGCTGGACGCTCCGCAACCACAGCTCCGCGATGTTGGAGTCGGCGGTCTCAGTACTCCGGAACTTACCACATGGCAATCCTCGGTAAGGCATCGCCCGCTCCCAAATGGTACTTCAGCGCTGCGCCGCCGCCAGAGCTGGAGCTCTGGCCGGTCTCCAGCAGGAAACACTGCTCCAGTCCAGTTGGTAGGCTGCGAGGAGGGGGCGAAGATGCGGCTCGGAGGAAAGACGCATCTTCGATCAGGAAGGGACTGAGAAAAACAGTTTCCCCTTTCATCCCCCACCACCCACCCCCCACATAAAAAGATTAGAAGACCTCCAAAACAAAACTTTTTAACACATTAAACATTTTTAAAGGGTGAAAGGACAAACAGCTGCAGGCGGGGCAGCCATACTCAACAGCACCACCAACTCAGTTGCTGGGATCAGAGCAACTATCTTTCTATCAACGTTAGCAAGATCAAGGAGCTGGTTGTTGACTTCAGCAAGGCAAAGCTGAGGGATCATACACCTGCCTTCATTGGTGGGACCATAGACTTCCTTCAAGTTCATGGGTGTACAAGTATTTAATGATATATTCTGGGCCCAACACACTGATGCAATCACAAAGAAAGCTCACCAACGCCTTTATGTCCTCAGCAGTTTAAGGGGATTGGGCATGACACTGAATACTCTCTCATTCTTCTATAGATGCACAGTGCAGAGATACTGACTTATTGCATTACGGCTTGATTCTGTAATTCAAACACTCATGAACAATGGAAGCTGTGGAAAATGGTGGACTATGGAAAATAACCATGATGGTTATTGATCTGCCCACTATGGAGGGAATCTACAGGATATGCTGCTTCACGAAGGCAGCTAATATCAACAGTGACCTATACTATCCTGGCCATGTGTTCTTCTCGCTGCTACAATGGGGAAGGTGGCACAGGAGCCTGAAAACTATTACCTCCAGGTTTGAGAACAACTTCTTTCCATCAACCATGAGAATAAATGATAATTTATTGCATACTTGTTCCTGTTTAGTTTAGAGAAACAGCGTGAAAATAGGCCCTTTGGCCCACTGAGTACCTGCCGACCATCGATCACCCGTTCACACCAGTTCGATGTTATCCCACGTTCTCATCCATTCACTGTACATTAGGAGGAACTTTTTAGAGGCCAATTAACTTACAAACCCGCACATCTCTGGGATGTGGGAGGAAAGCGATGTTCGTGTTGGAAACCCTCAATGTTGCAGAGAGAACGTGCAAACTCCAGACATCACCCGAGGTCCTTGCTCCACTTAACTGCGCCACTGTGTCCAATATGTGTCCAATATGCCTGTAAAGCTTTTACTGTGTCCAATATGCCTGTAAAGCTGCAGCAGGCACGTAGATCACTGTTCAGGCTCATATCTGGTGCATATGACAAACGGACACTTGAAATATGTAGGTTTGTTGACAGTAACCATTAGATTTTCTGAGCAGATGAGGAGGAAGGCAATGAGGACGTGAGGCAGTGACCTTCTGTAACATGGACCTGGGAGGTCAAATTTGCTCCTCCATCTTTGATTCTTGTAAAGGAATTGTACAATATTGTTGGTAGCATGCAGCCATCTCACCAAGGACCTATTACACAAGGTCATTTACCAGCTGTTCATCCCTCATTAACATACTTAAAGTACTGAATATTTTAATAGTTGTGGCAGAGTGGATCTGACACATTACCTGTGTCTCTGATTCTATACTGTTTACCCATTTTCTGCTTAGAATATGAGCACAAGGGCTTCTTTCAGAGCGGTAGAACATTATGCTGTGGTGATTCCCTGATCCATCACCATTTATTAAAGACGGTGTTTAGGAGCATTCAGCCACCTGCGTTTAACCGGCTGAATAATTTCCACATTTCTGTTACAATTTATTGACTATTCACAATCCACACCACAATTAATACAAATCCCACCTCCTCCAATGGGAAGTTAATAAGAATAAAACCCCTTTGGGATCACATAACAATTGGAATTCATTATTTTAAACATATGAAATATGATATACAAGATCAACTATATGTACCTTGGATTTTTGTAGAGCATTTATCTTATTACATTAAAATCATTGTTTATGAGATTTTAAATCCATGAAATATGAAACATCATTTTTCACCCGGAATTCTCATATTTGGCAACAAATAATATTGCTCTATTTCATTTGCCTCCAGAAAGGAGTTCCTGGCTTGGGAAGCCTTTTTTCAGCTGTGTCTATTAGACACCTGTGGAGCAATACCTGGTTCAGGGTTGCATCATGGTAATTTCTGCTCAGTGCAGGGGACTGTTGGAGATTCTTTGATAAGAGACCCCAACCATGTGACAACACCTGGCAAGGTTGCAGTATTTCTCCCACACTGTCTCGGGGAGTCTCGGAACGAGGTGACTCCGATTATAATGCTGGCTCATCCAAGTCATATGGGAGCCAAAGGCCTGAGGAAGCAACACCTGGTGCAGGGTTGCGCTCTATTTCCTCCCTGAAATACTCAGTTTCAGTGAAATACTCCAGAAGGGAGCAAGGGCTCGGAGTCACTAGCAGGTGAAACCTTTCTGGTAAGTATAATAAATAATGATTTATTCCGACAGCACAGTGCGGAAAGCCAACGGCCACTTCAGAGTCACTGGCAGCGTCGATGTGCACAGTTGGTCCCGATTTGGCTCCCAGAGGGAGCAGCTTGGCAACCCCAAGTCGGTGAAAAGTCAAAGCCAAGTCTGTGAGACAAGTCCTGTCGGACGATTCGGGTCAAGGGGATTCTGTCCCCACATCTATGGCAGATGTGATTGGCTGTTTGGCTCAATTGGAACATCTGATGAATCAGATGGTGGCACGAAATATGCTCCATGTTACGGAGACATGCACAGGCAGTTCGAGTCATACGCCTGTGGCAACACCTGGTTCAGGGTTGCAATATTCCTCCCACTTGGATGAAAGGAGTGTTGGAGATGGTGCCAAATAATATGTTCCGTATTATGGAGGCATGCACAGGCAGTTCAAGTCACATGCCTGTAACAACACCTGGTCCAGGGTTGCAATATTCCTCCCACTCGGAAGCGTATCGGAGATGGTGGCAGAAAATATGCTCTGTGTTACGGAGGCATCCACAGGTAATTCGAGTCATATGCCTGTGGCAACGCCTGGTTCAGGGTTGCACTATTTCTCCCACTGTCGAGGGGAGTGGCGGAGATCAATATGGAGCTGACTCCGAACATGAGTATGTGCCTGAATCCCATGCTTTAATGCATGATGTACGAGAGTTGCATAAGGAAGAGCTGCCTGCTCTTGCCTCTATATTTGCTGTTCTCTCAGGGACGGGCAAGCCACTACAAGAGGAGTTGGCCAGCGGCATCTGCTACCTAACATCACACCAGCTGAAGGAATGGCAAGCATGGCAGACAGGGTCTGCAAATGGAACTTTGCTGAAGCTCCAACAAGCAAATCGACCTGGGTTCAGAGACGCTGGCAGGTCAGGTCTCTTTATTAACCTCCGTAAAACTCCAAAATGGAGCAGTCTGTCGGCCCAGGTTTGGGTTTACTGGCAGCATGGGCTGTCTAGTACCTTTCACTGTCTCTGGGAAAGATCAGGTTGACGTAGAGACATTGGCAGGGTGCCTTGCATAGTAACCTCTGTAAGTTCCAAGTAGGAACAGCTTGATTACCCTGGTTCAGTGTAGACCATCATGGAACTGGGTGGCCATATGGATCATATTGACCAAGGAAGCACTGCCTCATCATCTGTTATTGAGGTTATCAGGCGGCTCAGTAGAATGAAGTAGTTGAAGTCTCCCTCAACACATGTTTAAATTTCTGCTTAGTTAGTAGAGTTGCCAGTTCATTGGAAACATCATTGCCATCCTCTCTGGGATAAGTAGCTACCAGCAGGAAGCTGGTCTGGCATATAATATTTTTATCTGACCTGCAGGTTCATGTTGTGAATCAACAATGTATTTATAATAATCCGTAGACTCAATGCCAGTATTCCTGATTGAGTGGCGGGTCGAAGAGATTGTGTTGTGCACTCTGGCGACTCAGACAAGTGGTTTCAGTCAGAGGGCTGCGAAGCAATTCCTGATTCAGGCTTGTATTACGCTCAATTCCGCAAGGAAGAATGCTGAGAATTCGTGGTGACTCTTATAGTCAAGAGTTGACAGGGAACTCGTATTCCCACATCAAGGGGATACTGTGTTTTCAGCTCTAGTCATAAGGTTCTGATTATATGTTATCAGCAAAATGTATGAATACTAGAGAATGCATCTTCTGCGGCAAGAGAAGCCAAATATTTTCCGTCCGTATGGTCAATAGAGGAACGTTGGTTCCGAGTGGAATCAGTGATACTTCTCAAGATTACAGAAACATGGAGCATGCCGAATCAGGTTAGTATTTGGCTAATCTGATCATGTATTTAGTTACCCAGTTTAAAATGGATGATTGGCTTGCAGCAATTTAACTGATTCAGAGAATCGATCTTGAAGATGCATACTTTGCCATATCTATATACATGAGGCACAGATTATCTGGTGTTTTGATAACAAAGCCAGAGGTGGAAGCCAATGCTGCCCTACTCAGATCAAAGGGCATTGTGTCATCGAGTTTTAGATTATATGCAAAATTTGCAGCTGATAAACTTAGGGGTTTATCAATAGATCCCTCTTGCGATATTAAGGATATGGCAACATGAAATTTAATAGTGCCAACTTTGCCTATTCATTCAGGCCATGATAAGGCGGCTGAAGCAACTCCTATTTACTCGGTCGCGAGTGATGGCTTGGGCAGCCTGTCTTCTCGGGCAGCTAGCTCTGCACGATTGTATGGGAAGTTTGTGAACAAAATATGTGAGTTACTTTTAAATGGAAGTAACAGAGGTTTGTGTGGTTTTCAGTTTGGGCTTAGGGAAGTATTTATGTGATAGCACAATTGACACTGCTTGTGCTGCTTTGTCATTCTCGATAGTACCATAAGTGGGACAATAAATGATTGGTTATTCACCCGTTGTTCACTAACGTTATGCAGGGGGTATTTTATATGAGCACTCTAAAAGCCTACACTCATTGTAGTGTGCGATGTACATCAATAAATTATTATGCAAATATTCTTCTACTGTATTCCTAATGGGAGCAGTATTTTTAAGTTGACTATGCTTTCAGCAACTGATTTCAGCACAAAGAACACATTTGTAAATCTCTGCCTCGGTCTCTGGGTCATAAGTGACATTAGGGTAGCTTGTTATGGGAATGATCTCATAAGCAAAATGGGCATGATTGCATACATTTGAAATGACAGCATACCCACCAGAGCGGAGATTGGGGGTGTCATTAGGTATACAAGTACACTGAGCTTGCTAGTACTTATGAGATGAAAGATAGTTTCTTTATTGTTATTCAATAGTCTCAAGATATTGCTGATGGCTCATTAGCAGCCAATCGAATGGATAAGTTCCCTGTCATCATACAGCAAGAGGCTTACATATTGCATGTTAAGAAGTTATAACATCTGGTTGAATATGTCTGGATATTTGCAGATAGAATTCTGCACATTGTTGCATGAGTTATTGTCTAACTCAAAGCCAATTGGGACTGTGGTCCAATTAAGAGCAATGGCCATGTATGCAAGTCAGCATCATGGTATTAATAACCCATGTTTTTCTACCATTAATGGTTTATCTGTTTAAGTGTTTCACACACAGATTGGGTTACTGCATTAAACCACAGAGCTTTGAAGTCTTCATGTAGTCACTCACGTGACTTTGATATAAAATAGAAAAATTAAACGAAAAAATTTACCGTTTGAAGTTTGATCTTTATTTTATGAGAAGCTGAAGTGACGGTATACGTGCCCTCCACTCCCAACCTACTTCTCATAAAGATCATTCAGTGATTTAAGGTTGTTAATCTTTCTATAGCTTAAGTTCAGCAACTAGTCTGTGGTTTCATAAAGCTGCTCTGAAGATTGACGCGCATAAGCCTGGCGAGATCTTCACGTATTCCCTCACTTCAGCGTCTCATAAAATAAAGATCAAACTTCAAACGGTAAGTTCTCGTTTAATCTTTCTAGTTGAAGGCGCTAGAGGCAATACCCCAGTCCATCTCCTACCAGCCCACTCCCTTCGTCCATCGCTGCCAGCGGCTCTCTCCTTGAATCACCAGTCTTCGGGGATCCGAGCTACCCCCACAAGTGGCCATTGGGTCTTCAATCTCAGTGACTGACAGGTCTTTGTCATAGATAGACACAAAATGCTGGAGTAACTCAGCGGGGCAGGCAGCATCTCTGGAGAGAAGGAAAGGGTAACATTTTTGGTTGAGACCCTTCTTCAGACTGATCTCTGGTCTTTATCATCGTCTGCACTGGCCCCCTCCTTGTCCCTTGTTCTCGGCGGCCCTTGTCTGCTCTTGTCCGGCCCATCCACACTCTAGGCGGTCGATTCGGCCACCAGGCTTGGCCTTGTGCACGCCGGCCAGCCTCAGACATAAATGCACTATTTTAGTTTCACTCTCCCTAACCAGTGGTGGTTACATTCTGCGATTTATTTGTAAAATCCCACGAGTATAAGGGAGACTAGTTTTGACCTAGCAAAATAAGAGTTTAAAGAATACAAACCACATTGAGCTGGAGATCAAATGAGATTATTGATTGGACGTCTTTTTCAGCCAAGCAGTCTGGCAGCTAGGAGATGCTGACTTTTCCCAGGGAAGCAGCGGTTGTAACTGAACCAAAAGCAAATTTCTATAGATGCTGGAAATCTGAAATAAGAATGGAAAATGCTCAAAGTACCCTGCAGTTCAGGCAGCATCTGCAGAAAGAGAAACACAGTTAATGATCTGCACAAAAGGGGATCTCCGTAACATAGTCAACAATGAAAGAATGGCCATCGATATACAACTGGATTCATTGCGGTGTTCAAACAGGGACTACATTTAGGGCGGCATGGTGGCACAGTGGTAGAATTGCTGCCTTACATTGCCAGAGACCCGGGTTCGATCCTGTCGATGGATGTTTGTCTGAACAGAATTTGTACGTTTTCCCCATGACCTGCGTGTTTTCTCCAGGATCTCCGGTTTCCTCCCACACTCCAAAATACATGTTTGTACGTTAATTGGCTTGGTATTATTGTAAATTGTCCCTCGTGTGTGTAGGATAGTGTTAGTGTGCAGGGATTGCAGGTCAGTGCAGACTTGGTCGGCCGAAGGACCTGTTTCTGCATTGCATCTCTAAACTAAACTAAATTTGGACAAGACTGACTTTCATAAAATGAAGGAGACCATCTACAGCAACTGAGATAAATCATCCAAAGAAGGTGATAATAGTTGGGGAGTAGAACCAGTTTATGCCCACAAAAGCCAAGAACCCAAACTGATCAAGTCTCGCAGGAACTCAGTTCTCTCTCCTTCGAGTTGAAGTAATCATGTGCAGTTTTTGTATTATTTGGTAGGATTTAATGAATATTGGCTTTGGTACTCATCATCTAATCAGATGCCAATGTAGGGGGTTTTGGTTTGATTTTAAGCTGGCAGTACCTAATACCCAAATTCCAGTTCTTAAAGACAAAAGTCTGGTTTTCTGTATCTGATATTTGACAAAGAACAGAAGAGAGATCTTACTGTATAACAATACTCTGTCTTTGCAAAGGTAGGAAGGCAAAAAGGCTAATGCGCCCCTTGTTTCTGTACTTAAATCAGTGAATGCAAAATATTAGTTCAGTAGCAAATGGAGTATTGCATACTATTACAGCAAGATATAATGTTCTGGAGGTCTTCAAGATACACAATAATAACATAGAAACATAGAAAATAGGTGCAGGAGTAGGCCATTCGGCCCTACGAGCCTGCACCGCCATTCAATATGATCATGGCTGATAATTCAACTCAGTATCCCATACCTGCCTTCTCTCCATACCCCCTGATCCCTTTAGCCACAAGGGCCACATCTAACTCCCTCTTAAATATAGTCAATGAACTGGCCTCAACTACCTTCTGTGGCAGAGAATTCCACAGATTCACCACTCTCTGTATAAAAAATTATTTTCTCATCTCGGTCCTAAAAGACTTCCCTCTTATCCTTCAACTTTGACCGGTACAGTATATTATATTGTTTTCAATGGCAGTTAAATAGTAATGCTGAACAAAATATGGGATTGGCATTAAAACAATTATGGAGTGATTACAGATATAATTCAAAAAATTTCAAAATGTCAAGTTCTCTGGCATATTATGTTTGGAGTGCCCGGCACTTCCTCACAACTAGCTATCTCCATCATTCTGTTCTCCATATTTTGCCATTTGCTTGGCTGGCATTCAGTCCCAAATAAGCAGAAAATTCTTCCCACTAAATGCTGAGAATCCATTGCCAACAGTTGTAGAACATTCTTTCATCCAGAGCTGAGTTTCAGACTCTATTTGCAGAAAAAATATTTTAAAAGTATTTGCAGTCTGTAATGTTGACCAAGACAATTTCTGGCATTTGGATCTCTACTCTCTAAGAAAAGTGTTTAATACATGAGATGAAGTAGATTGGGATAGTATTCTCGAGAGCTTAAAACAAAATGAGAAGACCCCCGTTTATCTATATCTTAAGGGCGTGACAGGGCAGATGCAGTGAGGTTGTACCTATTCCTGATGTCTTTAGTATCAAGGCTACAGTATCAGAATAAGGGATGGATATTTTTCCTTGAGATGAGATGAGAGGAGAGGAGATGAGACACTGGTGAACCTTTGGAATTCTATATCCCAAGTGGCTATCGAGCCTTAGTTGTCATGTTCATTCAAAACAAGGTTTGATACAATTCATTGCAGTTGTATAGGGCTCTGGTGAGACCACATCTGGAGTATTGTGTACAATTTTGGTCTCCTAATTTGAGGAAGAACATCCTAGTGATTGAGGCAGTGCAGCGTAGGTTCACGAGATTGATCCCTGGGATGGCGGGACTGTCATATGAGGAAAGATTGAAAAGGCTAGGCTTGTATTCACTGGAGTTTAGAAGGATGAGGGGATATCTTATAGAAACATATAAAATTATAAAAGGACTGGACAAGCTAGATGCAGGAAAAATGTTCCAAATGTTGGGCGAGTCCAGATCCAGGGGCCATAGCCTTAGAATAAAGGGGAGGTCATTTAAGACTGGGGTGAGGAAAAAACGTTTTCAGCCAGAGAGTTGTGAATTTATGGAATTCCCTGCCACCAAGGGCGGTGGAGGCCAAGTCACTGGATGGATTTAAGAGAGAGTTAGATGGAGCTCTTGGGGCTAGTGGAGTCAAGGGATATGGGGAGAAGACAGGCACGGGTTATTGATAGGGGACGATCAGCCATGATCATATTGAATGGTGGTGCTGGCTCGAAGGGCCGAATGGCCTCCTCCTGCACCTATTTTCTATGTTTCTATGGCAAATGGGGACAGTGCTGGAAAATGTAGCTGAGGTAGAATACCAACCATGGTCGTGATGTATAGAGTAGTTCAAAGGACCAGATGGCCTACCCCTGTCACACTTCTTAGGTTCTAAATAAATTAATCACATTATATATGATTTAAATAAATTACCAACTGCTCACAGGCTACTTGTTGGTTGATTTATTCTGGCTTCTGCTATATTCTGCAAGTGTTTGGGCATTTTGATTGTTGTTTCAAGTTGGACGATTACAGGGAGCAGTGCAGCAGGCGTTAAGGAATTCATTACCAATCTCACAACTTATTCACAACCCAATTGCTTCTGGTCAAGGATGCTTTCACCTTGGGATACAAGCAAGTGAGAGGAGAAACTAAGACCAGGCACAGCAGATGGAACTGCTGGAAGAGGCTTGTGGAGGAGAGATCTCAGCATACATTACCAGGGTTTTCAGAAAACAATTCTTCCTCCAGGATCTTATCAAGGAACTATGTTTGTGGTTTGCTGGTGCCTGTATCAATCATTATTTTTTATCACTGAACTCCATATGGAGTAAAATGCTAGCATGCACTCATTTGACTTTCCCAAGCATTATGTTGGGAACTTTACTTCCACCATCTACATCATCCAACTTCCAAATCTCAGTTATGACACTTCTGGCCTCAAAAGTATGACGGAAGCAGTGATCTCCATCACTTCATCCACCAATGCACTTACCTGATGAGGATCACGCACCCCACAACTCTGATATTCTCAGCAAACCCTCTCCATGTTCAGGCACATGGCACTCAGTAGAAAATACAGAAGAAGGGGTCTTGGTTTGAATGTACCAAAGCTTGTTCACCATGACAAATGATGAACATTTACAAACCAATGTCATTGCTGTGTGGAATTTCTTTGTGATTTGCTCCTTTCAGACAATATCTGGTGGCGTTTTCAATGTCAAATATAGCATTGCATCAAGGAGGCAATTAACATTCTATTCAAAAGAACCATGTATTGCATTTCCTTCTCAAAGCAATAGTAGAAATTAAGAGAGGACGTTCTATAAACTGATAGGGATCTGCGAGTACAATGAAATCAAGCTGGAATACTATTTGAATACTTTTCAATTGTACGTGCATGAAAATGCTCTCATCTGATTAGCATGAAATATGTGATTCATACTAATCAGCTAATGATATGTGTGACTGAGTCCAATATCCAGCAAGCTATAAAAATGACTGTATTCTTTGCAAACCTGCATCACAATCCCATAAAGCTAGAATCTAAATGCATTTGGTGGTCAGGATTATCCTCCTGATTCATGATTAGTAATGCCAGAGGTATTACCACAGAGGGAGAAGTGCATGTGACAACAAAGATGAGATTGTAGTGGCCTGGTCAAGGTCAGGAAAAGACCGGACGCCAGGCGGATTCAAAAGAAGCTTTTTAATTCCAACAGTTCAAGAACACACACTAACACCTTATCTCTACCCCTCGGGAGTCGACCAGTAAACCCCGTGGCAGACCAACGCCCCTGTCCCTCAATCGTCGAGGGGGATGATCCAAGGAGTGGCCTATCCCCCAGGGACCGCCACAGGACCCCCCCCCCCCCCCCCAAGTACCCGAGGTACCGCCACATGATGATGCAAAATAGGACTTAGCATTTTCTAGCCAGAGAACTGGTTACAAAGTGATCGGAGGACTGCCTAGTACTATATTGATTTCGGCAGCTAGCTAAAACAGATGCTTGGTTCCTCACATATTTTAATGATGATCCTAATATCTGTTCAGGATCTTAATCAGAAATTGGTGTGTCAATCACCTAGTTCATGTGCGACCTTCACAGTGATCCATAAGGTTACTACAGGAGGTTGCTGTCAAAAATCTAAGGCATTTTTCAAACTACTTATTGAGAAGGCACTACCAGGAGGACCAGTGAGCTCCAAAGTAAAATAATACAATGCTAATGTGGTCACAATTTATAGCTTGGTATTTTTGATAAATAAAACTTAATGTACAAACTGTAAGCACTCTACTTCTGTTTACAGCCTTAAAGTGGTGCTTTATTAATTTCATGTACACTTGCTGACAAAGGTGCTGGCTCAAACTTTTGTGTTATGTTCCTTAAAGTCTTGTCATCTCCAAGGGCCTTTTTTTGGTTTGTGTGCCTATAATTTGCAATGGAACTTAAATAATGTTCTCCCCGTGACCTGCGTGGGTTTTCTCCGAGATCTTCGTTTTCCTCCCACACTCAAAAGACGTACAGGTTTGTAGGTTAATTGGCTTTGGTAAATGTAAAAATTGTCCCTAGTGGGTGTAGGATAGTGTTAATTTGTGGGGTTTGCTGGTTGGCGTGGACGCCAATACTTAGAATAAAGCTTCTTCATACATTCTTAAACAAAATGGTGCAAATATCATTTGTTTGCATTATTTCAACACAATATTTAGGTTATGTGGACAGCCAGATGTATTCATACTGCACTGATAACAAATGACTTGGCAATGTATCAAAATTAAATTGACACTGTAAACCTAGAGTTCAAAATACATTCAGAAATAGATTGAAACTTGCCAGAAAGGGTTGTCTTATATTGTTTTTGTTACATGTTAAATGAAGTGAAAATCCACTTTGACTCCTAAGTGCCAGAGATGCTTGTTTTGCTCCTCTCCAAATGTTTAAGCAGTGCAGTTTCTGAATGATTTTTTGTATAAAGGTTATAGAAGCTGAATGCCTAGGTTTGTTGAATGGGAATGTAGGAACCCATTCCCAGATGATGGCAAGTTAAAAGAGAGCGCGGGAACAAAAGCCTTGGCGGGTCAGAAGGTAGCATGGGAACCCTAGGCTCTGACGAGTCAGAGAGACCACAGCAATATTTATATAGTCAGCCAGATGCTGAAACTTTGGGATTTCTGGATGGTTGGATTCTGGATTAGCGGAGTTTTACTGTACTATTTTTTTTAAAGAAAATCAAATGTAGTTTAGCCAAGATAACAGTTTGGATGGATTGGCTTACAATTTCCCTTTTTTGCAGGTATAGCAACAACTGAGAGACTGGGAAAGAATGGGACTGTTTTTGGTTTCAATTCAAATAATTTTACTGAAGTCACGGTTTGGTTTGAAAAGTGTTAGTGGGGATCGGCAGATGAGCATGGTTTCAAATCTGAGGCCTCTGAACTCCATCATCTTCAGCAGCTTAAAGGGCACAGCTATAGAAACATAGAAACATAGAAAATAGGTGCAGGAGTAGGCCATTCGGCCCTTCGAGCCTGTATCGCCATTCAATATGATCATGGCTGATCATCCAACTCAGTATCCTGTACCTGCCTTCTCTCCATACCCCCTGATCAGCGGGTGAGGCAACATCTATGGAGCGAAAGATTAGGTATCGTTTCAGGTCGAGACCCTTCTTCAGACTGATGTGGGGGAGGGGCAGGGGGAGGGAAGAAGATAGGATGTGGCGGAGACAGTAGGCTGTGGGAGAGCTGGGAAGGAGAGGGGAAGGAGGAAGAAAGCAAGCACTACCTGAAATTGGAGAAGTCAATGTTCATACCGAATGTTCATACCAATGTTCTACCCAAGCCAAATATGAGGTGTTGCTCCTCCAATTTGCGGTGAGACTAACTCTGGCCATGGAGGAGGCCCAGGACAGAAAGGTCGGATTCGGAATGGGAGGGGGAGTTGAAGTCCTGAGCCACTGGGAGATCAGGTTGGTTATCTACGCTTGGTCTCACCGATGTAGAGCAGCTGACACCTAGAGCAGCGGATGCAACAGATGAGGTTGGAGGAGGTGCAGGTGAACCTCTGCAGCACCTGGAAAGACTGCTTGGGTCTTTGGATGGAGTCAAGGGGAGAGGTAAAGCGACAAGTGTAGCATTTCCTGCGGTTGCAAGGGAAAGTACCAGGGGAGGGGGTGGTTTGGGTGGGAAGAGACAAATTGATCAGGGAGTTATGGATGGAGTAGTATGGTGGGATCCCGTTCGAGGTGGCGAAAATGTCGGAGGTTTATCTCTTGTATGTGACGGCTGGTAGGGTGGAAGGTGGGGACAAGGGGGACTCTGTCATAGTTACGAGCTGGGAGATGGAGAATGAGAGTGGAGCTACAGGATATAGAGGAGAGCCTCATCTATAGTTGAAGAGGGGAACCCCTGTTCCCGAAATAATGAGGACATCTCCAATGCCCTGGTTTGGAACACCTCATCCTGAGTGCAGATGCGGTGTAGACGGAAGCATTTTGAGTAGGGGATAGAGTCCTTACAGGAAGCAGGGTGGGAAGAAGTGTTATCCAGATAGCCATGGGACTCAGTGGGTATGTCGCTGGCTGTCGCCTGAAAAATCGCCTAAGTGGGACAGGCCCATTAGGAATGTTATTTATCTTCTAAATCCATGACAAGCATAATTAACGAGGTTGGCATTATATATTTCTTCAAGTATATGAAGGTCAAGTTTGACTTCTTCACATGGTGTCGGGGCAAAAGTCACAAATCAACAGCTGTTGTTTATTAAAACATCCCTTTTCAATATGAACATCGCGTGGTTTGTTTCAGTTTGGCCTTTCCCTAATGATGTCTTCATAGTGGTGATTTCTGTTCCAGTATTTTATGTAATCTTTTTCCAATTTCAGTCTTCTGCCATAAATAACACAAGTTCTTGGTGATTTAATTGTTTTGCGTGTTCTAAACATCTTAAACTTACATCTTACTTCTGGTAAAGCAAACAAATTACTTTGATAAAGTTGTTTTGGAGAGGTGCTGTTACTCCTGCCTTGTGCATATTTGGATCAAATAAAAATTGAACAATACAGCTACACCATTACTGTACTTATTATTGCACTTGAATTATTGATTTTACTTCTCTCATTGCTTTCTTGTTCCAAAACCACTGAAGGAATTTTTTACTCTCTTATCTTTGTTTTTTAAGTGTTTCATGCTCGTGTTGATCGCATGTAATTGCTGCAATTTTTAAGGCTCCTCCCAATAAATTCTCCCTTTACAGCAGTTAACTTGTTCGATAATCCATTTTAGATCATATCTATTTAATGGGAGGTTGTTGCTGTCAGGAGGTATTTATTCTGCATGATTAAGATTAAATGTCTAAAGATGGCCCGTTTGCTCTTAAACCAAAAAATTATTCAACCCATGGTCTGATTTGGTTTTTCTTTACCCTGCATATAGGCCTATTAGGGATTATTCAGGAGCTATTTTTGAATGACATTTGTTCTTGAGTACAACCGTGACATCTGGTCTATAGTTTTGCGAAGTGTACAGAGATACAGAGCCATTACATTGGGATGGAAGTTACAGAATTCTGTGGATAGGTAGCATTAATACAAATGAGAACTGGTTTTCAAAAGACAAAATGTGTTCCAATTGCAAGCAGTAATTAGTTTGACACTTAAAGGTTAGCTTTGTAAACAAACATAATGTTCTGCAGAGAATAGACTACTCAAGCAACATGGTTTACAAACTGACATAACCATGAGATGTTCTCACATCAGTATCAATGCAAGACCATGGAATGTGTCAAGTGTGTTCAGGAATATGTTTTCAGGCTATACATAGATAGCCTTACAAGGGAGAGGGCAAAGTTTGACCTACTCCATGGAAATATGGCAGGGTAAGTGACACCTATCTATCTATATATTAAAACTGTGTGTGTGTGTGTGTGTGTGTGTGTGTGTGTGTGTGTGTGTGTGTGTGTGTGTGTGTGTGTGTGTGTGTGTGTGTGTGTGTGTGTGTGTGTGTGTGTGTGTGTGTGTGTTGGTGCATGTCAGATACCATTTTCAGATTAGATTTTCAGATTAGATTTTTGGCCTTTGATTCCTTGGTCTGCCAAAACCACATGCAAAAATGCCGAGATTTTTTCCATTTCGGTAGAGATTTCACTTTTACATTTTAACAAGTTTGTGTTCACAAAATGAATTTTGGTTGTCAGGTGACTGCAACTCAATTCATTTTGTGAACACAAACTTTTTAAAAAGGCGAGGCAAACTATTGGGCTGCAGCCACCTGACAACCAAAATTCATTTTGTGAACACAATCTTTTAAAAAAGGCGAGGCTGAGTGAGGCACTACACCTCCGGGTTTTATAGTCCCTCTCCCCTGCCGCCAGCGGGGGCAGCAGAGAGAATGAGGAGTTTTTCAAAACATTAATATCTCTCTGATTTTTCATCGATGGGAAAAATCCTCTGGTTCAGAAAGGCGGAGCGGGTCTCTGAGCGAGGTGGCCAAAAATGACAGCCGTAGGTGGCGGCGTTCTCTCGGAAATCGCACCACAGTGGGCCAAAATTGGTCAAGATCAGATTTTTAGTAATATAGATGACAAATAGAGATAGTCAACGACAGAGAACATGCGGAAACTTAAACACAGGACAGACCTGATACAATGATACAATTTATTTATCATTTGAGGTTCAAACAAAATTTGGTTTCTGCAGTCATACAAACAATTAGAAGAACCAAGACACCACACAATTTACACAAACATCCATCACAGCGAATCTCCTCCTCGCTGTGATGGAAGGCAAAGTCTCATCTCTCCCCTGCACTCCCCATTCTCTTCCCGATGTCAGTCAAAGCCCCCGGCGGGCGATGGTAAGTAAGTCCCGCGGCCATTAAAGCCGCGCCGGGCGATGCAAAGCCGCGCTCCGGGTCTTGATGTTGCAGCCCCTGGTGGGCGCTAGTAAATCCCGCAGCCGTTAAAGCCGCTCCGGGCAATGTAAGGCCCCGCTCCAGGTCATCCTCAACCCCGCAACTCGGGCGGGAGAAGTCGCCGTTGCAGAAGCCCCGAAAAGCGGTCTCCCACCAGGGACTGGTGGGCTCCCGATGTTACCGTCCACCAGACCTGCGGCTGGAGCCTCCGAATCTCCGGGGTCGGGCTGCAGCAGCGCACCACCACAGCTCCTCCCGCTCCGAAGTCGGACAGCTCCGCGATGGTAAGTACGTCCACAGGCTCCGTGACTGGAGCCCCAGGTCGTTCTGGTTGGAGGCCGCTCCACGGTACTAGGCCCCAACGACAACGGAGACACGTCAGAGAAAAGGTCGGGTCCTCCGTACAGGGAAAAGATTTTAAAAAGTTTTCCCCACCCACCCCTCACCCCCACCCCCCCGCCCCCCACACACATACCCAGTTTTAAAAAAAACACATTATAAACTACATTAAACGAGACAAAAAATAAAAAAAAGACAGACGGACTGCAGAGGCCGCTGCGACGTGAGTCGCGCCGCCCACTCATCTGGTCAGGGATTGTCAGCGATAATAATGAAAATGGAATTAACTGCAACATGATTACCTGAACAGCACACTGTTCAATAAATCATACATTTTAGTATATAAATATTGGTGTAAATCTCGCAATGGATACTTTCAAGGGCACCTTTGTTAACTTAAGTGACCATCATGCACATTAGCCTGACTAATGCATAATCCCCCCACTGCCCGCACACCCATCCCCCCCACTCCAAAATACACAGTGTTTGTGTTTTCACAAATTGCATTCATCATTTCAATTTAGAGTCAAAAGTGTAATTTCAGAATCATTGGGGAATGCTGGCCGATTACAATGAACTAAATTTGAAGACATATAATTGGCAAATGAATTGTAGTGTGAGTTTAGAAGGAAAAGTACAGAAGCTGCGCAGACTTTGGATAATCAAGTAGTGTAATGGAGAAAGATCAAAGTATAGAGATTTGGAAGGCGTGGGTAAATAGGTCAAAAAGGCTTTTTTAAATGTCTACCTATTTGCTCAAAGATAGGCTTCAGAAATGGGATGAATTTATAGTGTAAGTTAATCTTCTAAAAATAAGCAGACATTATGTTATACAACCTTAATCAAACAGTACTCTGTGTGCAATTGTGTGCAAGAGTAATTGTAGAAGATACTAAAAAAGATGCACAGGGCTGAAAGCAGAAATAAGAGATTATAACCAGCACTGGAAGACTGAGCAACCTTTTCTTTTTTCCCAATAAAGAGAAATTTGAGGGGAAAATTAATTGTACTTTTTTAAATTTATGACGCAGTTTGATAGGTTGGCCATTAGAAAAGGTGATCGTCAAACACCTCCACATGTACTCAATAATCATTATCAGGTTAGTGCTGCTTTCCTTCTCTTAACTTGAAATAATCTGGCTCGCTTTCCACATTTAGTAATTGAAAACCAATTTAGGAATTGAAAACCAAGGTGTATTCTACAAATTCTCTGTGCTGAAGCATCTCACAGGTACATGCCAAAATAACCAAATGTGTGATTCAAAGGAAAACCAAAATCTGAACACAACAATCCATTAAAGTGGCAAATCTAGTATTTGTGAAATAAATTGAGTTTCAATACACTCGGTGACAGCAATTGTTCACAACATGATTTGCAAAGTGGGAGATGGAAAAAAGAATTCAAAATTTAAAATTAATCAAACTGTTAAATTTCACAAAGTTTTTGTTGATTCCAGTATGATGAATAATACTTTAGCTGGAAGCTCGCTAAAGTTTTGGTTGAGATTTTAGTTCCAAATTCTGCTTTAAATGTAATACTGAGTACCTCACTTGTGAGTACCTCACTTATAAATTCTTCTCAGCACTTGGCAGCATGGTAGCGCAGCGGTAGAGTTGCTGCCTTACAGCGAATGCAGCGCTGGAGACCCGGGTTCGATCCCGACTATGGGTGCTTGTCTGTACGGAGTTTGTACGTTCTCCCAGTGACCTGCATGGGTTTTCTCCGAGATCTTCGGATTCCCTCCAAAGACGTAGAGGTTTGTAGGTTAATTGGTAAATGTAAAAATTGTCCCTCGTTGGTGTAGGATAGTGTTAATATGCGGGAATCACTGGTCGGCGTGGACCTCTGGGCCAAAGGGCCTGTTTCTGCGCTGCATCTCTAAACTAAACTAAATGTGAATCAACTTTGTTCAAAATATTAAAGAATGAAAATAATCAAAAAATAGTGCTGCAGTTTGTTCTGGTGTCGAGACAGTTGGAAAATATTCTCCAGGCACTATGTGTAACCGATTTATAAAACTACCAATTAACTGATTTATGAAATAAGCAAGTTTACAATGTTAAAATGTATTATTTATGAATGAATCACTCAATTAAAAAAAAATTATACATTTCTATGCTGTGTATTTATTAGTTAATTGATTGTCATTTATAGATATAACCAATGCAAAATTGAACATCTTTTCAGACACATTTTTGTGCTTCCATTCCAACATCAAGAAGATTGTGTTTCACTTAAAGTGAATGTAGAAAAATCAGTTTTGTCTTCATAGTTATGGTTTTAAGCCTGCACTATTTACCAGTTTATTTTAATATAATGATTGAAAAGGTATACTGTACCTGTGATAATAAGTACTTAAGTGACTGCATTTAATGCAACCAGATATGCAAAAAACATAATTGGCTGTGCTAGATTGCTTATCTGCATGTTCAGAAATTAGTGTTTCACAGAGATATACTACAGTAGTTGATAATCCTTGAACATTAATTATAAAATCTCGAGCCTGACTGCAATAGTAGCTGGAGAATGTCCAATTGTGAGAAGTAATGAAAATTTATAACAGTAAAATTGTGAATTAATATAACCCAAAGGTGGACATGGCAAAATTGCGTTATATTTACTGTAGAGACATGCAGGAAATCCTAAGGAAACTACTACCTAAAATTACTTTCAGTAAAATAATGGCAATGCGGGACATAATGCTGTTTGTTGCTTTAAATGTAATAGTAGCAATAATCTTTCTAAATTCTCCAGGTAAATGAACCATTCTTTAAATCAACAATTTGATTTCCACTCTATTGTTTAAGGAAGGACGATAGGGTACTTGGAAAATTAAAGAACAGGTAGCCTAGCATTTGTTGCCATGAAATTACTAGAGACTACAAGTGTAAATCAACTAAACACTTGTAAAACCTCAGATCAGAGATACCATAGGAGTTTGTAACGTGTATTTCATAGTCATAGAGTGATACAGTGTGGAAACGCAATAGAAAGGAAGGACATTAGCTTGGAGGATGTGGAATCGATACGGGTAGAGCTGCGAAACACTAAAGGGCAGAAAACACTAGTGGAAGTTGTGTACAGGCCACCTAACAGTAGTAGTGGAGTTGGGGATGGCATCAAACAGGAAATTAGAAATGCGTGCAACAAAGGTAAAACAGTTATAATGGGTGACTTCAATCTACATATAGGTTGGGTGAATCAAATTGGCACGGGTGCTGAGGAAGAGGATTTCTTGGAATGTATGCGGGATAGTTTTCTAAACCAACATGAAGAGGAACCAACGAGAGAGCAGGCTATTCTAGACTGGGTATTGAGTAATGAGGAAGGGTTAGTTAGCAGTCTTGTTGTGCGTGGCCCCTTGGGCAAGAGTGACCATAATATGATTGAGTTCTTCATTAGGATGGAGAGTGACATAGTTAATTCAGAAACAAGGGTTCTGAACTTAAAGAAAGGTAACTTTAAGGGTATGAGACGTGAATTGGACAAGATAGACTGGCAATTGATTCTTAAAGGTTTGACGGTGGACATGTAACTCGCAGCTCGTGGCTGTGCTTTGAAAAGACATTGTGACGTCATCCATCTCGCTTCAGCAGTTAGATTTTAAAAATATGTCAGATTGGTGAACAATTTTAGTAAAAAACTCAGGAAATAATGAATCAAATTTTCAGACGAGGGGATTTTTGAAATCATGAGGTAAATCTCTACCGGAATATGTAAAGATTTCACCGTTACCGCGTCAGGCTTTCGAGGAGATGTGCATCGTATATGAAAACACACACACACACACACACACACACACACACACACACACACACACACACACACACACACACACACACACACACACACACACACACACACACACACACACACACACACACACACACACACACACAAGATCAGACTTTTAAGTATATGTATTAAATATATAACAATATTATATATACATACAAGCAATAATAGTGCAAGGACAAAAACAGTGCCCCCAAGTGTGTGTAGTTCAGAGTTTATTTGCTTATTTGGAGGTTGTAGTGTTTAATAGCATTATGGTTGTAGGGAAAAAGCTGCTCCTGAACATTACAGTTTTCAGGCAACTGTACCTTCTTCCCAATGGCAAGAGTAAGTGTGTGGTCAGGGTGGTTTGGTTCTCTGATGATGCTGGCTGCCTTTTTGGGGCAGCGACTCTGGTAGATCACTCCGACGGTGGTGAGGTCAGTACCTGTGCTGGACTGGGTAAAAATTTCACCGTTAAAGCGTCAGGCTTTCGAAGAGATGTGCATCACATATGAAAACACACACACACACACACACACACACACACACACACACACACACACACACACACACACACACACACACACACACACACACACACACACACACACACACACACACACACACACACACACACACACAAATACATCCACGTTCAAGATCAGTTTTAATAGTTATATAATATTTTGTACATTTTCCCTACAAGATTGAATACTTACTAACATCCATAAAAAATATAACTACTCATAACAATATTAAGTAAATAAAATGTGACATATTTTTGGAAAAGACCTTACATATGCATATTGCCTTTCATGAGCATAGGGTTTTCTTATGTTCTTTGAACTCGATTAAGTACTTTTGTTGTAATTTGGAAACTTGGCAGTTTACACTTAGCAAAAACTCCACAGACAACAATGAGATAGTAACAAATAAAGCTTTTTTTGCAGTGATCAAAAGATGGTTAATGAGTAAATATTGGTCACAGTGTTCCTTGAAATGTCTATCATTTTTGAATAGCACCAGGTGATCTCCGCCATCAGCTTAACATTTCATGCAAACTATAGCAGGTCTGACTGTGTGGTGCTCCCCCCATCAGCTGTAGTGCATTACATCTTTGGCTTGAAACTTGGTCCACAGGAATATCTCAAATGAGTGAACTCCAAAATGAAATGTCAACATCAAGTTCATTTAGTACATAGCAAAAAACAAATCATTACAAAAAGATACATTTCTAATGAATTTTCAGAAATATAAATTACACACAACATGCTGCAAAGAATTCTGTAACTTTGGATGAAGATTGAAAATTGTCAACTTTTGTAATTTCAATGCAATGGTTAAAATCAACAAATGTTGCTGTTTTTTTTTAACTCAGTGAATTGACGCAGAATGCAACGTGTAGAATCTATGTCTAACTTTTGGAATTTCCAGGTTTGACGCATCACATTTGCATGCCCTGCCTTCTCTTTTCTTGGATATTTCAGAGAAGGATTATTGCATCAACCGTGTTGCTGCGGATGTCAAGATAATTATCTTCATTTCGAAATGAGCTCCAGCACAGTTTAACTGCTGGGACACCCTTCAAAATTCTGCTCAGTTTTTGATTATTCTTTGTAATGGAAACAGAGCATTATTTAAGGCAGTTTCTGGTGAAGCTAATTCTATGCATTCTATTTATTGGAGAAGATTCAGCAGTACCTCAGGTATTTCATAAGCTGTAAAATGCTCGTGAAACAATTCATTTTTTGCAGGAATTGTGCCGTGGTTTTGCTTCATGCTCTGAATAGCTAAGTGCTGTGGCAATGATGCTCATTGGTAAAAATTGGCCCCTCACAGTTGATTAAGAATCACTTCATAGCAAATGGCATTAATCATTAATGGCAACACTTAGTTGTGCTGCCTTTTCAACCTTGCAATGAATGACTGCAGTAACTTTCCAAATTCAGCTTTGCTTCTTTTAAATAGAATCAGTTTTAAATATTTTCTCATTTTTAAAGCATTTACTGGTTTTGATGACTGTGGGAGATTTCATCTTGTCTAAAGTTATTTGGTTTACCAGAACAACAATGTAAAACACTTTATTCTCACTCTGCTACCCTTCATTTCAATTTGCAATGATTTAATCAATTGTAAGAGCAGAAGGGGGTGAATTCCCTGCCAACTCTGTCCATGTTTCAGCCGCAGTCTTATCTTTGTGTTCTACATTTTGTGCAGGTTATTGTAAGCAAGGCTGCATTCTCAATAAATAAAAATCTACTTGATCTTCGAAATGTTCCATGCTTTATTTTTTTTAACTTACTTATGTTCTGAAGAAGGGTCTTGACCCAAAATGTCACCCATTCCTTCTCTCCAGAGATGCTTCCTGTCTCGCTGAGTTACTCCTGCATTTTGTGTCTATCTTCGATTTAAACTAGCATCTGCAGTTCTTTCCTACACATGTCCTGATGAATGGTGAACCATTCAAGCTCGCTGGTCGCACAGCATTGAGAGTATGTTATTTTCTTTCTTTATGTTCAATTGTCATGCCATCCCCAAATTCACTAATTGTGCCACATAATTTCTCATCCAAATCGTTAATAGATGCAATAAACAACTGGGAAGCCAGCAACAATCCCTGCGGGCCAACACTTTGTCACAGGTCAACAATTTGTAAAGCAACCCTCCACTCACATGCTTTAACTCCTTCCACAAAGTCAATTTTCTATCCAGTTGAACAGCTCACACTGGATCCTATGTGATTTAACCATCCTAAGTGATTTAACCACTTGCTAGCCCCCGCGGGGGCTTTGGCTTTGACTTCGGGAGAGGAATGGAGAGCAGGGGAGAGACAAGACTTTGCCTTCCATCACAGTGAGGAGGAGATTCACTGTGATGGATGTTTGTGTAAATTGTGTTGGTGTGTGTCTTGGTTCTTCTCTTGTATGACTGCAGAAACCAAATTTCATTTGAACTTCATGTGAGGTTCAAATGACAAATAAACGGTATTGTATTGTATTGTATTGTATTGTATTGTATTGTATTGTATTGTATTGTATTGTATCAGGACCAGCCTACCAAAAGCAGTCAAAAGCTGTGCGGAAATCCATCTAGATCAGTTCTACCACCCTGCCCTCATTAATCGTCATGGGTCATTTAAAAAAAACTAAAACACATTTTTGAGTCACAATTTCCAACACACAAAACCATGCTGATTATCCCTATCTTATTGGATAGCAGAAACCTTTGCTCTCTTTTCTGCCTCTATTTGGTGAAGATAAAGGCGTTTCAAGCCAGAGCACCCTCTCCGCCTCCCTGGTGCAGGTGTGGCTGCAAGCAGAGGCTCCAACACATTTGGATTCATCCGAAGTCCCCTCTCCATAGCCAGTTCCTCTCAGCAGTTACTCTGCTCCAAACTTGAGCTGCTGCTCCCTGATCATTTTTTCTCCCTTCCTCCTGCTTATTGGAAATCTCCATCATGCCTTTTAATGCATTCCACTGTGGATTCTGGATTTCGTCATTGACTTGCTTCTGCTCCTGGCTTGATGAAAACCAATACGGCTCCTACTGTTTCAATAATCCTGGTCAGTTGAGTCAGGTTGGCTCTACCTGCTGAGGCAAGGGCTGGGCGATTCATTAGGACCTTGAGGTCAACAGAGATGCTGCTTGGAAAACAGGTCAATGGCAACCTAACCCTTGCCTAGTTTTATTTAGGAAAATCATATAAAGGCACGGGATAACTGGTGACTAGGATATCCTGCAGGACTGTTGAAGATTTGGCCCATTTATTTTACCATTCAACATATAACCATATAACCATATGACAATCACAGCACAGAAACAGGCCATCTCGGCCCTTCAAGTCCATGCCGAACACTTATTTCCCCCTAATCCCATCTACCTGCACTCAGACCATAACCCTCCATTCCTTTCCCGTCCATATACCTATCCAATTTATTTTTAAATGATAAAATCGAACCTGCGTCCACCACTTCCACTGGAAGAACATGCAGCTGTCATGCAAGATTTTCTGATTTCTTTTATGAATACAGAAGCTTAAAAAAGCACTTAAGGCAAGAGTTATTACCTACACTTTACAACATCCTAGCCTGTTCTCTTTCCTTTCCTAGTTCTTCAAATCGCACAGTTTTAATTTAAGAAATGTGGCTGGTTTTGAAAACTTCAATTTCTGATCTTAATACGTACACATACTGAGACTGGTTACAAGACAGATCAAGTTTGTTGAGCCATTTTGATATTTGACTTCCATTCTTCCCACATCCAGACATCATAAGGTCTTAAGTGATAGGGGCAGAATTAGGCCTTTCGGCCCATCTAGTCCACTCTGCCATTCAATCATGGCTGATCTATCTCTCCCTTCTAACCCCATTCTTCTGCTGTCTCCCCATATCCATTGACACCTATGCTAATCAGGAATCTATTTATCTCTGCCTTAAAAATATCCTTTAATTTGGCATCCACAGCCTTTCGTGGAAAAGAAATCAAGAGATTCACCACCTGGGCTGAAAGATGGCAGATGGAGTTTAATGCTAATAAATTTGAGGTGCTACACCTTGGCAGGGCAAACCAAAATTGGACGTACATGGTAAATGGTAGGGAATTGAAGAATGCAGTTGAACAGAGGGATCTGGGAATAACCGTGCATAGTTCCTTGAAGGTGGAATCTCATATAGATAGGGTGGTAAAGAAAGCTTTTGGTATGCTAGCCTTTATAAATCAGAGCATTGAGTATAGAAGCTGGGATGTAATGTTAAATTTGTACAAGGCATTGGTGAGACCAAATCTGGAGTATGGTGTACAATTTTGGTCGCCCAATTATAGGAAGGATGTCAACAACATAGAGAGAGTACAGAGGAGATTTACTAGAATGTTGCCTGGGTTTCAACAACTAAGTTACAGAGAAAGGTTGAATAAGTTTGGTCTTTATTCTCTGGAGCGCAGAAGGTTAAGGGGGGAGTTGATAGAGGTCTTTAAAATGATGAGAGGGATAGACAGAGTTGATGTGGACAAGCTTTTCCCTTTGAGAATAGGGAAGATTCAAACAAGAGGACATGACTTCAGAATTAAGGGACAGAAGTTTAGGGGTAACATGAGGGGGAACTTCTTTACTCAGAGAGTGGTAGTAGTGTGGAATGAACTTGGAAGTGGTAGAGGCAGTTTCGTTAGTATCATTTAAAAATAAATTGGATAGGCATATGGATGAGAAGGGAATGGAGAGTTATGGTATGAGTGCAGGCAGGTGGGACTAAGGGAAAATAATTGTTCGGCACGGACTTGTAGGGCCAAGATGGCCTGTTTCCGTGCTGTAATTGTTATATGGTTATATGGTTATAGTTATTGCCTCTAATGCTACACTCTCCCACTAGTGGAAACATCCTCTCCACATCCACTCTATCCAAACCTTTCTCTATTTGGTAACTGTCAATGAGGTCCCTCCTCATCAGCAAGTATAGGTCCAGTGCTTCTAACACTTATCATATGTTAACCCACTCATTCCTATGATCAATCTTGTAAACCTCCTCTGGACCCTCTCCAGAGCCAGCACATTCTTACTCAGATAATGTGCAAAAATTGCTCATAATATTCCAAATGTGGCACCTTAGCTCAGCGACAGCATTACTTCCCTGTTTTTGTATTCTTGTCCTAGCGGAGTCAGGAGATATGGGGAGAAGGCAGGAACGGGGTACTGATTGGTGATGCTCAGCCATGATCACATTGAATAGCGGTGCTGACTCGAAGGGCCAAATGGCCTACTCCTGCACCTATTGTCCTCTTGATATAAATACTGGCATTGCGTTTGCCTTCCTTACTGCCGATTCGACCTGCAAATTAACTTTTTGGGAATCCTGCACCAGCACTCCCAAGTCCCTTTACACATCCAATTTCTGGATTCTCTCCCCATTCAGAAAATAGTCTGTGCCTTTATTCCGTCATTATGCAAATGATAACTGGCCAAAAAAACAGGTGTTTTCGGTACGAATTAAACCAATTCAAAAGAGTGATGAGAGCCATCATTTCGAAGTGATATGATGTGATATGTTTACACAGCATTTCTGCATTTCTAGAAGTCAGAATTGCCTGAATAAAAAAATATAATTAAACAGACCACATTTGGAGTTATGGGGCAAATGGGGGTTTGATAATGGTTGAAGAAGAATAAATATCATGAATCGCTAATGGACTAGTTAAATGAAACATAGTAATTAAATAATGATGTAATTGTGGTTGGGACATAGGGATCTCCTATGAATGTCACAGCAATATTTATCAGAAATGACTTTAAAAAAATGGTTTTGCAATGTGCTTAATCCCTGGTTAAAAGGTTCTGAGATCTGATTGTTGCATACGGCATGATCAATTATACACTCCTACACAAGTATTTTCATTCATAGTAGCGTGAAATCTAGTGACCATTTATCAATAGATAGCCAAAATGTATTACCTAATTAAAATGCTGTGTAATACATTAATTATGACTTTATTTCAAGAGTCAAGAGACTTTATTGTCATGTGTCCCTGATAGGACTATGAAATTCTTGCTTTGCTTCAGCACAACAGAACATAGTAGGCATTGACTACAAAACAGATCGGTGTGTCCAGATGCCATTATATACGTAAATACACACATGAATAAATAAACAGATAAAGTGCAAATAACAGATAATGGGCTATTAATGTTCAGAGTTTTGTCCGAGCCAAGTTTAATAGCCTGATGGCCGTGGGGAAGTAGCTATTTTGTCTCATTTCTATCTTGTTTGCAGTATTCTTCACCCCCATCCTCTAACAAATAGTGTATTTAATTGTCAAAGCACTTTGGATACCCTGAGATTAATTGCATTTTTTTCTCTTCAATGTCAGTGATCTTTCTGCACACTATGATTCGTGCAGGTTCAGTAGGAGTCTTTTCTTTACAAGTATGATTATGAACAGTAGAGCAGTTGAACATTTGGTGCAACTGAGGTTAGGCCAATCTTGTTCACTGTGACATAAACTAGCAACGTTACAACATTTTGAGATTTTTAAAATCAAGTCTGCAATTTATCCCATCAGATAAAGCATAAAAAGAAGTTTAATTTGTCACCTAATTCACTTTCATATCTTCAGTATTAAAAAAGTTATGGCCATTTTCATACTCGGAAATTAGCATCTTGTTCCCTATTGCTTTTCCATTGACAACACAAAAGCTGTGACCGAGGACAGTCAAAAGCCCATATCTTTCTTAAAAATTAAGAGAACTGAAATAAATTTACAGTTATTTTAGATTGAAGCATTCTGAAACAAATATGAAACAATCTTACTTGGATGACCTGAAATTAAAGCATATAATTAGTTAATTACCTAATTGTAGCTAATTACAAAATTCAATTACTAAATCTAAACATCGAACCATTTCTTAAGAAACGATTAACATTTTTAAATAGCCTAAGTGTCCAAATAACATTCACACAAGAATTAACGATGTAACATGACTTTTAAATCTCATTGTCATGTATTTATAGGCCAAATGGAAGGAATTTAGTGTTTAATTCCCATAAATTAATGCCCATTTAAATCATCTTGCGAGTAGGATTTTGTGGAACGCGATCGATTGGAACGTTGCGGTTTGCGGTGAATTTAAACCCGATAGCGGCAGGAAAAACACTGCCGGTTCGATGGGGCCTAAATCACCTTTTCGCAAAGTAAAATTTGGATTAAGGTAATCCTAAGAAGCACGTTTATATGAAAAATAAATGGCTTACCTTTAGCTGTCCCGTACGTGAGATCCATCCCGTTGTTGGCATTGACGGCATTAGCAGCGGATTTTTATTTTACTCCACCGATTAAATTGTCTCGCGGTTTAAAAAAAAATCACAGAACGGCAGTCGGAATGATTTTTCAGCATTAGCTATCAGCCCGAGAAAATATATCTCGGACTGGCAGGAGAAAACAAACATTTTATCCCCCCCCCCCCATCAAAGGCGCCAAAGTCGCGTGCGCGGCCAGTGGCAGAATTGAAGCGCCGCTGAAGGTAAGTTTTGTAACATACCTACATAAACATAATCATTTATAGAACAAATTTATGTGTCCTCCTCACTTCAGTGATTGGTCATCTTGCAGTTTTTGACTGCTCGGTACTGCAATATCTTTCCTAATTAAGTGTGCAGCTTCTGAAGTGAATGGAACCACTTCTGAGGGAGTCATGACATTGGGTTATAGATCCATTCTATTGAAAGCTGTTAAACATAATAAAGCTGTGGGTTTATGCTTTGTTCCATACAGCCTTTTGAAACAGAATGGACAGCACAGTGCTGCTTTCCTTGTGTAGCTGATTGACTCAAATTTTCATTCATAAATTGTGATCACGTACTTTTAGTGGGATTTACAATGGCAACAAACAGTAATTCCTTTTGTGTGCATGTCAGGAGTTGGCACAGCAGTTATTGGTGACATCAATCTTCATTCAATGCTGATTTGATGCTTTGCACGCTAAATTACGTCATTGATTCAAATAGCGGAATGTGCAAACCACACATAGAAAATCTAAATTTGCAGCAGGTAACTTGGAGGGCGTTCAATGACTTGCAGGATTCTTGGGTTGATGAAGGGCTTGGTAGATGGGATGATTATGAGATAAGAGAAATGCTGAGAGTTTTATCGTAGTTAATACTTATAGGATCATACAGCACAGAAATAGGCCCTTCGGTCCAACTTGCCAATGCCAACCAAGATGCCCCATCTGCACTACTCTCACCTGCTTGAGTTTGGCCCATATCCCTCAACTTTTTCTGTATTTTGAATGTTGTTACAGTATCTGCGTTAACTACCTCCTCTGGCAACTCGTTCAACTTGACCATCTGTGGAAAAAGTTGCCCCATGAGTTCCTATTAAATCTTTCTTCTTTCACATGATGAAACCTATGTTTTCTCTCTTTTTGATTCCCCTACTCTTGGTAAAAGACTGCATTCACCCTACCCAGATTCAGATTCAATCTTTATTGTCATTGTGCAGTGTACAGTACAGAGACAACAAAATGCAGTTAGCATCTCCCCAGAAGAGCGAACATAGAATAATGAGCAATAAATATATATATGTACATACAGTAGTAGTAGTGCAATTTTTCTGGGGGAAGGAGTGTCTGGGGGGGGGGGGGGGGTGACTGGCAATCACCGAGGTGCAGAGTTAAGTAATGTAACAGCCGCAGGGAAGAAGCTGTTCCTGGACCTGCTGGTCCAACAACGGAGAGATCTGTAGCGCCTCCCGGATGGGAGGAGGGTAAACAGTCTGTGGTTGGGGTGAGAGCAGTCCTTGGCGATGCTGCATGCCCTTCGCAGACAACGCTTGCTTTGGACAGACTCAATGGAGGGGAGTGAGGAACCGGTGATGCGTTGGGCAGTTTTCCACCACCCTCTGCAGTGCTTTCCGGTCGGAGACAGAGCAGTTGCCATACCATACTGTGATACAGTTGGTAAGGATGCTCTCGATGGTGCAGCGGTAGAAGTTCACCAGAATCTGAGGAGACAGATGGACCTTCTTTAGTCTCCCCCCCTCATGATTTTATACACCTCTGCAAGATCAACCTCCTGTGCTCCAAGGAATAACATCCTAGCCTGCTCAACCTCTCCACATAGCTCAGGCACTCGAGTCCTGGCAACATCCTCATAAATCTTCTCTGCTCTCTTCACAGATTAATGACATCCTTCCTATATAGCAGGATGACCAAAACTGGACACAATACTCCAAATGCAGCCTCACCAACATATTGTACTTATGTGTTTGATTTTGACAATAGACATAACCATCTCCCAATTTGCACTGTACTATTGTATAAAGAAACGTAGTCGCAGGGACACTTGATTCAGGAAGTGGGGAATTCACCTCCAGATTGGGAAGAGAGTGTCAGGCAGTTCGGGCACCCTGCTTTGCAACCACATTGGACTTTTGCATTATTCAGCAGGTAATTAGCAGGCTCCACAGATGTACCTTGAACATTTTAATGCCACATTCCTGACCTAGACTGGAATTGCAAAGGATTTTGCCTCCTTCATGTTTAAATATTTAATAGACCATGGTTGTGAACTATGATGGTCAATGCTCTACACCTGGGAATCTTGCATAATTCCTTCATTCTGAGAGACTTATCCATGCCGGATATATTCCAGTCACCAGATCAATGGCTTCTGAGGGAGAAACAGTTCCCTACATCTCAGCTCCTGATACAAGCAAGAGATCAATTTTCTAAGGTGTACATTACCAGCCACTGTAGAATGGATTGGTAAAGTAGAGACCAGTACTGATCAGAATTGTGGTACTACTTATTGCCAGCCGTAAACAGGATAACCTAGCCTTTGTGTGGACACAATCCTTCTCTGCAGTTGAAAAGCGCAGAAATGGAGGATTGAAGCTGGTGCCAAAGCTGCAAGGCTCTCTCTCACTATTTGCTTCAACAAAGAGCCTGGATCACCATTAACATAGCTGAGGAATAGAAGCAGTCCTTCCCCACATGATCAGGTTCTGGACAAAATTCAGTCCTGTGGGTGATAAGTAATATTTTTGCCACACAGGTTTAATATATATTGCCAGGAAATTCAAACGTGGAATTAAGGATGAATAGCTTTTAGGCAAAGTAATAAATGTTTTTAACGAGAAATTCATCCCCCAGTAGTAGTGCTATTAATCCCATATAATGATGACTATTTGTACTATTCCGCTTTTGAGATTTAGTTCCATCAATTGCAGCTGTACTAGATGGTATGTTTAATATTACTAACTGGGAATAAATTTCTAGGTATTTTTCTATAATGTACAGACATTCCCTAAACCCCTCTCGCCTTCAGTATATTTAAGTGCAGAGTAAAAGTACGATGTGTTACATAGAAAATAGGTGCAGGAGGAGGCCACCCTTCGAGCCAGCACCGCCATTCATTGTGTTCATGGCTGATCATCCCCTATATGGATACATAGAAAATAGGGTTCTTACTCACAAAAGTACACCTGATTTGAAACTGCACTTTGTTAAAATATTGTGTTGGGCCCCTGTGATCACTGGCATACGTGGGCAGCTGCTGCAGAGAACTTCTACCTTTTGCTCTGCCTCTTCATGATAATACTCCAGTAGGGTTTGCATAGATGCTATTTTGATATTTCTGCTTGGATTCATCTCAAAATATCCATTTGTCAACCCAGAATCTGTTATTTTTGACAGAAAGGCACCTGAATAGCTTGTTTTTTTAGGTTATTTTTACATGGCGCCTGGATTTGAGTGGATGATCACCTGCCATAATTGTGCAACAGTAATTATCGTTTCGCCTTCCTCCATATCATTTCTAAATATTGTGATCACTACAAAATAGCTGGAGAATATAACAGGTCTTTCAGCCAGACTTCCCATTTCTTTAGAAACAACGAACTGCAGATGCTGGTTTACACCAAAGATAGACCCAAAGGGCTGGAGTAACTCAGCGGGTCAGGCAGCATCTCTGGAGAAAAGGATAGGGGACATTTCCGAAACATTACCTATCCTTTTTCTCCGTAGATGCTGCCTGGCCCGCTGAGTTACTCCAGCGCTTTTTTTGTCTGTCTTCGTATTTTATAATAATAATAATAATCTTATTTATATAGCACATTTTTAGTCAACTTGCATTGACCCCAAAGTGCTTCACATAATTACATTACATTTTTTTACACACAGGCAAAGGTGGGTGAAGTGTCTTGCCCCAAGGAGACAACGACAGTATGCACTCCAAGCGGGATTCGAACTGGCTACCTTCCGGTCGCCAGCCGAACACTTAGCCCATTGCGCCATCTGTCGTCCCCCCCCCCCCCCCCCCCCCCCCTCTGTCGTCAGCATGTTTGCTATTGGAAAATGTCCTCAGGCAAATCTGGACATTTCCGATTGGAATATCGTGTGTAGTTCAGGTCGCTGCATCACAGGAAGGATGTGAAGGCTTTGGAGAGGCGAAAAAGAGGTTAACCAGGACATTGCATGTATTAAAGGGTATTAGCAATAAGAGGAGGTTGGACACACTTTGATTGTTTTCTCTATAGTGTTGGAGGCTGAGCGGGCTACCCGACAAATGTATATAAAATGATGAGAGATATAAATAGAGCAGACAATGTTTTATTCTTGGATGGGAATATCAAATTTTAGAAGGCAGACATTCAACTTAAGAGGAGGAAAGTTTAAAGAAGATTTATGAGGCAAATTTTATACGCAAATAGCAGGTGCCTGGAACACGTTGCCCGGGGTGGTGATACAAGCAGATATGTTTGCAGAGTTTATATATGAATAAGTAGGAAATGTGGGATGTTGATCACTTGCAGGTTAGTTGGTATCATGGTTGGCACAGACACCTGAGACTGAAGAGCTTGTCCTTGTGCTGCTTTGTTTAGGTATGCTACAAAACTTACCTTCAGCGGCGCTGCAGTTCTGCCACTGGCCGTGCGAGCGACTTAAAATGTGGGGTTGGGGTGGTGGGGTTAAAATGTAGTTTTCTCCTGCCTGTCCGAGATATATTTTCTCGGGATGCCAGCTAATGCTGAAGAATTGTTCCGACTGCGGTTCTGTGAATTTTTTTTTAAACAATTTCAGCGCTGGAGTAAAATAAAAATCCGCGTCTAATGCCATCAACGCCGACAACGGGACGGATTTCACATACGGGACAGCTAAAGGTAAGCCGTTTATTTTACATATAAACATGATTCTTAGGATTAACTTAATCCAAATGTTATGTTGCGAAAAGGTGATGTAGGCCCCATACGAGCTGGCAGTGTTTTTCCTGCCGATATGGGGTTTAAATTCACCGCAAACCGCAATGTTCCAATCGATCGCCTTCCAGAAAATCCCACTCGCAATATGATTAAAACGGCCATTAATTTTCGGGAATTAAACGCTAAATCCCTTCCATTTGACCTATAAATTCATGACAATGAGATTTAAAAATCTTGTTATATTGTGAATTCTTGTGTGGATGTTATTTGGACACATAGGCTATTTAAAAATGTTAATCTTTTCTTAAGAAATGGATAGATGTTTAGATCTAGTAATTGAATTTTGTAATTAGTTACAATTAGGTAACTAACTAATTATATGCTTTAATTTCAGGTCATCCAAGTAAGATTGTTTCATATTTGTTTCAGAATTCTTCAATCTATAATAACTGAAAATTTATTTCAGTTCTCTTAATTTTTAAGAAATGTATGGGCTTTTGACTGTCCTCAATCACAGCTTTTGTGTTAAGTCAATGGAAAAGCAATAGAGAACAAGATGCTAATTTCCGAGTATGTAAATGACCATAACTTTTTTAATACTGAAGATATGAAAATGAATTAGGTGTCAAATTAAACTTCTTTTTATGCTTTATCTGATGGGATCAATTGCAGACTTGATTTTTTAAATCTCAAAATTTTGTAACATTGCTACTTTGTACTATGTAACTGATGCACAACTGGCTCATGGGAAATTAGTCCATTTGGTGAAGATGTGATTGCGGTTGTTAGGTGCCAGGAGACGGAACATTGGAGCCAAAGTTAGCACAGAAGTTAGCACTAGACTATTCGTTTCGGAGGATGAGTGGATTGAGCAATGCATGCCATTTGCCTGCCCTTCTTGGGTTCACTTTTAGGAAAGAAACCCTGGATATAAATGTTTTCATAGCACCTTCCAGCTTTCCTCGGCACACACGATGTGCAAGCCTGATTAGTCCTCTCTAAAACAATCATGAGGTTACTTCAGATGTGCACGGAGCATCTTGTGACCAGTCATAATGAAAAAAATCCAATATGAAACATATATGTTATATCCTCCTGTTGAATAGATAAAATTGAATGCGATCTCTCTGCATACAGCGGTAAATCTTTTTTAAGCAACAAGATCGGTGCCAATTCATTCAACTTCCAGACATAATTATCAGTAATTACGTTGCATCACTTGAGGAGAATTCTACAGAATTAGTTAATAAATTGTTGATATACAAATATCATATGTTTTTAGATAAAACATAAATTGCAATGGGGAGATCCATATTATCTCTGTAACTTGAACATGTACATGGATAGGAAAGGTTTAGAGGGAGATGGGCCAAACGCGGGCAGGTGGGACGAGCGTAGATGGGACATCTTGGTCGGCATGGGCAAATTTGGCTGAAGGGCCTGTTATCATATGGTATGCTGTTCTTTGATTATATAACTGATGCCAAAGTTTAGCACAAAATAGAAACATGGAAACATAGAAAATAGGTGCAGGAGTAGGCCATTCGGCCCTTCGAGCCTGCACCGCCATTCAATATAATCATGGCTGATCATCCAACTCAGTATCCTGTACCTGCCTTCTCACCATAACCCCTGATCCCTTTAGCCACAAGGGCCACATCTAACTCCTTCTTTAATGTAGCCAATGAACTGGCCTCAACTACTTTCTGTGGCAGAGAATACATTTAATATGTTTCAGATTTAAAAATCATAAGTATGTATTTAAAATTGTGTGGTGGTCTGCTCTACTTACAGTAAGGTATTGGCAATTGAACCTTGATTTTAACATCTAGCATCTGCAGTTCCTTCCTACACTGATTTTAACCAATGTTGACTCTACAGAAGTAGAAATTGTGCGACTTGCCAGGGATAAGAGAACCGTCATTAAACTCACTGGCCCCTCTTCCAACTACCTGAACGCTATCTGGAGGCTGCAGTTGGAAAGAATTTGCTGGATGGAGATTTGATCAGCTGTGCAATGGTGCTGCAAAGTTAAAGAGTGTGTCAATGTTCACCGTCCAACCACACAAATATATGAGAGAGTTGTAATTGTGGGTCTTGTGAAAACACATTCCAATATAAGGCATTCTAATCTAGAAAGAGGGGAAACGTGAGAGTGGGGAAGGTAGATGCAAGTTCCACCGGTTTAATAGTACGATACTTAAGAAGATTTAAACATTTTGATCGTTGGGTTAGACGGTTACATTGATGAGAATAAGGAGGTTTGTGTGAGTAAGGAGGTAAACAATCACAAAGCCATACCGCACGGAAACAGGCCCTTTGGCCCACCTTGTCTGTACCGACCAAGTGGGCATACTGGACTAGTTCCACCTGTGTTGACACATTTAGGGAGCCATGCACCTTCTTTCCAGTTCCCCCAGTGTTCTGCAACACTGAACATCCAGAGCTCTACCATGCACTGTGCATGAAAATAAATCACAACCAGTCAGGAGAAAGGCAGTCCAAATTTTACAAGTCTTTTGGTTTTACATTATATTTAATAGTATATTTGTAAATGTTTGAATTTTAGAAAACTGAATAAGCCGCTGGGATCTTACCTCTTGCTTTTATTAAATGAAATATCAGCATCCTCCAGTTACACATCATTAACTGCTTTGTTGTTCTTCATTAACTCGCAACATCTCCCCAACAAGGAGCTGTTAGTGTGAGCAATCTGTATTCATATTCTCTGACATTAGCATTTACTGCACTTTGAATTAATTACAGGAAAACGTACATGATAATGGCATGGAAGGAGGGGCAGTTTGGGGGATAATACAGGGTAACAGTTCATGCTTTGCTGTGTCTGTCAAAGTTTACTCATGTAAAAAGTGACCTTTATTTTTTGACTTCAATTAAATTATATTTCTGAGGGAGAGTAAAGCACACTGTCAACAACATGCTGTTTAAGAAGGAACTGCAGATGCTGGAAAATCGAAGGTTACACAAAAATGCTGGAGAAACTCAGCGGGTGCAGCAGCATCTATGGAGTGAAGGAGATAGGCAACGTTTCGGGCCGAAACGTTGCCTATCTCCTTCACTCCATAGATGTTCAGATTCAGATTCAGATTCAGATTCAATTTTAATTGTCATTGTCAGTGTACAGTACAGAGACAACAAAATGCATTTAGCATCTCCCTGGAAGAGCGACATAGCAAATGATTTGAATAAATAATCATAAGTGTCCGGGGGGGGTGGTGATTGGCAGTCACCGAGGTACGTTGTTGAGTAGAGTTACAGCCGCCGGGAAGAAGCTGTTCCTCGATCTGCTGGTTCGGCAACGGAGAGACCTGTAACGCCTCCCGGATGGTAGAAGGGTAAACAGTCCATGGTTGGGGTGAGAGCAGTCCTTGCTGAGCGCCCTCCACAGACAACGCTTGCTTTGGACAGACTCAATGGAGGGGAGCGAGGAACCGGTGATGCGTTGGGCAATTTTCACCACCCTCTGCAATGCCTTCCGGTCGGAGACAGAGCAGTTGCCATACCATACTGTGATGCAGTTGGTAAGGATGCTCTCGATGGTGCAGCGGTAGAAATTCACCAGGACCTGAGGAGACAGATGGACCTTCTTCAGTCTCCTCAGGAAGAAGAGACGCTGGTGAGCCTTCTTGATCAGAGTTGAGGTATTGTGGGTCCAAGAGAGGTCATCGGAGATGTTGACTCCCAGGAACCTGAAGTTAGAAACATGTTCCACCTCCGTCCCGTTAATGCTGTACCCACTGAGTTTCTCTGGCATTTTTGTGTATCTGTCAACAACATTTTTAGCACAAGCAAATAAGCAAAAACCTCTGCCTCCTAATCCTTTGGTCTAATCTTCCTCCCAACCGTTCTACTTTTTAAAGATCCAAACCAGTCTCTTTGACAAAGCTTTTGTCACCTTGATGTATGATGGCTGAGTGTCAGTTTGTGTGATTTTTTTTTTTTGCTCTTGTGAAGCACCTTGGATATATTTGCTGTTTTCCTGCAAGTAGTTTACTGTATGTTGCTGCTTACAGAGCTATAAAATACTGTGGACTATTTGATGTTCATAGTTGCCTCACTATTCACCATAAATACAACAGGGTGCAACAGAGAGAGCAAGACAATGGAAAGATTTCTTGCTTTAATTTTACAGAAAATGACCTTCAAGGATGAACCTTTTGCAAGCCTTGGCAGCTTCATAGGCAACCGGGAGATCAGGTAGGTTAAGGCGACATCTAAAGACCACAACAGTCTTTCCAGGTGAGGCAGAGGTTCACTTGCACGTCCTCCAACCTCATCTACTGTATCCACTGTTCCAGGTGTCAACTGCTGTACATCGGCGAGACCAAGCGCAGGCTCGGCGATTGTTTCGCTGAACCCGTCCGCTCAGCTGCCTCAACGTAACTGATCTCCCGGTTGTTCAGCATTTTAATTCCCTCTCCCATTCACAATCTGACCTTTCTGTCCTGGGCCTCCTCCACTGTTAGAGTGAGGCCCAGCGCAAATTGGAGGAACAGCACGTCATATTTCACTTGGGTAACTTACACCCCAGCGGTATGAACATTGACTTCTCTAACTTCAAATAGCCCGTGCTTTCCCCCTCTCTCCATCCCCTTCCCCTTCCCATTTCTCCCACTAGTCTTACTGTCTCCGACTATATTCTAGCTCTATCCAGCCCATTCCTGACCCGAACGTCATCCATTCCTTCTCCCCGGAGATCCTACCTGTCCCGCTGAGTTACTCCAGCATTTTGTATCTACCTTAAATTAGACTAATGTCAGGTCTAATATCTCACCCCTGTGAAAGAATACACAATGTACAAACTATCCATGAAGACTCCCGATTATGTAAGGATTTCATTCCTTAGAATTGTCAACAGCTGATTCCTCCCAAGTCAGAAACAAGAGGGAGAAATACCTGATATTTCATATTGCTCTTCATACACTTGCCATTTTTTTCCATTTCATCAAATATTCATTAATAATTAAACTTATGAAATATTTACTGTAGAGACGAGGAACTCAACTGGTATGGCAGCATCTGTTTAGGGACTGGACAGTTATATTTTGGGTCAGGACTCTTCTTTAGAAATATTTACTGTATTCAGTTATTAATGAATACCACAAACCATTTTATTACTATTACTATATATTTTTTAAATTGATAAAAATTTAGGGGGAAATTTGCATGGTCAGATTTCTGTAAGTTAGGCCTTCGGTAACCCCGGGAGCCCCTGTAGTACTGATATCAAAATAGAAAATACTGGCGTCGTTCAGCAAGTCAGATAGCATCTGTGGAAGGAGGAATAGATAATGGTTCAGGTCACCAATTGTTCAGTAGACTATATTACACCATTGGCTTAGAACCAGTTGAAAGAAAGTTCACTATGTGACCTACAATATTCTGGTGTTTTTTTGCAATGTGATTGGATTTCTACCACCTACTGGAATCATTATTTCTGCATCAGAATGAGGAGCCTTTTGAGATTAGGGCTAGAAGCAATAAGAATCTTAGCTTGTAGATGTACAGAGATTTTAATCTTGCAAAATATTTTAGGTATTTCATGGGTCTCTTTCAGACACGATTTGATACTGAACCATGGAAGAAATATTAGGTTGCTGGTCAAAAAATATGTTTTTAAAGAGCCTAGTGATGGAGCAGGTCAAGAAGATATATGTTGAGGGAAGTAATTTCAGAGATTAAGTCTGAGACAGATGAAGGCACAGCCATCCGTTGAGGGATAATGTAAATCGGAGATCTTTTGAAAAATGAGAAAGTATGACACTGAAGCAGGTTCCATGGTGCATGCTGTGGAGAAAGCACAGGATAGGGCCCTGTAGATACAAATCTCATCCTATAGTAGGAACGACAAGGAATTCTGTGTCAGTGTGTGGAAAGCAAACAAGTGAACATCTCTCAGCAAAGCCAATAACTCATGTGGGAGTCTCAAACTTCCCGACACGTTCTCAGGATCAATGGCAATCTCATTTGTTAACATGAGATGGTTCAGGTTGGCTGCATTCAAAGATCTATTGGCACTTCATCAAAGTGAACATCAGCTCCTATAGTAGGGCTTGGAACGACGTCCACCCACAGAAACACTGGAAACAAAATTAAGTCTTTCCTTTCCCAGATCCTGATGCAAGGTCTTGACCCGGAATGTTGAAAATTAATTTGCCACCACAGATGCTGCGTTAGCTACTGTGTTCATTCAACAGTTTGTTTTTATGCTCCAGATCCCAATATTTGCAGTCTCTTGAGTCTCCATGCCTTTCCTCTGTATGGTTAAATCATCTGTCTAAACTACAACCATTTCTGAATGGCACAACAAAGACGTAATCAAATTACATAGGGATCTAAATGAATTTTATTACACTGCAGACACAACGAGAATGCAAAAACTGGAAACTTGAGCAAAAAATGAAGTGCTGGAGGAACTCAACATGTCAGGCAGAGTCTGGGGCGGAAATGGACGGATGAAGATTGGATCAGTTTGAAGTAGGGTCCCAATTCGAAATATCATCTGTCCATTCTTCTCCACCGTTGCTGCTTGGCATGTTGATTTCCTCTGGTTTTGATTTTTGATTCATATTAAATGATTGGCTTCGAACTCTTAAAGTAAGCTTATTTTACAATGTACACTTTTATGTAGAGTTTTGTATCTTTTCCATTAAAAGCAATTAAAAGCTTCCAAAATTAACTAACACAGAAGGAAACACACAGGTATGTCATACCTAGACCGCTTCCTGTTGATCCCCTCCACACTGAAACAAATGAGTTGCAATTCTAAAACTAAATTCAACCGGGTAAAGTTTTTGCAGGAATATTCCTGGCAGAATTGCAGGAAGTTCACACAGCATTGATGAACTCCCAGAAGGAATTCAGCATCAGTGTGTGGAAAACAAACAAGTGAACATCTCTCAGCAAATTCAATAACTCATGTGGGAGTCTTGAACTTCCCAACTTTTTCTCAGGATCAATGGCAATCTCATTTGTTGACGTGAGATGGTTCAGGTTGGCTACATTCAAAGATGTATTGGCACTTCATCAAAGTGAACATCAGCTCTGAACTTTCAACAAATTAACATTCCGTGCCCTGGATGGGAAATTGTATACCCACTAGAACTTACAATATCTTGCCACACCTCAAGACAGGTGTTTCGGGAGGTTGTTGAGTTGTTGAGCTTTCTTTGTGATTGCATCAATGGCTAAAAGTTGACTATTCTTTGAGATTAATTCTTTACATCCCTTGGTTTTGTGCGATTCTTAGTGCAATGCAACAGGCACACCCAGATGTATCCATTGGTAATAGGAAAACAAATTATTTATACCTGTGCTAATGTATTTCTTCAATCTGCCTTCTAGGGAGTGTCTGCATTGCTTGTAATCTACCAAAAATTCCCTAGATTCTGTCAAGGTCCCAGGGATTGGAAAACTAAAAATATTACTATTATTACTATTAATATTATTATTACTACTATTCAAGCAAAGTGACCAAAAAAAAAACAGAAACCCATTTAGCCTAGTATTTGGCATTGGGAAAATGTTGAAATCCATTATTGAAGAGTAGAACATTTGGAATGTCAACATGGTGATATAAAGGGGAACATGTGGTTGACAAATTTGCTTGTCCTTTAACAATGGCAATCTCATTTGTTGACGTGAGATGGTTCAGGTTGGCTACATTCAAAGATACAGTGGACAGTACAGTAAGCACAGTACCTGGAAACAAAGGGGAAGTCTCCATTGTGTCCGGAAATGTGGCTTGCAGGCAGGACTTCAGGTCAGGCTGAAGTGCAGGGGACTTCGGCCCCCTCTCCCTACTATCCTACTGGCCAACGTACAGTCCCTTGAAAATAAAGTGGAGGACTTAAGGGCAAGGCTGCTTTATTAAAGGGAGCTGAGGGAATGCTCTGTGTTCTGTTTCACAGAGACATGGCTCACCCCCAGCTCCCCAGACTCAGCGGTCCAGCCTGAAGGGTTCTCCATCCACCTTATGGACCGTACGCAGGCATCTGGGAAAGGGAGAGAAGGGGGCGTCTGCCTCATGGTCAACTCTGCGTGGTGCTCAGACGTGGCAGTCCTGTCCAACTCCTGCTCTCCACACCTTGAACATCTGCCGGTCAAGTGCTGTCCATTCTACCTCCCACGGGAATTCACCTCCATCATCCTGACCGCGGTCTACATCCCACCCCAGGCAGACGTCCGTCTGGCACTGGAGGAGCTGCACGCCGTGGTCAACAAACACCAGACGTCTTACCCCGAGGCATTTACCACCATTGCTGGGGACTTCAATAAGGCAAACTTAAAGAAATCAGCAGAGGAAAAACTACAGGACTGTTTGGAGTCTGTAGACTGGGCAATGTTCAAGGACTCAGCAACGGACATCTGCCACAGTCGTTACAGACTTCATTAAGAAATGTGTGGAGGACTGCATCCCTACAAAAACCTTCCGAGTGTTTCCCAATCAGAAACCTTGGATGGACTTTGAGATCCGCACTCTTCTGAAGACCAGACACCGGGCGTTCATGTCCGATGATACAGTGGTCGACAAGAAGTCCAGATACGACCTTGGTAAGGCCATCAAAAAGGCCAAGAGAGACATCTGCTCCAAACTGGAGGATGAGACAGATGTTCGGCAGCTGTGGCGGGGCCTGAATGCAATCATCTCCAAAAAGGCGAAATCAAGAGGTAGCTCGTATGTTGGCGTAGCATCACTCCCTGATGAGCTCAATGCGTTTTACGCACGGTTTGATAGGGAGAACACCGATGTGCCTTCCCGATTCCCCATTCTCTGTGATGGTATTTCAGTCTCAGTCACAGAGGCCGACGTCAGGAAATCCTTCAGAGGTGAACCCACGAAAAGCACCTGGACCTGATGGTATATCTGGTCGTGTTCTAAAAACCTGTGTGGACCAATTGGCTGGAATTTTTATGGACTTTTCAACATCTCACTTCTGAGGTCCGAGGTTCCCACCTGCTTCAAAAAGGCATTAATTATACCAGTGCCCAAGAAGAGTAAAATGACGTGCCTCAATGACTATTGACCAGTGGCACTAATGCCTGTGGTGATGAAGTGCTTTGAGAGGTTGATCATGGCGCAAATCAACTCCTACCTCAACAAAAACCTGGACCCACTGCAGTTTGCTTACCGCCACAACAGATCAACGGTGGATGCAATCTCGCTGGCCCTCCACTCCGTTCTGGACCACTTGAACAACAAAAATTCATATGTCAGGCTGTTATTCATAGATTACAGCTCGGCATTTAATACAATCCCCCCTCCAAGCTGGTTACCAAACTCGCAGAACTGGGTCTCTGCACATCCCTCTGCAATTGGATCCTCGACTTCCTCATTCACAGACCACAGTCTGTTCGTATTCGTGGAAATGTGTCAGCCTCGATAACAATCAGCACGGGAACACCTCAAGGCTGCGTGCTCAGCCCCCTGCTGTACTCACTCTATACTCATGACTGCGTAGCCGGTCATAGTGCAAACTAAATCATCAAGTTTGCTGATGACACCACTGTTGTGGGATGTATCACTGATGGGGATGAGTCAGAGTATAGAAGAGAGATCGAGCAACTGTCCATATGGTGCCAGCACAATAACCTGGCCCTCAACACCAGCAAAACCAAGGAACTGATTGTGGACTTTGGAAGGAGTAGGATGGGGATCCACAGTCCCGTTTATATCAACAGGTCGATGGTTGAAAGGGCCAAGAGCTTCAAATTCCTGGGCGTGCACATCTCTGAAGATCTTTCCTGGTCCGAGAACACTGATGCAATTATTAAAAAAGCACATCAGCGCCTCGACTTCCTGAGAAAATTACGGAGAGTCGGCAAGGAGGACTCTCTCTAACTTCTACAGGTGCACAGTAGATGCTGACCGGTTGCATCGTGGCTTGGTTCCGCAACTTGATCTCCATGGAGAGGAAAAGACTACAAAAAGTAGTAAACACTGCCCAGTCCATCATCGGCTCTGACCTCCCTCCCATCGAGGGGATCTATCGCAGTCGCTGCCTCAAAAAGGCTGGCAATATCATCAAGGACCCACACCATCCTGGCCACACACTCATCTCTCCCTGCTATCTTCAGGTAGAAGGTACAGGAGCCGGAAGACTGCAACGACCAGGTTCAGGAATAGCTACTTCCCCACAGCCATCAGGCTATTAAACTTGGCTCGGACAAAACTCTGAACATTAATAGCTCATTATCTGTTATTTTCACGATCAGTTTATTTATTCATGTGTGTATATACGTATATAATGGTATATGGACACACTGATCTGTTTTGTAGTCAATGCCTGAAGCAAAGCAAGAATTTCATTGTCCTGTCAGGGACACATGACAATAAACTCTCTTGAAGTCTTGAAGTCTTGAAGGATTGGGGGAACTAGAAGATACGGTTTATTGGATGTTGAGAAGGCATTTAATAAGGTGTCACATAAACATTATTGAATATAATGAGTATACTGCATCAGGAGTGATATATTTACATAGGTAAGCTTCAAACAATAAACAGTCAGAATAAATGGTAATTGGTAACTAATGGTATGCCACAGGGATCAGTGTTGGGGCATCAGTATTTACAATCTATGATAATGATGTGGATGAAGGGATCAAATGCATTACAGACAGATTTGCTGATGATTCAAAGATTAGATTAGTGAATTGTGAGGAGGACATAAAAGAGCCTGCAAAGAATTGCAGATAAGATGCAGTTGGTTTAGATGTACAATTTGTGAAATTCTGAGGTTATTAATTTGTGTTAAAGAATGAAGAACCATTCAAATGGAGTAAAATTACAAAATGTCGAAGTACAGAAATACCTGCTGTTCCTTGTACTTGAAACATAAGATATTAGTATGCAGGTGAAGCAAGCAATTACAGTGCAGAATTGACTTACAGCAAGATAAATGTAATATTAAAGGGGGGAGAAATTGTAATCAATTTTACAGAGCACTGGGTGATTTGAGTTTCCATATTTAAAACATGCTATACTTGCACTGCGGCAGTACAGAACAGTACAATAAATTAATTCATTGGATTATGATGTTGAAGAAAAGCTGAACCTGGACCCCTAAATGATTGAGGGAAATCTTATGGAAACATCTGAATCTAAGAGGTTTTGACAGGGCAGATACAGAGAGGATATTCCTTCTAAAGGGGGTATCTGGAACAAGGGGGCCTATTTTCTTGATCAGTTATCTAAAATGGTGATGCGAAGGACTTCTCTCAGACAGGTGTGACTCCTTGGAATTCTTTCTGAAAGGACTCTGGAGACAGGCACGTTGCCTATATTCAAGGCACAGATTGACAGGTGATTAAACTGCCTGGGATAAGGGAAGAAAGCAGAAAAGTGGCATTGTAGCTCAAGCAGATTTAACTATGATCTCTAGTTGAAGTATGGAACATGCTCAGGGATCCAAGTGGCTTCAACTGCTTGCTCTTCTGTTTTCAATCAAAAAGCAATGGGATAAATACTTGAAAGATAAAATTTTATAAGGCTTTGAGGAGATTGCAAGGAAGCCTTATATTGAACGCCAGTCTGAACATTAGTCTGAAGAAGTATCCTGACGTAAAATATCACCCATCCTTTTTCTCCAGTGATGCTGCCTGACCCGCCGAGTTACTCCAGCAATTTGTGTCTATCTTGAACACGACATCTGGTTTCGCAATGATGGGCTGAATCCTCAGCCTTTTCAAAATAAATTCTAGAAATTACTGTGAATCTGAAATCATCTGATTGAATATTTCCACTGTGACACATCTTTCATCGACCTTAGAGGCTGCCTACAAACTCCATCAAGCTAATTTGTGTGGTTTAACATACAGATTTTAAAAATAAATTATAATCAAATACTTAAGATGGTATCTGATTAGCATTGCTGAGAGAAGTAATACATTGATTAAACAATTTAAATAAATCTTTGATTCAAATCCAAACACTTTCTGCTTCCTCGTTTGCCAACTAATTTAATGTGAATTCATCCAATGTTTTCTCTATAAATGTGCATAATCTTGTGTTCTTTCAGAATTATTACCTCCAAATGGAGCAGTTGTGGGGAAGTGGGAAAGTAGAGTTGCAAGAAATTAATTTTGACACTGTCCCTTTAAGAAATCCATGCCTTTATTCCCATTGAATATCAGGCTCTCTTTTGGGACCTTCCTTAATTCTTTTTTCTTCCATTGTCAGCAAATCATTGGTTCCATTGTTTACCATGTAAGAAAGTTCAAATCAACATTTATTGATTTTCCTTTTACTGCAAGCAGTTCAAACTCTCTCCTGCTGTTCTTGTATTGGTGGTTTAGTGAAGCTTTTCAACTTCTTTCAACCTAATTTGTTCCGTTCAGTCTGCAAAGTTTTTAAACAATACAACAGCATCATTCTGAAATGGTTTGAGCTACTGCTTACTTGCTGAGTTCTTCCCACATGTCCATCATTATTCCCATTTGTAGCAATTAGCCCAGGACTGTTTTGGTGTCTTGAAATCCATGTTTAAAATAAAGAACAGAAACTGCACTTTGCATCTTAGTTCTCTTTTAGTAGTTCCAACTATAAATGGCTTCCACAAGCTTTGCATTCTGCATCTGTTCCCGTGCTTTGGATCTCATAGAAACGTAGATACATAGACAATAGGTGCAGGAGTAGGCTATTCGGCCCATCGAGCCAGCACCGCCATTCATTGTGATCATGGCTGATCACCCACAATCAGTACCCTGTTCCTGCCTTCTCCCCATATCCCTTGAATCTGCTAGCTTCTAAGAGCTCTATCTAACTCCCTTTTGAATGCGTCCAGTGAATCGGCCTCCACTGCCTTCTGAGGCAGAGAATTCCACAAATTCACAACTGTGTGAAAAATGTTTTCCTCATCTCAGTAAAGATGTTGTAAAAACTTTGTTATGTGGTGTACTTAATTATCATGTCACAACACAGTTTCAATCATAACAATATAACAATGACAAATCTTGGATTATCATGGATCCATCTGAGCTGTTAGCATCCCCACAACAGCTCCCATTTGTTAATTTTAAGGACATTCACAAAGGCTGATGTGACCAGTAACTTCGTTGGAGTCTGATTTTTGTCGTTGTATTATTTGAGTTGAGCAGAGGCCCTCAGAGACTATCACCTTGGTTAACCTGCAAATGGAAATTCAAGTAGGCTGTGTATACTTGTAAGAACAATCCCTTAGATGATGTACAGAAAGGGCACAATTTACAGCCTGACGTAAAGCACAGGTCCAAGGTATTTTCCTTCAATATCATTGCTGTAATAGGTCAGCTATTAAATGTGGCTTGTGATGGGGTTTCAGTTGAATGGCCAGTTACTTGGATGGTCATTGTGATTGCTTCATCTGTGAAATCTCACACACTATCCCCCCCTTCAGAGCAATCATTTCAAGGTTGTTATTTATCAGATCAAATTTCCCACAGCGCCAGACTATTTTTCAACATCTTCTCATTCTATGAGGTGAAAAGCACAGTTAAGGGCAGTATCATCGACTTCATTATGCATTTTCGTTTTATGTAAATACACAACCTTAATTTTGAAACTTCAGTTGGTCCAGACCTCCACAGTTATTTTTGCAAGGGGATGTTCTATCTATGATCTTTAATGTGATGAATTATTTCTTGATCTCAACCCTAACTGACCGCGGGTCCAGTCTAAGGTTATTCTCCTTTGCCAGAAGAAATTGTTCCTTCCTCTCTATTCCATCAGATGGTTTTGTGATCTTACTCTCAATTAAATTATTCCTCAATCTTCTGTAGTCAAGGGAACAGAATCTTAACCTGTGCAATCCTCATTATTTAATCCCTTTAGCCCTGGTAATGTTCCTTTGAATCTCTGTCTCACCCCTTTAAAGGCCAAAAGGACAAAGAAGCAAGATGAAGTCAATGCAATTATATTAGGTTAGCTCTGATGAAAGACCATTCGAGAAAGGAATATCCTTATTCACTGTCATTTTCTACTGCTTAATTAGCGGGTCATCTTAATTTTGGGGATATGATATCTCTGCTATCCTTTATACTAGTCCTGGGCCCAATACATTTTTTCCTTGTATGTCACAATGTCCATAATTTATATCAAGAATTTTACCCAAATACAGACTTTAAGGGGTGGTTCCAGGTATGAAATCGTTTTTTTCACTTGCTTCATACACTTTTTTATTCTCTGGATAGCTTCTAGTTAAGTATCTAGTTAAATATGGTGTTGTGGGGGGGAGGGGTGTGTGGGCAGGGAGGGGGTTGTGGGAGGTGAGGTATGGGGGGGCGGGGTGGTTTGTGGGGGGAGAGGGGTGTGGGGGTGGAGGGGTTGGGGGGGGAGGGGGTGTGTGGGCAGGGGGGGAGGTGGGTAGGGGCGAGAGTGCTCAGAGAAAAGGCGGGGGAAGAGCCATGGGGGTGAAGGGAGTATAACGGGCTAGGGTGGTAGGAGCCCGCGAGGGGGACCAGAGGAGAAGAGGCTGGAGCTGGCGGTGCGTTTGCGTGCTGGTCGCTGGTTGTTCTCCTCAGAGTCTCCGCTTTCCATTTGGCGACATCTCTGACTCCGCGCCGCGCCGGGCTGGGCTGGGCCGCTTCTGTTCCCTCCGAAAATTGTGTCTGTTTGGAGACCTCCGCCAGCCATCCAGAGCATCCCTCAGCTCCAGTAAAGATGCAATGGTGCAGGAAGGGGCGAACCATCCCGCGGAGTGACAGAAGAATAGACAAATCTGCACGGCGCTGACTGGCAGGAGAGGAGATTGATCTGCACATGGGTCGTTTTTAAGATTTTGAAACCGCTAACTTTTACATTATGCCTGTGATTAGAACGAAACTTAGTGCACTCATAGCACATGAGAACGGTGAGTGAGCTGGCGATAAATCGTAGTGCTATCGCGTACCATTGTTACGCAAATAGAAAGAACGCGCAAACCGGAAGATAACAAGATCAGAGTTTTAGTTATGTATAGATAACATTTACTAAATGGCATGTTACACCCACCATTGGTATGTGAAGCTTTTTGCATCAAAGCTTATTTTTACGGTTGAGCATATTTACATATCTATGGTGGAGTTGTTGACCAAAATTGGAATTTGTGTATTATGCCCCTGTCCCACTTAGGAAACCTGAACGGAAACCTCTGGAGACTTTGCGTCCTACCCAAGTTTTCCGTGCGGTTCCCGGAGGTTGCAGGTGGTTGCCGGAGATTGCAGGTAGTGGAAGCAGGTTAGGGAGACTGACAAAAACCTCCGGGAACCGCACAGAAACCTTGGGTGGGGCGCAAAGTCTCCAGAGGTTTCTGTTCAGGTTTCTTAAGTGGGACAGGGGCATTACAGCAGCAGATCAGTTACAGATGGCTACAGATGTGCCACAGAAAGCAGTTTATCAGGATGCATCACAGCTTGGTTTGGGTACAGCTCCATCCAAGACCCCAAGAAATTGCAGCGAATTGTGGATGCAGCCCAGACCATCGCACAAACCAACTTCCCTTCCATTGACACCATTTACACCTTACGCTGCCTCGGAAAGGCCAACAGCAAAATCAAGGATAAGTCGTGCCCAAGTCAGTCCCTCTTCTCCCATTGGGTAAAGGATATAGAAGTGTGAAAATGCGATCCTCCAGATTCAGGGACAGTTTTGTCTCAGTTTTTATCAGGCAACTGAATCATTCTACCACAACCAGAGAACGGTCCTGAACTACTATCTACCTCTATGATGACCTTTGGACTATCTTTGATCGGACTTTACTGACTGTACGTTGCACTAAATGTTATTCCCTTGGCATTCTTACAAAGAAGGGTGAGCAATAGAACTTCAACAGGAGAATGGACAAAGCAATATAATGGACCCACGAAATGAAACATAGTTCAGCGGACAAATTGTTGAGTAATACTAATGTTGGGTAAAAAACGTTTTGCACCAAGACTGTAAAAGAGTATTGCAAAAGGTTGGTAGAAGTAATTAATTCATGGCAAGGTGTGGCACCATCTAAATCTGCTTTTCTTCCTTGGGTCAGCAGCACACTTGTGATTCTTATTGAAACAATTGGTTCAGAATGCACCCTAGTTACTGGAGGATTGACCTCCCTAGCTGATGACCTGAACTCCTTCTACGCTCGTTTCGAGATGGGCAACACCACCCCAGGTCTGCTGACTATCGACAATACCGCCAGCGGGCTGGCTAACGAAGCTGAAGCGAGGAATGTGCACACATTCTCCCTGTCCGAGCATGATGTGAGGAGGGCTCTGACACGGGTGAACACAAGGAAAGCTGCAGGCCCCGATGGCATCTCGGGGCGAGTACTCAAGTCCTGTGCTACGCAGCTAGCTCCAGTGCTCACTACATTATTTAACCTCTCCCTGGACAAGTCCGTGGTCCCTGCCTGGTTCAGAAAATCCATCATTGTACCGGTGCCAAAAAATGCCTCCCCAGCCTGTCTGAATGACTACCGTCCGGTGGCCCTCACCTCGGTAGTCATGAAATGCTTTGAGAGGCTGGTGAAGAAACACATCTGCGCCTTCCTCCCTCTCAACATGGACCTGTTACAGTTTGCATACCGTCCGAACAGATCCACGGACGATGCAATCTCCCAGGTTTTGCACACCGCTCTCTCTCACTTTGACAGCCAGAAGGGGGGCTACGTGAGGATTCTGTTCATAGGCTTCAGTTCAGCCTTCAACACGATAGTTCCCACCAGACTGGCCGAGAAGCTACTGGAATTAGATCTCAACACCTCCCTGTGTGCCTGGGCCTTGGACTTTCTCACCACCAGGCCCCAGGTAGTCAAGATGGGAGGGAATACATTGAAGTCCATCACCCTGAACACAGGATCGCCCCAGGGTTGCGTCCTTAGCCCCCGAAGGAAACGAAGGAGCTGAACGTGGACTTTAGGAGGGCACATCGTCCGAGGACGTACACAACATTGAGGATAAATGGGGATACTGTGGATAGGGTGAGCTGTTTTAAATATCTGGGAGTCCACATCTCTGAGGATTTGACATGGACATCATACGCCGCAGCACTCGTGAGTAAGGCAAGGCAGCGCCTTTACCACCTCAGGCAATTGGGGAAATTCGGAGTGTCTCCGAGGATCCTCCAGTGCTTCTACTCAGCAGCTGTGGAAAGCACCTTGTCCAGAAATATTACAATCTCGTTTGGGAATTGCTCTGCCCAGGACAAGAAGGCTCTGCAGAGAGTAGTGCATTCGGCCGAACGAAGTGCATAAGGGAACTTCACTCGCTCCTCTGCAGGAACTATACATCAGGAGGTGCAACTCCAGAGCCAATAAGATCATGGGAGACCCCTTCCACCCCTGCAATGGACTGTTCCAGCAGCTACAGTCAGGCAAACGCCTCTGTTGCCATATTGTGAGAACAGAGAGGTTGAGAAGGAGTTTCTTCCCAGAGGCCTTTAGGACTGTAAACTCCTATCTCACCAGGGACTAACTTTACTGTGTCACTCTACTGCTGTTTTTCCCTTTTTCCTTCCGCCCACAATATTTAATATGTAAAAGAATATGTGATTCTGTTCCATTCTGGTTTGTAGTTTGTTTGGTTGTTTGTTTGTTTGTCTTTTTGCACAAAGTCCGCAAGCATTGCCACTTTTCATTTCACTGCACTTCTCGTATGTGTATGTGACGAATAAACTTGACTTGACTTGACTGAGGATCTTTTTGTGGCAATGATTAACTAGCAAACTAGATTGATGAAATGCAAGCATATGAATGCTCTGTTTTCCATGCCAATGTCGACTGTGAATCTAAATGTCTCAACTGATGCAGAATTACAATGTGGCAAGGATTTTTTTATTAATTTCCTGCAGTTTTATTGAATGAATGCAATCTCCAAACCATTTTAAAAAATGCAGGTTTTTGGAAATCTGAAATACAAATTTGCTGGAAATGCTCAGCGGGTCAGAAAAAATTCTGCTGCCTTGCTCTGGCTTCGGGCCAGTGGCTCCCTTGCGCTAACTGTGTCCTATTTTGATCTTGTGAGGTACTGTACAGATTTCAGTTATTCTGAATTGTACAGTAGGATTCCACTAGATTTGGTATAACATCTGAAATGAAACGTAAGAATTCAAATGGTCTGTTCTATTGCACCTCTTATGGTCCCATGGATCTCATTATATTCATTGCCTACAGATACATTGTGCCAAAATCATTTGGTTAAAACATTTGGAAATTTAAACAGAAATATTTTTCTGAAAATGTGACTCCACTGCCTTCGAAATATTTGTTGAGAAAAATACTTTATTTTCCCTGAGGTCCAATTTAAAATGCCCCTCACTTGCCTGATCGCTTAATTGACAAATTATTATATGCAGGGCATTAACTGTAAGGACAAGGTTTTGTGCTCCTTTTCCCCCTTTATTATGGTATTCTGATTTCTGTCAAACAGCCATTGGTGGTTGCAATTAGATTCAGCAACCAAGGGTAAGAGAGCAAAGTAAAACAGTTTCTGCTCTTGGTCACTCTATATTTGTGAACTGTACTGTAGCAAACTACAGGTAATGGACATAATTAGCAATGAACACTATCGTTACTATAGCAGCATAGCTAATAAATATTTATTCACAAACTTCACATGCAAGGTTATTTAATTTGACAAGATACCCATAGGCTACCCAATAGTTCATCCTTTCATGAGTTAGAAGCTGCAGTCTCAGGAAATTGGAATTGGGTGGTCAATACCAAATGATTAACTGTTGTCCGTTCATTATCTTTGATCTTGGAAAATGTAAAGCAGGGTACTGAAAGGAGATGTTCTTTGTTCCTGAACTATCACTCTAAGCAAACTGCTTTTTATTCTGCTGACAGCAAGCTGGGACCAATGGTGTGTAAAAATCCCATTTCCACAATCACACTGGGAGACTACATTGAAAATAACAGCCTCCTTGATGAGGATCTCAGCCTCCATGAGTACGGACAAAATAAAGACAGCAGGAAGGCATTTCCCTTTGCCGAAATCTTAACCAGTGTAATCCAGGATTAGGTATCACTGAGAGACACTCATATGTATTCCCTTCACATTATATTTAAACATTTATATTATATCATCAGTAAAATGAAACAAGTATAATTATGATTAAAATTAGCTCTATGGGATGATCAGTGTTGTATCTGCTCACAAGCTCCATATGACTATATTACATAGCAAAATCAATAGACTAATGATGAATGTTAATAAAGTATAATAATCCATGCATGTAATGAGGCAAAAATACTTGGTTAACATTATTTATAAGGGGATAAGAAAGAAATATCACTGTTGACAGTTATTAGAGTTTCTTAATTGCTCTTGCAAAAACAGTGGATATTTGCAATTAATTCCCAATATTGGTCATTGTCCCTCAAAAAGAGTTTCTAGGATTGAGTTGGCTATTGTCATTCCCGAATCCAGTGATCAAATTGAAGTCCATTGGTATGATTTGGTTCTTGTCAGATACCAGGAAAGATACCAGGAAACTGAAAATAAAACAAAGAACATTCAGTATGGATTTTTAAAGGGACCTATTATGCTTCATGAGCTTAGCAGGATTATATGAAGAAGCAACAAAAATAAACAAGGATAATATCGTGGACATCATACATTTGAATTTTGGAAGATTCTTCAGGTACAGTGCAAGAGATATTAGTCACAGAGAGTCAGCACTCATTCAGATCAGAACAAGGAGAGTTAGGGGGTGATGTATAGGATCAATAGCAATTTGACCATAAATCAGAAAGTAGCAACTAGCAAAAGATGGAAAGTAGAATAGCAGAAAATTGCCTGTTGGACCACTGGAATTCATCACTTACATACACATACATCTCATAATTTGTCTGCTGTCTGCTTATTCTGCCTACTATTCAAAAGCCACTAACTCATTACAGAACTCAATATTACTAATATTGCTGCTCCTCTGTCAAGTTAAAATGATACAATTGCTGGGTGCATCAAGGGACAGGAAGGAGACCACAGGCATAGTTATAATTTCAGTCTGCAAGTTCATTTTGCTCGCATGTTAGATCTGACTGGTCGTGAATAATATTCTTACAGAATTAGAATTAGAATTAGATTCCTTTATTGTCATTCAGACCTTTTGGTCTGAACGAAATTATGTTGCCTGCAGTCATACACAGAACCAATAAAAACAAAACATACAATAAACACAAATTAAGCATCCACCACAGTGAGTTCACCAAGCACATCCTCACTGTGATGGAGGCAAAGTCTTAGTCTCCGTCTCTTCCCTCCTTGTTCTCCCTCTGCGCTGAGGCGATCGATCCAGGCCGGAGATGCCGCCCTCCAGTCCAGCGGACCTCCGTGGTGATGTCGCCGCCGCCGAAAGCCGGAACGCCGTCTCCGCTCCGAGACGGCCCGCCACAGCATCAGCTCCGGGCAGCCGCCCCAGCTCCAGGCCGCCGCCCCAGCTCCGGGTCCCGCAGTCTCCGCTCCGGGCCGCTCCAGGCCCCAGCTCCGGGTCCCGCAGTCTCAGCTCCGAGCCCCGCTGCATCAGCTCCAGGCCGCCGCCGAAAGCCAGAACGCCGCACCAGCAAGTCGGGCCACCGCTGCCTTAGCCCCGAAGACGGCCAGCCTCTCGTTGGTGAGTCCTGGCTGGCTCTGCCTCCGGAGCCTCGGGGTCGGTCGCAGGCTGGAGGCCGCCAGCTCCGCCATTAGGCCTCAGCGCAGACGGAGGCAGAGAAGGGGGATACGACACGAAAAAGTCGCATTCCCCCGAAGGAAGAGACAGAGAACATGTTTCACCCCCCCCCCCCCTAACACAACCCAACAAACTAAAACTTAACCAAAACAAGACAAAAAAACAACAGAAAAAAGTAAAGACAGACGGACTGCAGGCGAGCCGCAGCTGTTAACAGCGCCGCCACTTCGATCTCAGGTTCAGTGTTACAGGTTTGACAGTGTCATGGCTCTCTTGAGCATTGCTACGACTCATGTTGTCTTGTTCTGCGATGTGGTGGTAACTTTGCGTATTACAGAGAGCTATTGTCTGTTGTCATAATCAAAGTAAATGGTGGTGCGCTCGAAGGGCTGAATGGCCTACTCCTGCACCTATTGTCTAGCTCCTCACAGAACGATTTTGTCTATTGTGCAGTGACCTGATATTGACAAACCAGTAAACTGGTGGTGCTGTGCAGTCGAAAGGGCCATGAATGTTGCACTACTCCCTGCACCTATTGTCTATTTTGGGTCCTCACAGAACGAGAGAGGCGCTTTGTGACTACTTGCTGTGTATTGTAGTGACCTGACTATTGACCATCAACCCATCAGCCAAGACTGCGTTAGCTTATGGCAAGAGGGTGCAGTCGAAAGCTGAGCCATCCTAGCCCTGAGCTGTTGAAATCACTTTCCTCATGTTCCTGCAACCACTTCCACTGCTTCGCTGCAGCCATTTGGGTGCACTGCATAGAAATAATGGAGCAGAGAGAGGCGTGTGGAAGAGATGCACCAAGGTTATGGTCTTGTCTGAATGTAGATGAATGTTGATTGCTTGATTCTAACTGTCATAAATTGAACACAAGGGGACATTAAGATAATCAGGGAACAACTATGATAGAAAAGAACTACGACTGCAGAGTGGTTCAGGTTTTTTAATGTGTTAATGCTCTTGGGTGGTGGGTATGGACAGGTGATCAATACTATTTGTTCATCTGTAATTGCAACTGAGAGTGCTGAAGTGCATTAATCCTAGCTGAGTATAGTATTTGTGGTACTATCAGCTCCTATATGTTAACTGGGGAATCACAGAGTAAAATAAAAATGTATCTGCATCAGAGGGTGGTGGATGACTTGGACTTAGTCTTGCAGAAGTGTCCAAGTGAAGAAGAAAATTGAATCTGAATCTGAATCTGAAGTGACAATTGCTCATATTTTTGATGCAGGTCGTAGCATTTCATTGTGATTTGACAAAACTTTTTGCCAAGTTCCTGCCATCTGTCTTTGCAGTGCACACTCTTGGCCTTGTGTCATTGTTGAATTACAATGAATATGTAAGGTAATTAATAGAGATGGCAATCACTGATAGCTTTGTGCTGAATGAGTTAACTATTTTTTACCTCTCTTAGGAACCCGAGTTGATAAAGGCAAGGAGGGAATGTTCTCCAATGCCTAGGCACCTTGTGACAACTTTAATCATGATGAAGTTCACCGTTTGCCATATGGACATTAGACCAGCGTTTCTCAACCTTTTTACCCTTGCGGGACCCTTGAAATAATTTTCATGTCTCAGGGAACCCCTACATTAAAATTATTATATATCTTTATTAATCTCTTTCTTTCTCTTTCATAAACTTCGTTCATAAGGCAAACGTAATATAATGCTTTAAGCAAAAAATAACTTATATTTTTCTCAAGTTCATTGACAATACAAAAAAAACATGAAATCAAACTGCTTGTGCAAAACTGAAGTAAATAAAGGCAAACAGAACTAACCTTAGAGGAGAGAGAGAGAGAGAGAGAGAGAGAGAAAGAGAGAGAAAACAACACATTAACTTTTCATAAACTAACAAAAACATACATAAAAAAACCTTTGATAAACTAACAAAAATAAACATAAACATACTTAAATTTTTAAAATTCATATAACATCCCTAATTGATGGGTAAAAATTACTAAACAACGTGGATGAATGGGGAACTGTACCTGCACGCCAGGAAGCACAGACAGGGCTGATGGAGAACATGCATGTAGCTGTACTCGAGTGAATCACTTGATGATACATGAATCCGTCATGTCCAGCTCCTGTCCACTGACCACGAAAGGCCGTTTCACACTGGCGCCATGTAGGTCGCTAAATATGATGTCGTTAAATATGCCGTGTGTATAATAAAATTTATGAATATGAAATTAAACACAAAAATGACTCAAAAATGTATTTACATATGATTAGCCTATTTATCACAATTTCTCTCGGAACCCCTCGCAACCTCTCACGGAACCCTAGCGTTCCGGGGAACCCTCGGTTGAGAAACGCTGTATTAGACAGTCCTTGGAGAATAGGTATTTGAATCTCTTGCTGAAGCCTATGCCACTATCAGTACACTCTTGCAGCTGTGGTAATAATGAGGTTAGTCGGTAATGATTCCCATAATACTGTTGGAGCAACAGACAAAGGCAATACAGGTCATTATTCAGGAGAAATGATGAACTTCTGCAGTGGATCAATATTTACCATATCACTTTCCTCGGCCAAATGATGACATGGTCATCATGCATTGCCTCAATGACTACATCTGTGACTGAGCTTTCATCCAAGGGCATGCTGACAGTAGCCTTGATAATGAGCCCAGAAAGGGTCATCCTTCAATACTGCCTATCATCATCTTCCTTTTCTTCCTGCTGCTCTGCAGCGGGCAGGGCTGTGGCATCATTATACCAAGGTTGTGCTGGATACAGCAGAAGGTTATAGAGGAAGATACTCGCTCTGGAGAGTACTCCCAGATATCCACTGATTAACAAGGGAAGATCTAATCTTCATCTCCTCCAGTTGTTACATCGGTGCCAAGAGGTGGATGAGGATGTTGAACGCTCCATTCATTTTTGTTTGGAATGTGGTAAATGCGTGTCTCCATTAAGTTAATTGTTGCAAGTTTGTTCCCGCGGAATGGAGAGGCTGTATTTGTGTACTTTCTGCCACACGTACCAAGAAATTGAAAATACTTTGTGAGAGGGAATGAATGTGCTGCTATGTTGAGAAGCTGGTACCATGTGAGAGTCTTTGTCACTAGAGCATGACATTAGTATTAAGAACTGTTGGGGAAGAACTGATTGAGCTTGAGGATACCACTGAGTGGTCAGGATTGATCAAAGTGTTTCATTCATAATATTGCAAACCTGGCTGGTGGAGTATTCCTCCATCAACTGCACATTCTCAGAGAACATGGCTGGTGCTTTGCGGGAAAGTTGGAAGGGGTGTTTCTTTTATTAGAGGAGCCAATTGTGAAGTTATTGGACCTCCTGACTTTCTTTATTCCACTGCCAGCTGCTCCCCTCTTCTCAAGCTCTTGGCTCATTTCTATGTATTCTGTTTATTCTTTAACACCACCCACACTAGTTTCTGGCTAAGTATTCTTTTAGGTGTTTGTATTCCACTTCTTCCTTTTTATGTTGCACTTTCATCTTGTGTCACATTTAGACATGGCGAAGAAACTGATAAAGTCTGCCTATCAATGTCACTGTAAATTGCTCGTTCTAAGCTTCCGCCCAGCCTAGTTTCAGTCAAATACCACTGAATCAAGTACTTGCGCAACTTATCTTTATTTTGACAAAATACAATTACAATCCAATTACTATATCTAACCCACCGCAGGTTCAATCCTCGTATCTGCCTGATCAAGCCCTCTAGGCCTCGCTCAAACAGAAACACTCCAGAAGGTCACGCAGACTCAAGCGCTCCCCCAGAAGTTCGACGCAGGATCTCGTGGTAGCAGACTTTTAGAGGTCCCCGGACCTCGAGGGGCCGAACCACATGGGGGTGGTCTCTTTACAATCGAATTACAGATATCGATTAACCCCATACATAACAGACATTTCCCTAATCCAATAATAGCGGCTAATACATTATATTCAAACTCTGGAGCTCGGAGGCTCGAGCTGCAGGCCGGTGGACTGTGATATCGGGAGCTCGCGGGTCCAGGTGTGAGACTGCTTTTCGGAGCTCCCGCAACGCAACTTCTCCAGCCCGTGTCATGGGGTTGGAACGACCCGGAGCGGGGCCGTACATCGCCTGGCGTGGCTTTAATGGCCGCGGGATATTCCAACACCCGCCGGGGGCTCCAACTTTGTGACATTTAGACCTGGAGCGGGGCTGTACATCACCCGGCGCGGCCTTAAATGGCCATGGGACTTACCATCGCCCGCCCGGGGCTTCAACATCAGGAGTAAAATAGTGCAAGGAAGAGAAAAGACTTTGCCTTCCATCACAGTGAGGAGGAGATTCACTGTGATGGATGTTTGTGTGAATTGAATTGTTTGTGTGCCTTGTAGGAATTGTTTTGTTTGTATGGCTGTAGAAACTGAGTTTTGTTTGAGCCTCACTATGGTTCAAATGACATGGAATAAATATTGTATTGCTGTATTGTGTAACAGTGTCTCTCGGAGGAAACTAACATCGCAACATTTACCCTGATATGCAAGAAAACCAGAAAAGGCTCAATACCTCATCCAATCAACATTCAGTAAAGTAAGTGATTTCCTTCGCTCCATAGATGCTGCTGCACCCGCTGAGTTTCTCCAGCTTTTTTGTGTAACCTTCAGTAAAGTAAAGCTTTGCAACATTATTTACAATTATTTACAAAGTGTATGTCTGGTTTGCAGTCATCCAATCCATTCTATGCATTTTGTACCTAATTGACAGGGTTTGCAGACGATCCCATTCCCTTCCTGCAGCTTGGATTTAGGCTCTAGACAAACTGGCACCACTCTGCAGCTTGTTCCACAGAGAATACTTTCAAATTGACCAAATATCCCAGCAGCCTTGAAGCCTTTTCCCAATTTTAGAGTCCTAGCCTCTCCAATCTGGCCAGGGTTAACATCACTTTCTATCTATGAGAAAGAAAATAAGTTGAGATGCAAGGAAACAGGAACAGAAAACATGGATACAGTCAAAAACCTTAAATTGTCTGCTAACAATTTATACACTATCAAAAAACCAAGTCCAAATTACCTGTATAGCTGTGGACAATTTTCATTATAAAACTGTGATTACTAAGAAATGGGATGCAAAAAAATTGGGACACATGAGACTGCAGATGTTGGAATATGTAGCAATAAAAGGAAAGCTGGTGCAGGAATTCAACGTCCGGTAGCATCTGTGGAGGGAAATGGATAGTCAATGTGTTGGATGGAGACTCTATTCAGAGAGTTCCTCCAACATCTCTCCCTTTTTTAAGAAAATCAAAAGCAGTAAACATTACTGTAAATAACATAAAATGGGAAAAAAGCTTATACTTAAATTCTGGAAAAATGCGCCGACACCAACAATAAAAATGTGGATATCAAATATGTTTGAAACATTACATCTGGAAGAGATGAGATTCCTCCTAGCAGGTAAAGCAGGTCAATTCCAAAAGACGTGGTCTATGTTTCTGGACCTATTACAAGTATGAGGTGCAATAGTAATTAAAAAAAAAATATATATATATATAAATAAGTGGTATCAGGACCTGGTAACGGGAGGTAAAACAACAAAAACAGACTTGGTTGGTAGTCCCCTTTCTGCGGAGTTTAATGTTATAATAGAGCGATTGGTTCTACTTTCTCTTTCTTTCTTTTCTAGGGTCTATTTTCTCACTTTACTTCCTTCTCTAACTTCTTTCCTAAGGGGCTTTCTTTTCCCAACACTCTTGCACTTCACGACTCTCTTGCACTTTCTTTACTTTCCTTACTTCTACCTTTTTCTTAAAGCTCAAAAAAAATGAAGCGGTACAAAAAATGTATTAAGATATATGTGTTGTGTAGGATTGTAATTTACCGTACTTCTAATTAAAAAAAAATTTAAAAAAAAATAAAATAAAAATAATAACATAAATTGGATAGATAAAGAGAACAAAAGAGGTAGTGCACTAGTTATATTTATTAGAGGTACAACAATGGCACGAGAAGTAAAAGTAAATCAGTTATTAATAGGAGAGAGTGGTGAGTGTGGAATTCTCTGCCTCAGAGGGCGGTGGAGGCAGTTTCTCTGGATGCTTTCAAGAGGGAGCTAGGTAGGGCTCTTAAAAATAGCGGAGTCAGGGGATGTGGGGAGAAGGCAGGAACGGGGTACTGATTGGGGATGATCAGCCATGATCACATTGAATGGCGGTGTTGGCTCGAAGTGCCGAATGGCCTACTTCTGCACCTATTGTCTATTGTCTATTGATGTAAATGAAAGCTGAGGATATAGATGTAGATATAGATATAAATAAAATAATTAAACAAGTAGAAAACATATTAATGGGTGTGTTCTATTTAACACCTGATAGCTGATAGCAAACAAAGGAAAAAAATGTTAATTTTGGAAATACATCAAGAAAACAAATATTGGAAAATCTATCACAGAATAAATCACCTAGTAGAGGTTGATAACCATATAATAACCATATAACAATTACAGCACGGAAACAGGCCATCTCGACCCTTCTAGTCCGTGCCGAACACATAATCTCCCCTAGTCCCATGTACCTGCGCTCAGACCATAACCCTCCATTCCCTTCCCATCCATATAACTATCCAATTTATTTTTAAATGATAAAAACGAACCTGCCTCCACCACCTTCACTGGGAGCTCATTTGATTGATATAGGGGTTAAGAGAATGGTGTTCCTACATTGCATGCATTACTTCCTTCTTGATGTGAGAAGCCTAGCAAGGAACAATTTGTTACTGAAATTCTTAATGAAGAATGCATTAGGGCAATTAAGAAAAGTAAAACAAAGGGATAATATGCCTTGGGACATGAAGTGAGAATGACACTAACATTGTGTAGATCAGAGCAATACATTGCAGAAAAGCTGATTTCCAGGACAGTCTTGGGAAGAATATGGACACCCACACAAATAGCACACCAAGTTTGGATCAAACACAACACAGCATGATGGCATTGCAGTTAGTGCCGTTGCATCACAGCTTCAGAGACCCAAGGTTTACAATACAATACGATAGAACTTTATTTATCCCAGGAGGGAAATTGGTCTGCCAACACAATATTGTCATGAAACACAATAATATGAAACATGAAATTATAGTGATGAGTGGAACGCCCAGGATTGTGGATGTGCAAAGATTGGGGGGCATGGGGGGGGGGGGGGGGGGGGGGGGGGGGGGGGGTAAGAGTCAGTCTACCCCACAACAGAAGGGGGGGGGGGGGATTTGTGCAGTTTGATAGACACAGGGAAAAAGGATCTCCTGTGACGTTCTGTTCTGCATCTTGGTGGAACCAGTTTGTTGCTGAAGGTGCTCCTCAGGTTGACCAGTGTGTCATGGAAGGGAGTGAGCTGTATTGTCCAAGATGCTCTGCAGTTTGAGGAGCATCCTCCCCTCCAAGACCACCTCTAGTGAATCTAACTCCACCCCCAGGACGGAGCCAGCCTTCTTGATAAGCTTGTTAATTCTGTTTGCGTCCGCCGCCTTCGCCCTGCTACCCCAGCACACGACAGCGAAGAAGATGACACTAGCCACCACCAATTACTGCAGATGTTGAACGAGCAGAACCTCCACAGAAAGTACAGATGGCTCTGTCCCTTCTTATACAGTGCCTCAGCGTTCCTGAACCTTATGCCGAAAAAGATCGCCTAAGTGGGACAGGCCCTATTGTGTTTGAGTGTTTTATGTATTGTGCTCTTCCCAATACTGCACTGGTTTCCTCCCACATTCCAAGGGTGTGCTGGTAAGTAAATTGGATATGGCAAATTGGATCTCCAGTGTAGCTAAGTGGCAAAGAACTCAGAGGGGATTTGACGGACATACGACAAATAATTTGTTGCATGGGTACGGGAAAGGAGAAATGGAACTGATTGACTCATACTGAGCCAGTATGAAGCAAATGCCTGAATGGTCTCAGTTTTAATGTCAGTAAAATGGTTAGCAATATTGAGCAGAAGTGAGAAAACTTTAAAGCTTTTCAACAGAGTCCAAGGGAATATATTCTGCTAAAAGTCAAGATGAACTGATCACTAATACGGGACCATTAATAAAGAAAGACATTTAAGCCAATAAAGGAAAAGAATGAGGATGAAGAAAAGGGCATAAAAAAGAATACGATCATGGGACATCAAAAAATGTTGAGAACGTAGAGGAGGGACAATGAAGTTATATTATCGAAAGACATTAGATAAAAAGAGAAGCTATTTTACAGGCACATAAATAAATAAAGTTATGAGGGTCTGAAGAAGGGTTTCGGCCCGAAACGTCACCTATTTCCTTCGCTCCATAGATGCTGCTGCACCCGCTGAGTTTCTCCAGCATTTTTGTGTACCTTCGATCTTCCAGCATCTGCAGTTCCTTCTTGAAAACAATAAATAAAGTTAAATTGGGAGTGGAGTAGTGGCAAGATAATGTTACAGGCAAAAAGAGCATATATTATATTAATTAAACATAGGGGATAGAACCTCAGTCCAAAAGATTTAAATCCCCTTGTCAATTCGTCCCTTCCCTCCCAGACCACACCCTCCCCGGGCACTTTCCGTTGCAACCGCAAGAAATGCGACACCTGTCCCTTTATCTCCCCCCTCGACTCCATTCAAGGACCCAAGCAGTCGTTCAAGGTGCGACAGAGGTTCACCTGTATCTCCTCCAACCTCATCTACTGCATCCGCTGCTCTCGCCGAACAAAACCTCCGCTCAGTCCGCAAGAACCTACCTGACCTCCCGGTGGCTCAGCGCTTCAACTCCCCCTCCCATACCCCGTCCGACCTCTCTGACCTGGGTCTCCTCCATGGCCAGAGTGAGCAACACCGGAAATTGGAGGAACAGCACCTCATATTCCGCTTGGGGAGTCTGCATCCTGCGGGGATGAACATTGAATTCTCCCAATTTTGTTAGCCCTTGCTGTCTCCTCCCCTTCCTCAGCCCTCGGGCTGTCTCCTCCCATCCCCCAGCCCTCGGGCTCCTACACCTCCTTTTTCCTTCCTTCTCCCCACCACCCCCTATCAGTCTGAAGAAGGATTTCGGCCCGAAACATTGCCTATTTCCTTCACTCCATAGATGCTGCTGCACCCGCTGAGTTTCTCCAGCATTTTTGTGTACCTTCGATTTTCCAGCATCTGCAGTTCCTTCTTGAGAACTTTAAATCCACATGTTTTGAACGATCACATGATTGCATATTGGTATGAAAAGGACTGTTCCAGAAATCTGGCAAACAACCAGATTGGAATGTGAAAAAACAATACATGCATCAGTTTAGTTTAGTTTATTATTGCCATGAGTACAGAGATACAGTGAAAATGTTGCTCTGTTTGCTGTTCAGTCGGATCATACTGTACATGGGTACAACTGATCCTCTTCTGGAACAGCATGCCATGTTCCAGCACCATCTTGCAATTCTACGTCTCTGAAAGCCTGATCGTGGCGGAAACACGATATGCAATTTCTTGTATTCTCACCTTAAGGTCTGGTGCCCCGGGGACACTAAATCATTGAAGCAAGGTTTGCCTGACCCAGCCGAATGCCGTCAGCTCCTTCAAGTGCCTCTCCGTACAGTTATCACAGGCTGCACACAATCCATTCGCCCACCTGACTGTCGTAGGGTTTTCCACAACTGTTTCCGGCAGCATCAGTCTGAGGAAGGGTTTCGACCCGAAACGTTAACTATTTCCTTCGCTCCATTGATGCTGCCTCACCCGCTGAGTTTCTCCAGCAGTTTTGTCTCCTCACAACCTGTGACCACTGGAACTGGGCCGTCCATCTCCTCCAGCAGCCGTCCCACCTCTTCCGTGAACCAAGGCTGCCATGCCCCACTTCCTGAGCCTATCGCTGAACTTTAGGGTACGTTCAGTGTGATAAAAGATAATAAAATTCATGCGAAAAGAGAAAATAGAAAAAGGCATAAAAAGCAAGAAAACAGCACCAAATCATGAGAATGGATTTAAAACAGGTGGGGTCTTAATCAGTCTTCTTGATTTTTTTAAAGAGATATCAGAGAGCACAAACAAGGAGATGTAATATATATAGTGTCCAAAATATAGATGTAATAAATTAATGTCAAAGGTATGCAGAGATATTGGACGGAATTGATAACAAACCGACCTCAAATGGAAATTAGGGTCAGATTGGTAGAACATGGGAAGTGAGATCCCACAGGATCAGCTTTAGAATCATGTTGGTTCACAGTTTCAATTTTGGAATGAAAACACAGTTTGTTGACAACTCCATATGTTTGGCATGGAGGAAATAAAGCAAATGATTAAAAAGAGATTAATAAAAAAATTATTCAAAATTACAAACTTGCTCCAAGGTCAAATAATTCGCAAATTAATTTCAATTCAAATTGAGACTTTGATTTTGGAGTCTGATTTAGCAGTTCAATGATTCAATGGTACAGAGGTACAGTGAAATTCCTTTTCACGCAATACTGCACTGAGACAGAATACAAGAGTCGCCAGGTTTTGGTGCCATTTTCAAGTTCCAGTTATAAGGCAGAGTTCTTAACCTGGTCATGAAGCCCCATTGTCCTGGAGGTGTTGCAGGGACCGCCTGGCCAAGCATAGCTGCTGGTGTCCTCCACAGCTGTCCCACGCTCTGTGCAACGTCCAGGCTTCACGTCCAGGCCTCTTGGAGTGGCATCCGATCCTGCTGAGCCCCAGGCTGCTGCAGAGCTTCCAGCAGCCTACGCCAACATTGAGGTGCACTGCACTGCCTCATGCAGCCGATCTGCTTACCAGCCCTCTGTTCCTTGTGTTGTAAATCAGAAGGATCTAGGAGTACAGGTATATGGATCCTTTAAAAGTGGCATTGCAGCTAGATAGGGTGATAATGAAGGTTTTTGGCACGCAGGTCTTTCTCATTCAGGGGATTGAGGATATAAATTGGGATGCTATGTTACAGTTGTACAAGATATTGGTGAGTATTTTATTTAGTGTTGGTCAACCTGCTGTAGGAAAAGTTGCAATTAAGTTGGAAAGAGTGCAGAGATTTATGAGGATCTTGCCAGGACCCGAATGCCTGAGCTACAGGGAGAGATAAGGCAGGCTAGGTCTTTATTCCTTGTAGTGCAGGAGACTGAGGGGTGATCTTCTGGAGGGGTATAAAATCTTGAAAGGATCTTTTGCATGGGGTAGGGGAACCAAACACTATAGGTTTCAAGTGAGAGGCGAAAGAGTTAATAGGAGTCTGAGGGGCAACCTTTTTGACACAGAGTGTGGTGGGTAATTCCCCAGTAATGGCTTTAACTTCATTGTCCATTGAGAGACTCACTCGAAATATAATTGCTTGATTGCCTTTTCACCTCACGAATCCAAATGTAATTAATCCAAATGTAATGTTTTCATCTTCCTATCATACTTTGGGACGCTGATGAAAACCTACATTTGTTTCTCTGACCGAACTTTGCTGGGTCATCAGCTTTTCCTTATGGTTTAGGAAAATTTGTATAAAATGCCTGGGGAATTGAGATAGGTGAGGGATTATAGAAACATAGAAACATAGAAATTAGGTGCAGGAGTAGGCCATTCGGCCCTTCGAGCCTGCACCGCCATTCAATATGATCATGGCCGATCATCCAACTCAGTATCCCGTACCTGCCTTCTCTCCATACCCCCTGATCCCCTTAGACACAAGGGCCACATCTAACTCCCTCTTAAATATAGCCAATGAACTGGCCTCGACTACCCTCTGTGGCAGAGAGTTCCTGAGATTCACCACTCTCTGTGTGAAAAAAGTTCTTCTCATCTCGGTTTTAAAGGATTTCCCCCTTATCCTTAAGCTGTGACCCCCTTGTGCTGGACTTCCCCAACATCAGGAGCAATCTTCCTGCATCTAGCCTGTCCAACCATTAAGAATTTTGTAAGTTTCTATAAGCGGGATTATGTGGGATCTGAACATAAATTGAGGTGGCAGTGATATTTAATGAAGTAGTAATTTGGCTATTTCCATGCACTAGACACCAGTATTAAGTGGACTCCTGTCATTTGAATGGGCTTCTCTTCTCAACCTCTATTTTGGGCCAGGGGTTCTTATGCAGAAGAGGCAGAATTTGAATATCAACTGGGACCATCCTTGTCTTCTTCAGATGGGACTCCAAATGCTGTCTGCCTTTGAAAGCCCCTGCATCTCTTCAGGTCTCCCCCTCACATACTGAGTTCCCTGCAGGAGCAGAAATACTACTGGAAATGTATTCAGGGCATTTAATAGCAGATGATGCTGAAGGTTTATCAAATGTCTTCACTGGTTCAGTTGAAAATTAAAAACAATAATGATGGTACATTATAGGCTGGGAAAATCATAGCGGGTAGGGTTCAGATGGGGTGCAATGCCTCAAAAGTGTTCAGGAGAGTTTTCTTATGTGGCCCCCCATATGTGAGAGGGCAACGCTGGATCTAGTATTGGGAAATTGGGAAGGGCAAGTTAATGAAGTGTGTGTGGTGAATGAAGGTTTAAGATAGTTATGGATAGGGACGGAGAGGGCCCACATGTTAAAATGCTCAACTGGGATAAGGCCAACTTTGAGGGTGTGAGAGAAGGTCTCGCTCAAGTTGACTGGAGCAGGTTATTAGAGGGGAAAGGAACATCGGCCAAGTAGGATGTTTTTAAAAGTGTACTGAAGAGAGCTCAGGATATATACGTCCCCGTTAGAGTGAAGGGCAAAGTCGGCAAAAGTAAGGAAGTTTGGCTGACGAGGGAAATTGAGTCATTGGTAAAAAACAAGAAGAATGCATGGGGCAAGTATAGGCAGCTGGGATCAAGTGCATCCCTGGAGGAGTTTCAGAAACTAAGGAGTAAACTAAAAAAGGAAAGTAGAAGGGCAAAAAGGGACCAGCTCTGGCGGGTAGCATTAAGGACATTCAAAAAATATTTTATAAATACATAAGGGAGAAAAGGGTAACTAGAGAGAGAGTGGGACCTCTCAGGAATCAAAGCGGTCACCTCTGTGTGGAGCCACAGGAGATGGGCAAGGTCCTCAATGAGTATTTCTCCTCTGTATTTACCGAGAAGAAAGACAGTAGGATGGAAGAAATTGGAGCAGTCATTGGAAGTGTCTTGAAATCAGTCAGGATTACTGTCGAAGAAGTACTGAAGGTACTGTCATGTTTGGAGGTAGACAAATCTCCAGAACCTGATCTGATATATTCAAGGACATTTTGGGAGAGTAGAGAGGAAATTGCGGGAGACCTGATTGAAATTTACGAGTCATCGTTAATTACAGGAAAGGTGCCGGAAGGCTGGAGGGTGGCAATGTTGTGCCTCTTTTCAAGAAAGGCTGCAGGGAAAATGCTAGGAACTATAGGCCGGTGAGCTTAACATCTATAGTTGGTAAGTTACTGGAGAGTATTCTAGGGATAGGCTATACAGGCATTTGGATGGGCAAGGGCTGATTAGGGATATTCAGCATGGTTTTGTATGTGGGATGTCATGTCTCACTAATCTGATTGATTTTTTTGAAGATGTGACCAAAAAGGTCGATGAGGGCAGAGCTGTCGATGTTGTGTACATGGACTTCAGTGAGGCGTTTGACAAGGCTCCGCATGGTAAGCTGCTCTGGAAGGTTAAATCGCATGGGATCCAAGGAGAGAGAGCTGAATTGATAGCAAATTAGCTCCACAGAAGGAAGTAGAGGGTGATGGTGGAAGGTTGTTTCTCAGACTGGATGACTGCGATGAGTGGTGTACCTCAGGGTTCGGTGCTGGGCCCGTTACTGTTTGTCATCTACATCAATGATTTGGATGAGAACATACAGGGCAAGATTAGCAAGTTTGCTGATGATACAAAGTGAGTGGTTTTGCAGAAAGTGAAGATGGTTGTGAAAGATTGCAGCAGGATCTGGATCGATTGGCCAGGTGGGCGGAGGAATGGTTGATGGAATTTAATACAGAGAACTGTGAGGTGTTGCATTTTGGGACGTCGAACAAGGGCAGGACCTACACAGTAAATGGTAGGCTCCTTGGTAGTGTTGTAGAGCAGAGAGATCTAGGAGTACAGGTGCATGGTTCCTTGAACGTCGAGTCGCAGAAAGATTAGGTGGTCAAAAAGGCTTTTGGCACATTGGCCTTCATCAGTCAGTATTGAGTATAGAAGTTGGGATGTCATGTTGCAGTTGTATAAGACGTTGGTGAGACCGCATTTAGAATATGTTCAGTTCTGGGCACCATGTTATAGGAAAGATATTGTCAAGCTTGAAAAGATTCAGAAAAGATTCACGAGGATGTTGCCAGGATTAGAGGGCGTGAGCTATAGAGAGAGGTTGAGTAGGCTGGGTCTCTATTCCACGGAGCGCAGGAGGATGAGGGGAGATCCTATAGAAGTATACAAAATCAGGAGAGGATTCGATCGGGTGGATGCACTGAGACTTTTGCCCAGAGTAGGGGAATCGAGGACCAGAGGACATAGGCTCAAGGTGAAGTGGAAAAGATTTAATAGGAATCCGACGAGTAACTTTTTCACACAAAGGTGGGTATGTGGAACAAACTGCCAGAGGAAGTAGTTGAGGCTGGGACTGTCCCATTGTTTAAGAAACAGTTAGACAGGTAAATGGATAGGACAGGTTTGGAGGGATATGGACCAAGCGCGGGCAAGTGGGACTGGTGTAGCTGGGACATTGTTGGCCGGTGTGGGCGAGTTGGGCCGAAGGGCCTGTTTCCATATGGTATCACTCTATGACTCTAATATTAATAAAATGTTAATGCAAGTGATGGATGAGTCATTTTAACATCTGATGCATGAGGTGCAAGGAACTCTGACAGCCATTAAACCTGTTTTCACTCCACTGGCTGCCCACTCCTACTAGAATGCTAATGATATTTATAGACAAATGCTGCCTTCAATCTTCATCTGGCCAATACATGTTTTTTTTAGCTATTATCAGGATTTTCTTAATTGCGTGGCTTGATTATTTTTTTTTGAATTAATATTTAAAATGGACAGGCTCCTTCTCTCAAGTAACAATTGAAAATTGCCTTGTGTTTAATTGCCAGTATCGCAAGTTGCACTTAGAATGGACTTTGCAATTTTCTTTCATTAGCCTTGCAAATTTGTGAGTGTTTTATGTTGCTTTCTCTCAAGAGATTAAGTGAATAGGACAGAATCAATGATGGAGTACAGTGTATATGGTTTGTGGCAGGTTTGTTCAATTGTCTGCTGCAAGGTGAAATTATAGACTGTGCCTGGAGCTGAGATGCCAATGATACCTTGACATTATCGTGCATAATTTTGGTAGGTGCTGTGAAATATCTAGTGTGGAGTATCACTGAGTGAACTGCTCTTTAACTGGATGCATATGAAAACCTATAATAACACAAAACTTTAATGTTGGAAGAAATGTGGTGAATAAATTATAATTAAAGCCTTTGCTGTAAAACCGGCCATTCAGACTGCATTAGTGAAAGATGGGGATGAAGGTTATAGTTTCCATCTTTTCACAGCATCATAATTTAACAAGTTTGAGGCAGATAGGGAGTTCCTCTTTCCGTCCTTAAGAATTGGTGTGAATGATGATGCACTCCTATATTTCCCGCAGGGCATAAGAGTGATTGCTGATAGACTGCCTGAGCACAGCAGGAGCTGGGAGGATGGAACACAGGCCTCGAGTTCAAAGCTACCTGTCAGTTCTAATGACTTCTTTTTAAGATGTTTTCTGTGCATGAGCATAATGGCCTGCAGGGGTCCTAGCAGCTGGCTGCCTGAAAAACTACAAGAAAGTGCCTTATTTCTGACCTGAATAACCGTAGAATGTCTCTTAGCATCGCTGCTTTACATGCAGTATGCGTATCTGAGAGGCACACAGCAGCCTTCATGATATGGTTACTGTACAGCGGTTATTGCTGCAACACATTTAGACACTGTGCAGCTATAATTCGTTTTGACATGATATCCTCATTTGGCAGGGTCCACAAACCCAAGTCTCTCACATTACGGGGAAAACAAATCTCAATTCTTGTTTGTATTGAGCATGGGTTGCATTGATACAAGGCGCTGGTGAACGGAAGGTTAGAAAGACGAGTTTAATCTACAAACACCACTGGAGCTAAAAATATTTCAATTTTCCAATGTTTTGATACTTTTGTTGCAGCTGATGGGTCTTTATTACTGTTACCTGATTGTGTATGTTCGATTCAATATGCAGCAACTCAGATTCTCTGACAATAATCTCAGCAATCCGGACCTCTCTGGATATGGCACAAGAATCGTTTAGATATTCTGTCAGCACGTGTAACCTTAGTCAAGTGTATGTTGACCTGCTGCTGGTGGCTTTACTAGAATCTTATCCATTTATTCATTTTGCCTTCAGTTGATGTGATGGAACTAATCAGTAAATGGTTGATAAATCTGCAAAAGGTTTCTCAAAATGTTACACTATCTACCCCTGTCACTCGTCCAACACAAATGTTCACAGTCTGTGTCTTGCTGCAACTATAAGCTGTGACCTTGGCTGTGCTTACTGATGGTGCAGCTGTTCAACTACTTATTAGTTTAACCCCCCCCCCACCACCACCTCATATCCCACCAATGACTGATGCAAACTGATTATAGCCGATCATCTCCTGGACCAAACTTTACTTTTGCAATGGAGATTGTTTGTATTGAAATGGGGTGGAAGATTGCAACCTTCATGTGGTCCGCCCAATTTCGACGAATGCAATCAAATATGCATGTTAATCTTGGCTGAAATCGAGCAGCCATAGTACCCACACTTTAATAAGGATTTATGTATTGCTAGGCCATTTTGGTCAAGTCTGGTGTGCTCTGTAGAAATGGGACAAGCTTCGGAATGGTGCCAGTATGTCTGTGGCTCAGATCAGTGTTGCATATTCAGTTAGAAACATAGAAACATAGAAATTAAGTGCAGGAGTAGGCCATTCGGCCCTTCGAGCCTGCACCGCCATTCAATATGATCATGGCTGATCATCCAACTCAGTATCCCGTACCTGCCTTCTCTCCATACCCCCTGATCCCCTTAGCCACAAGGGCCACATCTAACTCCCACATCTAACTCCCTCTTAAATATAGCCAATGAACTGGCCTCAACTACCCTCTGTGGCAGTTGATAGATGGATGAGATTTCTGCAGAGGCCATTCAGGGAAGTGTAAAATGCATGAGGTTAATTGGATCTCTGCAAGAGCCTTGTATATATTGTAAATAATGCTACAAGACAGTTACCCTGTTAAGTGTTGATTGGTTGAAATGCTAATCACTATCTGGTTTGTTTGAATCCCAGGGTAAATGTTGCATTATTCAAGATTCGGTTAGCCTCTTCTGGAAGCTTCTCCTGCAACAATGTAATAAGATTATGTAATTGGCCTGTGTACCTGTCTTAAAATGTATTATTGTAATTTGTTATACTTGATTGGATTGTAAATGTACCACCCCTCTGTAGTTCGGCCCCTCAAGGTTTGGGGACCTATAAAAGGCAGCCCCCATGAGGTTTGTTGCCAATCTTCTGGAAGAGCGCTTGGGACTGCATGACCTTTTGGAGTGTTTCTGCTTGCTAAAGGGCTTGGCCAGGCAGACACAAGGATTGAACCTGCAGTGGTTTAGGTATCAGAAAAACATAGAAACATAGAAACATAGAAAATAAGTGCAGGAGGAGGCCATTCGGCCCTTCGAGCCAGCTCCGCCATTCATTGTGATCATGGCTGATCGTCCCCCATCAATGACCCATGCCTGCCTTCTCCCCATATCCCTTGACTCCACTAGCCCCTAGAGCTCTATCTAACTCTCTCTTAAATCCATCCAGTGATTTGGCCTCCACTGCCCTCTGTGGCAGGGAATTCCATAAATTCACAACTCTCTGGATGAAAAGGTTTTTTTCCCACCTCAGTCTTAAATGACCTCCCCTTAATTCTAAGACTATGGCCCCTGGTTCTGGACTCGCCCAACATTGGGAACATTTTTCCTGCATCTAGCTTGTCCAGTCCTTTTATAATTTTATATGTTTCTATAATATGTCCCCTCATCCTTCTAAACTCCAGTGAATACAAGCCTAGTCTTTTCAATCTTTCCTCATATGACAGTCCCGCCATCCCAGGGATCAATCTTGTGAATCTACGCTGCATTGCCTCAATCACAAGGATGTCCTTCCTCAAATTAGGAGACCAAAACTGTACATGATACTCCAGATGTGGTCTCACCAGAGCCCTATACAACTGCATCGTACAGGGTGATTTGTTGTGTTTTCCAAAAATAAAGTTTGGTTATTCCAGTGCTTGAATCAGTGGTTTATTGACTGACCTAGACTGGGGGGAAGCTTAGAAGGAGTTTATTTGCATGCACAATCAAATAAGATCAAATAGAATACGTTGTCCTACAACTTTAGGCTGTGCGCACCATACTCAAGAAGAAGAGTATTAAAATATCTAGTAAAAACAAATGCCGGTTTATTATTGTCCAACATAAACACCGCATATTTGTATCAAATATTTGGCCTGGCCAGTCAAATTAAATGGACATGTTCAGTTAAAGTTTTTCGCATTTTAGTATGTTCCAGACCTGGCCAAGATTGGGAGAAAAGGACTGGATATGAAAGGAAAACCTGTTTGGTTGCAAAATCAGATGTGTGAGGAACTGATTTGAATGGTCTTTGATATCGTTTGAGAGAATGGCCATTTTGGTATGGAGATACGCAAGATTGGATTGTCCTGAACAGCTTTGCACAGCCAGAACATTGCATTGCCAGGCCAAACCCCCAGGAAACAGATTGTCCATAATTGGTTGTTTAATAAGTTTGTATAGGTTATATACTTTTGCGACTTTACATACATTGTCAGTTAAGCAGAATTATTTTGCTTGAGCGTACTTGTTCTTTTTCAATTCAATATACCCAAATAGACTCCCAAAATTATATATGTAAAGATAAAATTGTATACGCAAGGTATCTTTCAAATGGCTTTGAGTGAATTTTAAATGTATACATTCCTGCATACTGATCTAAATAATGCCAATTAATTTAATCACAGATGGTGGATTTAAAATTCTCATTGTTTGAGATAAATCCATTTTCAGATTGATAAATCATATTTCACTTCTTCATCACATTTATAAATCAAATGATTTTTAAAAACTACAATAGTAAACAAAAACTACACCTTAATTCACTTCCCAATGTGTTGTTTTATGGCAGGTTTCACATTTGGTAATATGTAAGTAAAATGAAAAAATGTTTCAAAATGGACAAAATTGAACAGAAATTTTAGATAGAAGATAGAAACTATTCCATAAACTCCATAGATGAATGCAAGGCACTATATTATAATTACAAATCTGTGGATTTTCCTAATATCCTGAATTTTTTGAAAAGATTTAATGGTTGCACGCCTGCACAAAGCCGACACTCATCACTCAATTGACTGAAGTTTAGATGCATGTACACTGCGATACCACTAGGGAACAGTGATGCATCTCCCACCAGACAGCCAAGCAGCAAACTACCTTTGCTGGATAGATGATGAGACACACATGAAAGGAGGAGAAAGAAATCTGAAATAAATATAGAAGATGCGCAGGTTAAAACAACGGCCCTGCCTTTTGATAAAAGATAGATTCATATTTTGGGTAAAGCATTTTTGAAACCATTTTGAAGGAGGAAATAAAATTACAACAAAATTAAAAGCGTCTGATAAAGACGTATACTCTTTAGCACTTTCCCTGAAAACTGGCAATATTATGGTGGGGGGGGTGGGGTTAAGTGATATATACCAGGCTTCTTCTTACAGAGTCTGAAGAAGGGTCTCAACCTGAAACATCATCCATTCCTTCGCTTCAGAGATGCTGCCAGTCTCACTGTTACTCCAGCAATTTGTGTCTTTCTTCTTACAACAGCTGGTTTTCCATCTGGTTTTAGAGTCATAGAGCGATCCTGCATGGAAACAGGCCCTTAGGCCCAACTTGCCCACACCGGCCAACATGTCCCAGCTACATAAGTCCCACCTGCCCGCATTAAGTCCATATTCCTTCAAACATGTTCTATCCATGCAAACTGTGGGACTTTCCATTCTGTGGGAAAGAGGGAGATAGGCTACAAGAACTCTCTCAAGTAATTCTTTGGAGAGCAATGAATCAGTCTATGATTGGAGCTCAGTTGTATTATCAGTGCTTCTCCGTACGATAGTCTGAATGAGGGTGTGGAGGCTAAACAGTTCCCCGTGGAAGCGGGGTATGTGCAACAGGGCTGCGAGAGTCATCACCAGGTTTTACTGCAGCCGTCAGAGATTACATCTTGACTGATGATTGTTAGTGACCGGCCTTCAGTATACCCATTTACAGGAAGGTCTGAATAAGGCAACAGAGAAACTATCCTGTGGAACAAGTACAAAACTACTGCCTTGAAATTCCTGTTGGCTAGTTATGCCGATGTGCCACTTGGGAATATCAGTGCATTATCCCATGTTTTAAAATTCATTCCACTGAGGTCAATGGAAGAATTTCAGACGCAGAGTTTACAGCAATACCAACAATATAGCCCACATAGAATCTTCGGGCTTTGCATATAATCTTACATATCAATAAAATATATTTAATATTTGAGCAAATTCTGAATAACGATAACCCAGAGATAGTTCCAGTCAATTAAATTTGTGTCAAAATTAGATTTAAATGGAATGTTCAGGTGGAGATAGATTCCGTGGTGGTTTTCAAAATGGAATTGATCAAAGGAGGAAATCTTTGCCACGCTATGAGAAAAGAGCAAGAAACTAGGGACAGTCAGATTAAAGAACGGCCCCAGTGATGATGGGTTAAATGGCCTCCTATGTTATAACATTTTAGATTTCATGCAAAGAAAATGAAATTAAGTCATGTAAAAGGTAATAAAAGAAGTGGTCCCATATTCCAAAAAATTACACTCAATGGTTATATTGGTTTGAAATATACATATCCAAACTATTTTAAATCAATGTTTTGATGTTTAGAGATTTGTGATAGGTGAATAGGAGTCTTTAATATAACACAGTTAAAATCTCTGTGGAAGAGAGAGGCTTGAGTATGTGATTGCCCAGGAAATGGTGTAAATGAAATACAGAAAATCAATTGAAGAAAGAACTTAACAATTTTTCAGGATGATATTTATTAAATTTGAGCATCATTTTGTTGTCTTAATGTAAAAATAAATCTGGCGATCTGAAAAGGCTTCCCCTATCCCACTTTCCCAAGTTACGCACAAATTACCATATAACCATATAACAATATAACAATTACAACACGGAAACAGGCCATCTCGGCCCTTCTAGTCCGTGCCGAACACTTACTCTCACCTACTCCCATCTACCTGCACTCAGACCATAACCCTCCATTCCTTTCCTGTCCATATACCTATCCAATTCATTTTTAAATGATAAAATCGAACCTGCCTCCACCACTTCCACTGGAAGTTCATTCCACACAGCTACCACTCTCTGAGTAAAGAAGTTCCCCCTCATGTTACCCCTAAACTTTTGTCCATTAATTCTCAAATCATGTCCCCTTGTTTGAATCTTGGAATGGAAAAAGCTTATCCACGTCAACTCTGTCTATCCCTCTCATCATTTTAAAGACCTCTATCAAGTCCCCCCTTAACCTTCTGCGCTCCAAAGAATAAAGACCTATCTTGTTCAACCTTTCTCTATGCTAAAACCCAGGCAACATTCTAGTAAATTCTCCCGAGTTTTCCCCTTGATTCAAACTCGGAGATGCCAGCCGTAGGTACTCGAGGTTATTTTTTTTACTGTATTTATACAGGGTATTGTGTATTGAAGGCTACAAACAATACATTAGGAACAGAGCTTTAAATTATTGTGCATTATGCCACTAACATTAAGAACACTTTTGATTGAAGAACATAGAGCAGGTTTTGGCATTTTGCAGACCATTCTTACCCTTTCGAAAATATTTTATGGTGAGAAAGGTTTAAAGGCAAATTCATTGTACCGTTGTAAAATGAATCAGGTGTGCAAGGGGAATAATTGCTGTTTGGTGCACTGGATCCTTTACGGAGGCTCAGCAGAGGTCTACCTGCATGCAGCTGAACAGCTGTTTCTTAATAATGTCCACTGTCTATCTGCTGGAAGGATTAGTTTATATTTAAAGAGAGTTATTGGATTGCATATTTAAAGCAGGTGAAAGCCTTTCGTACAGTTTTTGCAGAAAGAAATATCGCCTCTATGAATTAAAGATTCTGTGAAGATTTAATTCGGGATATCTCCAAGAAGAAAAATGTCAAGTACACCCAAAAGTTGATGCAAGCATCACAAAGGAAAATTCTCTTATGTCTGTCCCATTCCCTTGGTTTTTAGTTGATAAATCAGAAATGATATCGTGCGGCATTCCCATAAGTAACTAGAAGTATCTATAATTTGAGTGTAATTATGGTATTTTTGCTGTAATCTCTTGCTTTATGATTTACTTAAATTTCAAGAATTGCAAGTTCCACAATTATTTGAAGAAAAATTATTGCCAGCAAACATTGCTATAGGAGAGCAATGCACAAGTCCCTGGTTTATTACTTTTTATATTGGAACAAAACTAGAGCAACACAGTGGTACAGTTGGTAAAGCTGATGAGTGTGATCTACCAGTGTGCTCTATGGAAATATTTAGAATCTGATAGGCACATTTTGAGAACTTGGTTTCCAGTTGAGAACTCCCTCAACATGTTGAGCAGGACCTTTGACCCTTGTGTCAAATTCAAATAAAACTGGCTGGACCATGCCTGAAGATCCTTAAAGAAACTGGTGACTTCTGCCAAATGACCCACCAGTTAGCTAGCTTCACTTAGGTTCAGTATGGATGAGGGAGAAGTTGTACTGTCAAATGTGTTGGGCTGAACTCACCCCATCTATTTGACTTTCCTCATGTCTCCTTTGTGCTGAAGCTGCTCAGCTTTGAGATGGCTTTGGTGCAGTTTGCTGGTTTATGGAAATGTCGCGCTTGGTCCAATGTCGGAGTGAGCTTGATTCACTGTCTTCATTCCTGCATTCCAGATTCGCAGACCAGTTTGTATCAGGAGCCACAACAATACAAATTGCTCTCCCAATATCAGCACAATGATTACATTGGCTATTTGAATAAAGTAAAAACATTCTTGAAAAGTAAAAACATGGTGGTAAGTACAATCTCTATTTTTACAGAGAGCATGGAACACAATTCTGTTGAGCCAAATGTGCTTTTATTGTAGAACATAGAACATTACACAACAAGATCACACCCTTCGGCCCACAATGTTTGTGCCGAACATGATGCCAAATTAAACTGGTCTCATCTGCCTGCACGTGATCTATGTCCCTCTATTCTCTACACTTCCATGCGTCTATCTAAAAGCCTCTTAAACACCTTTATCACTTCTGCCTCAACCACCATCCCTGGCAATACATCACTACTCTGTGTAAATAAAACTTGCATTGTACATCTCCATTAAACTTTCCCCCTCTCATCTTATAGCTATGCCGTCCAGCATTAGTCATTTATACCTTGTCTACTCTCTCTATGCTTCTCATAATTTTATATACTTCCATTAAGTCTCTCCTGAACCTCTGACGTTCCAGCGAGAACAATCCAAGTCCATCTAATCTCCCCCTGTAGCTGAAACTCTCTAATCCAGGCACTATTCTAGTAAACCACCTCTGCACCCTCGCCAGAGCCTCCACATCTTTTCTTTAATGGGGCATGCAGAACACGCAATCCGACAAATGCAGCCTAACCAATGCCGTATGGAGCTGCATCATGAAATCTTGACTCTTAGGTTCAATGCTCCCAGCAATGAGGGCAAGCACACCAAACACCTTCTTTAGCACCCTATCTACTAGTGCTGCCACCCTCACTCAGCTATGAACTTGGACTTTAAAATCCTCTGCACAACAATGGTCTTGCCATTAAAGTATACTCTCTCCTTACTACTTTGTAACTTTCTGAAAAGTAAAAACAAAATGCGGGAAGTATTCGTTCGTTCAGACAGGGTTCAGTAGATCAGAAACAAAGCTAATACCAATTGCTCATTATTAGTTCTGTTTTTCTCTCCATTGATGCCTCTTGACCAGCTGAGTATTTTTAGCATATTTCTGAATTCTGGCATCTGCAGTTTTTATTATTTGTAATATCATGTATTTTAGTTTCTGTGTTTCTGGGCTTGGTGAATCTCTTTGTATCTGAGTGCTCCGTGACTCATTCAGCTGTTTTAAAAGAAACACTGTTGAAGTTATAATATTGAGGTGGAAAATAAGCTCACTCCCTCCACTCACTCTGCAGCAACCTTGACATTATCATCACACCCGCTGACAAGGGAGGTGCCATGGTGGTCTGGTGAGCTGACCTCTACCACGCTGAGGCCAGGCGCCAGCTCTCGGACACTTTCTCCTACTTGGACCATGACCCCACAGATGAGCATTAGGCCACAATCTCTCAGACCATATCTGGTTTTTATCACTTCTGGCTGTCTGCCTTCCACAGCCTCCAACCTTATTATTCCCGAGCCTGCACGGCCCGGTTTTACCTTCTCCCCAAAATCCATAAACACAACAGCCCTGGCAGACCCATTGTTTCTGCCTGCTCCTATCCACCTGAAATCATTTCCATGTACCTCGGCTCCATCCTATACCCCCTGACCTATGCCCCCTGACCTATGCCCAAGATACCTCACACATCCTTTTTCTCTTTAATGACTACCGCTTTCCGAGCCTCCACTCCCTCATATTTACTATTTAGCTGTATCTCTCATTTCCCTTTCCCCTGACTCTCAGTCTGAAGAAGGGTCTTGAACCGAAACGTCACCTTTCTCCAGAGTTGCTGTCTGACCCGCTGAGTTACTCCAGCTTTTTGTGTCTATCTTTGGAAAATAAGCAATGCAGTTTTGCTGAACGTTACTGAGTGGATCCAAGATGACTGACTTCCTTCAGAGATCTCATACACAACTAGTTCTCAATGAACACTTTATTATAGAACATCCTTGTACATAATGAATTAGATTAGATATTTTAGGTAATGATTTATTATGGGTCATTTTATCCACATTAGGGGCAGTACATATTTTTTTTCTGGGCTACTGATTTTCTGCCAGTATAGGCAAGTAGGAGAGAGGAAATTGCATCTATTCTCAGATAGCCTTTTGATTTTAAAAGCATTTTAACATTATATGGAGACATTTTATGGCAGTAAATACTAGAGATATCCTTTCAAGACAGACGTGTCTGCTAAATCTGGTGATGTATTTAGACAAACAATGGACTCATGATGACTGCACTGAAGGGGATGTCTGAAAGTGACTGAAATCTAGGATGATGCTGTTGTACTATCTTGAATCCCTGGCTTGGAAATGCTTCACGATCTTGTATCAGCATAATGTTATTGCAATTTGATCAAAGATGTTTGATCAATTAGAAGATCTGACATTGGTGAAGGAGACATTCAGGGTGAATTTGATCAGGTCTGTGTCATCAACAGTGCTTTGTACATAATTAGTTTAAGCCTTAATATAAGCTGTGTGCCTGATTTTACAAGGTGTGATTTTGGGGAGTTAAAGGAGACTGCATATTTGGTCTGTGCAGGCTTTGCATTAATATGTAAATTAATGTTACAGAGCATTATAAATGCTGGCTGCTGCCTTGCTCAAGCAGGCAGAACCCTGATTAGAAAGCGTTCTTCAAGCTCGGTTATTGCTTTTTTTGGCCTGCATTTAGGAATTCGATTGATTTTTTTTGCTAATAAGAATTAGCCTAATTATTGTTCGACCATCATTGTGGACCGTTCCAGTCGCCATCTCCCTGGCCACCGGAACTCATGACAAGAACATCTGAATATACAGGGACACCTACGTCAGGCACCTAATTATCGGCTCTAGCTCACACTTTGATACCATCATCCCAATTATACCCATCAACAAATTATCTGGATCCAGGAGCTGCATCTGCCTTTGCCACTGGATCTTTTGACTTCCTGACCCCCCAGACTCCAATCAACGAATATAGGCAACAAAACATCCTGCATAATAATTCTCAACACTGGTGCTAAGCAAGGACTGCTTTCTAAACTTCTTCATTTGCTCCTTATACACTTCTTCTTCTTCTTCTTGCGTTTGAGGCAGCAGAGGTCCGCAGCAGGGTGATGCCATCCGGTTCGACATCCGTAGGCGCCCGCCCTAAAAAGGGCGCATGCTCCCGGTTGGTGCCAAGCTGCGGCGCTGCTGCTGTCTCTGTTTGTTGTCGTTCGCCTGACTGAGGTCAGTTGACAGGGCTCACCACGGGGAGGTCGACAACATGAGCCCCCTTATACACTCATAACTTTGCTGCCCACATTGCGCGCAATCTCCATTTACAAATTGCCAGATGACACCACTGTGTTGGGCTGCATCTCGAACAATAGCAAGACAGGATACAGGAAGGCGATAGAGAACTTAGTGACATGGTGTCAAGACGACAACCTCTTCCTCAATGTCAGCAAGATGAAGTAGCTAGTTATTGTATTCAGGAAGCGGGATGGAATAGTTGCCCCAATCAGCATCAGTGGTGCTGAAGTGGAGATGACCAAATTACTAGGCGTAAGGATCAACAACATTTTTTTCTGGGCCAATTGATGGTATGTGTAAATAGCTTATTCTCACACAGGTTGAAGCACAAGCATCTTTAATGTTTGGTTCATCATCACATAAGCAGTACATCACACGTTCAGTCTACTGCAGCTACTGAAGACAGTAAGTGAGTTCTTACACTATAAAGCATGCATTAAGCTGAGTTATAATTACTAAGCATTCTGATTGGCGAACATGCAATAGCCAATCTACATATCTTCTTGTAGAAATGAAAGAGCAACCAAGGTATTTTAAACAATAAGCCGAGGGAATGGTAGTGGGGTTAAACAAAATCGCCACATCTAATGGGTGGCCTGCTAACCCACCCGGTCCTTGTATGGTAGGGGGCTGCCTCATCACCCTTTTCCTCCGAAAAGATGTGGGCTGGGGTTGGTAATATTGGAGACCCAATGGGCCTGTGGGGGGAGACTGCCACGGGGGAACAGGGAGTGGACCGATGCGGGGAGCCCGGGATACTGGTTACAACAGGGGACGCAGGTGCGGACCGACACGGGGAGCCCGGGATACTGGTTACAACAGGGGACGCAGGTCAAGTCAAGTCAAGTCAAGTTTATTTGTCACATACACATACGAGATGTGCAGCGAAATGAAAGTGGCAATGCTCGCGGAACAACAAAACAACCAAACAAATTATAAACACAATCATAACACACATGTTATTTTACGTAATAAATAATAGAAGGAAAAACGTTCTGTACAGTTAGTCCCTGGTGAGAAAGGCGTTTACAGTCCGAATTGCCTCTGGGAAGAAACTCCTTCTCAACCTCTCCGTTCTCACCGCATGGCAACGGAGGCGTTTGCCTGACCGCAGCGGCTGGAACAGTCTGTTGCGGGGGTGGAAGAGGTCCTTCATGATTTTGTTTGCTCTGGAGTTGCACCTCTTGTTGTATAGTTCCTGCAGGGGGGTGAGTGAAGTTCCCATAGTGCGTTCGGCCGAACGCACTACTCTCTGCAGAGCCTTCTTGTCCTTGGCAGAGCAATTCCCGAACCAGATGGTAATGTTCCCGGACAAGATGCTTTCCACCGCTGCTGCGTAGAAGCACTGGAGGATCCTCAGAGACACTCTGAATTTCCGCAATTGCCTGAGGTGGTAAAGGCGCTGCCTTGCCTTGCTCACCAGTGCTGAGGCGTGTGATGACCATGTCATATCCTCAGAGATGTGGACTCCCAGATATTTAAAACAGTTCACCCTATCCACAGGATCCCCATTTATACTCAATGGAGTGTACGTCCTCGGATGATGTGCCTTCCTAAAGTCCATGATCAGCTCCTTCGTTTTTTTGATGTTCAAGAGGAGGCTGTTCTCCTGGCACCAGAGTGCTAGATCAGCCACCTCCTCCCGGTAGGCCCTCTCATCATTGTCTGAGATCAGGCCCACCACCACAGTGTCATCAGCAAACTTAATTATTGAATTGGAGCTGAACCTAGCCACACAGTCATGTGTGTACAGGGAGTACAATAGGGGGCTGAGGACGCAACCCTGGGGCGATCCTGTGCTCAGGGTGAGGGACTTCGATGTATTCCCTCCCATCTTGACTACCTGGGGCCTGGCGGTGAGAAAGTCCAGGACCCAGGCACACAGGGAGGTGTTGAGCCCCAATTCCAGTAGCTTCCCGGCCAGTCTGGTGGGGACTATCGTGTTGAAGGCTGAACTGTAGTCTATGAACAGCATCCTCACGTAGCCCCCCTTCTGGCTGTCCAGATGGGAGAGAGCGGTGTGCAAGACCTGGGAGACCGCATCGTCCGTGGACCTGTTTGGACGGTATGCAAACTGCAACGGGTCCATGTTCCGAGGGAGGAAGGCGCAGATGTGATTCTTCACCAGCCTCTCAAAGCATTTCATGACTACCGAGGTAAGGGCCACCGGACGGTAGTCATTCAGGCAGGCTGGGGAGGCATTTTTTGGTACCGGTACGATGATGGATTTTTTGAAGCAGGCAGGTACCACGGACTTGTCCAGGGAAAGGTTGAATATTGTAGTGAGCACTGGAGCTAGCTGCGTAGCACAGGACTTGAGTACTCGCCCCGAGATGACATCGGGGCCTGCTGCTTTCCTCGTGTTCACCCGTGTCAGTGCCCTCCTCACGTCGTGCTCAGACAGCGAGAATGTGTGCATATTCCTCCCTTCAGCTTCGGTAGCCAGCCCGCTGTCGGTATTGTTGATAGTGCGGACTGACGCAGGAGCCCGGGATACTGGTTACAACAGGGGACGCAGGGGCGGACCCGATCGCGGCAGGTGATTGAACGGCTGCAACAGGCGTTGGTTTAAATTCGAGCGGTGGGGCATCAGGACCCGGGGTTGCCGGACGACGTTACTTCACAGGAAGATGTTGAAGGTTACGTCTGTAGAGGACACCATCGACTTTGACCAGGTAGGAGCGTGGTTCTTTTGAGGGACCATGAATATGTTCCAGTTTGGTATGTCCTTTGTCCGTTTGCAGGCACACCACTTGTTAAGTGGTTTGAGTGGTTTGCTGGTTTTGTCATAGAAACGCTTCTGTGTGTCTCATTTAAACTGTACACGCTTTTGTATCATAGCGGGGGAGCGGACTTGTGGCTGCAGCTGTTGCTGGGAGACAGGCAGTGGTAGACGCGTCTGGCGGGACATTAGCCGCTGGGCAGGGGAGCCGAGAATGCTGTCCCTTGAAATGTTTCACAAATTTATCAGGTGCAGGTAGACGTCAGATTTAACTAGGTAGGAGCACTCCATGAGTTGTTCAGCGCTCCGAACAGCATGCTCGGCAAGTCCACTGGACTGTGGGTATTCTGGGCTGCTGGTGACATGTTGGAAGTTCCACCGTTTAGCAAAGTCCTTAAACCTTTGGCTGGTGAATTGAGTTCCATTGTCAATCTGAAGGGGGACAGGTACCCCATGCACGGTAAAGGTGGATTTTCAGTTTTTGGATCATTGTTTCAGAAGTGATTGTTGGCAATAAGTCAATTTGGAACAGTTCGAGTAGGTCCACTAAACAAGGTGTGCCATTCAAAGATGTCAGCGTGGTAGGGAGGGAGCCGGCTCGGGTAAGAGTGGCTGCTTCTGCTGATGCTGATAGCCTCTGTAATGGGGTGGCCTCCGTGGAAGTCATCATAGTACTCGCTCCTTAATGATGCAGCCCGTCCGCGTTTTTATTATTTTTGTCTATGTTTTTATGTAGTTTTTGTTATTTTTTGTTGGTGGGTGTGTGTGTGTGTGGGGGAGGGGGGGTAACTTTTAAATCTCTCCCTGCACGGTTGGGGCTGCAATGTGGAGCGGCCTCCAACAGGAGAAGACCGGGGACTCTGGTGCCGACTCACCTCACCGTCGCAGAGCTGGCCGAGTCCGGAGCGGGTGGAGCGGTGGTGGAGCGCTGCTGCGGCCCGACCTCTGGAGATTCGGAGGCTGCAACTGCGGGTCTGGCGGACGGCGGCACCGGGAGCCCGCGGGTCCCTGGAGGGAGACCGCTTTTCAGGGCTCCCACAACGGCGACTTCTCCCGCCCGAGTTGCGGGGTTGAAGAGCTCCTGGAGCGGGGCCTGACATCACCGCCCCGCGCGGCTTGGAATGGCCGCGGGACTCTGCGAGCGCACGCCGGGGGCTCTAACACCAAGACCCGGTGTGCGACCTTGCATCACCCGGCGTGGCTTTAATGGCCGCGGGACAATCGCCATCGCCAACCGGGGGCTTTGACTTTGACTCTGACATGGGGGGGGGGGGGAGAGTGCAGGGGAGAGATAAGTTTTTTTTGGCCTTCCATCACAGCGATGCGATGGATGTTTATGTAAAATGTAAATTATGTTGTGTCTTGGGTCTATTTGTTTGTAATGTATGGCTGCAAAAACGGCATTTCGTTTGGACCTCAAGGGGTCCAAATGACAATTAAATTGAATTAATTAAAATTAAAATTAAATTAAGGTAGGGGGGATGACTGCCTTGTGACCTTTAACGACTATTCCGTCCTGCAACACCAGTTCGTAGTGAACCAGGAAGTCGGGTCGTATTTCAAGTGGGGTGCTTGACTGTTTGTTTGGCCATCCGTTTCTTATGACGGAGGTCTACAGCTGTGAGGTTGTATCCGCAGCTGTGTGTTCGGCAACGCGGTGTAGGCAGTCGATGGGCATGAACGAGACCTTCAGGACTGAGAATTTGTCCTGTTCAGTGGGGTGTCATTCGCTGGTGGTGCGCTGGGCTCTGGAGAGCATGTCTGCGATGTGCAAGTCTTTACCTTTCTTGTAAATGATGCGGAAGTCAAACCGCTGCAGCTGCATCATCATTCGTTGTAGACGAGCTGGGGTGGTATGGATGGGCTTGTTCAGAATGGTGACTAGTGGCTGGTGGTCAGTCTCGACTGTGAAAGGTTTGCCGAAAATAAAGTCTTTGAATTTTGAACAGGCGAAAACAACGGCGAGCAGTTCCTTCTCGATCTGGGCATAGCGTTGTTCAGTGTCCGTTATGGTGCGTGATGCGTAGGAGATGGGCATCACGTCACCGTCGGTAGCTGTTTGTAGGCAGGCTGCACCTAGTCTATACTGGGATACATCGCAGGTAACGGTGACTGGCAGGTTTAGATTGAAGTATGCCAGTGTTGGTGCGCTGGCTAGCTGGAGCTTTAATGTTTCAAAGGCTCTTTTGTGCTGGAGGTACCAAGACCATGCATTGTACTTGTGGGTCAGTTGTCGTAGTGGAGCAGAAAGTTCACTGAGGTTGGGAATGAATTTACCCACCTGGGTAAACCATGCCAAGAAATCGTTGCAAACTGGTGACATCGGTTGGGACTGGCAGTTCGTTGATGGCTGCAGTCTTTAACGGATCAGGTTTCAATCCATTCCGGTGAATACATGACTGACATAGGCAACTTCTGGGACCTGGAACTTGCATTTTGGAGGGTTGAATTTGAGGTTGATGTCTCGGGCTAGGTTTAATATCTTCTTCAGGTTAGAGTCATGCTCGGCCACATCACGGCCGTAGACTAAGATATCGTCAACAATGATGGCACATGGATATTCTGTGAACAGTTGTTCCATTGCACGTTGGAAAACTAGCTGGCAGAGTTGATGCCAAAGGGCATCTTTAAAAACCTGTAGTGGCCGAATGGTGTGGCAAAAGTTGTTAGGGCAGACGAGGTCCGGTCCAGTGGTATTTGCCAGAAGTAGCTTTTTGCGTCAAGGACTGAGAACACCATTGCATTTCCGACTTGTGCCGCTGCGTCCTCAGCGGTTCTCATCGGATAGTGTTGGAGTTTAATTGCTGTGTTTAAATCCTTGGGGTTAATGCAGATCCGTAACTTTTGTTTATTTTTCTTGGTGGTTACGACCATGGTGGAGACCCAGTCAGAGGGTTCGCTGACCTCGACAATGACTCCAATGGCGACCATGCGTGTATTCTCTCCTGCAGGCCATGGGGGGTGAGGTGCGTGAAATATAGGTGTGACTGCATGATCCACAGTAATCTTGTATATCGTAGGCAGCTGGCCAAGTTTGTCGTCGAACAGGTATTTGTAATTGGATAGCATCTGCTGTGTTGGGTAGAGTTTGTGGACAGCACGCCCGAAGTAAACCGGCCCCAGGTCATGGCATGCGTTGATGCCAAGCAGGGTTTCTGAGTTCGGTTGGACAATGTAAAACATCAGGTTTTTAGTTTGCTCATTGACAGTGCATTTTAAATCAGCTTTACCCAATGGGTGAAGAACTAAGCATGTAGAGTGGAAGAGTCCTTTTTCATTAGTTCAGTGGTTTTTATCTTGTTGAACACCCTTAGTGACATTACATTCACCTTGGCACCAGTGTCGACTTTGGCATTCAGAGCCTTGGTGTTTATCATCATGGTCACCGCAGGATCCAGCAGCTTGCCCGGGGAGTGCAGGAGGGAAAACAAGGTTGAGTCATTGTCTGTGTTATCGAAATCATTCCCGTGGGAAGCATCGTCTTGCTCTTGGGAATCAGAGTCAGACAGTTCTTGTTGAAGCAGGTGCAGATTCGTCCTTCTTCCCACGAGATCGACAACAAGTGGCAAAATGATTAAGTTTCTTGCAGTTGTGACAAACTTTCCCATGGGCAACGCAAAACTGGCACCCCCCAGAGTGGAAATAATTGCAATTTGGGCATCTCGTGGCAGGCACATTGGGATCTTTGCGGGACGTGTTTAAAAATTTCTGCAGAGAGTAGTTAGCTAGATTTATGTTATGTTATTGGTGAGGACTGGTGGGGTCAAAATCAGCCAGTGAGGCTACGGTTTCTGCCATTCGACACGCATGAAGGCTTGATCTAAAGTCAGTTCAGCGTTCCGAAGCAGTTCAGCTCTTAGCTTGCGGTCGCTCATTCTGCCCACAATTTTATCACGTACCAACTCATTGGCCAACTCACCGAAGTGGCACCCTGTGCTCATGTGTTGTAGATCGCTGATAAATCGTTCAACCTGTTGCTGTTGGGCAAAGAATCGTGTTCTCTCGAGTATATGGTTCGATGGCAGATCGCATAGTTCTCTAAACTTTCTTAATCGGACCGTAGGGTTGTCAATAGTTTCTGCTGGCACCAGTACCTGACCATTCGCATCGAGGTGTGCTGGGGTGAATTCAAAGTTGTCCGCATGGATCATTGCTTCCGGACCCCCTAGGTTGAGTAGAAGCGATGCCTTCAGATCGTCGGGGTCGTTTCGGTGAAGGATGCGGATATAGTGAGCATAGTCGCGCTCAAACATTCACCAGCGCTTGGCTATATCAGAATCAAACACGAGGGGCTTGGCTTTCGGCAGGAGTTAGCCAAGTCGTCAAAATCAATCACAAATAAAAAACTGATAAAGAAAATAAATCCCGGTTAACAGACGAGGGTTGGACCCAGTTTTCTGACACCATGTAAATAGCTTAGTCTCACACTGGTTGAAGCACAAGCATCTTTAATGTTTGGTTCATCATCGAATAAGCAGTAACATAGAAACATAGAAACATAGAAATTAGGTGCAGGAGTAGGCCATTCGGCCCTTCGAGCCTGCACCGCCATTTAATATGATCATGGCTGATCATCCAACTCAGTATCCCGTACCTGCCTTCTCTCCATACCCTCTGATCCCCTTGGCCACAAGGGCCACATCTAACTCCCTCTTAAATATAGCCAATGAACTGGCCTCAACTACCCTCTGTGGCAGAGAGTTCCAGAGATTCACCACTCTCTGTGTGAAAAAAGTTCTCCTCATCTCGGTTTTAAAGGATTTCCCCCTTATCCTTAAGCTGTGACCCCTTGTCCTGGACTTCCCCAACATCGGGAACAATCTTCCTGCATCTAGCCTGTCCAATCCCTTAAGAATTTTGTAAGTTTCTATAAGATCCCCTCTCAATCTCCTAAATTGTAGAGAGTATAAACCAAGTCTATCCAGTCTTTCTTCATAAGACAGTCCTGACATCCCAGGAATCAGTCTGGTGAACCTTCTCTGCACTCCCTCTATGGCAATAATGTCCTTCCTCAGATTTGGAGACCAAAACTGCACGCAATACTCCAGGTGTGGTCTCACCAAGACCCTATACAACTGCAGTAGAACCTCCCTGCTCCTATACTCAAATCCTCTTGCTATGAAAGCCAACATGCCATTCGCTTTCTTTACTGCCTGCATCACACGATCAGTCTACTGCAGCTACTGAAGACAGTAGGTGAGTTCTTACACTATAAAGCATGCATTAGGCTGAGTTATAATTACTAAGCATTCTGATTGGCTAACATGCAATAGTCAATCTACAGTATGGCCAAAAAAGCATCCCAACACGTCTACTTCCTCAGAAGACTAAGATAATATGGTGTGTCTACAATGTTCTACAGATACATTGTGGAAAGCACACTACCAGGTTTCATCACAGATTGGTTTGGCAACTGCTCTGCTCAAGACCAGAATAAATTACAGAGAGTTGTGGATGTCATTGATTCCATTACACAGATCAGCCTGCCCACCATTGATTCAATCTACACTTCACTCTGCCTCAGAAAAGGAGCCAACATAATTGAGGACCTTTTTCATCCCGGCTATTCGCTTTCCTCCCTGCGTCTTTCAAGCAGAAGAGAGAAAAGCTTGAAAGCATGTACCACCAGATTCAACTTCTGCTCCACTGCAATCAGATTACTGAATGGTGCTCCTATAAGCTGTAGTATAGTCACTACTTCATGTTGGACCATGGACATTTATTTAACGCTATAGTGCTATTATGCTGTAACACTTGATTCTGCCATGGACATTCACATGGACCCCAGCCATCCCTGTCTTCTTGTCAGTTACTTCCAAAAGCCTTTGCTTCAAATGTACACTGGCATCACCCCCCTCTACATTGATGATGACTGCATTGGAGCTGCATCATGCACAACTTGATTTCATTAACTTTACCATTAACTTCCACCCTGCCCTCCATTTCACTTGGACTATCTCTGACATCTCTCTCCCCTTTCTTGACTTCTCTGCCTCCATCATAGGGGACAAACTATCGATTGATGACTCCTACAAACCTATCGACTGCCACTGTTATATGGACTACACCTGCTCCTACCCTACTACCCTCCACTCTCAATTTCTCCATCTCTGCCGCATATGCTCCCAAAATGAGGCTTTCCATTCTCGGACATCCGAGATGTCATTCATGGATACCTCACTTGCATCTCCTCTGTGTCCCGTAGTTCAGTTCTCACTCCTCCTCTCCCCAGACAGAACAAGGATAGAGCTTCCTGGACCCATTTTTCACCCCACCAGCCAGGCTTTGACCAGCACCTCATCTCTTACAGATTTCATTCCCACCCCTCCTACACTAAGTTTGAAAAAATGTTTCAACTTGAAACATCAGCTATCCACTTTCCCTAGAGATGCTGCCTGACCCACAGAGTTACACCAGCACTTTTTTTGTAAACCTGCATCAGCAATTCCTTGGTACACAAAATTGCTGGAGAAACTCAGCGGGTGCAGCGGCATCTATGGAGCGAAGAAAATAGGCCACGTTCCGGGCCAAAACCCTTCTTCAGACAGTTCAGCAATTCCTTGTTTCTACTGTATTCTGCAGTCTGGGATTTTTCTCTGTGCAATATCTGTTGTACATGAGTTTGACTTGATTGTGCTCATATATGGTAAGATGTGACTGGATACCACATAAACAAACCTTTTTGCTGCACACATGACAATAATTAACCAATGCCAATATCTTTTGTCCCCTATTGCTGGTGTTTTGTAACATTTTTTTGGCTTTCAGTTCCTCTGTTTAAAATGCGTTCATTTTAATCGAAATAAAATGTATTAAGATTGCTGAGATGAGCCAAGCTGCATTAACCCTCGTACTGCAGCTTAATTGGAATTAGTAAGACTACTTCATGAATGAGTGACCTTTACACACCCATGTTATCAGGAATTGTTTGTGTAAAACATTGAGTCCTACCTCGATATCTCAGCTGATCCTTATTTTCAGCACTTCTGCTTCCTGGCAGACATGGTGACAACACCTGCATCTTTTTTCAGCAATGATATAAAGAACTAGGAAAGCTCTTAATGTTCCTGTGATAGCCACAGTGATGCTCGGCTTCTATAAATCTGATCCTCTTCAGGGGAACCATTTGGAATTTCCAGTAGAGTTCAGGCAGATGAGCCAGACTTAAGTTCATTTCTACATTGGACAAATGAGTTCCCTGAGTTTGCAACACCTCACCAAACCTTGTGTCAGAGAGGGAGAAAAGGGATTTTCCGGATGGCTGGCGTGGGGCCTTGCAAGAGTGGACCCGGTGGCCGTTACAAACAACCAGCTGCCCGCTTGTGGTCACATGTGGCGGCGGGCCAGCTCGCCACTGTGAAGAAGGGTCCAGCGAAACGCTGCCTGCAGGGAGAAGCTCGTAAGCCCCGAAGATCGGAGAGTCGAGGATGGAGTCTCTGGCAACGATGGACACAAGGTAGGTAATGTCATAAGTGATAGGAGCAGAATTAGGCCAATCGGCCCATCAACTCGACACCATTCAATCATGGTTGATATATCTCTCTCTCCTAATCTCCTGCCTTCTCCCCGTAACCCCTGACACCTGTACTAATCAAGAATCTATCTCTGCTTTAAAAATATCCATTGACCTGACCTCCACAGCCTTCTGTGGCAAAGAATTACACAGATTCACCACCCTCTGATGAAAGAAATTCCTTCTCATCTCCTTCCTAAAGGAGCGTCTTTTAATTCTGAGGCTATGATGTCTAGTCCTAGACTCTCTCACGAGTGGAAACATCCTCTCCACATCCACTCTATACTAGCCTTTCACTATTCTGTATGTTCCAATGAGGTCCCCCCTCATTCTTCTAAACTCCAATGAGTGCAGGCCCAGTGCTGTTAAACACTCATCGTATGTTAACCAACTCATTCCTGGGATCATTCTTGTTACCATCGCTGATGGTAGGAGAGGGACCGGACTTCAGGGTCAGCTGCAGGAGACGTGACCCGGGAGATAGAGGCAGTCGGACGCGGAGAGGGACATCGGGTCATGGGCCTGCAGCAGCCTGGTGCTTACATGGGCTTCCAGCATGTGAATCAGACGTTGCACTTTGGACTTTTTCTTTTTCTTTGTAAAGAGCGCCAAAATATGGTGACTGTGCATTTGTGAGTTGTGCAAAAGAATTTCATAGTGCTGTGCATACGTGACAATAAAGAACTATTGAACCATTGAAAATGTGTTTCTGCATTCCAGTGATGTTCAGGTGTCTTCCCATCCTTTAGGTCATGGGTGGGAGGCATCCACAATGGCTCATTTGGTAGATGGGAACAGGGCATTTACATGTGCCTTCTTTCCTCAACTCCAGTCTGAAGAAGGGTCCCGTCCCAAAACGTCACCCATCCTTTTTTGTCCAGAGCTGCTGCCTGACCCGCTGAGTTACTCCAGCACTGTGTGTCTATCCACCCCCCACCGCCCCCCGCTCGAGCTGCAACAATCGGAGTCGATTTGCGCAGAATAGAGACCGCTGAGCACTTCTGTTGACTGTCCTATCACAGCTGTGTCTATGATCCTCCCCCGCACACTTTTATTGTGCATTTCCAATAAGAACTATTCAGGTTACCAACAGATCTTGAGAACGAACCCTAATGTAACCTAGGAACTGCCTGTAAAGATAGCATCTGACCACTATTAGAAAATTGCACGCAGCAGCAAATACAACTATGATATTAACTTAGTAATCATTCAGTTATCAACTCTCCAATAGATCCGATTCCTCCAGGACCACAAGCCATCTGACTATTTTTTCTCTGTGAGTGATTTTACTTCTTCAGAATATAACAAAGAATATTAGAGGAGCCTGGATGGTACCCCAAATAAACACATTTTGATTACAGCATCTCCATTCTTGGACCAGAACTTTGTGAAGACATTTACATCAATCTTGTCATGGTAACAATAGTAGGCATAGAACTTATAAGCATAATGTCAGGTGTTCTTCCTCTTTCTATTGCATTCAAAGATGTTGCGGCTGCTGCTTTTGCAGAATGTGAAATACTGTCCCATGAAGAGCCAACCTTTACTGTTGCAGCTCTGGGAGTGAGACCTCCAGAGGTTTATCACTTTAACATATTGTTGCCGCCCATGCAGTCTGACACTGAAAAATGCATCTTCCCTTGAAAGAAAGTTAAATGCTGCTAACAAGCCAGATTTTGCTATGGGCTGCCGCTGCGATGTCAGAGCTGGTATTTTGAGTGCTTCACTGTACAAGAACTCAAAGCACAAAAAATAACAGTTTCTTAAAATCTGTCACCTTTTTTCGTTGTTTCACAAATATTATCAATCGATGACCTCAGGAAGGGAAGTATACTGGTTGACCACAAAGATCTCTCTCACACGACAAAACCATTGACTTGTTTTCAGCAAGGGAAAAATAATGTCTTTTTTTTGGTCAGTATTTTCAAAATTCCTGTCTTGCAAATCTTGTGATGTAAAATATTGTATTCGAGAGGGTTAGCCTGTCTTTGTGTGTTGCCTGGGATGTCGCCAAATACTATATGCTGGTGATGAAAATATCCTGTTGCAAGCAAGTTTTAATTCCAATGGACAGAAATACCAGCATCTCACGGGTACGTGCATATGACAACAGATCTAAATGACTTGCCTCACTTGAATCATGGATCACCACCATGCTAAGGTCCTCACATTATGGTCGACTAAAAACCATCGCAGTTTCGACAGTTAGGTTCCCTACAATTATTTGGTTCTTGAAGCATGACTTTTTTGCACACAGTCTTTTAAAATTTGTCTGTGTAACAGTATATCATCTATATGCTGATTTGCCAGCATCTCACGGTACGTGCATATGACAACAGACTTGATCACAATACTAAATCCGACGAACTTTCAAGGAAAATAAATTGTCACAGTCCATAGCAACTTAACAAGAAATGGCTATATTCATGTCCTATACAAGGTGCTACTTCTAGTTCTCAGGCAACAGCAGGTTAATTTTTGCTTTGAGTGAATGCAAAACTACCAATATCGATTCAGCCTTACGTTATCAATCTTTTCTGATTTTCACTTCCATTGAAATCAATAGAAAGTCAGGAGAGATGTATAGCAAGCAACTGAATCAATATTGCCCCTGTTGCACTACCGCACAAGTTCAAACGTACTTCCCTGATGTGAGGTAAAATCATTCTGATGTGTGATTCTCGAAGGATAACCATATATGATAGTAAGGCTGGCCTATATGTTAGTCATTTCATGTCACCACATTTACCTGAGGAAGTAGCCAAATTATGTTTTGTCTTTTTCCTCTTTTTGGTCCAATTATGGTTAAGATCAGGAAGGTTACGACGGCGAGATTGGTTTCAACCTGAAACCTGTAGAAGTTGATGGATATTTTTGATTTAAGCTTGTGGCGAACATGAAAGTGATGGTTTTTGTTTTGATAACCTGTCTGCTTCAGACTGTTGCTTTTGGTTGGTTTGAGTAAATTACGTACATGGAACGATGCTTCACAATGGAACACGGGGGCAAGGCGATGGTTTGCTTTTCACTCAGACTTCCAATGCAAGTAATGCAATGGATTTTCCACTAAAGTGGAATTACACTGCATCTTTAGCTGCCGAAAACAGAGATGTACTGTGAACACAGTTAAATATAGATTCTCAGGGTAAATATGAAACAAGGTGGAGAGTTATTGTTATATATCTCAAAGGAACATTGACATTTAATATGATATTTGATATTTAAATGCACTTTGGAATTGGGGATGAGGCCAGGTCAACAATGAGTACACCAGACACTCGCTGTAAGGTGAACACATAGAAACATAGAAACATAGAAAATAGGTGCAGGAGGAGGCCATTCGGTTCTTCGAGCCAGCACCTCCATTCATTGTGATCATGGCTGATCGTCCCCTATCAATAACCCGTGCCTGCCTTCTCCCCATATCCCTTGACTCCACTAGCCCCTAGAGCTCTATCTAACTCTCTCTTAAATCCATCCAATGACTTGGCCTCCACTGCCTCTGTGGCAGGGAATTCCATAAATTCACAACTCTCTGGGTGAAAATGTTTTTTCCCACCTCAGTCTTAAATGACCTCCCCTTTATTCTAAGACTGTGGCCCCTGTTGCTGGACCCGTCCAACATTGGGAACATGTTTCCTGCATCTAGCTTGTCCAGTCCTTTTATAATTGTATGTTTCTATAATAACCCCCTCATCCTTCTAAACTTCATGCCAACCTTCCCCCCCCACCCCGGAAATAAAGCAATTCATTTGGAAGGGCGTTATTCTGTGATTTGGCTGCATGATTTATCTGTAAATGTGCTTTAACTACTGTAAGAGGAAAGGAAAAGAGCCATTTTAGTTAAATATATTCGGAATTGGTACAAAAGTATTCAAGAGACTCAGAAGTGTTTAATTGTCACGTGTACTGAGAATGAAACAATTACATCCTTACTTGCAGCAGCATGAAATGCCTGTAAACCTTCATAGTAACATAATAAGCAAATAATCTATATATTAAAAACCCTAATATTAGTGCAAAAAGCATGATAGTTCATTGTTTAATTGATGTTCTGTGGTGTTCAAGAGCCTGATGGTTGTTGTGAAGAAGCTGTTCTTGAACCTGGAGGTCATGGTTTCTAGATGTCTGTGCCACCTTCCTTATGGTAGGAGTGAAATGAGATCCCACTATTGATAAAAATCATGTAATTTCCAATGTAGGCACATCTTTGCTACCCCTACCCTGACCAAATCCACTGGAGCTAAATATGGAGAAGAAAGAATCTCATGCAATTCTTCTAATCATATGTAGTGAATTCAATGTTTACCATATTGTCTCCTCTACTTTTGTAAAAAACACAAATTGGGTGACCACTTTGAAGAGTGCATGCGTCAGTCTGCTGGGGCTACCTTGAGCTTTCTGTTGTTTGCATTTAATTACTGGGGCGGCATAGTAGCAGAGTTGTTGCCTTACAGCGCCAGAGACCCAGGTTAGATCCTGACTATGTTTGCTGTCTGTACGGAGTTTGTATGTTCTCCTGTGACAATGTGGGTTTTCTCCGGGTGCTCTGGTTTCCTCCCACACTCCTAATATGTACGGGTATGTAGGTTAATTGGCTTTGGTAAAATTGTAAATTGTCCCTAGTGTGTTGGCTAGTTTTAGTGTATGGGGCGATCGCTGGGTGGCGCGGACTTGGTTGGCTGAAGGGCCTGTTTCCGCGTTGTATCTCTAAAGAATCTCTAAATCACAGTTAATTTAGAGATGAGGGTCCTGAACTTAGGGAAAGGTAACTTTGATGGCATGAGACGAGAATTGGCTAGGATAATGATACTTAAAGAGTTGACGGTGGAGGTGCAATGGCAAAGATTTAAAGATCACATTGATGAATTCCAACAATTGTTCATCTCTGTCTGGCGTAACAATAAAATGGGGAAGGAGACTCGACCGTGGCTAACGAGGAAAATTAGGAATAGTGTTAAATCCAAGGAAGAGGCATATAAATTGGCCAGAGGAAGCAGCAAACCAGAGGACTGGGAAAAATTTAGAACTCAACAGAAGAGGACAAAGGAGTTAATTAAGAGGGGGGGGGGAATAGAGCATGAAAGAAAGATTGTGGGAAATATAAAAACTGATTGTAAAAGCTTCTTTAGATATGTGAAGAGCAAAAGATTAGTGAAGCCAAATGTAGATCCCTTACAGTCAAAAACAGGTGAATTGAAAATGGGAAACAAGGAAATGGCAGACCAGTTAAACAAATACTTTGGTTCTATCTTCACTAAGGAATACACGAGCAATCTCCCAGAAATACTAGGGGACCATGGATCTAGTGTGAGGGAGGAACTGAAGGAAATTCACATTAGTCAGGAAATGGTGTTGGGTAAACATTTGGGACTGAAGGCAGATAAAACCACAGGGCCTGATGGTCTGCATCCCAGAGTTCTCAAGGAGGTAGCTCTGGAAATTGTGGATGCATTGGTGATCATTTTCCAATGTTCTATAGACTCTGGATCAGTTCCTGGGGACTGGAGGGTAGCTAATGTAACCCCACTTTTTAAGAAAGGAGGAAGAGAGAAAAAATAATTATACAGTAGATCAGTTTGCCTGACATCGGTAGTGGGGAAGATGCTTGAGTCGATTATTAAATAGGTAATAGCAGCGCTTTAGGAAGGCAATGACAGGATCGGTCAAAGTTAGCATGGATTTATGAAGGGGAAATCATACTTGACTAATCTTCTGGAATTCTTTGAGGACGTAACAAGTAGAATGGATAAGGGGGAGCCAGTGGATGTGGTGTATCTGGACTTTCAAAAAGCCTTTGAGAAGGTTCCCACACAAGAGATTAGTGTGCAAAATTAGAGCACATGGTATTGGGGTTAGAATATTGACATGGATCAAGAACTGGTTGGCAGACAGGAAGTAAAGAGTAGGAGTTAACGGGTCCTTTTCAGTATGGCAGGCAGTAACTAGTGGGGTGCTGCAAGGCTCAGTGTTGGGACCACAGTTATTTACAATATATATTAATGATTTAGACAAAGGAATTAAATGTAGCATCTCCAAGTTTGCAAATGTCACAAAGCTAGGTGGCAGTGTGAGCAGTGAGGAGGATGCTATAAGGCTGCAGGGTGAACTAGATTGGTTGGATGAGTGGACAGATGCATGGCGGGAGCAGTATAATGTGGATAAATGTGAGGTTATCCACTTTGGTGGCAAGAGAAAGAAGGCAGATTATTGTCTTGGTTGTCAGATTAGGAAAAGAGGAGGTGCAACAAGACCTGGGTATCAATGAAAGTAAGCATGCAGGTACAGCAAGCAGAAAGCAAGTGGCATATTGGCCTTCATAGCGAGAGGAGTGAGATTGACTGATTGATCAAATGGTGCGAGCACAACAACCTGGCTCTCAACATCAGTAAAACCAAGGAACTGATTGTGGATTTTGGTAGGGGAATGATGAGGACCCACAATCCTGTTCACATCAACGGAACGATGGTGGAGAGGGTCTAAAACATCAAATTCCAGGGCGTGTATGTTTCCGAAGATCTTTCCTGGAACCAGCACACCGATGCAATTATAAAGAAGGCACATCAGCGACTCTACTTCCTGAGAAGATTACGGAGATTCAGCAAGAGGATTCTCCTAAACTTCTACAGGTGCACGGTAGAGAGCATTCTGACTGGTTGCATCGTGGCCTGGTTCGGCAACTTGAATGTCCAGGAGCGGAAAAGACTACAAAAAGTTGTGAACACAGCCCAGTCCATCACTGGCTCTGACCTCCCCACCATCAAAGGGATCTATCAAAGTCGCTGCTTCAAAAAGGCAGCCAAAATTATGAAAGACCCGCACCATCCTGGCCACACACTCATTTCACCATTGCCATCAGGAAGAAGGTACAGGAGCCTGAAAACTGTAACATCCAGGTTCAGGAACAGCTTCTTCCCTACAGCCATCAGGCTATTAAACATGACAGCTAATAAGCTCTGAGTTCTAAACAGCAAAAGACTATATTATTATTGCACTATATTTGTTATTTATTGAACTTTTTTTTCTCTTCTCCCATTATAAACAATGTTTACATATTCACATATTCTGTTGTGCTGTAGCAAGTAAGAATTTCATTGTCCCATCCGGGACATGTGACAATAAAACACTCTTGACTCTTGACTCTTGGATTTGAGCATAGGAGCAAGGAGGTCCTACTGCAGTGTACAGGGCCATGAGACCGCACCTGCAATATTGTGTGCAGATTTGGTCTACAAGTTTGAGGAAGGACATTCTTGCTATTGAGGGAGTGCAGCGTAGGTTCACCAGGTTAATACCGGGGATGGCAGGACTGACATATGATGAAAGGATGGATCAACTGGGCTTATATTCACTGGAAATTCAGACGAGAGGGGATCTTATAGAAACATATACATTTTTTAAGGGATTGGACAGGCTAAATGCAGGAAAAATGTTCCCGATGCTGGGGGAGTCCAGAACCAGGGATCACATTTAAGAATAAGGGGTAGGCCATTTAGGACTAAGATGAGAAAAACCTTTTCACCCACAGAGTTGTGCATCTGTGGAATTCTCTGCCACCGAAGGCAATGGAGGGCAATTCACTGGATGTATGCAAGAGGGAGTTGGATATAGCTCTTAGGGCTAATGGAATCAAGGGATAAGGGGTGAAAGCATGAATGGGGTACTGATTCTGGATGATCAGCCATGATCATCTTGAATGGCAGTGCTAGCTCGAAGGGCCGAATGGCCTACCCCTGCACCTATTTTTTTTCCGTTTCTAAATGTAAAGTCTAAATCCCCCAATCATCTGTGAAATTATCCTCTGCACCATCTATAATGCCCCCCCCCCCCCCCCCAGAGTGTGGTATCCTGAACTTGCCATGATATCCCAGCTGCAGCTGAACCAGAGTCATCATGACTCTCTTGCTGCTGTACTCAGAGCCCCTATTTATAAAGCCCACAATTCTGCATGCTTATTAACCATGTCCTCAACTTGCCATCACATTCAATTAATTATATGTACTGAACCTAGGGTTGCCAACTTTCTCACTCCCAAATAGGGAACTAAAGGTCAAAATAAGGGACGAATGCCTGACTGCAATTCGTTGTCTGACTCGGCCGTGTCTCGGTGAATGATGAATGGGTCTGGGTGCTGCACTGCACACAAAGCCCAGCCGACGGGCCAGCTGAGGAGTTTTGGCCTGGGCGCCGGGGCCGCGCAACGTCACGTGCAAAGTTCGACGCCCCATCCAACTCATGAACTAATGATCGGCCATGAGAAGGAGCAGTGGTGGTGTCGGCCATGTGCCATGGGCGAGGCGCTGCTGCTGCACTCCATGGGATGCACTACGTCGGGACGGGTGAGGCGGGGCTGGGCGCGGTGTTCCGAACCGACAGTCCCCTCGACTCGAGTAGTACCAGTCAAATACGGGACAAGGGCGGTCCCGTATGGGACAAACCAAGTTAACCCAATATACGGGATGTTCCGTCTAATGGGGGACAGTTGGCAGTCCTAACTGATCTCCAATTTTCCCTGTATGCTTTTTAAGATTTGTGCCCTTTAGTTTATTTTCATTCTCCTCTTTCTGACCCAAATGTCCAGTGTTTTCTATTTCACGTTTTCGGCATTAAATTCTGTCTCTCAAATTTTTTCAAAGTCTTTAACTCTGCCTTTAGTAATTGACTGTGCCTTCAGTGATCATCCACTAACATGGATATTACCCCCTGTATCCCCAGACCCATGTCATTATAATACCTTTAGGAAATTGTTGGCTGTGGTACCAGTCCTTGTGGAACCAAACAGTGTGTTCCCTCGTGTTCAAGAAGCAACATTTTACTACCAGTGACATGAAACTGGAACATGTTGTAAACACACATTGGATCAGGTAGGTGTTCTTTTGTGAGTTCTAGTCGAGGCTGTTAATCTGAAACATGAACTCCACAGATTAGTTTAGTTTAGTTTAGTTTGGAGATTTTAGTTCGGCCCACCGAGTCTGCACCGACCAGCGATCCCCACACATTAACATTATCCTACACACACACGGGACAATTTACACATACACCAAGCCTTATAAACCTGTACTTCTTTGGTGTGTGGGAGGAAACCGAAGAACTCGGAGAAAGCCCACACTGTCACGGGAGAATGTACAAACTCCATACTGACAGCACCCGTAGTTGGGATCGAACCCGGGTTTCCGGCACTGCAAGCGCAGTAAGGCAGCAACTTTACCGCTGTGCCACCGTGGCCGCATTTTTCTGCTTGTCCTGTTGAGAATTTCCAGTGTTTTCTGTTTTAACTGCGGATGCTGGAAATCTGAAATATTATTCCTGACTCAATTTCCAGGTATGTAGCTGTTTTTTCTATCTTTTCTGTTATGGCTTCTTTTATTCTATGTCTTCAATCTTGATGGGAAGCCTATCATGAAGCACTTTATGAACTTTTTATCACACTTTGGATATTCATACACCACATCAATCTCATTTATCCTCATCAGCCCTCTGAATCTTTGTCAAAAAGCTCTGTGACTAGTTAGACCTGGTTTATCTTTAACAAAACTGTGCCTGCCTGCTCTAGTTAATTTACCCTTGTCTAAGTAACTACTCCTTCTCCAATTTCAGGTAGTCCTTGCTTTCTCCTTCCTTCCCCTCCCCTTCCCAGCTCTCCCGCAGCCTACTGTCTCCGCCTCTACCTTTCTTTTTCCCGCCCCCCCCTCCCCCCCGACATCAGTCTGAAGAAGGGTCTCGACCCAAAACATCGCCTTTTCCATCGCTCCATAGATGCTGCCTCAACCGCTGAGTTTCTCCAGCTTTTTTGTCCACGTTCGATTTTTCCAGCATCTGCAGTTCTTTCTTAAACACTCCTTATACCATATCATTTTGTTTCTGTAACATTCCCCATAACTGACGGTAAACAAACTAACCTATCTATCCTTGTATCCTTAATGAATCCTTATAATGAAATAAGGATTGTTTCCAAGTTTCATGATCTTTTTAGGAATACCGAAAAAGGCATAGTTTAGGCTTTGGGCCTATTCCATCAGTCAGTCTCATTATGACTGACCTGTGATCAGTCACAGCTCTGTGAGTAATGATTCTGGAGGGACACCATTTGGCGTTTTATATCATTTATAACAGATTAGCTGCTAGTTTCCTCCGTTCAATTGTTGATCAATTTCTTGGATTTATGTTTAAATGATTGACCCAGAATTTGCTGTTTAAATGGCAGTGAAACGGTTAGTGTTCATTTTCGATCGTTGGTAGAAGTGATTACAGTTTCTCAGACTCACAAATACGTCAGTCCTATCAGTGATATCCTGCTTCCCCACAGGATGTTCTGTCCTGTTCTTTGCAGGTGCAATAAATCATAGAATTATTGATCTGAACTAAACTTTTTTTCAATTAATTTTTTACCATGATATTAAGATAAAATTACTGCTGAACCCTTTCGCAGTTCAAAAATGTGACTGCCAGGCCATTTAATGTTCCAAAGTCATAAAGGTTATTAGTTTATGCTTCACCTTCAAACTTGAATCAACATGTGTGTCTATGTGTTGATTAAAATGCTAAACAATGTTAGTGCTTTCTACTTCCCTGTTCATTCTCTGTGAGAATTGCTTTATTTGATTTGCTGTTTGGCGAGTTTGTGGCATTACTCTAACTTGAAGCCAACAATCCCTTATACATAATCTAAATCGCAGAGAGAATGGGGAAAATCTTTCTTTGCTTAAACTTTGTGACGATGTTCATGATCTGGTTTGGCTCAGCCACCAAGCACGACATCCGGAGGCTGCAGCACATCGTTCAATCAGCCGAGAAGGTTGTTGGCTGCAACCTTCCCCCCATTGATGAACTGTACACTGCAAGGGCCAGGAAGTGAACAGGCAAGATCATCTCACCCTGGCCATGAACTCTTTGAAGCACTTCCCTCTGGGAGGTGACTCTGGAATATCAAAGCCGCCACAGCCAGACATAAAAACAGTATTTTTCCCACGAGCAGTAGCTCTACTCAAATATTAAAAGTCTGTAGCCTTTTTTTACTCTGGTACTTTATTTTCACATGTTTAAATTATAGTATTTTATTTTAATTGTCTGCTGTTTTAATCCTTTTGTGAACAAAGCACCGTCAAATTCCTTGTATGTACACATACTTTGCTAATAATTTAAAAATATATATTATTATTATTATTATTTATTATTATTAGGTCAGGAGTGAAGCTTGTGAGATTCTGTCTTTTAAAAATTCCCGAACCATCTCCGTACTCCTGGAACCATGTTTTCTGGGTGCTGAATTGCCCATCTGCATTGTAGATATTTGTGGTCAGGGTTTAGAGCAGGAAAGAGTAGCTTCAAGAAGCACTGGAAAGAGCAGGATTAACTGGAAAATCAGGATGAAGTAGGGCAGGAGGCTTTGCCCACAGTTAGTCTTTAATGAAAGCTTTTGTTGTATCATACTGATTTAGAAGCGATGTATGAGGAATTAGCAGTCTAATATTGGCTGGCTGGAATGAAACTCTGTGGACACATGTGGAAGTCCAAAGCAGGAGAGAGTTAATGCTGTCCTTGACTGGAAAGATAACTCTGCACTTTTCATGCTATGTGGCCAGTCATGGCTGCAGTACAAGGCATCAATAAAATCAATTCACTGCTGAAGAGATAGGTGCCCAAGATAGCACCAGGGCCAGTCTTCCAAAAGATTTTAGCTCCAGTCTTCCAAAAGATTTTTCAGAAGTCTGTGGATAGTGGAGAACTCCCAGAAGATTGGCTGAATGCTAAAATTGTTCCCATCTATAAAAAAAAGAGATAGGATAAATCCTGCAAATTATTGCCCAGCTTCACTGACCTCCATACCATGTAAGATTCTTGAACATAAAACCCACCCACATATTATGGACCATATTGTCTTCCACAAGGTACTAACCAACCACCAACATGGCTTTAGACAGGGTCGATCATGTGAAACCCAACTGGCGGGACTCTAACCAGGTCACTCGATAACGAGGGTCAGACTGAGCTGATTATACTAGACATCAGTAAGGCTTTTGATAAGGTTCCCCATAAGTGGCTCCTGTACAAGCTCAACCATGTAGGAATAGACGGCAACCTCTTAAAATGGATTGAGATCTTTTTGACAAGGAGACACCAGCGAGTTCTCTTGGAGGGAGAGACGTCTATTGAAACTTCTGTGACATCAGGTGTACCACAGGGGACTGTAATGGGTCCATTGCTCTTCCTACTGTATATCAATGACATGCCAAGTTGCATCGAGAGTTCGACTTCGCAGATGATGCCATAATTTATAGAAAGGGGTTTCTGCCCGAAACATTGCCTATCTCCTTCGCTCCATAGATGCTGCCTCATCCGCTGAGTTTCTCCAGCACTTGTGTCTACCTTTGATTTTCCAGCATCTGCAGTTCCTTCTTGAACAAAACACCAGAACACCAGCTTGTCCTGACAGATGGATCTGGATGCTCTCTGTGAGTGGGGAAAAACCTGGCAGGTGTCATTCAATACAACCAAATGTCATACCATGCATGTCTCACACTAGATCAAACCTCTTTTATCGGAATACAACATGGGCAGCCATACATTGCTTGCTGTCGACCATCACCCATATCTAGGAGTCAAATTCAGCAAAGATTTAAGTTGGGCGACGCATATTAATCAAGTGTCTAACAAGGCAAATAGAACTCTCGGCCTTCTCACGAGAAAGTTTCACGCATGTAGTACTTCCGTCATAGAGAATGCCTACAAGTCCTTGGTCAGGCCCAAATTGGAGTATTGTGGAGCCCCATGGGATCCTTTCAACAACAACAACAAGATCACCCTGGAAAAAGTACAACGCCGAGCAGCCCGCTTTGTATGTAATGACTACCAGCGCAAATCAAGCGTGAATAATATGCTGACTTCTCTCGAATGGGATAGTTTAGAGCTCCGCAGAATCGGGCTAAGACTTATTGCAATTTACAAGGATTCACAAAATCACGCCATCAAATCTCCCGTCATCCCAGAACACCAGCTGCCATGAAACAAGACAAAATAACGGTCCCTACACCATCAACTCGCTAAATTTCAATAAACTTTGTTACCAATATTCCCTTTGCCCAAGGACAATAAGGGAATGGAATATGTTACCACCCAACACACGTGCTGCTCCTGATGTTAAGTCATTTAAAAAGGGGATTGAGCAACTAGATCTCCTCAACTTGGTCAAAAAGGCCCACTTCAAAATTTGACCACTACTCTACTCACTCCGACCTGCACAAGATAACCACTGATGAGGTGTTGGTGCAGTAATCAACCATAACCAGAACCTGTGGAGGGAACCTCAGCTTTTCCTTTATTGCAGTCCAGGTATAGTAGGACAGGATGGACTACACTTCAGACTTTCCACGATCCAAAGTGTTATGGGCAGAATTAGATAAGGAAATTGGAATGTGATTGACGCTTTCATCAGTGTCTACAGTTTATTCATGATTTCCAGACTGCTAACACCATACTTTAACATTATATCTCATGATAGCATTTTGTTGTCTCTGTACAATAAAGTTTGAATCTGAATTGTTAGGTAATTGGACAGAGAATTTGGGCAAAACCTAATATTTGAAATTAATGTTATTCTTAATGGTTTACTGTATGTCGTGTTGTTACTTGCGAGCAGAGGGCCAAGGCAAAGCCTTTGTAATTTGAATTGAATTAAAATTGAATTGAATTGTATGTCTACATACTTGGCCAATAAACGTATTCATTCATTCACTCATTCATTCATTCAAGTACACTCTTTCACCTCGTTTGTGAAATTAAGGCAGGTCTTTTAATATATGCTCATTTCACAGTGCTCTATTCTATTTCACAGTGCTTCTATTTTCATCCACAAAATGTAAAGATTCTTTGGTTTTCTTCCCCACACTTTTTTAACTGTGAAAATTACTTGCGCATCAGAACTGAACAAGGAGGACACAAATGCAGGCTCAGACACAGGGCAGATCAGTCTTCAGAGTTTAATCGGTCCAAGTCGGTACACAGGTAAGCAAAACAGAGGCAACAGTACAATCTAGGAGCAGGCAAAAAACAGAAGTCGAAAAACAGGCAATGGTCGAGGTCACAAGATTTCTAGAGCTGGAACGAGGTGATACCAAGTAGCATACACGACGAACTGGCAATGAGAACTACAACACAAAGGGCTTAAATACAGACTAGCAGGGGATAACGAGACACAGGTGAAACACATCAGGGCGGGGCCAATAATCACATGAGGGTAAACGACCTGATAGGAAATGGGACCTGAAACAAGAGGAGATGCGAGACACCAAAATAAAACAAGAATGCACACTCTAATACTAAAAAACAATAAGAAACAGAAACTAGATCAAACCCGAGACCTGACATTGCGCATCCCCATATAGGCATTGGCTCATCAAGTCAATTATACTGCAGGTGCAGTATAATGTGGATAAATGTGAGGTTATCCACTTTGGTCGCAAAAACAGGAAAGTAGACTATTATCTGAATGGAGGCCGATTAGGAAAAGGGGAGATGCAACGAGACCTGGATGTCATGGTACACCAGTCATTAAAAGTAGGCATGCAGGTGCAGCAGGCAGTGAAGAAAGCGAATGGTATGATAGCATTCATAGCAAAAGGATTTGAGTATAGGAGCAGGGAGGTTCTACTGCAGTTGTACAGGGTCTTGCCGAAACCGCACCTGGAGTATTGCGTACAGTTTTGGTCTCCTAATCTGAGGAAATAAATTCTTGCCACAGAGGGAGTACAGAGAAGGTTCACCAGACTGATTCGTGGGATGACAGGACTTTCATATGAAGAAAGACTGGATAGACTCGGCTTGTACTCGCTTGAATTTAGAAGATTGAGGGGGGATCTTATAGAAACTTACAAAATTCTTAAGGGGTTGGACAGGCTGGATGCAGGAAGATTGTTCCCGATGTTGGGGAAGTCCAGAACAAGGGGTCATAGTTTAAGGATAAGGGGGAAATCTTTTAGGACCGAGATGAGGAAAACATTTTTCACACAGAGAGTGGTGAATCTCTGGAATTCTCTGCCACAGAGGGTAGTTGAGGCCAGTTCATAGGCTATATTTAAGAGGGAGTTAGATGTGGCCCTTGTGGCTAAGGGCATCAAGCGGTATGGGGAGAAGGCAGGTACAGGATACTGAGTTGGGTGATCAGCCATGATCATATTGAATGGCGATGCAGGCTCGAAGGGACGAATGGCCTACTCATGCACCTAATTTCTATGTTTCTATGTTTCTAAGTCCACGCTGATCATTGATCACCCATTCGCACATAGTTCTATCCCACTTTTGAATCCACTCCCAAAACAGTGGTGGTCACGGTGGCACAGTGGTAGAGTTGCTGCCTTACAGCAAAATGCAGCACCAGAGACCCGGGTTCGATCCCGACTACGGGTGCTGTCTGTATGGAGTTTGTACGTTCTCCCCGTGATCTGAGTGGGTTTTCTCCGAGATCTTTGGTTTCCTCCCACACTCCAAAGATGTACAGGTTTGTAGGTTCATTGGCTTGATTAATTCAGAAGGTTCAGAATGTGGCAATTTACAGGCCAATTAACCTACAAATCCACATTCTTTGGGATTTTGTAGGAAACAGGAGCATCTGGGGAAAACCAACATAGTCACAGGGAGAATGTGCAAACTCCACACAGACAGCAACTGAGGTCAGGATTGAACCAAGGTCTCTGGCACCCTGGGGCAACAGCTCTACCAGCTGTACCACTGTGCTGCTCACAATATACAAGCTTGGAGAGTTCATTAAAAATAATCATGAAAATTGCCTGTAATTATTCCTGGATTTTGCACGGTGGTTTGGAAACATGTGAAGCACTCAATTCAGGATCCGCACATTATTGGCAATCATGATATTTATTGTCCATGCCAATTGATAAAACTGAGTGGTTTGCACTGCAGAGGGCAACTGTGGTTCATTTGTAAATTGAATGTGCTATTTACAGAATGGCATACCCTCCTTTTAAGTGTGAAGCATGAGAAGCTGTGTTCTGCGTGAAAAACAGTATAACATTTCAAATCATCAGTGATATTGATAAGAAACAGTGAGGTTAGGGAAATAAATGTTAATCTGCAATTGATTTTGGAAGGAGATTTTGTGTAATAGCAATTTAGTAAAAGTTTGACTTTTCAGTACAAGAGAGTGTATTTGGGCATTTATTTTGATCCTTTTAACAAATCAGTGTTCTATCAAGCTGGTCAGTTGGCTTATTTGACTCTTTGTTGACATATACAAATAATTGTAAAAACGTTTTACCAATTTTTTTTACAGCTTACTTGATTAATTACCATTCATGACGCAACATTCTACTTCCCTCTGAATGATCTCCCTACTACATGCAGGCGCACCCATGCACACATGTATGGGGACAATTAACTCGAAACAATGTCTGCCCACTCCCTCCATAGTTGTGCCTGACATGCTGAGTTCCTCCAGCACCTTGTTTTTTGCTTGTATTGATAGTCTCAAATACTTTGGTGCTCTCGTTCAGGGTTTGTTTGCGCTTGAGATAGGAGAACATAGAACAGAGAGCATAGAACAGTACAGCAGAAGAACAGGGGCCCACAGTCTGTGCCAAATCTGTTCTCAAGACCTTCAGTTATCTACCTGGACATAATCCACACCCATCCATTCCCTGCATATTCATATACCTATCCAAAATATCTCATAAAGGCCGCTAACGTATCGACTTCTACCACGTTCAGCACGTTCCAGCACGTTCCAAACACTCACCACCCTCTGTGTAAACAAAACTTACCCGCTGATCTCCTTTAAAATTTGCCCCTCTCACCTCTCATCTTTTTACAATTTACATACATTGTGGATTCTAGTGTGGAATCAACATGATGCAATATTTGTAAAAAGCCTTTAACCCTTCGGTTGACAAAACTTAAAAGGAAATTCTAGGTGACTTTGATCGAATACTTTCAAACGTCAGATTCAGCAGACAGTTTCATTTCCAGCCCAGTAGTACACGGTGTTAAAACTATACCTTCCACATTGTGGTACAATTATTCAGCCTTGGCATCTGATTAAAGATGCAGAGAAAGCTTCTCAACTTTTTCCACCCCCTGGTGCACATTTCCTGGCAAACAGCTATCTCATTCTTCTTCTCTAGGTCCTGGCTCTCTGAAGTAGGTTCATCCACTAAATAGTTTGTAATCATTCAACCTCTGAGCTCCAGTTCACTTGACACAGTGTCTGCCTATGATTTATCCAGTCGGTGTCTAGGAGGATGTATAATGAATGAATATTTTCACATCCCAGCCCAGTTTGTGCTGAGATCTTCACTGGAGTTTGGTGCTTTTGTTTTTGCTGTTGTCCATTTCCTTTCCATAAATTAGGGTTTTCATTAAAGGTGACGATTTGCCGCTTCAGTATGTAATATTTGCCAGCAGTACTTTATTTTCCATACCGTTGGCTTTGTGATGGTCATTTGCATTTTTTTAATATTTTCAAGCTCACATTTTAGGGTTGTCATGGCTTCTGGACTGAATGACATCCACCAGTAACCCCTGAAATTAGCTGTCCACAGTACCACTTTGTCATTCTTCTTGGCTCTTCAACCTTTTTGAAGGTTTTTATACACAGCACATTTTAGAAATGATGAATATGTTGAGCCAACTTGCTCTTTGGGTATCATCTGATGTACCAAACAAAGGCACTCGAAATGAAGGTTCAACTTAAATGTAACAACTTGATCTTTGTTAGCACTCAACTTACTTAAACATATATGTACACCACTGACTTCTAATAACTTCACATTTAGAAACATAGAAACATAGAAATTAGGCGCAGGAGTAGGCCATTCGGCCCTTCGAGCCTGCACCGCCATTCAATATGATCATGGCTGATCATCCAACTCAGTATCCCATACCTGCCTTCTCTCCATACCCCCTGATCCCCTTAGCCACAAGGGCCACATCTAACTCCCTCTTAAATATAGCCAATGAACTGGCCTCAACTACCCTCTGTGGCAGAGAGTTCCAGAGATTCACCACTCTCTGTGTGAAAAAAGTTCTCCTCATCTCGGTTTTAAAGGATTTCCCCCTTATCCTTAAGCTGTGACCCCTTGTCCTAGACTTCCCCAACATCGGGAACAATCTTCCTGCATCTAGCCTGTCCAACCCCTTAAGAATTTTGTAAGTTTCTATAAGAACATTTAACCCAATGTTCCAGTTTTTCACATTTTACAATAAAGCAGAAAACTAATGGCTTGGACCTAACAAATACCCATACGAAATGAATTTGGATAAGTTCACTCAGATTGGGGTTGTAGTTTTCTCTGAGTATCAAACTCAAGACCCTCTTCTTCGTGTGTTGGTTGTACCCAGGGTTGTCACTACTGATGTGCCTGTCAGCCCTTCTCCAATCTTCTTAGGACTTTCCTTTGCTCCTTACTTTGGCCCATGACTCACGATTCTGAAGTTTCTCATTCAAGCTGTCATAAATTCAAGGACTAAACAACTCGTGTAGCCCTGGCATTCCCTCTCTCTCCATCCCTCCCCCAACCAAGTCACACTCGCTTCTTGTTTTCACCCAACAAACAGCTGACAATTGCCTGTTTCCTTTATCATCATTACTTTTTTGCATATCTTTTATTCATTGTTCTTCATCTCTCCACATCATCGTCTATATCTCTAGTTTCCCTTACCCCTAACAAGTCTGAAGAAGAGTCTCGACCTGAAACACCATCCATTTCTTTCTCTCCAGAGATGCTGCCTGTCCTGCTGAGTTCCAGCATTTTGTGTCTCTCTCGTGCATTTCTCTTCTGAAAACATTTAATTGCTCGACCCTAAAAGTTTTGTAAGACTCCCTTATTCATACATATATCTATTTATGTTAACTCCTTATAATCTTTGGTGGCTCCACTCCACAATTACCTCAACCTTAATTATCAGAAATGTAATTCATCACATAGCTTCTCCTGTAGGGCAGCATTTCCCAAAACATTGTCAAGTCCTCAGGATAGCTCACAGTGGGATGGTTTACAATGCGTTAAATAACACTGTCGACTGCACCTCTGCTTTCAATGTCATGATCCCAACCAAACTCATCTCCAAACTCGTGGAACTTGGAGTCAGCACTCCCTTCTGCAGCTGGATCCAAGGTAGGTGACAATTTATACTCTATGATAATTCCCAACACTGGAGCCCCACAAGGATGCAGTCCCTATCCAACATGTTTGGCTGCAATTGATCATTGGATTTATAAGATAGCCTGAATTCATCAGTCTAGTTGGAGGTACTTGGGTGCATTTCATCTAACCTGAGGCCAGTTGTGGAAGAAAGAAAATCAATACCAAACATTGTGACAGTTTCAGTGGTCATCATCTTCTGAGCTTGAGCATGTTATTTGTTTTTTGTCTGTGATTCTCCATCTCCTGTCTTAACACTGCAATTTCACAGGTAGGATCTTTGTGATTCTTTTACCTATAGTCCACGGTTGTTTGACAGACATCGCGGGGTGAAAGGTCTGTTCCCGTGCTTTACTGTTCTATACTTTAAATGGTCTAAAAGTACCTATTTCCACCATGAAGAAGGGTCTCGACCTGAAACGTCGCCTATTCCTTCGCTGCATAGATGCTGCCTCACCCGCTGAGTTTCTCCAGCATTTTTGTCAGCCTTCGATTTTTCCAGCACCTGCAGTTCTTTCTTGAATATTTCCACCATATTACCTGTTAGTGAGTTTCAGATTGCAACCATCTTTACGGTGAAAAACTTCTTCCTCTTGCCGATTCTCAACCTTTTATTCCTCGCCTTGAATTTATGTCCTCTAAATCAAGACAATGCTGATGTGGGGAACAAGACTTTGGGCTGGACAAGGAAAGTTATATCTAATGACTGAGAAGGGTTTCGGCCCGAAACGTTGCCTATTTCCTTCGCTCCATAGATGCTGCTGCACCCGCTGAGTTTCTCCAGCTTTGTTGTGTAACGTATATCTAATGACACCTGGTTGAAATGTATGCTAAAATTAGAAAATTGAGAATCTTTGGCAGGAATCATGAGTTAAGTGAAAATTCCAGCCATGTTGTGCTTGGTTTATGGATAGAATCTCTTATATTTCATCATGTTATATCCTTTGTTAGGACTGGATGTTAGGACTTATGTTTAAAGATTCTTGTGTACTCTTTCTAAAATGAAAATAATAACAAAAAAACAGGAAAATTGAATACTACACCAGGAAAATGCACTTAAATACCTATCTTTAAGAATTTTTGTAGCAGCATGAAATATGGTGCAACAATGTGTATATAATAAATTAGACAAATGTAGTTTAGCAGTAACATTTTCACAATGAATATAGCTAACAATATTCGTCTTAATTAATTATGTAACCCGAGCTCCGTATGTGTGAGGTAATCCATCACCCAGCAGGGTTTTAAGGAGGAGGTGATTGAGTAGGAAAACGTCAGAATTTAAGGGAAAGTATTTAAGAATATGTTGAGTAATATACAAACAAATGCAGGTACGGCTATTAATTGTGAAGTAAGGAGAAGGATGGTGTGCCACACTCCCTCTTGGTTAATGGAGTCAAATTCCCTTTAGCGAGGACAAATGTGATTAGGTACAATAGTTGGTGCTATTTCCTGCATTTCTCTTGGAATTATACCATGTTGGGTGCAAGTAATGCAAATACTTTACGGGTTCCTCACTCACGTATAATCTAACAGCGGCCGTTGCCTGGCCCAGGGCTGTTGCCAAGAAATCTTGTGATTGCTTCTCTGATAAAACAGGATATTTGTTATGACAAGGCAGTGCTCAAAGGAAGAAGGACCCAATCGGAGTAAGCCTTAATAACTCTCTCTTTGCTAATCACACCTTGTTAGGGCATTGTAACTTTTTCCACCATAGTGTCGAAGTTGCCCCGGAGGTTGTAGACCAGAGTTCTTTGAGATTAGGTCCTTCTGAAAATTCCAGCTTTGATGACTAGCATGATGCCGAGCACAAAGTTATGAGATATTTGCTAATTCCACAAGGGGCGCCAGGCTGCATCCTTCTTTGTGGCAAAGTGAACTCCATGAGGATGATGTTACGGGCCTGACCCACTTAGGAGACATTTGGGCGACTGCGGAGCATCAGTGACTGACGCCCGTAAAACCGTCAAGTTGCACGACATACACGCTGACGTATGCTGCCTTGTGGGTGACATCTGGTTAGGGTTGGGGCTGTAAAATATTCTTCCTTCAATGCATGGATTTTAAACGTTAATATATTAAATTTAGTACAATAAAATCAATTGTGCAAATGAAAAGATGTCTGAGTCAGTCTCTTTAAACATCTCCAGTCCTAACAAAGGATATAACAAGATGAAATATAACGTTATATTTATAGATGTATTGGTCCGCTTCCAGATACGATCATAAGGGATGGATTCAGTGAGCGTAGACTGACCTCCCCTCTTTCCCATTCCCACCTTCTCCATTCCCCTCTACCCTTGTCCCCTCCCCTCTCCCCCCTTCTTCCCTTCCCCCCTCTTCCTCCCTTCTCCCTGCACCACTCTTCTCCCCCATATCCACTATCCCCTCCCCTCACATCCCCTTCTCCCCCTCTCCCTCCCTTCTCTGCCCCCCCCCCCCCCACTTCCCTGATGCCCCCCCATTTGTGGACCCAGACTATGGCCAGCGATCCCCATGCACACTATCCCACACACGCTTGTGGGCGGAGTACCATGGCAAATTCCTTGTATGTTAATACTTGGCCAATGAACTTACTTACTTACTTAGGGACTTGGGGACAATTTATACAAACCTGTGTGCCTTTGGAATGCGGGAGCAAACCCAAACCCTAACCCTAGCCCTAACCCCAGCACTAACCCTAGCCCTAACCCTAGCCCTAACCCTAACCCTAAACCCTAACCCTAACCCTAACCCTAGCCCTAACCCTAACCCTAACCCTAGCCCTAACCCTAGCCCTAACCCTAGCCCTAACCCTAACCCTAACCCTAACCCTAACCCTAAACCCTAACCCTAACCCTAGCCCTAACCCTAAACCTAACCCTAACCCTAACCCTAGCCCTAACCCTAACCCTAACCCTAACCCTAACCCTAACCCTAACCCTAGCCCTAACCCTAACCCTAACCCTAACCCTAACCCTAACCCTAACCCTAACCCTAACCCTAACCCTAGCCCTAACCCTAACCCTAACCCTAGCCCTAACCCTAACCGTAACCATAACCGTAACCCTAACTCTAGGTTGATAAGCTTGGTGTAAGTATAAACTGTCCCTAGCGTGTGTGGGATAGTATGCGGGGGATCGCTTGTCAGTGCGGACTCGGGGGGCCGAAGGGCACTGAATCTCTGAACTAAATGCGACACAGGGGCCCCAGGGGTTGGACTCGAACCCCCAATGTTCTGCCTGCTCCTCATGGGAACTAAACTGTTGGCCACGAGTTGTCCCAGAGGAAGATCTCTCTTCCAATGGTCTCTCCAAACCTCCACCAGAGGCAGCGGGGTTTTCAACTGGGTACAGGCAATGTTGTCAATGTACCAGTGCCACCCACCTGCTCCAGGCACTGTCTAAATACTCACCACCCAGTTTGAACCATGGCGAGGGGGCGGGGTGGGGTGGCACGAATACTGAACAGATCAGTGTGTCCATATACCATTGCATAAATATATACACACATGAATAATTAAACTGATAAGTGCAAATAAACAGATTATTGTCTATTAATGTTCAGAGTTTTGTCCGAGCCGAGTTTAATAGCCTGATGGCTGTGGGGAAGTAGCTATTCCTGAACCTGGTCGTTGCAGTCTTCAGGCTCCTGTACCTTCTGCCTGAAGGTAGCAGGGAGATGAGTGTGTGGCCAGGATGATGTGGGTCCTTGATGATACTGCCAGCCTTTTTGAGGCAGTGACCGTGATAGATCCCCTCGATGGACGGGAGGTCGGAGCCGATGATGGACTGGGCAATGTTTACTACTTTTTGTAGTCTTTTCCGCTCAAAGGTGCTCAAGTTTCCGAACCAAGCCACGATGCAACCGGTCAGCATGCTCTCTACTGTGCACCTGTAGAAGTTAGAGAGAGTCCTCCTTGACAAACCGACTCTCCGTAATCTTCTCAGGAAGTAGAGGCACTGATGCGCTTTCTTTATGATTGCGTTCAGTGTGTTCTCGGAAAGATCTTCAGACCAGGATGTGCAGGAAAAGATCTTCAGACCCGATATAAACGGCTGTGGGTCGTCCTCCCCTTCCAAGTCCACAAACTTTTTGCTGGTGTTGAGGGACAGGTTATTGTGCTGGCACATTTGGTCAGTTGGTTGATCTCACTTCTGTACTCTGACTCATCCCCATCAGTGATATGTCCCACACAGTGGTGTCATCAGCGAACTTGATGATGGAGTTCTTGCAGCCTTGAGGTGTTCCCGTGCTGATTGTTATAGAGGCTGACACATTTCCACCAATACGAACTGACTGTGGTCTGTGAATGAGGAAGTCGAGGATCCAATTGCAGAGGGATGCGCAGAGACCCAGTTCTGCGAGTTTGGTAACCAGCTTGGAGGGGATGATTGTATTAAATGCCGAGCTGTAATCAATGAATAACAGCCTGACATATGAGTTTTTGTTGTCCAAGTGGTCCAGAGCAGAGTGGAGGGCCAGCGAGATCGCATCCACCATTGATCTGTTGTGGCAGTAGGCGAACTGCAGTGGGTCCAGGTTTTTGTTGAGGTAGGAGTTGATTTGCGCCATGATCAACCTCTCAAAGCACTTCATCACCACCGACGTTAGTGTCGCTGGTCGATAGTCATTGAGGCAGTTCACCTTACTCTTCTTGGGCACCGGTATAATTGATGCCCTTTTAACACAGGTCGGAACCTCGGACCTCAGAAGTGAGAGGTTGAAAATGTCTGTAAAAACTCCAGCCAGTTGGTCTGCACAGGTTTTTAGAACACGACCGGGTATACCATCAGGTCCAAGTGCTTTTCGAGGGTTCACCCTTCTGAAGGATTTTCTGACGTCGGCCACTGTGACTGTGACTGAAATACCATCACAGCGAATGGGGGCTCGAGAAGCGTGTCAAAACCCTATCAAAGCGTGCGTAAAACGCATTGAGCTCGTCAGGGAGTGAAGTTTCGCTGACATTCGAGCTGTCGCCTGATCTCGCCTTGTAGGAAATGATTGCCCGTAGCTTGTGTGGGATAGTGTGTGGGGGATCGCTGTTTGCAGGCTGGGCCCACAAATGGGGGTCATCGGGGAAAGTGAGGGGGGGGGGTGGAGAATGGGAGAGGGAGGGAGAGGTGGAGAAGGGGATGTGAGGGAAGGGGGGGGTGGTGATGTGCAAACGATGCGCCAACGGCGTCCGGGCGGCATTAGGCACGATGACGCATAATAAATTAGCATAGGCATTGTTCGTGTGTCACTGTGCGTAACCATGCGCCACCACGCGCTACACATACGCTGTCTGTAGGTCAGCGTACGCCATCAGTACGTCAGCGTGCGCAAGGGGTATGTCACGCAGGTTGAGATACCACGTGAGGAATTTGAGCAATGCAATATCCTTGGGTGCCGCGCATTACCGCGCATCACTACATGCACCACCACGCCTCACCACGCACCATGCACGCTGCAACCAATTTTTAGGATGTCGCGTAAATGACACCCAAGTGGGACAGGCCCTTTACTCTGCTAATTTAGCTGTAACTGAAGAGAATTTGGAATCCATTTCGGATGCTGAACAGTGTGGTAGAGTCGGGAACAATATTGATTATTCTGAAGCTGCTAATGAAGAGCAGGATGGTAAGGGTGCAGAAGGGGTTTACCAGTATATTGCTTTATGTGCAATACAACCACAGAGATCCCAGCATTTCCCTGCGGAATACAACTGATCACAGACCGCCAATCAGAATAACATCTCTCCACCACTACCCTCTGAATTCTATGGCCAAGCTAATTTGGAATCCAATTTACCAAGTCACTGTGGATCCCATATGACTCAAATCTTCTGGTTCTGCCTTCCATGAGGGACCTTGTCAAATGTTTTACTAACATACATGTAAACACCATTCACTGCCCTACTCTCATCAATCATCTTTGTTACCCGCTCAAAGAAGGTAATCGAGTTTGTGAGACGTAACCCCTCCCACACAATGTCATGCTGACTATCTTTAATAGGTCCATGCTTTTCCAGGTGCATGTAAATACTATCCCCTTTCCACAAACTTTACCTGAACAATAGTAAACAACAAACACAATTATGAATCATGCATTTTGTGATATAATCCACTTGCCACTAGCAGAAAACATGAGTGAATTTGTGCATAAAACAGACAGCAAAGAAACATACAGATAGTATAAATTGTTATATAGCTGGTATATAGCTGATGAATTACTTAGGGTTAATTAGGTCATTTCAGTGTGATATCCCACTCCTCCATCATCAATTTAGTGGAAGAACAGTAGTAGCTCCAGAGAAATAGAGTAAAACGCCGTTTTTGTTCTTTCTCCAAAGTTTCTGACAATCTTCCAACTCTGCAATAGGAGGGACCAACATGGAAAACATCCTGCAGGTACATAAACTATGTGACTCAGACTATGCTCATTTTGCTGTGGCATGTGGTCTGTATTATTGTTGTTCAGTTCAAGAGGATGACAGATAAAGAAGCGTAAATTATACCCACACACCAAAGGAGGTCTGATTGGGTGCATTGACCTCAGCTTCAAGGCATAACACTGTGGTGCTTGACATTGCAATTGTCAGCTTAGTTCATGACTTCACAGAAAAGGCACCAAAACCATTTTCCTTTCCATTAGCCTTTTGGTTTTTATTGTTTGGAAGATTTTCACTTTAATAATATTGCCATGGTATTAGTGCACAGTGTAGGACATAAAAGGCCTCCAAATAGTTGATGGTAAACAAAAATGCTGGAGAAACTCAGCGGGTGAGGCAGCTTCTAGGAGCGAAGGAAATAGGCGACGTTTCAGGTCGAGATCTTTCATTTGTTGATGATCAGTTTTGTTTAAATTCCAGGTGGGCTATCAGTAACACATTATATACAATCTCATCGTAATTTAAAGTTGTTATCTTTTCTACCATGTTCCTGTGTCTGTTTGTTCTCTTCAGATTTACGGCAATTAAATTATTACATGACTTTCATGACAAGCTGTCAGAATTTTCATTTTCTGTTGGAACGGTGGATGTCAAAGTTGCAGATATTAATTTTATCTTCAATTTTGTTTCACCAGCCGTGCTGGCACAGTGTGACTCGTCGTGTCTCAGTGCACTGGTACCCACTTTCATCCTGTGCCAGTGAAACATTTTACATTCAGAAATGATTGCTCATTTTCAGATTTAAATATATTCCAGTGTGCTTCTGATTGACATGCCAGAATCTAATTTTTCACCAAGGCAGTTCTCCTCTCTTGCTGTATCATAAATGCAGGTAGACACAAAATGCTGGACTAACTCAGCGGGTTAGGCTGCATCTCTCCAGCATTTGTGACGGAAGGAATTCCAGATGCTGGTTTAAACTGAAGATAGGCACAAACTGTTGGAGTAACAGCGGGACAGGCAGCATCTCTGGAGAGAAGGAATTGTCTGTCCTATTGAGTTACTCCAGCATTTTGTGTCTCTCCAACATTTTGTGTCTATCCTTGGTATAAACTAGCACCTGTAGTTCCTTTTTATTACATCCTAAATACAGATATTATACAATGGGTTTTTTGTGCATTTATCAGATCAAATTTTTGTCAGTGACCTTGGGCATCCCAGTTTGTATTTAAGTAAAGCTGCATCTCTCTGTATGAGCCTGTGATACATATTTCATCTTAACAGAGATTAAAATACCATTTGTGCCAACATATCAGCAAGACGTTTACCTACCTAAGAAGAATTTAACAGATGATGATAGAAATCCGAAATAGAAAATGGTGCAGAAAGAGAAAGAGAGTTAATATTTCAGATTACCAATTCTTCAGCAGAACAATATGGGACTTTCTGCTTAATCCCAATTCAAAGGATATTTCAACTCCACCACCTTCCTCCATCCCAGGAATCAGCCTGGCAAACCTTGTGTTCTGTCTGTCATAAGCAGATACATGTTTGGGTAGGGAGAACAGACGTAGACAATATTCCAGGTGTTCTCTCATCAGGACCCCTTATAAATCTGGTAAGATGTCTTTACTCTTGTGTTCAAATTATCTTTCAACAAAGGTCATAGTACAAATTCCCTTCGTAATTGCTTGCTGGACCTTCTCTTAAACTCTCAATAACACTTGCGAAGGGCCCACAGACCCATCTGAACATCAACAACCTATAAGTTTCCCAAAGATAGACATAAAGTGCTAGAGTCAGGTCAGCAGGTCAGGCAGCATCTCTGGATGGGTGATGTTTCAGGTTCCGATCCATCATGATTTGAGATGCATTTGTCATATTGAACAAAATCACTTTAAAACAAAGATAGATGCAGAATGCTGAAGTAACTCAGCAGGACAGGCAGCATCTCTGGAGAGAAGGAATGGGTGAACTTTTGGGTCGAGACCCTTCTTCAGACCCGAAACGTCACCCATTCCTTCTCTCCAGAGATTCTGCCTGTCCTGCTGAGTTACTCCAGCATTTTGTGTTCATCTTCGGTTTAAACCAGCATCTGCAGTCCTACATAAATCACTTTAAATCTTTGTGTAAAATTCATAACATAATTACCATGCTTTCTCAAAGCCCCTTAACTATGATTATCAATTAATCCTTTCTCCTTGCATAATACTAGATCTACACTGGCCCTTACTTTCTCAATGTACCGATTTAATGAGACATCTTTTATACGCTCCATGAATTCATCCTCCACATTATTACGACAGAAACGGATACGATTATGAGTTTTAAAAGACATTTGGATAGATATATTGAAAGGATGGCTGTGGGTCAAATGCAGGAAAATAGCAAATACAGACTAGCCAAGTATGCCATCTTGGTCAATATAGACAAGGTGGACAGAAGGGCCTGTTTCCATGATGTATGATCTATGACTATTATTACTGCATATTTGATTGTTTTAAATATACATGTGGGTTAATTGACCCCATGATATTGTCTTACTTTTGTTACATGCAACTCTTATCTCATGATTCATACTATGCTCTACATTATCACCACTACTGTTTGGTGACCTGCAGATAACCTCCACCAATGACTTCTGCCCTTTTTGTTTTTTGTCTTTTCCCAAACTGATTCTATTTAAGATTTTCTGACCTGTGATGTTTTCTGTCCACTGCCTTTATCCCATTCTTACTTATCAGGCGACCCATCTGGTCTTTCCACTTTGTCTGTGCCTTCAGAAGTTAAGTATTCTGGACTATGTCATAACCTTGGTTATTTTGCAGCCACAACATTGCAATGGCCAATAGCTTGTACTCATTAACTTCAATTTGTGCTGTTAATTCATTTATTTTTTGTCACATATGTTGCATTCCTTTAAATGAAGGAGCATATTTTATTTTACTCTTTTACCCCACTCTGACCTGTATAATATCATCATTCTTGGTGCAAGTGAAGTATTGACAAGAAAATATGGCTGCCTTTCTTTATCATTAAGGTTTGGAGCTGTCAATAAGGATGTGAAGTATTTTGGTTCATATGTTAAACAAATTGATTTTTGTTGTGTCCAATGATACCTTAGATAAATGTGCACGGAATGCTGATGCACTCAAGCAGGCAATTCAGCGTAAGATGCAAACAATCCTTTTATTTGAAATTGTACTCTGGCTGTACAACACTCTTACTATTTTGCACACTGCTCATAAAACATTGGGTGTCTTCTCTGTTGATCTGTCAAAGAAATTAAAAAAGTGCTTCAGCCCTACAGAAGTGATAACGTTAATGACATCTGTAAGCTACATTTTTGGGACACAAATAAGTCTCAGTGATTATAATATAGTATTGAAAACACAGTAATTGCATTGCAACTTTGGTTAGTTTATTAAAAGAGCCCAGTTTATGGAGAGACTGACTAGAGAATTCAATCAAACCTAATTGCAACTAAACAACTTTTGAGAAATTGTCAGATTGCTTTGTCCATTCAGTTGTCTCATGCTATACGTTCACTATCATGCTTCTTTTGTATTTAACAAAAGCCAGGGTGTACAAAGCACGCTTGACAATCCAATGACAATTACTTAGAGCAGCAGTGCAGATTTAAAATAACCACCTGGATGTCAGTGCAAGGATTATATTGAAGTTGTTTGCAGATCACAACACAAACTGAAGGTAGCAGCAGATGATCATTTTAAGCTTTATTGTAAGGAAGCTGATGAGCATGAGGAAGACATTAACTGAAACAGTTTTCACAGTGTATAATGTATATACAGTATGTGGGTGCAATGAAAATTCAGTGATTAAGACTGTGATTAAGATCACAGATTTTGAACACTAAAAAAAACCGGAGATAATTATTGACACTTCTGAAAACCATTGATATTTACTGACAGAGGATCAGCAGTAAAAAATTTTAAGAAAATGATAATCCATTTGAAATTGAATCCCAGGAAAATTTTCCAAACCTTGGGATGAATGGAATGTTTGGTGAGATGCAATGGCCAGTATTGGACACTAACTTTTGTATTAGCTTAACGTTGTTGTAAACCAACCTCTGTGAGAAAGATAGGCTCCAGATGCTTAAGCTGAATCGGAAATACATATTCAGTTTGGTGATGTCAAAGCTCCATCCAGGCTGTCCACTGACTAAACATGAAAACATGTTTTTACATTTTCTTTGATGGCATTAATGGATATTCCTGTTAACCCAGGTGTAATATTTGCTTTTGCAATTTATCACCATTTCCTTGTGCATTGAAAGTCTAGATGGAATAAGTGTTGGAAAACGTGATGATTTATGTTCTGTTGAAGGCAGATCATTTTAGTTGGACCACACTGATAGTGGTGGTACAAAAGCAGGAAAATACAGTTAAGTACTGTAGTGACATTATCCATATCCAACATTGTAAGTCCATTCAGCTGATCTGACCAGAGTAAAAGTATTTAACATGCATTCAGTTAAATAGTACTGTATATAGGCAAACATCAACCAGGTGAGATATCCAACATTGTAAGTCCATTCAGCTGATCTGACCAGAGTAAAAGTATTTAACAATTAGGTTCAGTTCTGGTATAGGCATGCAAACATCAACCAGGAGTGCCTACAAATACATAATAGAACATTTTTACTCCAACTCATACATGATATTCAATCATCCCCTAAACTCTGCCATGCTATTGTGGACAAATCTGTAGATACACAGTGATTCTTCTTCTTCTTGCCTATGGCGTGCACAGCCTAAAGTTGTAGGACAACTTGTTCTATTTGATCTTATATGATTGTGCATGCGATGTTGATTGCATTTGTCGAAACAGAGCGGACCACGTGAAGGTTGTAATCTCCCACCCCACACGGTGATTCATTCTTTATAACAGTACACGTGTGGGTTTAAACTAAATAGTGGGGGGGAGGGATTGACAAATTGGGAGTATAAAGATTTAAAGGGGAAATGAGTACAGGAAAAGTTACAAAAGGCTCCCGAATTAATGGGAAGGAAATTTTGAGAAGGGATAAGAGAGTAAGGTCAGCGCCAATAGGGACTGGAGTGAGAGGGGAGGTGAATACCAGTCAAAGTGTTGTATATGAATGTGCGAAGTATAAGAAATAAAGTGGATGAGCTTAACGCTCAGTTAGAAATTGGCAAGTATGATGTTGTGGGAATTTGCAGAGACATGGCTGCAAGAGGACCAGGGCTGGGAATTGAATGTTCAAGGTTATACCTCCTATTGAAAAGACAGACAGGTGGGCAGAGGGGGTGGGGTAGCTCTGTTGATGAGGAATGAAATTCAGTCCCTTGCAAGGGGTGACATTGAAACAGGAGATGTGGAATCAGTATAGATAGAACTAAGGAATTGTAAGGGTAAACCTGGCCCTTAACTCCAAGAAGACCAAGGAGCTCATTGTAGACTTCAGGAAGTCCAGAGGCGGCACGCACACCCCCATCCACATTAACGGGACGGAGGTGGAACGTGTTTCTAGCTTCAGGTTCCTGGGAGTCAACATCTCCGATGACCTCTCTTGGACCCACAATACCTCTACTCTGATCAAGAAGGCTCATCAGCGTCTCTTCTTCCTGAGAAGACTGAAGAAGGTCCATCTGTCTCCTCAGATCCTGGTGAACTTCTACCGCTGCACCATCGAGAGCATCCTTACCAACTGCATCACAGTATGGTATGGCAACTGCTCTGTCTCCAAACGGAAGGCATTGCAGAGGGTGGTGAAAATTGCCCAACGCATCACCGGTTCCACGCTCCCCTCCATTGAGTCTGTCCAAAGCAAGCGCTGTCTGCGGAGGGTGCTCAGCATCGCTAAGGACTGCTCTCACCCCAACCATGGACTGTTTACCCTCCTACCATCCGGGAGGCGCTACAGGTCTCTCCGTTGCCGAACCAGCAGGTCGAGGAACAGCTTCTTTCCGGCCACTGTCACTCTACTAAACAACGTACCTCGGTGACTGCCAATCACCCCCACCCCCGGACACTTATTATTTATTTTTTTTATTCAAAATCGTTTTCTATGTCGCTCTTCAAAGGAGATGCTAAATGCATTTCGTTGTCTCTGTACTGTACACTGACAATGACAATTAAAATTGAATCTGAATCTGAATCTAAAAAGACCCTAATGGGACATCTATAGGCCCCCAAACAGTAGCCTGAATGTAGGGTGCAAGTTGAATCAGTTAAAATTGGCATGTCGAAAAGGTAACGCTACAGTTGTTATGGGAGATTTCAACATGCAGGTAGACTGGGGAAATCAGGTTGGTACTGGACCCCAAGAAAGGGAATTTGTGGAGTGCCTCCGTGATGGATTCTTAGAGCAGCTTGTACTGGAGCCTACAAGGGTGAAGGCAATTGTGGATTTAGTGTTGTGAAATGAACCGGATTTGATAAAGGACCTCAAGGTTAATGAGCCATTAGGAGGTAGTGACCATGATATGATAAGTTTTAATCTACAATTTGAGAGGGAGAAGGGTAAATCAGAGGTGTCAGTATTATAGTTGAACAAAGGGGACTATGGAGCCATGACGGAGGAGCTGGCCAAAGTTGACCGGAAAGATACCCTAGCAGGGATGACAGTGGAACAACAATGGCAGGTATTTCTGGAAATATTACAGAAGGTGCAGGATCAGTTCATTCCAAAGTGGAAGAAAGATTCTAAGGGGAGTAAGGGGCGACCATGGCTGACAACGGAAGTCAGGGGCAGTAGAAAATTAAAAGAGAAGTACAACATAGCAAAGACGAGCGGGAAGCCAGAGGATTGGGTAACATTTAAAGAGCAACAGAAGATAACTAAAAAGGCAATTTGGGGAGAAAAAATGAGGTACGAAGGTAAGCTAGCCAAGAATATAAAGCAGGATAGTAAAAGCTTGTTTAGGTGTGTGAAGAACAAAAATTAGTTAAGACCAAAGTTGGACTCTTAAAGACCGAAAAGGGTGAATTTATTATGGGGAACAAGGAAATGGCAGATGAGTTGAACAGGTACTTTGGATCTATCTTCACTAAAGAGGACACAAACAATCTTCCTGATGTACTAGCCAGATCTGGGGTGACGGAGGAACTGAAGGAAATCCACATTAGGCAGGAAATGGTGTTGGGTGGAGTGATAGGACTGAAGGCTGATAAATCCCCAGGGCCTGATTGGTCTGCATTTAAAGAGGTGGCTCTAGAAATCGTGTACGTCTCGGTGATCATTTTCCAATGTTCTATAGATTCAGGATCAATTCCTGTAGATTGGAGGGTAGCTAATGTTATCCCACTGTTTTAAGAAAGGTGGGAGAGAGAAAAGAGAGATTTATAGACCAGTTAGCCTGACATCAGTGGTAGGGAAGATGCTGGAATCAATCATAAAAGATGAAATAGCGGCACATTTGGATAGCAGTAACAGGATCAGTCTGAGTCAGCATGGATTTACGCAGGGGAGATCATGCTTGACTAATCTACTGGAATTTTTTAATGATGTAACTAGGAACATGGACAAGGGAGAGCCAGTAGATGTAGGGTACCTGGACTTCCAGAAAGCATTTGATAAGGTCCCACATAGGAGATTAGTGGGTACAATTAGGGCACATGGTATTGGGGGTAAAGTGCTGACATGGATAGAAAATTGGTTGGCAGTCAGGAAACAAAGAGTAGGGATAAACGGGTCCCTTTCAGAATGGCAGGCAGTGACTAGTGGGGTATTGCAAGGCTCGGTGCTAGGACTGCATATATTTACAAAAAATATTAATGATTTAGATGAAGGGATTACAAGTAACATTAGCAAATTGGCAGATGACACAAAGCTGTGTGGCAGTGTGGACTGTGAGGATGATGGTGCAGGGTGGCTTGGACAGGTTGGGTGAGTGGGCAGCTGCATGGCAGATGCAGTTTAATGTGGATAAATGTTAGGTTATGCACTTTGGTAACAAAAACAGGAAGGAAGATTATTATCTAAATGGTGTCAAGTTGGGAAAAGGGGAAGTACAACGGAATCTGGGGGTCCTTGTTCATCAGTCAATGAAAGTAAGCAAGCAGGTACAGTGGCGTAGCGTGGGGGGTCCAGTGGGGAAGTTGCCCCGGGCGCTAAATTTTTAGGGGCGCAAAAAAATTGTTGCTCCGAGGCCAGGCCGCCGCTGTCGCTGCTGCTGCCGCCATCCCAGCCGCCGCCGCCCCCCCCCCCCCCCCCCTGCCCCCACGCCCGCCCCTTTACATTTATACCAATCTAATTAACCTACAAATCTGTACGTCTTTGGAGTGTGGGGGGACTTCGAAGATCTTGGAGAAAACCCATGCAGGCCACAGGGAGAACGTGCAAACTCCGTACAGACAGCACCCATTTTCAGGATCGAACCTGGGTCTCTGGCACCGTAAGGCATCAACTCTACCGCTGTGCCACCGCGACGCCCCTGAAAACAATTTTGGCATGCCTGTGTCTACCAAAGAAGTGTCTTTAACAAGCAGTCAAAGTTTCACTCATTTCACATTAATAGTTTTGAGAAGAAATTACATCAGATGTCCCTGAAGGCTGATGGAGCTGCTGAACATCCTGTCAAAATAGCCAGACACCTTAAAAGAAGCAAGTGTGTGAGGATATTTTTTTTAATTTAGCAACTTATTTCCTGTTGGCCTTCAAGGTACTCTACAAAGCATTGCTTGTACAAGCCAGCAGAACTTCTATTGAAAAGTCCATTGTGAACAAGGTTGTGCCGTATATCTGAACATTGCTGGCAGCCTGGAGCACAAACACGATTGTCAGAAATGTTCCTTCAAGTCAAAACATTTGAGTCATTTATCACATAGGAGTTTTTAAACTCCCAAACAAAATGGATGCAGGTAAATGGGAAATAGGTAGTGAACAGCAAGAGCAACAGTGGCAGAGTCAGTGGTAAAGCCCAACCTGTTCAAATTGCAGTGTTTCTAGGGGGTGACTCTGCTGATAGTAGTCATAGGGTAAAGTTCAGAAGTGAGAACATTTCTTCTGGAGGTGCAGTTAGAGAAGAACTGAACTGTGAGAAGATCTACCAAAGTTTCTAAACAGTGGTGAGATCAAACCTGTAATTTGTTAATTGAACAATTTCTCTATTGTTATTGGTTTTGAGTAGAGAAAACAGGTTTTCTGAAAACAAAATGTAATTTTGTCTTTTTAAAAGAGGGAGCAATCTACAGTATTTCCATGTATGGAGCGACGGAAATAGGCAACGTTTTGGGCCGAAACCCTTCGGTTTCGGCCCGAAACGTTGCCTATTTCCTTCGCTCCATAGATGTTGATGCACCCGCTGAGTTTCTCCAGCATTTTTGAGTGTCTTCGATTTTCGAGTATCTGCAGTTCCTTCTTAAATACATTATTTCCACATCTTCTTTTTTCTTGCTCTTTTGTTGGATGATGGGGATTGTATCTATGCTTTGTACCAATAACTGGAACACAAATTGTAGATAGACAAAAATGCTGGAGAAACTCAGCGGGTGCGGCAGCATCTATGGAGCGATGGAAATAGGCAACGTTTCGGGCCGAAACCCTTCTTCAGACTGATGCAGGGATGGGGGGGTTGGAAGAAGAAAGGAAGAGGAGGAGCGAGAGGGCTGAGGGAGAGCTGAGAAGGGGAGGAGACAGCAAGGGCTACCGGAAATTGGAGAAGTCAATGTTCAAGGTTCCTTTCTTCTTCCCGCGCCCCCACCCTGCATCAGCCTGAAGAAGGGTTTCGGCCCGAAACATTGCCTATTTCCTTCACTCCATAGATGCTGCTGCACTTGCTGAGTTTCTCCAACATTTTTGTCTAATTTCGATTTTCTAGCATCTGCAGTTCCTCCTTGAACAAAAATTGTAGAGTTGGAATAGCATGTATATTATGTGTTCAGTTTTGTTATTATTATCTAGTATCCATTACACTGACTCCTCTGTATTAATATCAGGAGAAGATATTTGTGTTTTTAATTTTGCATCTGCTTTTAAAACCCAGTAGTAGTTTCACTGTGTATATTTGAATAAATCCGAAGAACTTATTAATATTGGATATATATATATATATATGTGTGTGTGTGTGTGGCAGGTGAGCTTATGTTACAGATGGACATTAGATGTGTAACTCTGGTAAGTGCAGCCGGGGCTTTCATACTCACAGCACAGCTTCATAATGTTCACTTCATATTTATCTGAAATTGTACTGAATTTGTAGGGATGCACATGTGAGTTTAGATGTACTCTCTTAGGACACTCGCTGCAATACCTCCCAGCATTCTCAATTATAAATTTATTTCTGTGTCCCAGTTAGTCTGTAAAAAAAAGTGAGAAGCTATTAAATTTTAACAACCTGGGGGAACAATAATACATTGTCTGTTTTTTTGATGAAATGATGGAAATATATGGCAAATTCATCAGCATCTACAATGAATAAAAATAATCCAGCTGGATTTGAATAAGAACAGGGCAGTAATTTTGAAAAGGCTATTTTGTCCATGAGGCTGCTGCATTTTTCTTCTCTACTTATTGTGTCTTTATTTATATTAATAGTGAAGGTGAAACATGTTCTTTATTACATTGTCCTCTCTCCATATTGCGGAAACAGGCCCTTTGGCCCACAGCGGCCAACATGTCCCAGCTACACTTGTCCCAGCTGCTTGCATTTGGTCCATATCTCTCCAAACCTGTCCTATCTATGTACCTGTCTAACTGTTTCTTAAATGTTAGGATAGTCCCTGCCTCAACTATTTCCTCTGGCAGCTTGTTCCACTCTTTGTGTGAAAAAGGTACCCCTTAGATTCCTCTTAAATCTTTTCCCTTTCACCATAAACCTGTGTCCTCTGGTCCTCGAATTGAATTGAATTGAATTGAATTTCCTTTATTGTCATTCAGACCTTATGGTCTGAACGAAATTTCGTGCCTGCAGTCATACATACAATGATACAATAATAAACAACAATAAACACAAATTAACATCCACCACAGTGAGTCCTCCAAACACCTCCTCACTGTGGTGGAGGCAAAAATCTTAGGGCTGCAGTCTCTTCCCTCTTCTCCCTCTGCGCTGAGGCAATTCCCCACCGGGCGATGGTACAAACAGTCCCGCAGTTCACCGAACCCCGCGAACGGGCCGGTTCAAACACTGCGGCCCGGGGTGGTCGAAGCCGCCGCACCTCCAGTCCAGCACACGCAGCCGCCGGCCCGCGGCTGAACCCAGGACTCTGGACACCGCCGCCAGAACGTCGTCCCAGCCACCGGAGCACCGTCCCAGCCCCCGGACCGGATCGCCCTCACGTGAGTACCGTGATCGATTCACCTATTCTGGGCAAGAGACTCTATGCATCTACCCAATCTATTCCTCTCAAGATTTTTTAAACCTCAATATGATCATCCCTCGTCCTCCTGCGCTCCAAGGAATAGAGTCCCAGCCTTCTCAAGCTCAGCCTAAAGTCAACCTCTCCCAACAGCTCAGACCCTCTAACCCTGGCAGCATCCTTGTAAATCTTCTCTATACCCTTTCCAGGGTACTTTCTGTATCGTTTACAACTTGACAATATCATTCCTACAATGATGAGACATTAACCGGGAATGTTGGACCTGGATGCAGATGTTGTTATTGCTATGTCACCCGAGAGCGTGGGTTTTTCCTGATATCCTGAACAATATTTTTTCTTATCCCTCAACAAATCTGAGAGGGTGAAGATGAAATTGGATGTGTCAGTACTACAGCTTTTCGTTGTCTCGAATATGAGATAATGACAATAAATTGAATACAATATAATACAATACAGTATTACAGCTGAGCAACGAGGACTGCAGAGGCATGAGGGAGGAGCTGGCCAACGTTGTCTGGAAAGGGACTCTAGCGATGGTGGAATGGCAATGGCAGGAATTTCTGGGAATAATTCAGAAGATGCAGGATCTTTTCACTCCAAGGAGGAAGAAAGATTTTAGGGGGAGAATGAGGTGGCCATGGCTGACAAGAAAGTCAAGGATAGTATAAAACTAAAAGAGAAGGCATGTCACATTGCAAAGATTAGTGGGAAGCCAGTGTCATATGAACATATTAACTTATGTTATGTGTTCTTTATCATGTTGCTGTTTACGAAATCCGGCTTTGCCCATGTAGACTATGTCCTTGTTTGATGACCGTACATTTTGCAGAAGGGAGAAATATGTAAGGTTAAAGGGAAGTGAGATGCTATCAAATGTTATTAAGGTGGTACATGCATTTAAAGAGAATAAACAAATCTCTTCCAAAATAATTCTGAGATCAGCTCCTCCATACTAGCAGAGTGAGTGATTACTTTTGCCCTTAAACCATTGAGCTAAATCTGTTTTCCTCAAAGACTTCCTGAGATCCTGCTTGCATGTCATTTGCACGTGTGTGAATTGTGTAGTAATGGTACATTGTAGTGATTCACTTGAAGAAAAAGATTCCTCCAGCTGAGAGGACGTGCCCTGAACCATAGTGCAGTTCAAGCTATACCATCAGCGAGTGCAGTTGAGAGCAGCTGATGCATCTTAAATTGGGATTAACTGAGTCTTCGCTTGGCTGTGTAGCTTCGCTACTCACTGGACATATTTTCACAATCATTGGGAAACCTGCTTGAACATAAATTCCCTTACGGTGGTTTCATTTTATATATTTTTTGTTAAAAAAGAAACCCATTGGCTAAAAATGTTACAACATTTTAGACTGACCATCAATCCAGTCTTGCAGGAGGGGGTATTTGCAGCAAAGTAACAGGTCCTAAGAACAAAGCATATTATTGTATTTATCATGAGCTTTTCTTGTTATCATAAAAGAGGCACACATGTGGAAAATATATTTCGATATGAAATCATAAAATCTGGGGAATACTTGAGAAAATATGGCCCCATTCACTGAGAAAGAATTAAAGCAGAGGACATTTTAAATCCTTTAAAATGGGCAGAAAACGGAGGGGAGCAAAGTTAAATAGATAAATCTGTGAAACCTAACCCAATACAATGCAAATACAGGTTTGATGGTGTCTGACTAACTTGTCCTGAAAAGATGTATCTGCACATATACTTTAATGATGAGTTTCATTCTTTCATTATTTGGGAAAACAAATGGCTGAAGGAAGATGGGCGCTGCTTTTCTGTTCCTTGTGCTTTAGGCCAGAAGATTTGCACCTCCCCCAATGAACCCCAAGCAAATGTTTCTTAGGGAGCAGTGGACCTTATTATTGTCGATGTAGCCTTATTGTCGATGTAAAATTATTGTCGATGTAACCTTTTCTGTAATTCAACTCAGCAATGTCAAAACATGATATTATTCCCAACAGTGCATAACATTTCATTCTCCAATCATGCTATCACACTACATCAAAGCCATGCAAATATTGGGATGAAGAGGAAGGGATGTGGCAAGCCACTGTTTTCAGCTACCACTGGCCTTTCTAATATTTTTCAATGGGCACTGAAGTATGGATTTTCCACCAAATTATCACCCATTATGTGACAATTTTGGGATTGTCAGGTTTTACAAAGGCCCCCCTGTGTTTTCTGTTGTCTGAAGGTGTTAATATTGACCAAATTAAAGACCATAAAATGGAGGATCCCTGCATTTGTCAGAATTGCTTAACCTTTGTCAGTGGAAATTTACAGGCTGTGGATGGCGCCGACCAGTCTGGGCATCAGATTGATATGTAAGGCTGAAGGATCCAGGTCTTCTCCTCATTTCCCCTCAAATTGTTAAAATGTATTTAATCCCTGCAAACAAATTTAAATGCATAAAATTGATTGGTTCTTTGCAAGAGCTTTGTATATATTGTAAATAATGTTGCGAGACAGTAACCCTATTAAGTGTTAATTGGTTGAAATGTTAAGCCCTGTCTGGTTTGTTTGAATCCCAGGGTAAATGTTGCATTATTCAAGGTTCTGTTAGCCTCTTCAAGAAGCTTCACCCGTAACATGTAAGAAGATTCTGTAATTGGCCTGTGTACTGGACTGGATAAAAGGACTGGACAAGCTAGATGCAGTAAAAATGTTCCCAATGTTGGGCGAGTCCAGAACCAGGGGCCACAGTCTTAGAATAAAGGGGAGGTCTTTTAGGACAGAGGTGGAAAAAGAGAATTTGTGGAATTCCCTGCCACAGAGGGCAGTGGAGGCCAAATCACTGGATGAATTTAAGAGAGAGTAATGCCCCTGTCCCAGTTAGGAAATCTGAACGGAAACCTCTGGAGACTTTGCGCCCCACCCAAGGTTTCTGTGCGGTTCCCGGAGGTTGCAGGTGGTTGCCAGAGGTTGCAGGTAGTGCAAGCAGGTAGGGAGACTGATAAAAAACCTCCGGGAACAAGTCTGCCACTATCCCATCTCTGAGCCAGTTGAAGTAGTATATGCAGGAAAGGCAATCAAACATAGATTTGTGATAACCACCAGATTAGATTGCAATCTGATGGCTAGCGATTTGCTCTGTGCTTTTCAATTGTGACCACCCTGGGCCCCCCTACAACAATGTTACTCCATAGTGACCCCTTAATGGTGGTCCCTAGATCTGGACGAAGAACCCCCATCCACATTACACTGGCTTACGATAGGAGTGGGAAGGATAAAGAGCTGGAAGCCTTCTTTAAACCACACAAACGAAGGAGCTGATCATGGACTTTAGGAGGGCACATCATCCGAGGACGTACACTCCATTGAGTATAAATGGGGATCCTGTGGATAGGGTGAACTGTTTTAAATATCTGGGAGTCCACATCTCTGAGGATATGACATGGGCATCACACGCCTCAGCACTCGTGAGTAAGGCAAGGCAGCGCCTTTACCACCTCAGGCAATTGAGGAAATTCAGAGTGTCTCTGAGGATCCTCTAGTGCTTCTACGCAGCGGCGGTGGAAAGCATCTTGTCCGGGAACATTACCATCTGGTTCGGGAATTGCTCTGCCAAGGACAAGAAGGCTCTGCAGAGAGTAGTGCGTTCGGCTGAACGCACTATGGGAACTTCACTCTCCCCCCTGCAGGAACTATACAACAGGAGGTGCAACTCCAGAGCAAACAAAATCTTGAGAGACCTCTTCCACCCCTGCAACGGACTGTTCCAGCCGCTACGGTCAGGCAAACGCCTCCGTTGCCATGCAGTGAGAAAGGAGAGGTTGAGAAGGAGTTTCTTCCCAGAGGCAATTCGGACTGTAAACGCCTTTCTCACCAGGGACTAACTCTACAGAACGTTTTTCCTTCTATTATTTATTATGTAAAAGAATATGTGTGTTATGATTGTGTTTATAATTTGTTTGGTTGTTTTGTTGTTTGTCTTTTGCACAAAAGTCCGCGAGCATTGCCACTTTCATTTCACTGCACATCTCGTATGTGTATGTGACAAATAAACTTGACTTGACTTGAGAAAGGACAGGATTGGGAGGTGGAAGTGTTGGCACTAGTTGAGGGAAAAGAGTTATACCAAAATACCGGCACAATAATGGAGAAGAACTGAAGAACTGAAGAAGTTGCTCCTTACATTACCAGAAAGGTGAACTAGACCTAGGAGCAATGGTAAGAAAGGCAATCACCATAGCAGACCGAATATTTACCAAAAGCAAAATTTGTCTAACCAATATGTTGTTGAATTTTATCAGGCCCCAAGGACAGTTGTTACCCGCTTATGTCATCATCTGGGGAGTGAGGTATGCGAGTATGTGGCGTTCAGGTGTGGGCAGAGGACACAGCTCAGGTAGGATGCGTGAACATCAATCCCATCCAAGTAGCTCTCCAGAAAGAGGTCACACTTCCTTCAATAGAACAATATCCATTAAAATTACAAGCCATCAACAGCATTGACAAATTAATTTGGGGTTTGCTAGAACAGGAAATATTAGTGAAGTGCCAATCAATTTGTAATGCCCCTATTCTTGCCATTCGAAAGCCAGGAAAGGAGGGCCAATATAGACTTGGACAAGATCTGAGAGAAATCAACTCTGTTGTAGAACCGCTCCATGCCCTTGTGCCAAAATGGCAAACCCTGCTCATATCCTAGCTCAAATACCGGCTGAAGCAAAAGTCTTTTCGACAGTCGCCTTGCAACATGCTCTCTGCTTTTACATGAAGACAGCCAATATTTGTTTTCCTTCACATATGGGGGCCAACAATACACCCGCGCCTGATTGCCTCGAGGATTTACCAATTTGCCTACTTTCTTTTCCAGGTGTCTACAAGACCAATTGAGTACTTTAAAATTCAGAATGAATTCAACATTAGTGCATATTACTCCCCGTGGATTGCAACCTTGTCATGGTCAGGGAGCTTGTGTGTCTCAGTGACACCTAGAGCTATGCCAGCGGGAGATTCATCTCCTGTTAGGGTCTCCCATGCTGGACAAGGGTAGAGGCGAGATGAATAGCGATTCACTGGGCCTCAAGGTTGGAGGTTGAGCACATGGCTAACAACCCTGTCTCGTAAAACAAATATGTTCTGGAAACAGCAACTGAAGGGATCAACAGGAATGGAGGACCTTTGATGCTGCCCTACATGCCAGGATACATAATAGGCAGTAAGTAAGTAAGTAAGTAAGCAGTATGTTGATGATTTATTAGTAGTCAACAAAAATGAATCCAGTAATCGGAAAGATACTGCTCAACTACTAAACCATTTAGCTGATTTGGGATATGTAGTCTCCCAGTCAAAAGTACTGATGGCCCAGGAGAAGGAAAAATATTTGGGAATTATAATTTCGGCGACCGAAAGAAGTCTCGAGAAAAGTAGACTTGAACCCATCTGCGAATTCCCAATTCCAAAAGAAGCCAAACAAATGAGGCAATGGCTCGGCATGATCAATTATTGTAGATCTTGGATCCCTAACATAGCTCTTGAAACCAAGCAGCTAACACCCTATACCAGCAAGGAGGGGGAATTTAAATTAACAGAGAAAGCACAGGAGGCCTTTGAGAACTTAAAAAGATAGCTGATGCAAGCCCCGGCATTGGGAAGACCATTATAGGAATGACCTTCTTGGTGAGACCACACCTGGAGTATTGCGTACAGTTTTGGTCTCCTAATCTGAGGAAGGACATTCTTGCCATTGAGGGAGTACAGCGAAGGTTCACCAGACTAATTCCTGGGATGTCAGGACTTTCATATGAAGAAAGACTGGATAGACTTGGCTTGTACTCGCTAGAATTTAGAAGATTGAGGGGGGATCTTATAGAAACTTACAAAATTCTTAAGGGGTTGGACAGGCTAGATGCAGGAAGATTGCTCCTGATGTTGGGGAAGTCCAGAACAAGTGGTCACAGTTTAAGGATAAAGGGGAAATCTTTTAGGACTGAGATGAGAAAAACATTTTTTACAAAGAGAGTGGTAAATCTCTGGAACTCTCTGCCACAAAATGTAGTAGAGGCCAGTTAATTGGCTATATTTAAGAGGGAGTTAGATGTGGCCCTTGGGGTTAAAGGGATCAGGGGGTATGGAGAGAAGGCAGGTACAGGATACTGAGTTGGATGATCATCTTGAATGGCGGTCAGGCTCGAAGGGCCGAATGGCCTACTCCTGCACCTATTTTCTATGTTTCTATGACCTTTCCAGCTCTATTGCACCATTTTATCTGAATGTGCAACTTCAGTTCTGACTCAAAAGCTTGGGGATAGACATAGACCAGTTGCGTATTACTCCTCTAAATTAGATCTGGTAGCCAGGGGACATCCACTTTGCACTCAAATTTTAACTGCATTATATAATAGTTGGGGACGTAAGGTGGTGGTACCCAAAATGATGAGGCAGACTAAAAGTATAACTAACAAGTCCCCCTCGGAAAAACTGATGCCAACCATCCAAGAAACTGTTCGATTACAGGAGGAGGTTACTAAAGGAGATTAGGAATGGTGGAGACAACTTGGTACTGGATTGTATGACTGGAATGTGGACGACTCCAGCAGGGCAGACCTGCATGACAGATTCATTGACAGCATGGGTTATAGAGTGCATGCACTATGCAACCCATTGTGGTACAAGCGCAGTAGGGGACACTCTAATGGCTACTTGGTAGCCAGTTCCCTGTAAGTTCCGAAACGACAAACGTTAGCTCAAAAGGTAAGCAGTAATTGTTTGGTCTGCCAGAAATACAATCCAGGGAAAGGAATAGGACGTGAAGGAGAAAAAGCACTGTTGACTCTGGGTCCGTTTGAGACATTGCAGATGGACTATATTGAATTAGAAAGGTGCCATGGGTATAAGTACGTACTTGTCATAGTTGATGTATTCAGCCAGTGGATCGAAGCTTACCCAATCCTTGATAACAAAGCGGCTACTGTTGTCAAGGTGTTAATGAGAGAAATTGTCCCTTGGTATCCCCATTCGACTTAGTTCAGATAACGGTCCACACTTTATTGGACAAATCCATAAATAATTTTGTGAACAACTGGGGATCCAGCAGCAATTACACTGTGCTTATCGACCACAGGCTGCTGGATGCAAGATGTAGAAAGGGCAAATCAGACCCTTAAAACTAAATTAGCCAAATTGAAGGCGGACTGGACTTGGATGGATTAAATTACCCCCAATAGCCCTATTTCAGATGAGAGTCACGCCTGAAGGGAAATCTAGATTAAGCCCAGCTGAAATTATTTATGGTAGACCCTTGAAAACACCTCGGAACCAGAATGCGATGAAAATAATTATTTTCCACCATATGACTGTGAAGATGACCAACTATATTCTAGCATTGACCAAAGCCTTAAGGGATTCACATTGTAGGGTAAGAACAGCTCTCTGTGAGATGCCCTCATTAGAAACTCCCATTAAAGTAAATCCTGAAGACTATGTCCTAATAAAGAATTGGGTGAGAAAAGGATTGGAGGTTCGTTGGGAAGGACCTTACCAGGTTCTTCTAATGTCTCCAACAGTGGTGAAAGTTGATGGACAAAATGCATGGGTACATCTCCATCATTGTAAAGGCATAAGTGGTGATATGGATTGCTAACCTACTTCATCCCAGGTTCTCTTAGAAACTCTTACAGATGGACTATCAAGATTGATGGATGGGATTCGCGCCCATGAAAACTCGGGAGGTGAAGACTCATCAGACTGGAATCATGAAGCTATGCCCATGAAAATTCGGAAGCTTGATGGAATTCTGGGAAGATCTCTCAACATCTTTTTGTTAGAACATTTGTTAAAGTAAAGCAGTCATCATTGTATTTTGGGGTTATCATTAATGATGAGGATTATCATAAATGATAAAATGGGGGAATGTTAATACTGACCAAATTAAAGACACCATAAAATGGATGACCCCTGCATTTGTCAGAATTGCTTAACGTTTTTCAGTGGAAATTTACAGGCTGTGGATGGCGCCGACCAGTCTGGGCATCAGATTGATATGTAAGGCTGAAGGATCCAGGTGTTCTCCTCATTTCCCCTCAAATTGATAAAAATGTATATAATCCCTGCAAACAAACTTAAATGCATAAAATTGATTGGTTCTTTGCAAGAACCTTGTATATATTGTAAATAATGTTGTGAGACAGTTACCCTGTTAAGTGTTGATTGGATGAAATGTTAAGCCCTGTCTGGTTTGTTTGAATCCCAGGGTAAATGTTGCATTATTCAAGGTTCTGTTAGCCTCTTCTAGAAGCTTCACCAGCAACAATATAAGAAGATTCTGTAATTGGCCTGTGTACCTGTCAGTAATGTATTATTGTAATTTGTTATACTTGACTGGATTGTAAATGTACCACCCCTCTGTAGTTCGGCCCCTCAAGGTTCGGGGACCTGTAAAAGGCAGCCCCCATGAGGTCTGTTGTCGATCTTCTGGAAGAGCGTTTGGGACTGCGTGACCTTTTGGAGTATTTCTGCTTGCACAAGGCTAAAGGGCTCGGCCAAGCAGATACAAGGATCGAACCTGCAGTAGTTTAGATATCGTATAGGGTGATTTGTTGTGCTTTCTAAAAATAAAGTTTAGTTGTTCCAGTGCTTGAATTAGTGGTTTATTAGTGGACTGACTTAGACTGGGGGGAAGCTTAGAAAGAGCTGATTTACAAAGCCACGATTGTCTTAAACATTAGTACTACTCTCGCATTCTTTGACTAACTCCATTGAAGCAGTATCAGGTCATCTTTGCGATTTTATCCTAATGCAAACTTGTTATTGGATTAACAACTCCTCTTTCAGGAGCACTGTGCTCCATCGGAACTAGAGAAAAAGAGAGTTTGATCTGGTTTTATCGACTGGCGATGTTTTCTGACTGCAACGAACAATTGCCAATGGATCATCTACTGTAAGAGAGTGGCATGACTGCAGCAGAATGAAAGGCGTCAATGGAAACTCAGTACCAGTGAGTTTAAAAGAAGTGCAGAAAATTGACTCCTTGTAACAAAAGGAGTGTCGGAAAGTGGTCCTGAAGAGTAAAAAGCTTGTTAGGAACAGTCTTGAACAATTGGTGTGCAGGCAACAGTGGTTCTGTCAGTTACAATGAGCACTTGATTGAAAAGAGTCTGGGAATTAAAAGGTTCATTCATGATGACTAAAATTGTAAATAGCATACCAATAATGGCAATTAAAGTATATTCTTCATCCGTTAGTCGAGTTTATTTCATAAATACTGGCATCTCAATCCTGTGGAATTCCATCTGGGGATTTCAGGACGCTTTCTGTCTTTGGATTTGAAACTTGAGCAATAGCGACACATTAACAGCTTTCAGGAGGGAGCAACATATTGGTCAAGAAAGTGCAGGCAGAGCGGGAACAGGTTATAAAATGTGTAAGAAGGAACTGCAGATGCTGGTTTACAACGAGGTAGACACATAATGCTGGAGTAACTCAGCGGGTCAGGTAGCATCTCTGAGAAATGCTGACGTTTCGGGTCAAGACCCTTCATCAGACCGAGAGCCTAGGAGGGGGACACTGGAAATATGGGAATGGACAGAACAAAGCAGCATCTGCATCGATGACTCAGGAAAGGTGGAGCCCACAATGGTCCATTGTTGGCTGGGGACAATGTGATAATGAAGGAATACAAATGGTGAAATTAGCAAGAGGACTAAGGTTGGGAAGGGACGGAGAGAGAGGGAATGCATCCCTCCCCCCCCCCCCCCCCCCGGTGCCAGGATTAAGCATAGCATGGAAGGGCTGCAGCATATTATTGAAGATGAGGGTGAATATGGGATTCATATGGTCCATACTAATAACACAGGTGAGAAAATGCATGAGGATCTTCTGCAATATGTTAAATAATTATGTAGGAAGTGGAATCTCAATGCTGCCACTTTCCAAATTTTAGAAACATATAAAATTCTTAAGGGATTGGACAGGCTAGTTGCAGGAAAAATGTTCCCGATGTTGGGGGAGACCAGAACCTGGGGCCACAGTTTAAGAATAAGGGGTAGACCATTTGGGACTGAGATGAGGAAAAACTTTTTCACCCAGAGAGTTGTGAAGCTGTAGAATTCTCTGTCACAGAAGGCAGTGGAGGCCAATTCACTGGATATTTTCAAGAGAGAGTTAGATATACCTCTCAGGGCTAATGGAATGAAGGGATATGGGGAGAAAGCAGGAACGGGGTACTGATTTTGGATGATCAGCCATGATCATATTGAATGACCTATGGCTTACTCGTGCAATTTTCTATGTTTCTATGTTTCTTTGTTTCTATGCATTTTCTTCCCATGGTTGTACAAGTTTCTTTTGCCTGATTAGATTTCCTCTCACATCCTAAAGATATGGGGCTTAGTTGGTTAATTATGCGCCGCAAATTGCCTCTAAGTTTTAGAACTGAGAGAGAGTTGATGAGAATGTGGGATGGGCAAAATGAACAGAAAGAGTTGCTAGATGGTCAGTGTCCACTCTGTGGATTAAAGGTCCCATTTCCACGCCGGATGTTGTAATTTGCTAAGATCAATGAGAAGAGGCAATATAAATAAAGGGCACAATTCTACAAAAGGCACAAGTACAGGGACTCTGGAAATACAAGTGCACAGTTTATTGAAAATGCAGGTAGTTTAAAAAAAAAGCATACAGATGCTGAACTTCTCAAAAGCAAGAAAGTCATGATGAACTTTTACAAAATAAAAGTTTGACCATCCAATTCCAGGAGAGATATAAAAGCTTTAAAAAGGTGCAGAAGAAATTATTAAATATGGATCAGGAATGTGAGAAAGAGACTGGAGAAGCTAAGATTATTTTTCTTGAAGCATAGGAAGGAATCTGACAGAGGTGCAGTACACCACCACATTAAGGAATTATCGAGTTCCTTGAAAAGATCATAATTTTCCACAAAGCAAACCCTCGACAAAATGTATTGCTTTAGATTCAGATTAAGATTATATTTACTTCTGTGGGAGGAAACCGGAGTACTGGAGAAATCCCTTGTGGGCACAGGAAGAACAGGAAGATTCCACCCACAATCAGGATCAAACCCAGGTCTCTGGAGCTGTGAGGCAGCAGCTCTACTGCTGCACCACTGTGCCGCCCCATTTTGCCTTCATTTTGACTTTCGGTAAAGCTCCTTGTCCTTCAGCTGGTCAAATATCAATCGGGTAGGTAGTCGAGTACCTTGTAATCAAAGCGACATGGAGAATACAGAGTGTCGAATATAGTTCTCAGTACTGTAGCACAACAGTTCCAGTGACAAAGTTCAATGCTCGTAATGTGGTAGAGGAGAATCAGACTGTACCCCAGCTTATGGAAAGACCAATCAAAAGACCGATAACAGAAGGGAAGAAGCTGATCATGAGACTGGTGATTCGCATTTTCAAGCTTCTGTACCTTCTGCCCGATGGGAGAAGAGTGAGTTGGAAGATCAGTGATCATTCAAGGTAGGTGCAATGACTCCTCCTGGCCTAAGGGAATGTACAAACAGATGAACTGCTGGTTTGCTGGTCTGATGGACATCAGTTTTTGGATCTATCATTCTAATTAACCTTTCCAAGCTTCCCATTCATTGAAGAGAGGCCATGGGAGATGGGTTTGGGTGGGTGATGAGTTATAATATTGAGCCCATTGTGTGGTTTGCTAAAACAATTTATTGTCTAATTACAGAACCTGTTGGTTTCCCATTTATTTACCTCGCTTTTACTTATTTTCTCTCAGTTGGCTCTGAGAATAGTCATCTTCAATTTTAAAATACAGGGTCATTTGTTGTGGCAGCTAAACTTAACTGTGCCACTGAGACATCAGGCTATTAAACACGACAACAAATAAGCTCTGAACTACAACAGACTATTATTATTAAGGGCCTGTCCCACTTGGGCGACCTAACCCGCGAGTCCAGAAGAGTGTCTTCGACCTTCAAGCTCAAGGGCACTCTCCTGGAAAGCCTTGAGCTGGATCGACCGGCGGTGTTGAAACCGCGGGCTGGATCGACCAAACCGCGAGCTGCATCCACCGACCGCGCGCGCACACACACACACACATCGCGAAGGTGGGGGCCGGGGAAAGCGGAGGAGCATTGTCTGTGCGACGAAGATGAAGGTAAACGGCTGCCACAGTAACGGTAAAGGGCCTGTCCCACTTGGCCGTCATTTACACGACAGGACAATTACGTGACTGCCGCGCACGTCATCATGCGTCCGCACAGCCATCTGGAGCACGTGACGTCATTTGAATACCCAGTTTGTGATATTTACCCATTTATGCTATTTATGGTGATGTTTTAAAATGTTCCAAGAGGTGAATGAAAAGTAGCAAGCAGCAGCCCAACTTAATCTGTGGGAAGGAACTGCAGATGCTGGTTTAAATTGAAGGTAGACACAAAATGCAGGAGTAACTCAGCGGGATCGGCAGCATCTCTGGAGAAAATGAATGGATGATGTTTCAGTCTGAAGAAGGGTCTCGACCCGAAACATCACCCATTCGACCCGAAACTTCACCCTGTCCCACTTGGCTGTCATTTACGTGACAGGCCGGTGGCACGTGAAGATTTTGTACAGAACAAAACCCTGGCGAGGGGGGGGGGGAGAGAGAAGGGGGAGGGAGAGAAGGGGGGAGAGAAGGGGGGAGAGAGAAGGGGGGGGAGAGAAGGGGGGAGAGAGAGAGGGGAGGGGAGAGAGAAGGCGGGAGAGAGAAGGCGGGAGAGAGAGAAGGCGGGAGAGAGAAGGGGGGAGAGAAGGGGGAGAGAGAGGGGGGGGAGAGAGAGGGGGAGAGAAGAGGGGGGAGAGAAGGGGGGGGAGAGAAGGGGGGGGGGAGAGAAGGGGGGGGAGAGAAGGGGGGGGGGGGAGAGAGAGGGGGGGAGAGAGGGGGGGGGGGGGAGGAAGAAGGGGGGGAGAAGACACTTTTAAGAGGTTTAATAAAGTTTAGTGAGCATTTTACCTACCAGTAGGTCTTCCTAGGTCCTGAAAACTCCAATGAGCCAAACAAAATACCTGGTCAGCTAAGGACATTGTCTGCTGCCCTCGACTGCTTGCAACTAAATAGCGACCCCACTCCACTGCACTACGAGTGAAAAAGACCCATGCCAACCAAAATTTACTCGCAGAAAATGTTTCAATATCCTGAAAGATTTTCCACAACCTAGCTGAGGCCGTGAGTGTGCGGGAACTTCCCTCGAGCATGCAGGAGAGTTCCAGCAACCTGATAGGACCTGCTAGGACCTCGTTTCGACCATGCTGCGAGTTTGAGTCCAGGGCAAACTCTTCTAAACTCGCAGATTAGGTTGCCCAAGTGGGACAGCCCTTTTATTGCACTATACTTGTTTGTTTTTTGAGTATGTGTGTATGTGTGTATGTGTGTATATATATACACTGAACTTTTTTTCCTCTCGTTTATGTACTATGTGTACATATTCTGTTGTGCTGCAGCAAGTAAGAATTTCATTGTTCCATCTGGGACATATGACAATAAAACACTCTTGACTTGACTCTTGAGCTCTTTGGCTTATTTTGGATTGTTTTTCACTTTACAGATTGAGTAATCTGTCTGTGGTCATTGCTAACCAATGGCGGACTGGGTCTAAAAATATTGGTTGCCAGGAGACAAAGGGGGCCCACCTCATCAGGGGCCCACTTGATATAGGGGGTCAACTTCATCACGGGCCCACTTGCCATCGGGCAAGCTGACACCCTGGCTAGTCCGCCACTGCCACTAACATTCACTACATAAACAAATCCGTTCAGTGCACCTTGCTCCAATCATTCTCCGTCACCCATTTTTCTTCCCACTCAAATATTTAGTTGCTGCCTCTCCTGGTGACTTTTTAATAAAGTGCAAACATTATTCTAATTTTGTTGCAAGCCTTTTCTTTGCTTTTAAGCAATCGGGTATAATACTTCTACATAAAGCTATTGGAAGGTAAATGTTAGCAAGGCTGTTTGGCCCTTAAAGCAGTCAGGATAGGATGGCCTGTCAGTGTTACTGTGATATGTACAGGACAATATTGTAGATATATATCGGATGCCTGCTTGTTGCATCCATCTGAAAAACAGACACGTTCATGTCAGTCTTGTTGAAGGACAAGTCTTCCAGGCCTTCTGTTCATTGCAGAGACATACACCGATTCCCCCTGAATGTTTGAGAATTTCTGTCTGAAATAAATTGAACAGATAGCATCAGGGGAAAGGTTTACCTCAAAGCAATTCAATTATTATAAAAGCCCCAATAGTGACTCGTCTATCTTGAGGAAGAAGCATGTTGTTCTCATTTGCTTTGGCTCTGCGTAACTCCGGTCCCACATCATTAACTTTGATTCATAACTTTCCTCCGGTGGAATTTTAAACCACCCATAAACAAATTGTGGATTAAAATGCTGCACAAAATGACTGCAGAGGTGCAAAAAGAGGTGGTCGACAGTATTTTCTTTCTCAGGTCAGGAAGAAAAGGCTATTAACTACCAACCATGACTTCAATGCTCACATCCGATGAATCAATAATACAGCACACTGCGTTTGGGTGTTACCTGGCCCCTTCCAGTCATCTGTCAACTTCCTCTGAATGTCGCTGTAGAGTAACTGATCAGGATAATTTAAAAAAATGTCTATGTAATTTGAGGAGATTTGTGCATTTATCTTCCTTCCCATTCCTGCCCTTCTAACCCATGACCTTGGCATACTGTTTTCTGGTATGATAATGGCCACAGAGAAGCAAGGAAGACAGGTTAGGAAATGCCCCACTATCACCAAATTCCCTCTGCAATCAGTGACACTGGAGTTATTAGGCATGTCATTCCTTCCCTTGAAGATTGTGCTGGAAAATCCTGGAGGTTGCAGGAACTAGCATTGCTGCCATTTCCCTCCCAGTGGTTCATTTGGCCTCCTGCCAGATATGAAGTGGGAGACCAGTGGGACTCTCACAGATTTTTATTCTTTTTCATGGAAGGTAACACGCCTTTTACAGCTTTTAACATTCCATCTGTGCAGGATTCATATCGACGCTGGGGTTTCTGTTTGTAATCGCAAGAATACATTTTTAAAATTCCACTGCAATTCACATAGAATGTAACAAAAATACCACGATGCTGTAATAAGTGTAAACCACAAATATTTTTGCACTGTTTTATTAAAGTGGAATAATGACAGGGAGATTAAGATTCATGCATAAATCAATTTGCATTGGCAAGCTGCACGACCTATTCGTCCTTTAGACTCAAGGATGACGTGGTCCAATGATTTTCCTATTTTACTCTGTTTGCATACAGGGACACTCCCTGCTGTTTATTCTATATATGAAGCACAAATGTGAAGAGTGCATGTCTGCAGGGAATATGTAGGAAAAAGACCTAATAAATAAAGGCTTTCCTCCTTCCGAGTATTTCTCAGTGCCGATGATACAAAAGGGCCAGGGAACTGAAATGGCTGCAGTGATTAAAAAGGCTGATCACTTGTAAGAAATCTGATATCAGAGCTACGAATTCCCATCAGAATCTGCATAAACCCTGGAGGTGTGCGTTGGGGGTGGTTGTTTTGACTTGTGGATGCTTGGTGCAATACCAAAGCCACAGCAAGAGAAAGCATCGGAAACGGATTCTCTCTTGAATACATGGAAATATATTTTCTTAACCACACAGGCAGCAGGATGTGTAACGGTAGTTTATAAAATGTGAGAACAAATGTGTTTTTACAGCTTCACGTTAACGGCAGGGTGAAAACCATTCACAGCCCCGCATTCTTTTGTTAATTGAAGGTGAAGTTGAATGGGGGAATTTAATGCAGCAAGTGTAACTCAGGATTGAAATATATATATATAAAATTAGCTATTGAACAAAACAGCCCCTTTTTGTGGATATGGTGGCAATAATAATTGAAAATGCACATTTATATTTCATATTCAGCTAGTACTGGATTTATTTTGCACCTATTTGAGATTTTCTCAATCTCACTATTACAAGCAATGAAATAATGATTTTTAAGGACAGCTGCAATGATTATTTGGCTGCAGTGGTAGTGAAAGGATAGTGCAGGATGTATGGTGTAGCTATACCATTTTTGTGCCTACTTTACTGTGTCTATTTGGTTTCTTCCAGCTCAACATCTGATTGCAAAATTTGAACAAAGTGGTTATTTCAGTATTTTATTATTTTTCTGTGTTCACTTTTTTAAGAGCAGCGCAGCAGTGCAGCTGATAGAGCTGCTGCCTCACAGCACCAGAGACCTGGGATCAATCCTGCTCTCTGTCCTGTCTGTGTGGAGTTTGCATGTTCTTCCCGTGACCGCATGGGTTTCCTCCGAGTGCTGTTTCCTCCCATAACCCAACGACGTGTGGGTTTCTCGGTTAATTGGTCCCTGTAAATTGTCCCTAATGTGTAGGAAGTAGATGAGAAAGTGAAATAACACCACTAATGTAAACTGTTGATCGATAGTCAACATGGAGCTGGTGGACCAAATGACCTGGTTTCATGCTGTATCTCTAAACTAAATTACACTTTAAATAGGTTTATGATATTTGAACAAAGTACATAATTGAAAATGACACAAGTGTGTGTCTGGTGAAGTGAGATTGAAATTGATTAACATTATAGGTGGGGACCCCATCTCAGTTAGAATTGTAATGCTTTGGGTTTTATTTCAGTGTTCAGTCTTGTCGAACTCCTAACTTTGAAAGCTGATCCAATAATTGAACCCAAATTCAAGTTTAGGGAGCCCTTTTCCCCCATGCCAACCAAGATGCCCCCATCTGGGGCGTGGCCAAGCTGGCCATCCGTGAGTCACGGCGCCAGGGTGGTACTTTTTCTGGGGTTACGTCTGCACCTGGTGGTACTAGAGAGGGACTACGCCCTGTTCACAGGCACCTTAGCGGATTTCCGGGACCAGTGGGCACCGAGGGGGGTTGGACAAGAGTTGCAATATAGTTGTTTAGTAACTTTCTTAGTATATTTGTTTGTCTTGTATTATGGTGGTGGGTTCAGATTTGTTTTATTGTATTGTAAATTTTAATATTTGAATAAATATTTTTGATTAAAAAAAGAGTTGCCCCCGTCCCACTGCCCACATGTGGTCCATATCCCTCTAAACCTTTCCATACCATGTACCTTTCAAAATATATTTTAAATGTTGTTATAGTACCTGCCTCAACTACCCACTCTGACAGCTTGCTCCATTTCCCCTCAGGTTCCTATTAAATGTTCCCCTTTCACTTTAAACCTGTGTCTTCTGTTTCTTGATTCCCCTACTCTTTGTACAAAACTCTGTGCTTCTACCCTGTCTATCCCCTTCACGATCTTATATATAAGATCGCCCCTCATCTTCCTGCTCTCCAAGGAATAGAGTACGAGCCTGTCCAAATTTTATGATCTTGGGTTAACCAAATGCTGTATTAACAATAAACGGTATCTTTAACCTTAGTCACTGCTATAATGTTTGAAAAGTTGGACTACATTTTCACGTAGCATATTTCCACAAAAAATTATTCTATCAATAACCAGGTGATCTATTTCAGTTGTTCTAGTCGGGGTATATATGTGACAAGGAAAGCTGAAATATCAAAGTGAGTACGCTCAGCAATTTGTAAACCCTCTAGTTTAACTACATTCTAAAGTATTGTCTACAGTTTTTGCTGCAATCTTGCATTGCATGAATACACCAGTATTGAGGCAATTTACAGTGCAAAATGTCATCAGTTGGCCCATCATGTGCATTGGGCAATGAATGGAACATCGGCTGACCTCTAGGATGTCAGTTACATGTCTTACATTAGAAGGAGCTTTTCTATAAATTGTGATTATGTTGGTTTGAATAAAGAAGGGTAGGGAGTAATTTGTTTGGGATTTGATTTGGGAGGTAATAGGCTGTTTATAGAGACTTTACCCATATTCACCACCCCCCTCTGTGAATTGTGAGGCAGTGGTGATGAAGGAATTATCAAAGCATGAGGCCTCAAAAATCACTGTTATGCAAGATAACTTAATAATTTCTACAACTATGCAAGAAGCGATAGATGTTTGGAACGTCCACCCATGAAAAGAACCGATGCTAGCTTAATCCATGATGTTAATAGACAAGGACTCAAAGACAGATATTTGGAGTCTGAATGCAGGCGAGTCATATCCCAATGAATGGAGAAATGGACCAGAGATGCTCAATAAACATCCTCATATCCTTGAGTAGTGACAGAGGACTTTGAGACGACCATGGGGGTCTTCTCTTTATCGCATGTTGGAAAGACATTTGTCTGATAGTTCAGCACAGCTTCGTAACCGCACTGAGAATGCCAGCTTTGCTGTTGAATGTCAGTATGTGGATTTGAATTTCTTTTCTCTTGACTTGCTTGGGAAAACTACCATTGAGCCATTGACCTGCCAAGGGAGGAGTTGTTGTTGTATTTTCAGTCATTTGTACATATTGTTCCAATGTTGAATATTCATCCAAAAACATTATAATTTTTAACAACTCTCACACTGAAATAAATGATGCAAATTTTAAAACATTTTTTTCAGTTCAGTCACTGGATAAAATTCTGCAAATACATATACCGAGGTCAGAACTGAATTTGCACACCATAAGTTATGATTATATCTATGGCATTTTACAGAATCGCAGAATGATTACAGCACCAAAGGAGGCCATTCACCCCGTTAAATCTGTACTGGCACAGTGTAAGAGCAATTCAACCAATTCCACTTCCCGCTTTTGTCTCACATAGCTCTGCATGTTCTTTGCTTTCAGGCATTGAAGCAAAATTTGACAGAAAATACAGTGGCAGCATTCAAATGTTATGCCTTTTTCAGAAATATTGTTTTAAGGAAGGAAAAGGTCACTTTCTGTATCAGTTTATGAAATATAATTAAGTACATTTCTGGAATGTATGAATATAATGAAACAGAGATGTAAATATATATTAAGTGCCATCTCCTCTACCGCCACTAGTTTGATTTCACAGCACACATGTGGAGTTCTTTTGTTTCCTGAAAGGGTTACTGCTGTCCTCATTTCACTTATCAAGTGCGATCAGTCCACTGTCTGACAGTGTGAGGGCAGCAGCTTGTGGACTGTGGTGATCACGTCGGCTTCAGGAGACTGTGCCTCTCAGCAGTGCAGACTGAACGTGGGGAGGTTCATCTTCACTCTCCCTGCACTGAAAAATCCAAGCTGCCATTTTTTTTAAACAGACTGTAAATGATTTCTATTCCTTGGTTCACAGAACATCCGATGCGGTGCCCAATCAGCTGAAAATCTCCACAGACGTCAATAGTTGTTTTGAGCACTGGTGTCTGCAGCTGCTCGGAAAGTGGAGCTTCCATTAGAGCAGCTCTATTGATTTCTGAATTAAAATGCACAAGGGTTAGCAGCAGAAACACAAACCCATCAAATGACACGCACTACCGAGGAGAAAAGTCACCCTTTTTTTCATTTACCCAGCACTTTGCTGTCAGCTTGTCTTTTCATTTGGTCGGGGAAAGGGGTAGAAACCGCAGAACTCTTTTCGGGCTGTTGGATATGAGAGGCAATCAGCCATTTGTGGAGGTGCTGTGAGCGTGCTTGCCAGTCAGGCAGTGAAGCGCGCGCGGGTAGTTCCGCCCAGACGTGTGCCTTGCCATTTTCATTTTAATCAGTTTGATCAGGACGTCTGCTGATTCATTTTGCAGGACGGCCCCTTGAGAGGCAGGGTGGAAGCCTGAGGCAAACCATCGTTGCATCATTGCAGCATTCCATATCAGCCAGACTGCAGCAAGCACGGATTAAAAACTAGCATTTATATCAAAACTCACCCTGATACAGTGACCACCTCCCTGACACCCTCCAGATCGAAAGCAAAAAAAAGCAGTTCTGAAGAAAGGTTAGAAAAGGATACCGCAATCTGCTTCAACCAAGGTGATATTTTGTATTAAAATTCATCATCACCCATAAAGGCAGAAAAATCAAATATAAAAATTAACTTGCCCGTTATACCTGCTTTAGTCAAAATGTGTGATTTTCAGAACTGACAACCTTATTATGCAGTACCTCTTATTATTGATATTATTCTGCTCTTGGTTGCCATGGCCACATAGCAAGAGACATTCAATTTTCTGTGTTCCATCATTATCTATGAGGCCATCTGTTGTGGAAAATGAATTCAGCCTCATTTGCATGACTGATAAGCGTTTTTTTAATCTATTTAACAGAAGGTCATATGCCGGGGATTTGAAGCTGGTAAAAAGATGTGAAAAAAGCCTATCGGGAGGATGAGTGGGAGTGTGTGCATTAGTGGATGTATGTGGAAGTATAACAGATCCCTTAGGCCTGGTAGCCTATCGTGCTGCATTTGTCATCCTTGCCAAGGCGACATTTTTACCTAAGCTTCTGCACAGCGAAGAGTGCTGTTCCCTGCAGTCTGATTGAAGTCAGTGTTTTGCTTATTGTGGTGGGTGTAGTTTGGTTCTCTCTTTTTGTTGTTCCCGGTTTCTCTAAGTAGACTGCTAATGTTCAGATATTTCTAGTATGGATTTGATGACATTCATTTCTTTCTACTTGTGATCTGTGCTGTGTTTTAATAACTGTATTTGCTAAGGAAAGAAGGAATAACATTGGTACTGCAATCAGTGATGTAGTACAGATTTATATTTGGCCGATGATTTAAAAGGAAGATTATAAATGTGCACTCTTGAGTATTTGCTGCAGAGTGCCTTTTTAGTTCATCTTTGAATCAACTGGTTCAGTCTTTAGTTGTGTGTTGTTGATTCCTAGTGACAGCAGTATAAGCAGACTTCTCTGATTCTATACTCAGTCATTTGCCTACAAATCATCTGGTGAAAGTTAGCCACTAATCTGTTATATGTTGAACAGATGGAAATTAACACAAAGCCGGGACTGAGTCTTGAAAGTGAGTGGAAGTTAAGTCTGCATGCACCATAGTTTCAAAAGCTTAAATTAACATCAGCAACGCAAGACTAATATTTTCCAAAAGTAAATATGTTTTGGTCTTCCTTTAATTTACAGACATGGAAAAAAATAAAATAGAATTGGTGGATTTAGGCCAAATATGAAAATGATCAACCTTGACCTAGATGCTAAAATTGTTAAAATTGTCCTACTTTGATTTTCAGAAAATTAGTTTATGTGCTGCAAAGTTTTGATGTCACTGAATCAAGTAAACATACTTAAAATGACTCGAGAGTTTGCTAAAACTAGGAACAACGGAATTATTTGCACTACATATTTTTACTTTTAAATTTTAGCATATTAACTTGCATAGTGCATTTTACAAATCTTTTATTACTTTAAAGAGCTTTTATTGGACTATTTTGTGGAACTGCTCAGTACTGTCAGACCCAAGTAAACGGTAGAAGCAGATGCTTAAAAGTTTAGCAGCGAAGCTGGTACTGAAAGCTTCAGGATAAAATAGCAAGAATGGTTCAATTCCTAACCATTATTTTTTTTTATCCAAGCTATGTTGCCTTTCTTTTTCTTGTAAGTTAATATTTGTTTCTTACAAATTCCAAGGTCCGTTTAATAAATGAGAATATTGACAATGTTCTGCTTCACTGCAAGGATTTAGTGATTACTTGTATTTTATCTCGGCAGCATTGTATTTGCTGGTTATTTTGAAGGCTGGCTGGCTGGCTTCATGTGGGATATGTTTGCGAGTGTTCTGTCAGCACCAGGAGCTGTCCATAACTGAAACTCTGAGCTTTGATTGACCCCCTACTGGCTAACAGGCAGACTGAGAATTACTCTTTTGCTTTACCTTAGTTCATATTGATTTGATAGTTTGTTAATTTGGAGTCTTAAAATATATTAAGCATGTGCTTTCTTTTTGCAATTATACAGAATATTTTACAAAGTCCTACCCGGTTTTAATATGTTTTTCTTTGAATTCTCAATTGAAAACAATTACAATATTTGTCCAACTTTTTTACCCAAACTTTGAAAACTGTGACATGTCTTGGAAAATTGATGTGGTTAATAAAATACTAACATAGTAACATAACAAATTAATTCTGGCTAGAACTTTGTGAATTATTTCTTAATTACAGCTCGCTAGTGATTTTGAATAGAAAAAAATTGCTGCTTTAACATTTCAGAAATTCATTTTAGAAAAAAAATTGTAATGTTAAACATTTGATCCTCAGTACAAAATTTTGCATTGTTCTGAGGTAACAACAGTTTGTACTGTTTACAGTTATGAATATTAGTATTTTATATGTAATATAACTATGGGTTTAAATTAATCATTTACTTGACAATAGGAAATGGCATATATGTGTTTTAAGGTGCAAACAAAATTCAATGCTCAAGGATTTAATCTAATAATTCACAGAATTCATCCAATTTAAAAAGTAATGATCTGAGGCAGATCACCCAGACATTATTACGGTAATCTGCAATGGTCTCTCAGCTCGTCTAATTTTCTTTTTGTAGTTGGTATTTTATAATTTAACAAAAAAAAAAAATGGTGTGGGATTTTATTTAAAACTGTTGGAGAAATATAGCAGTTTTAATTTTAAATTAAGAGCTTAGTGTACCTATCTTTTTGGTCAGGTCTTACAATCAGCCTTTCCCTGTATTACATTATATACAGCAATGCACACATACTAGACACACACAGCTCCAGAGAGTCAAGGACCCATGGGTACTGTATTAGTTGCACAAGGTATACAACCTCAAACTATGGTCTAGTAGAATCGACCACAGAATTGATGACAGTGTGAGGGAACACTTGTCACTTTTGCTTCCATTGTTCCGATATCCATGAAAATCTCGGTCACACATTTTGATTTGGATGGAATACAACTTTGCCTGATCTAAAACTGTGGCTGAGGAAGAGGTAAGTCAGCTATATGCTAGTGATTTTAAATTGCTGCAGAAGGATTGTCTCTTAAGGGAGCTCATATTCGATGCATGCTACATAACTAGGTTTTCTGCAGTCTCTTGTCTGTCTGATGCCCTTAAGCTGAGGTTGTGTTTGATTCGGCAGCCTTTGCAGAATGTGTAGGCTTATTCCTTTTTCTTGTTTTATTGTTCTTTTTATGTGTAAATTTGCAGTTTCTTTCTTGGCCTGTTGATATTTCCACCTAGGACTATTATCACTTTTGTCCATGTGGCATTGCTATTAGCATACAGATGAACAGTGGTGGTCTTCGGGAGTTCTGATAAAAGGCAGATGTCCAGGTAAAATGTGTAATTAGAGAATTGAGGTGGTGGAAATCGAGGCCATTGATGAAGTTTATTGTTGTGTGTTAAGTCTGGCAATCCTCTAGGCGATGCACTGCGGTATGGAGGGCTGGGTATTTTTTCTCTGCTTTTGAGATGTTTCCCTTGTAGTCTCAGGCCTACTTTAGTGTGCAAAATCTGACTGCAGTGCAAAAGAAGTCCCAGCTATCTGACTTCTTTATGTCTGCTGTTTCACTGAAGAACCAGTAAGGTAATTCCTTCAGCCTTTTGTTTAAAAAATGGCAGAACTCTGATTTAGAGCATGCACTGAATGTCAATTTAAAAGTTGTTGTTACTTGGATAATGACAGAAAGTTGTAAGTTTTTAAATTGATGATGATTTCATGCACTTTAATTTAAATAAAAAATGTAAAGCATTAATTGAATAAGTTGTAATGCTTATGAACTACATTTGTGAATATGCACAGCATTCTATGAGATGCAGCTTTTCTAATTAGTGGAAGATAAAATGTTTATAAATTCAGAAGATTATTTTACATATTCTGTATAATTAGGGATCCTGTTTTATTTTGCAAATATAATTTGACTAGTGGTGTTGATAATGGATGTTGTACATTTGATGTCACCAAAACCAAATAAAACAAATTTGGGTCAAAATTAGGGCCAGAAACCGTGGCAGCAAAATGGAGTATTCTGGAGCAGCAAGTTGTCAACCTTGCTGGCAAACTTTTGCTGAAATATTGAGTAGAGAAATTGGAAAGATATATTTGTGTATAGAAGTAAGCTGGTGGATCTTTCTATGTATTCCTGTCTTTAATTATATTAAAGGTGCAGGATAGAAAATAAACAAACTTAGGCTTGTTGGAATAAATCTAAGAATCCTGCAGCTAAAGGACTGTCTTTCAAAAATGGAAAGCATGCTTCACTTTGTGGTAGCTACTCGAAAGGAAACAAAATATAGCTTGGAATCCACGTTTTCATAAATTAATGACCTGACTAATAGAAACAGTTATTGAAACACAGTTTTCCTTACATAGGAATGGAACAGTTGTTCCTGTTGGTGACAATTGATTATGTACAATTTTCTCCACTCACAAAATAAATTGTTCATTAAAATAATCCTGCACGTGTCAAATTAAATGTCCATTGAATTACAAATATTGCTACTTAGTACATCTTCCTCATTGCAATGAATAAATGGATTAGCACCATGAACCCGTATGAAGCAAAGAAAGAAGGTAGTGCACCAAAACAGAAGGAGATGTTATTCTTGGTTGAATATTATTATGAACATTGTTAACTTGCAACATTACAAAATTGCAGAAGTATGATGACACTGTAAATAACAAGTCTCAATTTGTGTAAAACTGTTGTGTGATGGGGATATTGTACAGATTTTGTACTTGAACTTCCAAATACAGTACATAAAAACTGGATGTGTTAGATATCTGGATTTGGAAAAGAATCAAACAGTCACTGCACATTCCTAAATAACCCGCATCTTCCTTTGTTACTGATACCATGGCTTATATTTAAACTGTAAGGAAAAAAAGATCAAAACTCCATAATATAATTAATTCAAAATTTATCCTCAGCATTATTCCCAACTGAGAAAGTTCCTTTGAATGTTGTCAGAGCAATGCAAAGTATATTTTTTGGTTTAAGAGTAGCTAACTCATTTATGCCTGGTGAACAGCGAAAACTCGCAAGTACCAATTAAAAAAATAATAATTTAGCAGTGTTATCTTTCTGCTAATCTGTATTTCATACTAGCAATGAGTTTGTGTTGTTGCTGCAAACTATTATTTTTTTTTTGTATGATAAGAGCTTTACTTTGAATTTATTGCTTGCTGTAGCTATTGAAACTTTTTTCCCGCACATTTCTTTCTTTAAATGTTTGCTTTCATTGTTCAGATATACATTATTAGTTCTACATGCCTTGAATATTCTATATATATATTTAAGAATGTATTTTTCTTAACAAATCAGTATTGTATCCAATAAAACATATAATAGATCCAATGACTATGTTTTTTTGCAGATGTGGTACTAATTTCATGCAAGGAGTAAGAAATACCAATTATGTTTTAAGGTGCCAAAATTATCTGTATTACCAGATAGCAATAAAGTTATGTTTAGTTTCATTTCTCAATTTGTAAGTTTAACTGGCCCAATTTCAAATTCATGTTACTCAGTACTTTTCTTGTTCCTGTTTGTCATTGTAAACACATTATTTATGATGCTATCCTTGATTCCCACATCATTAATATTTTGCTCCAATTTAAAAATATGTAGGGGCTTTGACAAACAATGGGTTGCAGGGGATGTTCAGATCCCACATCATCCCATCTCGTGTTATCATTCTGTAGTCAAAGTAACACAGAGGATTATTGAACTCCATGAACAACTTCAATAGGAATCCCCAAAATAATGATTACCAAACAAAAGTTTTATTTATATATGAGTAAAAGCTTCATTGAAGCTATGCATGTCTCAGTGTCTGGCTGGGAGAGGTGGCATTACTTTGACTGAGCAGCAGGAAGTGCGGAAATCTGAAGCTGAGCACTCTACATCGTGATTTAAACCCTCCTAACTTACAGGAATGGAGAGGGAAGGCAAACAATGTGGAAGGCTTGCTTACCTTTCTATTTTTATACTGAAGTCACTTTCTGAATGATTGCAGAGTAATTAAAATGAATTCTGAGTTGGGCATATGGTTATAAGTGATAGGAGCAGAATTAGGCTGTTCGGCCCATCAAGTCCACCCTGCCATTCAATCATGGCTGATCTATCTCTCCCTCCTAACCCCATTATCCTGCCTTCTCCCCATAACCCCTGACACCCCTACTAATCATATGCTTTGAGATTGCATTTGAATGGGTTGATGATCGTTTGAAGGGATGGGGTTATGAGGTTAGGTTGGTGACAAGGCCACATCAACCCTGCACCAAGGGAAACAGCATCTGAACAGTTGAGGGAGATATCTCACAGAGGGTCTCACCCATACCACGGGGGCCATGGTTAAGTTAACACCATAATTCAAGTCAATTTCAGAGGGGAAATCATTGAAGTGGGGGCCTGTGTCCTGATCTGTGCAGCTTCCTGCTGCCAGACGTGCTCCTGCCTGGAACAAGCCACTGTCCTTTGCTGTGAATTCTTAATGTCACCTCCATCCTCGAACTTCCTTGCCTCTGGCCCCCTCAATACAGCTGCAGCCTGCACTCCTCTCCTCTCCGTCTGAGACACACTGCTATGGCAAACAGGCCACTGAAACCCAGTTAAGTAGAAGTACATTTCCAATTGATGCAGACAAATTAAATGGAAGATCACAAGAAGTTAAGCTTTCTGGAACTGAGTATGGGATTGGTTTGTCTATGCCCAACTATTGTGTGAAAATCGCCAATAAATCAAGCAAGGAAAACAGACGATGCTGGAAATGTTCAGCAGGCCTGGCAGCATCTGTGGAACGATGAAATAGAATTAACATTTCATATCATCTCATGGATATTACTCTGTTTTGTTTTGCTGATGGCTTCCGACAAACTTTGAAATTGAGTCATGCATTCTTTAGAGAAGGTCCAAATGATATTTAAGATGTAACATGCTAATTGATTTCACAACAACCCTTATGCACCTGAGCAGCAGAGGTACACTAATAGCCTTGTGAATGTCACAAACGTCAATGGCATCTTTAGCTTAAGGCTCCAATATTGACCCATCTGTAGTTTCCCAGCAATACGTCCATGTTTAGATGGGATTTTTCACACTGTGCTGCATAACATGACAACGTAACAAGAATTGGAGCCAAAAGAGACAGAGGAACAAAAGGAATCATCATAGAGGACAAATTTAAGTTGAGGGAGAAATGATCTGAAAAAAAGATAGGATAGAGATGTTTTATGAAAGGAACTCATCATTCTCTTGTTTGGTGACACCAACCACTCTCAACACTGCAATTTTGTTCACCTCCATTTTATCTGCTGTATCTTATCAGACTGAATCACTGCAGATATCTTTCAAAATTATTCATGGTGAATAGGAGCAGTTGCTGTTCTCTAAGCATGTTCTGCCATTTAATTGACATTGTGCCATGAAGAACATTATAATTTAGGCTACAGACTTTTCAGCATACTTTTCTCTCTTTTGTTTATTCACTCTTTCCTAATCTCATTTGTTTTAGTTTGATTAGTGTGGCATTACCTTACCTGAAATGCTTATGGCAAATAACATACATCTTGCAGGATAATGAATATATTGGAGTGCTCGGTGATTTTCTTGATCTTTATACGTTGCAGTTATGACACTTGGGTGACATAACTGTGGCACAAGGTGAAGAACTGCTGCCTCACAGCTTCAGCATTTTAAGCAAATGCTTTTAAGCAAAGTTTACAAGTTGTCCCTGTGACTGCATGGGTTCCCCAGGTGTTCCAGATTCCTCTCACATCCCAGAAACAGGCTGGTTGGTAGGTTCATTGGCCACTGTAAATGTTCCCTTGTGTGTAGATAAAGGAGAAATTAATGGGAATATAATGGGATGGATTAGCGTGTTGGGTGTAGGAAGGAACTGCAGATGCTGGTTTAAACCGAAGATGCATGGTCTTGACCCGAAACGTCGCCTATTCCTTTTCTCCAGAGATGCAGTCTGACCTGCTGAGTTACTCCAGCCATGTCTATTTTTAGTGCAAAGGGTACATAATGGTCAGCATGCACTCTGTTGCCTAAGCGACCTGCCTCCCTGCTGTATGACACTCTGATGCTATTTTTTATTTTCCAAAACGGTATTGGTGATCGATACTTCCTGGTAAATCAGAACTTTGAATTACTTAATTCTTGTCCTGGTCAAGTCTTGTGATATGATTTTATTTATCAAGAAATAATTAAACTTAACTATAATCTCTTCAAACCTTGGCATTTGTGCATGGTTTTGATAGTCATAATTGGAATGAAATGGGCAATGGCTTCAGAAGACAATGCTGATTTATTTCTGAAGGATGGACAATAAATGTGCACAATAAAGCAACACGTTAAGCTACTATTTATAAAGGCCATGTATTATAATTTCCTGTACAACTAAATGAAATTACCATGTAAGTCATTGGACTGGATGTTTGGCTGTAATTTTTTTAAAAACTTATTATTATCCTTGTAATATCATTGTTGAGGTGACCCGTTGCCTTGTCTAACACATTTCATTGTACCGTTGACCCTGTGTTAACCTACATATGACAAATAAAACTGAACTGAACTGAACTGAACTGAACTGAAATCTCTGGAGTTGTATTTGCTCAGATAGGAGGAACTTATTGGCCATAACATTGGCCTCGATGTCTTTTGCCTAAAGAAAGAAGCCCTAACCAGGACTGGCAATCCTGATTATTGCTCAATAATCTTTTCAATATCAATGGAGGTCAACATTGAATTAGGCCATGTTACCCTTATCGGCCTGTCCCACTTATGCGACTTTCTCGGCGACTGTTGGTACCCGTCATAGGATGTTACCGGTCGGCGAAAATTTTCAACATGTTGAAAATCCAGCAGCGACCAAAACAAGGTATGACTCTTTGGACGACTACTCACGACCGATGCAGGCTTCACCCCGCGACATGACGCCAAGGTGTCTCCAGTATGGTCGTGAGTAGCCTCCTCAGTCGTACAAAGAGTCGTAGCGTCTTTCTGGTCACCGCTGACTATTCAGTATTTTGAAAATCTTCAGCAACCAGCAATGACCTATGATGGGTGCCGGCAGTCGCCGAAAAAGTCGCGTAAGAAGGACAGGCCCATTAGTGGTTAATCAGTCGATTGATGGTTACTGTCACAACTCAAATGTGAACAATGGCTACTTGGTAGTGGTATTTGTATTGGTTTATTATTGTAATGGGTGGTGAGATAGAGTCATAGAGTGATACAGGGAGGAAACAGGCCCTTCGACCCAAGTTGCTCACACCGGCCAACAAGTGCACTAGTCCCACCTGCCTGCATTTGGTCAATATCCCTCCAAACTTGTCTTATCCATGTACCTGTCAAACTGTTTCTTAAAAGTTGCGATAGTCCCAGCCACAACTACCTCCTCTGGCAGCTTGTTCCATGCACCCACCATCCATTGGTGTGAAAACGTTACCCCTCAGATTATTTTCCCCTTCACCATTAACCTATGTCCTCTGGTCCTCAATTCCCTCCAAGTTGTTCTGTGCTCATGAATTTAAATTGTTCAAACTGCAATGGCCGGGAATCAAACCCGGGTCAACTGCTTGGAAGGCAGCTATGCTCACCACTATACCACCAGCGTAACATATTGTGAAAAACCATGTGCGTAACCACATTCAGGTAGATCATACCATATGTGAATACAATCACAACATTTAGTGCAAAATCAGAAAGGAAAATTTGAGTGGGGAACATAGTGTTACAGCCACAGAGAAAGTGCTTAGATTAGTTTAGCGATACAATGTGGAAACAGGCCCTTCGGCCCACCGGGTCCACTCCGACCAGCGATCACCCATACACTTGTTCTATCCTTCAGACTATGGACAAGTTACCAAAGCCAATTAAACTACAAATCTGCACATCTTTGTAATGTGAGAGGGAAACCGAAGCACCTGGAGAAAACTCACACAGTGACAGGGAGAACGTTCAAACTCCACACAGACAGCACCCATGTTCAAGATTGAACCCTGTGAGGCAGCAACACTACTGCTGCGCCACTGTTCCGCCCCTTGGCCAATAAGAAAATGGCAAGGGCCTCAACGAGATAGTTTGGCAGATCAGGAATATATTATTCGCATTATTGAGGTCTATAGTTAAGGTTCCTTGAGTAAGGTATGAAATGGTAGTCCACATTGATTCAACCGCACCCCAATATACAGTTAATCCCTATTGTCAAGAGGGAGGAATAGAATTGTTTTTTGTTAAAAATATCACGATCACCACAAACCCATTTATTTACATTGACAATGCAATAATAATCTCAGTAGTACATGTTCTAATGAGTCTAATTCAAACTCTGCATTAAGCAGCTGACTGCCTGCATAGTTCACCTGCTGTCAGTCCCAGAGGTAGCTAATTATCAACATTTTTTTTCAGAATGTAAAGCATATTGCCATGGTTGCAGGGAATTGGATGTTTTAAATTTTGGAATAGGCACTGTTTGCAGGCTCGAAAACATCTGATTCTCATGCTGCATGAGAGGAAGGCTGGTGCTACATCAGTGACAGAGGCTTGGGAGTTCCTTAGAGATTTCTCCCAGTCCGCCAGTATTATTCTGTTGGATGTGCTGTAGAAACATGACAAACATGTGGAGGTGGGGTTCCAGTTGAACTTCCCTCCAAGGTTGGTGGGAGGAATTGCATGACCGCTGTTTACGCCGTTCTAATTGTGATGCGATTCTTTTTAACTCTTTAATGTTTTCTTTTGAGGCATTGCCTTTTTTTGCCAACATCCTCGGGCTGCAGTCTGCTCTCCACTAACTCATCTGTACGACTGTTATTCATGGCTTAATTTAAATAGCTGATGTCGGTAGCTAGTACAGTTCTGGGAAAGAGCAATGTTGCCTCATAAAATCTGTCATGACCATCAGGTGTGAGCAGATGTGGTTTAGGTCACTAAATCTCATCATCACACTTCTCCCAGCGTTTAGCTTAGAATCTGCATTTTCCTGGAAGGTGTTTTTCAGCCCACTCGGTCTGTATTTTGAATGGTTAAAGGGTTAACACATTGCAGATAGAAAAAGAAACAAATAACAAATGATGAATGATAAAGTTCTTCTAATCTGCCCGACAAAGATCAGTAATTAAAGTGCTGAAGTTTACCTCCTCTTTATTCATGCAGTATTTGAATCCCTATTTCTATTCGTTCAGTATGAAAGTCTGATACATTGACTATGTATTTGGCATCCAGTGTGCATTATCAGAGATTTGTAGTTTCGGAACAAATGAGTGTAGTGTTAATATGGCTGAGTGCATGCTGCTGCGTGTAGGCTGAAAATTAAATTGTGGGGGAAAAATAAAAAATTGAGCGAGGGAAGGCAACTCCAACCTACTATCTTCCAGGTCATTTTGGAGTTGAAACAATGCTTGAGCAGCCAACCCACTCTCAGCCGGAATGTTTGCAATTTAATATTTTAATGAGGCCAGAAGCCCGACAGCTGCAGCAAGGTGATAACAGGCTTTGGAGAGATGCAAGCTCCCACTGTTCATGGGCCAGGAAGAACTGCATTGCTTTCGCTCTGACCCACCAATAGGGCTTGCAAAATGGACCCCTGCAGCAACTCCCTGAGCTGGAGTAGAATGGACGAAACCCCAGACTTACAGGTTTTACCTGAAACAAACTCTCACCACCACCGCCAATCTGCCAGCGTGATTCCAACTGCTTAGTCATCCCAGTCTGGTAAATGCGAATGCCTACACCTCAAATGATAATTTTATATATACTTTTGCATTCTAACTTTTTTTTTCTCCAAATATTTGTGTAATTTACATCCTATGCAAATTTGGGTCAAGATCCTTCTTCACCCAAACCGAAATGTCACTTATTTCTTTTCTTCAAAGATTCTGCCTGACCTGCTGAGTTACTGCAACATTTTGGGTCTATCTTCGGTATAAGCCAGTATCTGAAGAAGGGTTTTGGCCCAAAACATCACTAATTCCTTCTCTCCAGAGATGCTGCATGTCCCGCTGAGTTAAGGGCCTGTTCCACTTACGCAACTTTTTCGGCGACTGCCGGCACCCGTCATAGGTCGCCGCTGAATTTCCAACATGACCAGAAACACACAACGACTCTTTGGGTGACTAGGAGACTACTCACGACCATACAGGCGACACCTTGGCGACATGTCATGGGGTGAAGCCTGTATGGTCGTGAGTAGTCACCCAACGAGTCGTACCTTTTTCTGGTCGCTGTTGGATTTTCAACGCGTTAAAAATTTTCGGCAACCTGTAACGACCTATGAGTTGCCAAAAAAGTTGCGTAAGTGGGACAGGCCCTTTACTCCAGCAATTTGTGTCTTTCTGCAGTTCTTTCCTACACTCATTAACTAAAGTTTTTTATAGTCAATGAATTCAAGTATGCAGGTGACATATGGCTGGCAGGGTGGTGGGGACAGGGTGTAGGGCAAGGGTGTGGATTACGAGCTGTGAGGAGAATGCAAAGAGGCTCCAATGTGATTTTGGCAATTTGGTGAGCAGGCAAATGCATCGTAGATTAACTTTACGTGAATAAATGTGAGGTTACCCACTTTGGTTCTAAACACAAAGGAATGCATATTTTTCTGAATGGTGATAGATTGGGGAAACTGGGAAGGTGCGAGGGGAGCTGAAAGCAAGTATTCAGGTGCAGAAAGCAGTTGGGAAGGCAAGTGGTATGTTGGCCTTCATTATTAATTTGGGAGTATGAGATTATTAGTATGGGAACAGGAAAGTCTTGCTGCAGCTGTACAGGGTTTTAGTACCTGTGTAGCCGTGTGGTCTTCTGTGGACAGTTTTCTGTGGATACTTGTCTAAGTACATGGATAGCTTGTTCCATACACCCACTACCCTTTGTGTGAGATAGAACTTTCACAGAGTAGAGTATAGAGAACAATGAGATTTCATAGAAATCTATAAAACCTGAATGGAAAGAGGCAGATTAGAAGTTAGGAGGACTGGGCTGGAGAGTCTAGAACAAAGGGTCGCAGTCTCAGGATATGGGATACATTGTTGAGAACCGAGATCGACAGAAATATCTTCACCCAGGGAATGGTGAATATGTGGAACTCTCCATCACAGAAGGCAGTGAAGACCAAATCATTAAATATACTCAGCAGGAGGATGGATCAATATTTCAGCGCTGCAGGGATCAGTGACATCAGGAGAAGACTGGAGCGGGCTACTGAAACGGATTGTGCTGAGGCAGAGCAGACCTGGTATAACCATATAACAATTACAGCATGGAAACAGGCCATCTCGGCCCTTCTAGTCCGTGCCGAACATGTATTCTCCGCTAGTCCCATCTACCTGCACTCAGACCCATTCCTTTCCTGTTGTAGTATAGACAAGATATTCAGAACTTGACTCTTCCAGTAGAAAATCAGAATTCATTGTTTCATTCAAAGGGAAGTAGAAATCTGTAACTCTTTTCCTAAACGGCCCCTGGATGCCGAATCAAAACGTAGATTGGTTAACCTTGGTTCAGCAAACTCCAGTATTGAGGGAATCCAATATAATGAAGGAAAAATCAGATATAATACGGTTAGATAACGGAGCATGGTTAAGGGGCTGTGTGATGTAATCCTGTTTCTTTTCTTCGATACAGTGGTATTGCTTTGCATTTAGTGGGGCCTTAATTGTAGAGGCAGTGTAACTAAAATTGCCAATTCATGTTAAAGCGCAATTGGAGTACATTACATAGAGTCAGACAGCAAAGAGATAGACCCTTCGGCCCATTCTCCCCATGCTGACACCATTTCAGATTTAGACATCCAGTGGATCACAACAGTCATGAAGAGTCTTAAACAGAATCTTGTACATTCAATGCAGACCGAGGTGCTCTGCAAAATTCCAAGTATTTACATTTCTCTTGGGCCATTCACTCTTGTTACAGCTTCAGCATTAGGGTGGCAGATACTCGAGCTAAACAATATAAGTAGATTCCCCCTCTCTTTCCCAAATTCTCCAGCAGTGATTTGGGAAATGTTCATACAGAATGCACAAGAAGCATACTAGTTAACCAGCAAATTAGTTAACCATTCAAACATATTTTGAATCTATAATCTGAGGAAGGACATTCTTGCCATAGAGGGAGTACAGAGAAGGTTCACCGGACTGATTCCTGGGATGTCAGGACTTTCATATGAAGAAAGACTGGATAGACTCGGCTTGTACTCGCTAGAATTTAGAAGATTGAGGGGGGAATCTTATAGAAACTTACAAAATTCTTAAGGGGTTGGACAGGCTAGATGCAGGAAGATTGTTCCCGATGTTGGGGAAGTACAGAACAAGGGGTCACAGTTTAAGGATAAGGGGGAAATCTTTTAGGACCGAGATGAGAAAAAAAAAAATTCACACAGAGAGTGGTGAATCTCTGGAATTCTCTGCCGCAGAAGGTAGTTGAGGCCAGTTCATTGGCTATATAAAAGAAGAAATAAAACCAAAAACTTGCAAAACGATTGGTGACAAAAATCATTCATAGAAAATACACATCGATAAACTTTCCATTGTTATCAACTTTTAATTAAATAGTTCTTGCAAAATGATCAAAACCTATGTGCATATTTTAAAAGTCAGGGTCACTAATTAGTATTATAAAATAAGATAAATTCCGCTCAAAGTATGATTTTTGTGATGGTATGCACAGGTGTAGCGTAACAATACTGCTAAATAGTTAGACATTAATCATTTGTTTCCTGCCACATAATGCATATGTTTATGAATTGTCTGTATTGGCACCATTTTGCTTACAAAAACACTGTTGATAGGTAATATAGTGGAACAGAGATCTATAACTTTAAGACCTGATTATTTAGTAAGGATTCAATAATTTACATTTATTTCCACAAAATGGAGAATTAGGGGTGTTAGTCAATATGTTGCGAGAGAATAGGTTACAGGGAAGTTCATATTAAAATGGGATTGATTTGAGAGCTGCCATTAATTCTGGGCCAAATGTGTTTTTTTGAAGTCTTAAAGAATAATGTGTGCAGATGAAAAGTTTATTCTTTGTCAGCAGGGAATGTTATACATTATTTCTCAGGTGATCGTGTTGCAATTTTACAAAAGCCCAACCAACTCCAGTTTGTTCCTGCATAATTTCTTCAAGGTCTGGTTCGTCCTGTCTATGTTTTGTGGGCTGGGAGGATTGGAAGTATCTGCTTTCAGAGCAGTCATTTAATGGATCTTAAATTAGAATGCCTGGATAAATTATAGGAACCGTTTGAGATGGATCCAAATTTGAGATAGACATGACCCTGAGTTCTTTATTCTATATGCGCTCATTTGCATTGAGACCACGAGCTTTCACAGTCTTGTAAAGGATGCAAAAGCGATGAAATGTTCGCAGTTTGAGCATAAGTGTAGTTAATAATTTGTACATCAACCTCATGGTTCTTGCTGTCTAATTCCATTTTACCATGGCTAATGCTGTCATAGTGTTTACTGTGCAACCAGCAGTTCTGATGGAAGCTATTACAGGAAATGTCGTCTTCTCATTGTGTGTCAGGAGCTAACTAACCTGATCTACCCCCGACACTTCTATTTTCACGTAGCATTTCAGTCACTTTTATTCTTCTGATGTTCAGAAATTACTCAGTCTGCTCATGAAATCATTTGATCCTTGTTGCGCATACTCTATGGCCTCAAATTACATGAAAGGTGGTGAATTCCTGAGCAATTTATCATTTGAGAAAGGTGATCGTCTGTGAGATACGATGCCAGTTTGGGTCAGCAGCTTGATAGTCTGTGAAATATTGCATCATTTTGCATCATCAGCTTGTTGTGTCTGTCTGGGGCTTCACCTAAAGGCGGCTGCAACTGAGAAGTGATGACGCTAACGGAGGTTAAAATAAAAATTCACATGATATGAAAAATATTGATGGATGGCTGAAGATTACAAGCAGTAATTCTGTCTCAGGGTTCAAATGACAAACACATTTCCTTTGTGGTAAATTCTGAAAAACGCAATAGGATTACTGCTTTGCAATCGGTTTGCCGCCCACTCAGTTTTCTTCATATAGCACCCTTCCAGGCAACTGTTAAAAATGCCTGCATAAAACAATGTTGTGACTTATGTTACATGCCACCTCCACATCATACTCTAGCCAGGGAAAAACCTGCTCAAGTAGACAGACCTGAATTTTCATCAACAGTATTCAAATGTTTGTTAAATGCTAATATTAGCAAAGAGTAACTGGAATAGTTGGCTTTAAAACTTCTTTTCACAACAGCTGCCTAGTTAAAGTGGTGGGAAGTTGAAGTGGTGTGATAACATATCCAATACCTGCATTCAATTCAGGTGCCTTCACACCTCATTTCTGCTGTTATGGTTTGTGAAGATGTCAAAATCGCTCTGTAACAATGGACGATATATGGTGAAAATGGATTGTACAAACAATGTTTTCTACATGGCCTGGAAAAAAGTGTGTGTGAAAATTTTTTACAACATAATCCAGTTATCCAGTGGTTAAACATGAGGTTTAATTCAAGATAATTTGGAACTTTATACTTGATTTGTTCATTTTTGCAGCCCACTGCAGAAGGAAGCATCGAGCTTGCACTGACAACCAGGGTGGGATTAACTTGATGTCATATACATGTTCTTTATCTGCATTGTAGTGAAAACACCCCCAGCAAATATTTAAGCTTCCTTTGGAAGTTGTGATCGAACTTTCCTTGAGGTTCAAGGTAAAGGGGAAAAGATTTAATAGGAATCTGAGGGGTAACTTTTTCACACCAAGGGTGGTAACTTTTTCACACCAAGGGAACAAGCTGCCAGATGATGTAGTTGAGGCTGGGACTTTCCCAACATTTAAGAAACAGTTAGACAGGTACATGGAAAGGACAGGTTTGGAAGGATATGGACCAAGCGCAGGCAAGTAGGCCAAGTGTAGCTGGGACATATTGGCTGGTGTGGGCAAGTTGGGCTGAAGGGCCTGTTTCCACACTGTTTCACTCTATGAATGTGCTATTATTTCTCTTTCATAAGGTTCATTTATTGTCACATACACCGATTGGTGTAGTGAATTTGACTGGCCAGGTCAGTCATACAATTTTAAAAAAAGCAACTGACTCAAAAACACATTTTAACATAAACATCCATCACAGTGACTCCCACACATTCCTCACTGTGATAGAAAGAGAAAAAGTTCAAGTCCTTCCCTTGTTGTTCTTCCTTGGTCGGGGGCCTCGAGCCCTCCGTTGACTGGATGGTCTTGACTCCCGTAGCCGGCGGCGTTCAGGCCCTCCGCGTCGAGGCAATCCACTTCCGCAACGGGGGGATGTCAGCTCCCCGCGCCAGGCGATCGAACCTCGTGTCGGGGCTGGACGAACCTTCTGCGGCGTTGGAGCTCCAGACTAGCCTCTCCCGAGACTGCGAGCCCTTGATGGTAAGTTCGCAGGCCGCGGTGGGAGCGATCCCAGGCAAGGGATCCCCTCCGATGATAAGTCCGGTCCCCGCGGTGGGGCTCACGACAGGCCGAGGGAAGCGAAACTTGATCACCTCTCCGGGAAGGTGAGAACCTGAAGAAAATAGTTTCCCCTCCCCCCCCCACACACATAAAACAAACAGAAGAACATTAAAACAAACTTTAAACAAATGCTAAAAATAACAAAAAGGATGAAAAAAACGCCGGCAGGGCCACCATCTCCCTCCTCCGGCGCTCCCTGTCCTTCCAATAATAGTTCTTGCATATTGTAATTGTCATATGTCCAAAAATAACCAATGAAATACTTACCTCCTGTAGCACAACGGACACGTAAAGATATTACTATGTAAATATTACCCTTCCTCACCCTACAATGGTGCAGTTGAACTGGAACTTCAGCTGATTTAGTCACTGTCACACTGCATGGCAACTCAGTTATGCTGGAGGCCTAAGACTAGACTTTGTACATTTTCAGCCAAAAAAATGTGCTGCCTGGCCCTGTAACACCCTGATCTCCTGCATGCTAACCATTTTAAGTCCCATGTTGACATGGGAGGTGGGGGCTTAAGGGTGTGAGTAAATGCACACTTTAGTTGCAGGGCTCTCAGTTCAACACTGCTTCTGTTTTTAAGATGGGTGGGGTTCCCACAAGATATCCTGTTCCATCGTCCCCCTGCAAGGTGCTAGAAGGAGCATCACATGTTGAATAACTGTTCCTAATAGGGAATCTTGTCATGGGAGATAGACACAAAAAGCTGGAGTAATGCCCCTGTCCCACTTAGGAAACCTGAACGGAAACCTCTGGAGACTTTGCGCCCCACCCAAGGTTTCCGTGCGGTTCCCGGAGGTTGCAGGTGGTTGTCGGAGGTTGCAGGTAGTGGAAGCAGGTATGGAGACTGTCAAAAACCTCCGGGAACCGCGCAGAAAGTGGGACAGTGGGTCAGACAGCATCTCTGGAGAAAAGGAAAAGGAAAAGCTGTTACTCAATTTGCGTTTGACATCACTCTGACAATGGAGGAGGCCAGGGACAGAAAGGTCCGTGTGGGAATGGGAAGGGGAAGTCATGTTTTTGGCAACCGGGAGATCAGGTAGGCCCAGGCGGACTGTGCAAAGGTGTGGCAACCGGATAAATTGGAGGAACAGCACCTCATATTTTGCTTGGGCAGCATTCAACCCAGTGGTATAAATATTGATTTATCTAACTTAAAGTAACTCTTGCATCCCCTCCTCTCGCCATTCCACCCCCAACGGTCATACTAGCTTCAAAGTCCTGTTGAGTCTCATGTAACTCATTTTCACCTAGCTCCTAGTTAACAATGGCCTGGTTCCTTTATCATCATTACTTTTTTGCAAATCTTTCATGAATTTGTTCTATATTTCTCTATATCACCGTCTATATCTCTTGTTTCCCTTTTCCCCGACTCTCAGTCTGAAGAAGGGTCTCGACCCAAAATGTCACTTTTCTCCAGAGATGCTGTCTGACCTGCTGAGTTACTTCAACATTTTGTGTCTATCTTTAAACCAGCATCTGCAGTTCCTTCCTATTCAAACTTGTCATGGGCATGAGTGATTTACAATAGTAAGTGATTGGTCAATGTTCCTGAATGGTGAGTTAAATTGATTTTCAGGCATATATTGGTGAACGAAACAAAGCCATGTGATCCTGTTTCCAGGCAGTTATTGAGGGTGGCTTTGACAGAGAATGGGCTGATATCTCCTCATCATCAAATCTTCTACCAATGGAAACAGTTCATCTTTTGTTACTCCACTAAAACTCTTGATCTTGAACATTGGTAAATCATCCTTTAATGTTTTTTTGCTATAAGGAGAACAGCTACGGCCTGCAGTCTTAACATAACTGAAATCCTTCCTCTCTGGAAGCATTCCAGTAAATCTGCACTGTATCTCTAATGCATTGTCATCTTTTCAAGTGCCTGGTGCCTGGAATTGAATACGATAATCCAACTCAGATTTAACAAACGCGTTGAGCATAATGTCCTTGTTTTTGTTTCCTAGTGCTAATTGTTAGAGAGCAAAATTAGTCCTGAATCTGCTGCAGTAAACACTGAAGGGAAATGCAGTTTGGAAGTGAAAGCACTATGTGAAGTGACAAAGGAGCTCCACATTTAACATCAGTGCCCACTGAAATCTGAACATTTCACCGAGCAAATCTGAAAGTACTATTTTTTGAAAATGTTATTGCATTAATTAAAATAAATAATGGAAATAACACACCAGAAAGAAAAGGGAAAACGATGTAGCATTAACTCTGTTCAAAGATTGACGACACAAATGTTAATTCTATTTCTCTCTTCACAGAAACTGACTGACCTCTGAATTTTGTCTAACAATTTGTTTTATTTTAAAAAAGCATTAGATTAGACTTTCGCTTCCTGGGCACTTAGTCCGAGAATTCTAATTTGCTGCATAATGTTTTTGTTTGCTTACACATTTGAATTGCTAAAAAGAAAAATCACCAAAGAAATTAGGGACTTGTATTCTCCATTGCATATGCTAGAATTTTCATTTTGGGCCCCACCATGTGTCTGGCACCATGTGTCTGGGGCTTGGACAAATGTAGTAGCATCTAATCGGCCGACACAGCATGTCTGAATAACACCTCCATGATCTTTAGGTTTCTTACGCTGAGATAGGGTTGTCCTGTTACATATTAAAGGAAACATGTGGAAGCTTAGAATTTGGTGGCTGGGCTTTGTCTTCAAACAGGACTCCAAAGGTGGCTTCCGTCCTTTAAATTCCGTGCCATCTAACCTGATCATGACTTCAACACCCACCCCCAGGAGATGATGCCCCGAAACAAACTTTGGAACCCTAAATTTGACCAGCAAGCTGGCTCCCTGCTGACCTTAACATCCATGATTTGCAACGCATTTCTTAGTTTGCTCACTATTAAATGGCAGATGGTAATAATAATAATAATAATAAATTTTATTTTCGGGCGCCTTTCAAATCTCAAGGACACCTTACAAAGATTAACAGAAGAGAAAAAAACATATAGTTGGAGCAAAAATAAATAATAAGGACATCATCAATACACAAATTAAAGATAGAAATCGCTCCAAAGACACAAAATCAAAAAAAATCAAAAAACACAATGTGAAGAGAGAGCAGCGGCAGCTAAAGCACGCCAGCGTCCACTCTCTCTTCCGACAGCCATCTTGGACACAGACTAACATAGTAACTACACACAGAAAAATCATCCCCCCACAAAGGTTACCACTGTGGGGGAAGGCACAAAGTCCAGTCCCCAACCCCAGTTCTCCCAGAAGTCAGGCCTATTTGAGGCCACCGCTATTGCCTCTATGGAGGCCCGATGTTCCTGGCCGTTCTGGCCGGGCGGAGTTGTCCCGGTGTCGGGAGAGTCCTCACAGTGGCTGGGCCACCTGGAACGGCCGCTTCCTAGCAGGGGATTGTCGGCTTCCGAAGCCGACAGGGACGCACCGGGTTGGAGCTCCCAGGCTCCCGATGTTAAAGACGGAGCCGCCCGCTCCGCTCCGCAGACCCGCAGCCCGGAGGTGTTGATCTCAGCGGTCACATCTCACCGGAGCTCCAGCGCGTCAATCCAGCGCGGTGACCCAGGCAAGGCATCGCCCGCTCCACACTACGATAGCGCTCCAGCGCTGTGCCACCACCGAAGCCGAGGTGCTGGGCGGTCCCCGCCAGGTAACGGCGCTCCAAGCCCGCTGGTAGCCCGGAGAAAAAGCTGCCTCACCGACCAGGTAGGGACCTAGAAGTAAGATTACCTCCTTCCCCTCACATTAAGAAATCCATTTCTCCTACAAACAAAATACAAGACTTACTAAAAACTGGAAAAAAAATGGATTAAACGGACGGCAGCTGGTTAGCAGCTGTTCCCCAAGATGGCTCCTCCTTCAATGATGGTAGAGAGGAAACCTTTTTCAGGGAAATCCAATGATGTACAAAGGCTTGGAAAAATACATTTGTAGGCTCTCCACATTTTAACACATTGTCTCAGATGTCAAATGATGTCCTCACCTTAATATCAAAGTTAGAGTCTCACATGACACAAGGTTTTAAAGACAATGAGGAGGAATTGGAAATGTCTGCACTTAAGGCTGCACTCTAGCTTAATGCATACGTCATCTTGTGAGGAATGATTTTATCATATGAAAAAAGTGCAATATTCCACCTTTTTATAAAAATAAACACATTTAAAATTGGTACCAAATGGATCCCTGAAATAGGTCCTGGTGAAAGAATATACTGAATGAGGGATTTTGGTTAATGGTTAAAGTAAACACAAAATGTACTTTCAAACAAATCCTGCTGCATTTTGCCCCCTTCTTTGGACTACTGTGCTATATAACTCTTTAAATCTGCACTCTTCCTATTTTATGACATATTTCCAAGACTCTGCAGAAGACATCTGGCACAAAAAGTAGTCTTCTGTGTATATACATCCAGCAAATGTGATTTGCTGCATTTGTAAGAGGAAAAAGTTCCATTACTTATCTATTGAAATGTGACATTGAGTTAGACAGGGTGAACTGTTTTCACTGAATCATCATCCCCCTCAGAATCCAATGCATTACACACATTATTCATGTGACAATCAGATATCTTCATAACATTGTTTTGACTTTCCATGGTAGATAGGATTTGAACTCAACTTTAGTTCAGGTAAGATATGTCCATGGGAATAATCACATAAATAGAGGAACACCCTGGCAACAGCCTTTTTCTCCTTTGCAGACAACCTTCATACTTAAGATGTGCCATATACCTTGGGCATAATAAACAAGTACAATAATGTGAAGTGCTTGAAATGGCATTTCCCAGACACTGCGGCAGTCTCCACTGTAGGAGACTGCACAAAGGAGACAAGACCCTAATGAAAGGTGTGCAGAAAAACCAAACAAACCAACCTTGGTAATGATGCCAGCAAAGTTTCTCACTGTGCAGCTTGATGAGTGGGAGTCAGGTTCAACACCAATTCATTATGAACCTCTGTCTATTCTTCTGATGCTTGTGATTTTATTAGAGAATCCCATCTCTTGCAGGTGAAGCAAACAGCCTTTGTTTCATCTCTGACAGAGCAATGGAAAGTGTAAAGAGAAACTTTGAACAATTAATCACTCAAGTCTTTATCTCAATTTGCTCATCAAAGATGAATTACATTTCCTTATGAATGCTGCCAGGCTTTTCATGTCAACCTGATCGTTAAAAATAGGAGGTTTCAGGACCAGCACCCTTCTGCAATAAATTAGTAAGATTAAACGAGAACTTACCAGTTCGAAGTTTGATCATTATTTTATGAGGAGTAACGTTGAGGGATTACGTGAAGAACCCGCCAGGGCGCATGCGTGTCATTCTTCAAAGCAGCGGTGTGAAATCACAGATAACAGTAGATGACTGAAGATAGTAAAATTAGAGAAGAGGATACCAGTTGAACTTTATGATCAAGGGTGGGAGCGGAGGACACGTAATCCCTCAACGTTACTCCTCACAAAATAATGATCAAACTTCGAACTGGTAAGTACTCGTTTAATCTTACTATTTTACTTCGGAGTCATGTGAGTGACTACGTGAAGATTTCAAAGCTCTGTGATTTCATGCCGTGGAAATGAGTCCATGCATCACATCTGCTTTAATTGACTAAGGGAGGAATTGTGTTAACATGTTTAAACATGAATCTGATATTGAAAATACATGATAAATTTATTAACAACAAATTATAGCCCCTATTTTATGGGGTGAAATCATATTACAGAACTTAAAATTGATTCTGCAAAAGTTCCAGGTTTAACCACTGGTTTATGGTAGAATTGTTGGAACGTTTTTTCCCTTGACCATCCTGCTGTCTCCAGGATTTGGTCCATCGGTACGTCCAACTCCATAGCTGCCGATGTAGCTGCAGCCCTGGTGGAATGAGATTTGAATATGTTAGTATCCACCCCAGCTGTTGTTAAAACCTGTTTCAGCCATCCCGAAATAGTTTGAACCGACACTTTCTTGTGGGGTTGCTTGTGGCTGATTAGTAGTGCCATCTCATTGCCTCTGATGTTTTTGGTGTTCTCCATATATAACAATAAATGTCTTATTATACAGAGACGATCATCTATAGGGTAGGCTCTAAATTCTATTTTGAGGCCTGATGATCCCGTTCTGTTCTGTTTGACTAATTTGTGAATATTATATTCGTTATATTTTTTGTTGAAGAAGTCATTTTGTCCAGCCTTAACTTATGTAAAGACTGTACCCTTTGTGCTGTGACCAAAGCCATCAGCATGACTGTTTTATGAGTCAGTTTTTGCAGGGATAGAGCTGTTGCTGGAGACCAGTTCCTTAGCAACGTTAGGACAATACTCACATCCCATATTTGAGAGTACATGGTTCTTGGGAGATTGATATTAAAAATTCCCCTCATAAGTTTGGTTACCAGGGGGTGAGTCCCAACAGAATGACGCTCTGATCCTCGCCATAGATATGCTGAAAGGGCACTTCTGGAGCAGTTAATGGCACTGTAACTGAACCCCTCATCATAATGGAGGCCTGCCAGGAATTCCAGAACAGACGTTATGTTCATCGAGCTGTAAGTGATGTTGTTTCTGTGACAATATATCTCCCATTTCCTGATGTATACCAGATATTGTTTTTTGGTGGACTGCCTGTGAGCCGCTGAGATAATGTTCAATGTTCAGTCCGTCAGTCCCAGTTCCAGTAGAGGTTTTTTAAACTCTACAAATTAATAAGTTTGTCGTTTTATGACATGGATGGCTATCCCCAGTTACGGGATGAACCAACAAATCTGGTCATTTCAGGATGGTGATACATGGTTCTAAGACCATGTCGAGTATCACAGGGAACCATGGTTGAGTAGGCCGATCGGGCACTACCAAAATACCAGACGCCGAGTCTTGTTGTATTTTCCGTAATACCCGACTGATGAGGCAGAAAGGAGGGAATGCATAGAAAAACAATTTCCCCCAATGCAGCGAAAAAGCATCTATCGCTGATGCCCCAAGATCTGGTTCCCAAGAAACATAGTTTGGTAACTGGTGATTGAGTCTAGATGCAAATAGATCGATATCTGGTGTTCCATACCGTGCTACAATTTCAGCAAATACTTTTATATCCAGCATCCATTCGATGTTTTCATTGAATTTGCGTGACCTGGTGTCTGCCACTGAATTTAGGTTACCTGGTAGGTAAGTAGCTGATATCCAAATATTTCTCTGGATACACCATTACCAAATTGTATTAGCCAGATTGTCACATGATGTCGATTTGATTCCACACATATGGTTAATATATGCCACCACAGTGGTATTGTCAATCTGTAGTCTAACATGCTGGTGATATATTCCAGAACAGTATGACTTTAGGCCATAGAACGCACCCAACATTTCCAGATAGTTTATGCCAAGTGTATGTAGTAATGATGCCTCCTGTGCATTCCATCTACCTCCACAGCTGGAGATGGAATTGGTAGCACCCCAACCAAGCACACTGGCATCAGTTTGTAGCACCACTGAGGGGTTGTTGATAATAATTGGGCTGGAACAATGCCGAATGTTATCCCTCCACCATTTTAATTCCATAATTGCTTTGATTGGTAGCTTCATTGGTCTGTCGAAATGACCAGCATTAATTTTGAGTGCTTGTATTTTTGCCCTTTTTAAATTTTGATAATACAAAGGTCCAAATTGTGTGGCTGGAAAAGCAGCCACTATTTTGCCAATCACCCTTGCTACCAATCTGATAGATAGTTCACTGATGTCAATGAGGTTGTTGCAGGCCTCAGTTAAGACTGTAGCCTTGTCCTTTGGTAAAGTTACCGACATGTGAACTGAGTCAATAGTGAACCCCAAATAATCCATTATGGTGGAAGGCGTTAGTTTAGATTTAACTGGATGGATGATAAACCCCAGTTTCTCAAACAATTATTTGGTGGCTGATACGGCTAGTTTGGCTAATTCCAAAGTTTTGCCCACAATCAATATGTCATCTAGATAGGCCATGATCATATATTTTTGTTTCCGAAGAAACGCTAGGGCTGGTTTCAAGATTTTTGTAAACAGCCTGGCGGCTGATGTTAATCCATTTGGTAGAGCTCTATACTGCCAGAGCTGCCCTATCCAGTTGAATTTTAAATAACGTCTGTGGTCAGTCCGTATAGGCACTGAATAGTAAGCATCATTTAAGTCAATGCTAGCCATGAAGTAGCCCTCAGAAATCAATTGTTTGGCAGTAAAAAAGGTTTCCATTTTGAAATGAATATATTGCACATATGTATTCAAGTTGGTCAACTCTATGATGATGCGACAACCACCATCTTTTTTGTTTTTGGTAAAGATATTAGACACAAATTCCAGAGAATCGCGTTGGGTTTTTTCAATTACCCCCTTTGCGTGAAGTGTCACCAGTTCAGCATGTGCTTCTAATTTTTTCTTTTCGTGAAAGTACGAAAGTTCGGTTCGGTACATGCTGAACTGGGGGGCTATTTTTGTGCACAAATTCAATGGTATATCCCTGGATACTGTTTAGGATATAAGTGTCTGTAGTTAATGTACTCCATGCATCAGAAAAGAAGTGTAATCTCCCACCGATATGTGTATTATCCACACTTCCTATAATTTGTAAGGGACCAGACCCACCTACCTCCATGGTTACCAGTGGAAGGTTTACTTCTTCCTGTGTGGTCTTCGAGGAGGTTGAGGCGCCGGTGTCCGGGTTTGGGTTTGGGTTTGGGGTTTGCGCATTTTCCACGAAGGCCGGTCTGGGCCATGGCCTAAAAAAGACCGCTGTCCTGTATGCCGGCCTTTGAGCTTTCACCAGCTTCTCCTGTTCTGCTGGTGGGTGCATAAGGGTGCTGTCTGTGGCTGTGGGAGGTCCTTGCTGTTGTCGCCTTTATGAGCCCCAGGGTTTTTGCCTCCTCATCGAGCTCCTTAACCTGCTTGGACAGGTTTCCACCAAATAATAATATTGGTGGCTTTGTGTCTCCAGGTTTGCACAGGCCTGCAAATTTTGGATTTAGGGCAGGTCGGATGGCACTCTTTCTGACACTATTGATTTCATACTGCGTATTGCAGAATAGTGCCAGTGCATCCTGTTGCTCTTGCGACATTTCCTTCCCATCCACTGTGCGAGCGAATGCTGTGATCCCTGCTGTTAGTAGTTTTAGTATTCTCTGGAGCTTGACATCCATGCTTCTAACTGCTGCTCCGACGTGTTTCCAAATACAATTATTCACGACTGGAACATTCAGGGATACGCAATTTCCTGGTGCCAGATATTTGGCAGTGGTGTCCATCACAGCCTGTTCCTGTAGTTGCTTAAATGACAGGACATCAATGCTGGCAGCTAGTTTCTGTTCTAGGTTCCGTCCAGTCTGATCTGGCTGTATGTAGTTGGACACCATGTCCAGTAGATTTTCTCCTTCCTGCACCCCCTGCACACTTGTAGTTTGTTCAGCAAACCCCTCTTCGGGGTCATCCCAGAATTGACCCCCAGTACTCCCCTCTGACGAGGGAGATGCACTGTGCAGCCCTACGTAAGGTGCTGCTGTGGGTGTTATGTATGACCCACGGTGACTAGACTCCATCTCCCGGAGTCTGTCACGTTGGAGCACTTGCTCCATGAGCCGCTCCAGTCGGACTCATCAGAGTCAACGGCTCTGTTTGTTTTTCGTTATGCCTTCCCGCCCGGCCGCGGTGTTGATCTGGCCGGTGCGGGGGCTAAGTCGGGCACAGCTGATCCCATTACGGGTGATTCCTGTGCCGCCGGCCGCTGCTGGCTGCCCGCAACTCCGCGGTCCTCCCCCGCCAGCTTTGTCGCAGCTCTGGTTGCTTTTGTAGATTTGTCCATCGTTTCCCCACCTGTGAAACAGTGTGGGAAAAATAAAGACCGCAGAGTAACTACTTACCTGTCGGTCCCGGCTTTTAAACTTGCCGCAGCGGGGGAACGTCGTTCCACCCCGCTTGTCGTTTCGCAATGTGTGTAGCGATATGTCATGCATACGCCCTTTCGGGTTCTTCACGTAGTCACTCACGTGACTCCGAAGTAAAATGGACAGTTTCCTGCATAACCACATTCTGCAAACTTTAAGTCTTCCATTACTCTGCTTACTACATCCTATCTTTCACAATTTACATTCCAACATATTTTGGCTCACAAAGCAGTTTTGATGAAGAGTCTTGGACATCAAATGCCAACTCTATTTCTCTGTCTACAGATGCTGCCTGACCTGCTGACTATTGATAACATTTTCTGTTTTGATACCTTAGCTGTTATTCTGGCAGAAATGACTATGTTTTCATATCCCTCATCGACTCATTTGGTGTTATTTCTGTAACTTACTCTGAAAAATCTGCGATCTCTGTGTCATGCCTCTTATCCAACCCAAATACATTTTCCCAACTGGTGTCAGCCAATCCTTGGGTCTAAACTCTGGAATGGCCTCCCCAGACCTTTCTGTTTCTGAACTAACTCTCCTCTTTTAGGGCCTCTTCCGTTAAATTCTAATTACGGATATTGACCTGAATTGTTAACACTGTTTCCCATTTTAAAGCTCGACCCGAAACGTTGCCTATTTCCTTTGCTCCATAGATGCTGCCTCACCCGTTGAGTTTCTCCAGCATTTTTATCTACCCTAAACCCATTTTAAAGCTGCTGCCCTGCCTGTATTCTGACATGTTCTATTTCTGTTTTAGATTTTCATCTCTGCATTTTTTTTCACAACCAAAATCTATCTGCTTGGCCTAGCTTGGTCATCTGTCCTAATGGTTCTTATCATGAATCAGTACCAAATACGCCTGTAAAACACCTTTGGATGTTCATAGCCATTGGGTTGTTTATGCTTTATCCACCTGTGTCTGCAGCACTCTCTTGGGTTTAAAGTCAGAGTACAAATGTCAGACACTAACCACTTCCGATTTATTAACATTTAGAAAACTTAATAATCTTTTGCATCTTCATGGCTTCTATTTAATAAAAAAGCTTTTCCCCTTATTTTGGCAAGTTAGTTCTGCCTGTTCTGCGCACATTTAAAAAGGCATGATTAAAATAGTATCCACATTTAATGGTGAGATGCATAAGAATTATGATGCAGGCTCAGCCTTCATGTATTATCAAAATGATGATCAGTAGATGTTTAATTTTTAAAGGATTATGCAGTTGGTTCATGTATGTGGCACTGAAGTGAGAGGTCGGCTGTGATTCTACTGGCATGAGTGGTCATGAATAGGTATGACAAACAGTCTACTATTGCTCCTGTTTCTTATATAGTCAGAAGGTGTTTTATGTATCCAATGACCAAAATCGCTCAAAGTTAGTTCACCAGTACCAAATAATAATCAAAGACATTAATGGAATGTTGGTCTTTATCTTGAATAGAAATTGAAAGCAACAGTGAGGAAACAATAATTCTGTTATGACCAGCCTTGACCAAACCACATCCAGAACATGGTGTTCAGTGTTCAGCACCAAACCTTGGGACAGCACTTTGAGAATTGATGATTCACTGTAGATTCAGCAAAATGAGAAATGGAGTTCAAAGAATTGAAATGTATTTTATGATGGTTAACATATGTTTGGGATTTTGAAACAGTAGAGATTCTGAAACAGTATGGTAATGTTAGAGGCTAGATGCCAAGATGCTTTTGTGAGGGGAATCCAAGGGGGCAGCACAGTGGCATAGCTAGTAGAGAGCCTGCCTCACAGCTCCAGTGATCTGGGTATTATCCTGATCTCTGGTGCCGTCTGTGTGGAGTTTGCATGTTGCCCCTGTGACTATACTCATCCCACACCCCAAAGACATTTTAGTTGGTGGGTTAATCACCCACTCTCAGTTACCGCTAGTGGTGTGTGGGTGAGTTGTAGAATCTGTGAGGAGCTGATGGAAATGTGAGGAAAATAAAATGAGGATTAAAATGAGGTGAGTACAAAGTAGTGTTTAATAGTTGGCATGTACTGAAGGAGCTGATTTCTGTAATTTATAACTCTTCAAAAAAGATAAAATAAATAGAATGAAATCAGAAAGCATTTCCACAGAGTGGGGAGCAGAAATCTGAATCTTCTTGTAACACTGGACATGCTCAAATTGAAATGTTTCTAAATGATACCTGTTAAATTACTGTAGGGAGGAACTGCAGATGCTGGTTTAAACCAAACATAGACACAAAATGCTGGAGTAACTCAGTGGGACAGGCAGCATCTCTGGATAAAAGGAATGGGTGACGTTTTGGGTCTGAAGAAGAGTCTTGACCCGAAGCGTCACCCATTCCTTCGATCCAGGGATGCTGCCTGTCCCGCTGAGTTACTCCAGCATTTTGTGTCCATCTCCTGTTAAATTCTTGTTAAATATAAGCATCAAAGGGATTGAAATGTAATTGAAAAGTGCAGTTCAGCTGCGATCTCATCAAATGCTTCCAGATTACAACAACCACAATCATCCTGTTTTAGATCTTTATTTTGCACTGAGATAATGAAAGAAATGGACAGAATATTTCCTCTGAATATGAGGGATGGTGGTGTGGAATTTGTGAGAAAAAACGTGGGATTTTTTTGGAAAAAAAATATTGATACCATAAAGCTATGGTATTGGTGACAATACCATAATTCACAGATGTGGTAATTAACTGCAGTGAAAATAAAAACTCAAACTTATTGAACTTAATTATCACTTTGTGCTTCTCCCTGTAAAACACATTCAAAGAGATATTTAAAAGGAAATTGTGTGATAAATAAAACATTACTCTGCTGGCAGCACGTTATGGACATCCTGTCATGTGTGTAAACCCATCATAACTCACTCTTGCAGTACTCATGATTTACAGGTCATTCATGGGTGAACGGATTTCCATGATGCATTTCTAGTGAACATAACTTATATATGTAACTTATGTAAATTTATTGTTGCAACAAGGATACTGCATCGTAAGGCTTTTCAGACTATAAAAACTCGTGGATTTGTAATAAAGCTCATTCACCTTCAATCCTGATAGCCAATTGCAATGAAATTTAGAATAATTTTGCAATAAGTGTCCATAAGCTCGAATAAAACTGTGCCTGAGGGTCTAGATTGGGAAGCAGTATGTGTGGCATCTTCACAGTAAGTCCCTTATTAGATGAGCTGATCAATATGCATCCAGGACACAGGCCTTAAACTGCCATTAGGCTCTTTGCATGTGCAGATAAGGGCCTATCATCTATTTGCAATGACCTCCACACCTTTGCAAGGGTTTGCCTTCTGCTCACCAGCTGCTGAAGTATGTTTCTTCAGTTGCACCACTGCCATGTCAGGGTTGATTTAAGGAATTTCTGGAAGTTGTCCGTTAAAACTTCTCTGAGCTCCCTGAATGAAGCCAATCACCAATCTCATTCAACTTGTGTGACGCATGCCATAGTAGGACCTTATACCAATTTAGGCATAGATCATTTTCTCAGCCTATAATTGGGAGTTAATAATACCTTTATGTATTGCTGTTCTCTGAAGAACAAAATAATTAGATGTCGGTAGTATTGTTATTAACCATAAATATTGTTGGATTTCTGGCAAGATTGCTCTTGCATAAAATGCAGAAGTTTTTGAACACAGCAGCCAAAACAATAGATCACATGGGATCTAAGGTTAGATTGCTTGGGATCCATGGAGAGAAAGCTTAATGAATAGAAAATTGGCTTCATGGAAGTAAGCCGAGGGTGATGGTAGAAGGTTGCTTCTCCGACTGGAGGGCTGTGACTAATGGAGTGCCTCAGGGTTCGGTGCTGGGCCCATTACTGTTTGTCATCTATATCAATGATTTGGTTGAGAACATACATGGGAAGACTAGCAAGTTTGCAGATGATACAAAAGTGGGTGGTGGTTTTGCAGATAGCGAAGATGGTTGTGAAAAATTGCAGTAGGATCTTGATCGATTGGCCAGTTGGACTGAGGAATCTTTGTTAGAATTTAATGCAGAGAAATGTGCGGTATTGCATTTTGGGAAGTCTAACATGGGCAGGACCTACGCTATGAATGGTAGGGCTCTGGGTAGCGTTGCAGAGCTGAGGGATCTAGGAGTGCAAGCGCATGGTTCCTTGAAGGTGGAGTCGCAAGTCTATTGGGTGGTCAAAAAGGCTTTTGGCACATTGGCCTTCGTCAGTCAGATTATTCAGTATAGAAGTTGGGAGGTCATGTTGCAGTTGTACAAGACATTGGCGAGGCCGCATTTAATGAATTGTGTTCAGTTCTGGGCACCATGTTATGGGAGCGATGTTGCCAAGTTGGAAAGGGTACAGAGAAGATTTACAAGGATGTTGCCAGGATTAGAGGGTCTGAGGCAAAGGTTGAGTAGGCTGGGTCTCTATTCCTTGGAGCGCAGGAGGATGAGGGGTGATCTTACAGAGGTGTATAAGATCATGCGAGGAATTGATTGGGTAGATGCACAGAGTCTCTTGCTCAGAGTAGGTGAATCGAGAACCAGGGGACATAGTTTTAAGGTGAAGGGGAAAAGATTGAATTGGAATCTGAGGGGTAACTTTTTCACATAAAGGCTAGTGGATGTATGGGACAAGCTGCCAAAACCATATAACCATATAACAATTACAGCATGGAAACAGGCCATCTCGGCCCTACAAGTCCGTGCCGAACAAATTTTTTTCCCCTTAGTCCCACCTGCCTGCACTCATACCATAACCCTCCATTTCCCTTCTCATCCATATGCCTATCCAATTTATTTTTAAATGATACCAATGAACCTGCCTCCACCACTTCCACTGGAAGCTCATTCCACACCGCTACCACTCTCTGAGTAAAGAAGTTCCCCCTCATATTACCCCTAAACTTCTGTCCCTTAATTCTGAAGTCATGTCCTCTTGTTTGAATCCTCCCCATTCTCAAAGGGAAAAGCTTGTCCACATCAACTCTGTCTATCCCTCTCATCATTTTAAAGACCTCTATCAAGTCCCCCCTCAACCTTCTGCGCTCCAGAGAATAAAGACCTAACTTATTCAACCTATCTCTGTAACTTTGTTGTTGAAACCCAGCCAACATTCTAGTAAATCTCCTCTGTACTCTCTCTATTTTGTTGACATCCTTCCTATAATTGGGCGACCAAAATTGTACACCATACTGCACCATACACATTGTCTCACCAATGCCTTGTACAATTTTAACATTACATCCCAGCTTCTATACTCAATGCTCTGATTTATAAAGGCTAGCATACCAAAAGCTTTCTTTACCACCCTATCTATATGAGATTCCACCGTCAAGGAACTATGCACTGTTATACCCAGATCCCTCTGTTCAACTGTATTCTTCAATTCCCTACCATTTACCATGTACGTCCTATTTAGATTTGTCCTGCCAAGGTGTAGCACCTCACATTTATCAGCATTAAACTCCATCTGCCATCTTTCAGCCCATTTTTCCAAATGGCCTAAATCACTCTGTAGACCTTGGAAATCCTCTTCATTATCCACAACACCCCCTATCTTGGTATCATCTGCATACTTACTAATCCAATTTACCACACCTTCATCCAGATCATTGATGTACGACAAACAACAAAGGACCCAACACAGATCCCTGAGGCACCCCACTAGTCACCTGCCTCCAACCCGATAAACAGCCATCCACCATTACCCTCTGGCTTCCCCCATTCAGCCACTGTTGAATCCATCTTGCTATTCCTGCATTTATACCCAACAGTTGAACCTTCTTAACCAACCTTCCATGAGGAACCTTGTCAAAGGCCTTACTGAAGTCCATATGCACAACATCCACTGCCTTACCCTCGTCAATTTCCCTAGTAACCTCTTCAAAAAATTCAAGAAGATTAGTCAAACATGCAAAAGAGGTAGTTCAGATTAAGGCAGGGACTATCCCAACATTTAAGAAACAGTTAGACAGGTACATGGATATGACAGATTTGGAGGGATATGGATCAAATGGGGGCAGGTGTGACTAATGCAGCTGGGACATGTTGGCTGGTGTGGGCAAGTTGGGCCAAGGGGCCTGTTTCCACACTGTATCACTCTATGACTGTAGTGAATGTGTCTGGGCTAGCACAATACAAATCCATGGCTGCAATGCCGGTTACTTATTTCTCAGTTCATTGTGCACAGAATTTTTAATGGTCAACTTTGATTACACAATATATTTTGCACTGGTACAAAATTACTTGACATCGTCCAAGTTAAACCTAGGAAAGCCTTTTAATGTTGCCTTGCCTCAACCCACACAGATGCACAACATTTACCAGGTAAACTTGTAGATATTGAACGTTCTGTTGATAGTCTACTAGTTTATAGGAAAATATGCTGATCTAATGTAACTGAGAAACAAAACATCTCACTAGATGGAGTTTTGGTTTGAATCTATGCATTTAGAAATTGCTTAGTGAGTGTTCGAAAAGCTTTTTACTCTTGCTGATTTGGTGCTGATTGACATTTTAAAATGATGTTTCTACTTGAATAGAAACATAAAAAAGTAGGCCATTTGGCCCTTCGAGCCAGCACCACCATTCAATATGATAAAGGCTGATCATCCAAAATCAGTACCCCGTTCCTGCTTTTCCCCCATATCCCTTGATTCCAATGGCCCTATTAGCTAAATCTACAGTAACCCTCATTTGAAAACATCCAGTGAATTGGCCTCCACTGCCTTCTGTGGCAGAGAATTCTACAGATTCACAACCCTCTGGGTGAAAAGGTTTTTCCTCATCTCAGTCCCAAATGGCCTACCCCTTATTCTTAAACTGTGACCCTGGTTCTGGACTCCCCCAACATCAGGAATATTTTTCGAATGACCCATTATGGTTGTACAGCAAGCAATGCAGAGGCAGAAGAGTCCACCACTGGCAGAGGTCATTCTACCCATCCTAGCCTCCCACTGTTACAATGTGCATGGTGCCCAGAGTTGCTTGGGGGCTTTTAATTTCAAGACAGTTCCATTTATTTCTACGTCCATCTGTGCTTCTATGTTTAATTCAGCTCAGCTGTCAGGAAGCTGAGACTTCTCTTTGGTCTCTCCAATGCATTCTGAATCAGTGAAGGTGGGCCTCTAATAACTCATTGCAACTCATTGTAGTGCAACAGTGTTTGAAGTCTGGATCTTCAGGATCCTTTGGGAGAGACAAAAGATAGATATTGTAAGAAAGCTTCAACAATAGTGTGACATTCAGAATTTCTATAAGTGCATGCATACTTGGAACACTGGTATTTTATGCTCTCAGTAACAAGTTTTTAAACCATATTCTTATCCGTTTCTGATTATTTTCAGTGCATTCCCTAAATAATGCCACAGATTCATGGCACATTAGGTCACATTTTATGACCATTAAGTTGAAAATTATCATAATGATGAAAAGTCATTGACTTGACACATTGACTCGTCTTTTTTCATTGAATGCTGTCTGCCCTGCTGTCTATTTCCACAACTTTTTTTAAATTTCTCAACCACCATAGTTTCCTTTATGTTTGTCTGGCTGTGCATTCCTTTGGCTCCACTGTGATGTTTGTCCCATGGATTCTTTTGGTTTTGGTTCAATTTATGGAATTGGTGCCTCATCTGTCAGGTTCTGTGCAGATATTATGGTGCCCAGCTTGTTACCTGATGCCAGGAATGTTTATTATTTGGTGGATTGGAATAGTATGCTTCCCATAACCTACTGACGATGACACTTTGATACAGCGCAGTTTTCATATTTTCAGGTTATATTTTAATAGTTTCTGAAGAACTTACCTGAACAATCAGACAAATTTGCCTAAAAAATTGAATAATTTGTGTGTATTTTTATGTTTAAACCATGCACAAAAACCATGTTACTTCTAGTCTAAGAAGAAACTGCAGATGTTGATTTACACCGAAGATACACCAGGCAGCGTCTCTGGGGTGAAGGAATAGGTGACGTTTCGGGTCGAGACCCTTCATCACTCATCAGACTGATAAACATAGAAACATAGTAACATAGAAAATAGGTGCAGTAGTAGGCCATTCGGCACTTCGAGCCAGCACCGCCATTCAATATGATCATGGCTGATCATCCAACTCAGTATCCTGTACCAGCCTTCTCTCCATACCGCCTGATCCTTTCAGCCACAAGGGCCACATCTAACTCCCTCTTAAATATAGCCAATGAACTGGCCTCAACTACCTTCTGTGGCAGCGAATTCCAGAGATTCACCACATAAAGGGTTTCGACCCGAAACATTACCTATTCCTTCTTTCCAGAGACGCTGCTTGACTCGCTGAGGTACTCCAGCATTTTGTGTCTATCTTGCATGTTACTTCTTCTTTGATATATATGATCTCTTTGATATATATATATATATTTGATATATATGCCCTCCATAATGTTTGGGACAAAGACCCTTCATTTATTTATTTGCCACTGTACGCCACAATTTGAGATTTGTAATAGAAAAAAATCAAATGTGGTTAAAGTGCACATTGTCAGATTTTATGAAAGGGTATTTTATAGACATTTTGTTTTCACCATGTTGACATTACAGCTGTGTTTATACATAGTCCCCCCATTTCAGGGCACCATAATGTTTGGGACACATGGCTTCACAGGTGTTTGTAATTACTCAGGTGTGTCTAAATGCCTCCTTAATGCAGGTATAAGAGAGTTCACAGCACTGATCTTTCCTCCAGTCTTTCCATCACCTTTGGAAACTTTTATTGCTGCTTATCAAAATTAGGACCAAAGTTGTGCCAATGTAAGTCAAAGAAGCCATTATAAGACTGAGAAACAACAATAAAACTGTTATAGAGACATCAGCCAAACCTTAGGCTTACCAAAAGCAACAGTTTGGAACATCATTAAAAAGAATGAGAGCACGGGTGAGCTTACTAATCGCAAAGGGACTGGCAGGCCAAGGAAGACCTCCACAGCAGACGACAGAAGAATTCTCTCTATAATAAAGAAAAATCCCTGTCCGACAGTTCAGAAGCACTCTTCCAGAGTCAGGCGTGGATTTGTCAATGACCACTGTCTGCAGAAGGCTTCATGAACAGAAATACAGAGGCCACACTGCAAGATGCAAACCACTGGTTTGCAGCAAAAATAGGATGGCCAGGTTACAGTTTGCCAAGAAGTACTTAAAAGTACTTAATGTTGCCTGGGTTTCAACAACTAAGTTACAGAGATAGGTTGAATAAGTTAGGTCTTTATTCTCTGGAGCGCAGAAGGTTAAGGGGGGACCTGATAGAGGTCTTTAAAATGATGAGAGGGATAGACAGAGTTGATGTGGACAAGCTTTTCCCTTTGAGAATAGGGAAGATTCAAACAAGAGGACATGACTTCAGAATTAAGGGACAGAAGTTTAGGGGTAATATGAGGGGGAACTTCTTTACTCAGAGAGTGGTAGCAGTGTGGAATGAGCTTCCAGTGGAAGTGGTGGAGGCAGGTTCATTGGTATCATTTAAAATTAAATTGGATAGGCATATGGATGAGAAGGGAATGGAGGGTTATGGTATGAGTGCAGGCAGGTGGGACTAAGGGGAAAAATTTGTTCGGCACGGACTTGTAGGGCCGAGATGGCCTGTTTCCGTGCTGTAATTGTTATATGGTTATATGGTTATAAGAGCAACCACAGTTCTGGAAAAAGGTATTGTGGACAGATGAGATGAAGATAAACTTATATCAGAGTGATGGCAAGAGCAAAGTGTGGAGGAGAGAAGGCACTGCCCAAGATTCAAAGCATACCACCTCATCTGTGAAACACGATGGTGGGGGAGTTATGACCTGGGCATGTATGGCTGCTGAAGGAACTGGCTCATTTATCTTCATTGAGGATACAACTGCTGATGGTAGCAGCATAATGAATTCTGAAGTGTACAGACACATCCTATCTGCTCAAGTTCAAACAAATGCCTCAAAGCTCATTGGCCGGTGGTTCATTCTACAGCAAGACAATGATCCTAAACATTCTGCTAAAATAACAAAGGAGTTTTTCAAAGCTAAAAAATGGTCAAATTCTTGAGTGGCCAAGTCAATCACCTGATCTGAACCCAAATAAGCATGCCTTTAATATGCTGAAGAGAAAACTGAAGGGGACTAGCTCCCAAAACAAGCATAAGCTAAAGATGGTTGCAATACAGGCCTGGCAGAGCATCACCAGAGAAAACACCCAGCAATTGGTGATGTCCATGAATTGCAGACTTCAAGTGGTCATTGCATGCAAAGGATATACAACAAAATACTAAACATGACTACTTTCATTTACATGACATTGCTGTGTATCAAGCATTATGGTGCCCTGAAATTGGGAAGGGGGGGGGGGGGGGGGGGGGGGGGGGGGGGGGGGGGGTGGGGGGGGGGGGGGGGGGGGGGGGGTGGGGATGGGGGGGGACTATGTACAAACAGTGCTGTAATTTCTACATGGTTAATCCAAAATGTATAAAAATGGCCTTTATTAAAATCTGACAATGTGCACTTTAACCACATGTGATTTTTTTTTCTCTATTAAAAATCTCAAATTGTGGAGTACAGAGGCAAATAAATAAATGATGGGTCTTTGTCCCAAACATTATGGAGGGCACTGTAAGTGCACCCATATTGCTTGAGTGTCTCTAACCAAGTGCATGGGCAGGACTTAATTTAGAAGGAATTCATCCTGTTACCAACACGTGCAATTAATTTTGCTTATTCAACAATTGAGTTTGTAATCTACATTTTTTGTGATTAAGTCACAATAAACAATTAGCACAGTCTGGTCAAAAGGAGACACAAGAAACTGCAGATGATGGAATGTTGATCAAAACACAATGTGCTGTAGCATCTCAGTGGTCAGGCAATACTGTGGCGGAAATGGACAGGCAACATTTGCAATGGGACCCGAAGAAAGAGTCTGAAGAGGGGTCCGGTATTTGATGTTTAGCATATTATGTTTATAGTAGTAAACTAGACTCAGTGGGACCTGTTGGATCCCTGTCACATGGGAGGCCTGGTCCCCCAACGCAACCCGTTCCCCCAACGCGTTATTCCACCACTCACCCATAGCCCCCAACTGTGCAGGCGGGGCACATTTCCCCTCATCCCCAGCACTCTCTCCCCTTCAACTTCACCCTCCCTCTTCTTTCCCCTCTCCTCCTCCCCTCCCCAATCCCTCCTGCACCTCTCCCTCCATCTACTTTCCCCTACCCGCAGTGATTCCCTCCCTCCATAACTCCTCTCCCCTCCCTAACCCCACCTATCCCTCTATTCCCCCACCTCCACACTCCTCACCTCCCTCTATCCCCCCACTATCCCTCCTCACCTCCCCCACTGCCCTCCTTCCCTCTATTCCCCACTCCCCCTCTCTCTCCCTCTCCTCCCCCTCTGCCCCCACTCTCCCTCCTCACCTCCTCCCTCTTCTTTTCCCTCTCCTCCTACCCTCCCCACACCTTCCCTCACTGCTCCTTTCCCCTACCCTCAGTCACTCCCTCCCTCCCTCCCTCCCTCCCTCCCTCCCTCCCTCCCTCCCTCCCTCCTCCCTCCCTATCTCCCTCCCTCCCTCCATCCCTCCCTCCCTCCCTCCCTCCCTCCCTATCTCCCTCCCTCCCTCCCTCCCTCCCTCCCTCCCTCCCCCCTCCCTCCCTCCCTCCCTATCTCCTCTCATCTCCCTACCCCCTCCTCTCCCTCTAACCCCCACCTACCCATCTCCTTCCTCACCTCCCCCCACTTTCCCCCCCTCTCCCTCCCTACCCCCTCCTCTCCCTCAATTCCCCCACCCTCGCTCCTCACCTCCCCAGGATCTCGAGGTTGCCGCTCCTCTGACTGGCGGTTGCTTTGTCCGGAGGTTGCCATGACCAGAGGCCGCACGTCGACCGGAAACCGCACGCCGGGCAGAGGCGGGCACCGCCGGTGAATGACAGCGGATGTGGCCAATCAGTGCAGCAATTGTGCAGTAAGGGGCAGTGTCGTCCAAACGGTGACTGACAGGAGAGGAGCCCAATCTGCACACGCATGGATTTTAAGATTTTTAAACCTTCATAACTTTTAAAATATAGCACCGATCAGAACAAAACGTGTTGCACTTGCAGCACAGGAGAATAGTGAGTAAGGTGGGGATAAATCCTAGCACGATCATGTACTGTTTTTGCGCAAATGTAAAAATAACGCAAACCGGAATATAACAAGATGAGAGTTTTAGTTATGTATGGATAGATAGATAGATTCTACAGGAATTTAAGAGACCCGCAATATATCATTTTATATGTATTAAAGCATCCAATGCAATTTCTTTTTTTTAATTTAAAAATTGTCCCTGCAAAGAATTGTCTTCAATCCTTCTGTAATCTGTGGAGTTTTTCCCTGGGGGAAACCTGTACAGCATTATTCTTGTTTTCCTTGTTCCCCTGGTTTTCTATGGTCCTTCCCCTCCCTGCAGGCTGCTGCAAAGATGCCTCTTCCCATGGGTCAGCAAACGAATGACATGCAAAATGTTTGTCCATTCACCAGCAGTACCTGTGAAATGTGCAGGCCATGTGCAATTTGTCCTGTTTTGAAGCTCTTAAAGAAAAATAAAGAATGACAAATGGTTTCTTTAAGCAAGGATGTCCCAAGTTCGTCATTTTTTTTTTTTGTGCTTTCCAATTCGGCATTAGTACCATATGCAAGACCCAATTATTGCATCTAAAATGGCGTAAATCCAATTTTGAGGCAATTGTATTGCGATCAAAAGGAAAATTCCCAGGTAATTACCATTAGGTGTGATGATCATAAGGCACTTTCATTTTCTTCTGCTGACCTCATTCTGTCAGATTGTGCAAGTTGGATGAACATTTTTCCCAATGAGGGGCTGAACAAGTGATTCCCGAGAATCCATTTTAACAAGTACAAGTGCTTGTGTTATCCCTTCTCACCAGAGGTCATTTGCAGTTGCATTATATATTGTTCAGTTAACTGTCAGAGAACATTGTTATAAATTAAATAAAGGAGACCCCGGCAAATATTTACATGCCATGTCAGAGAAGATGAATGCATGTATTTACATGCACTTCAATCAATGCAATTGTGGTTAAGTTTGTTGCAGTATATGCACATTTCAGATGCCCTTTAATGTGATGCTTTAAATGTGCCTGTTAAACAAGCTTTTGATCATTTCCTTATTTAAAGTCAGTCAAAGATCATTTGACAATACCCTTGTGAATCAAGGTGAGAGGTTTTACTAAATTTATTGCCTTCTTGTCAAGACACGATTTGTTTTAATTTGCTTTTTTGCATAAGCTTTCTTATGCTCAATGATCAACGTACTGTGTACTTGGAATGGTGGTGTCTTGTAGTTAAGTTGATAAGTTTTCCATTCCTTTAAGAGTGGTACAACTTTCATGGAAGCTGATAGTCAGAATCATGAAAATTTGAAGCAATTTTGTGAAAAATGATTTAGTTTAGTTTAATTTATTGTCAAGTGTACTGAGGTAGAGTGAAAAGTTTTTCTTGCATGCTAACCAGTCAGTGGAAAGAAAATACATGACTGTTCAAATCTGTTTATCTGTTCACAATGCTGTGATAGCTTTATATATATGGAATAATTCTATGAATGTGAAAATACTACAAAACCTGAAATGAAATTTAAATATTTGATTATTATACCGACGTCTTTTGCCAACCAATTGCAATTTGTCCTGTCATGATTCCTTTCCAAGCTATTTAATTTCCCGAGGGATAAATCTTCACTGCTTCTTCCTGCCATCAAATGTAAATCAAGCAAACTCTGGAATGTGTAGCTGTACCATGTTGATTGAAGAAAAGGATATGTGAAGGTCAAGACCTCAGGCAGGGCACAAAATCATATGTCTATCAGGCTGAAGTAATTTCTCCATTCTCATGTATGTGAGACCGGGACTACCTATGTCAGGTGCCACAATAAACTATGTTTGCTTATGCTTCTAGTGAATTTGGAGGATTTTGCTGATGCAGTGCCCATGTCCTCACCCAAATCACCTCCTTTGTGCATGGTATTTTGTTTGCATGTCCAATTAACTAAACTCTCAAAGCAGGTACACCATTCCATTCATAACAGGAGGGAGGAGACTGCCAGGTAGAAATGCTACATCCCTATTAACTTCTGGGAGTCTCTTGTCCATGGTAGCTCAATGTCAAACAAATTTTATTCTGTATTTTTTGCAATGCCTCAATCAGTGTAACAGTGGTAATGTTTGCTTGGGCATCTGCACATTGTAGAAGCCTGCTTCATTATGGTGTTTTAAATGTGCTTTTGAACAAGCTTTTGATCATCTGCAATTGATTAGCAGGTTTCTGAGATTGAATGTTTTTGTTCCATAATCAGCAGCTAGTTTTTTAATCTAAATGCTGTTAACTACATTTGAGTTAGGATAATGAAACCTGAAGCTTTCTGAGTTAAAATTGTGCTGATGAGAATGTCAAGCAGTGTGGTTGTGTGTTTATGCGTAGCATTTGGGATCTAATGCTGCATCGTTGAGTTTATCAAAGTTGATCCTAATAACCCAAAATCAGAATAAAGTTATTAGATGATTCACAACGTAATATTATAACAATCTGTTTCTTAAAAATCATATAGTTACTGAATACTGTAATGTTAATAGCAATCCCTTGCTGAGCGTTCATGATAAGTAGTATAGTAGGGGTGATAGATGGTGCTAGAAAGAGACGTCACAAAGGAACTAATCCCGCCAGCAGCAAATCATAATACCTTAGCAAAATCAATAACCCCACTCTCACCATCGACGGCATCACTGTCTCCCCATCTCCCCAGGCCCGCAACCTTGGCGTGATCTTTGATTCCACCCTCTCCCTTGAGCCTCACATCCGCCATGTCATTAAAACCTCCTTCTTTCATCTCCGCAATATCGCCAAACTCAGACCCTCTCTCACACCTCCCGCTGCTGAAAGACTCATCCATGCCTTCATCTCCTCCCGACAGGACTATTGCAACTCACTTCTCCTTGGCATCAGCTCCACCTACATCAACCGACTCCAACTGGTCCAGAACGCAGCTGCCCGACTCATCACCCACACCAAATCCTGGCATCACATCACTCCAGTCCTCAAACAACTTCACTGGCTTCCCATCTCCCACCGGATCACCTACAAAATCCTTATCCTCACCTACAAAGCCCTCCACCATCTGGCCCCCCCATATCTCACTGACATCCTCTCCCCCTACCAACCCTCACGGTCCCTCAGATCCACATCAGCCAGTCTCCTCTCCATCCACAAGTCCAACCTCCGCAGTTTTGGGGACAGAGCCTTCTCCAGGGCAGCTCCCAGGCTCTGGAACTCCCTCCCCCAACTGATCCGCAATTCCGTGTCCCTCACCATCTTCCAGTCCCGCCTCAAGACCCATCTCTTCACCTCTGCCTATCCTTAGCCCCACGTCCCCCTCCCTTTTCATCTGTGCTTGAATTGCCTCATATTGTGTTTTGAATTGTATTCTGTCTTTACTTTGTGTACTAGTCATGTCTCTACTATTTATTTCATTCCCCTTACATGTTTTTCCTCTACCTGCTAAATATTTGTAAGGTGTCCTTGAGACTCTTGAAAGGTGCCCATAAATAAAATGTATTATTATTATTATTACCTTGACCACATTATATCTAATTGAAGCCTGTTTGTTGTCTTATACTGAAATGCCTTTTTAAAAAAATGAATGAAAAGGCTGCACGATATTTTAATAGGAGAACAACACAAAAGCTTATTCTCCTTGCTAAATCAATCTCTTCCTTCCCCTTCAGCCTGTCTTTGAATTCACTGGTATAACCTCGGGACCTAATGTTTTCAGCAGGTCATCATTTAGTGAGGCTTGAACGTGATGGTGGGTAACACAATGAGATTCTCTTTCCTCATCCAGCAAGCTCGTGTAGACACCTGCTGGCAGGGGTCACTGGATAATGATCATGATTGCAAATTCTCTGAGCCATTGAGATTCTCTGTAGTGCTTTTGCTGGTAGCATAGCTTAATTATTCACCCTTTCTTGCGACATTTCTTTCTTTCTTCTTTTATCTTGTACTAAACACAGAATCTATTCATCTGGACTTCATCCTCAACATTAGCTATTTTTCTTTTCTCTATTGATAAATCTAATTATGCCCATAAAGTTGGTGGGAGTCACACTGAGGCACAGAAATATATTCAACATCCCACTTGATTTGTGCATGGCAAACTTAGCTATTTACACTTGCGCTTCCCCCTGTTGGTTTATTTTCTGTGGCCAAACAATAATTACCGGCTCCAATCAAATAATGGCCCAAATCTGTCACATTAACAGGGATCGAGCAATTGAATCAAGAAATATTATAACAAATCTCAACTAACACAAATTTTATTAACATACTAAGTTTATGGTGTAGGTATTTTCACATCTAATTTGTCCTCTGACTGTGTTTGGTGTATCTTTTATGTTATATTTTACGCACCACTACCCAAGTGTGGATTTTGGCCACTGAATTTCAATGTTGTCTTTAATCAGCATGGCCCAATACCATTACATTTTGGTCACATAGAAACATAGAAACATAGAAATTAGGTGCAGGAGTAGGCCATTCGGCCCTTCGAGCCTGCACCGCCATTCAATATGATCACGGCTGATCATCCAACTCAGTATCCCGTACCTGCCTTCTCTCCATACCCCCTGATCCCCTTAGCCACAAGGGCCACATCTAACTCCCTCTTAAATATAGCCAATGAACTGGCCTCAACTACCCTCTGTGGCAGAGAGTTCCAGAGATTCACCACTCTCTGTGTGAAAAAGGTTCTTCTCATCTCGGTTTTAAAGGATTTCCCCCTTATCCTTAAGCTGTGACCCCTTGTCCTGGACTTCCCCAACATCGGGAACAATCTTCCTGCATCTAGCCTGTCCAACCCCTTAAGAATTTTGTAAGTTTCTATAAGATTCCCTCTCAAACTCCTAAATTCTAGAGAGTATAAACCAAGTCTATCCAGTCTTTCTTCATAAGACAGTCCTGACATCCCAGGAATCAGTCTGGGTGAAATCACATGAAGGGTGAAATCTCATTGACTACCAAAGAATTGTCAGCCTTACTCCTTACTCAATTGAACAAAGCATGGTGGAACTGGTCACTCTTTGGTTGCCACAGAGAGCATTAGTCTGAGAAACATTTCCAGAAACATTTGTAGGGTATGGTCTTAGAGGCGTGTGGGAGGGAACTTTGGGGTGGCTATGAGGTAGTTGAAGCTGTGAGAACCATGAAGGTGGGAAAGACATTTCTATGTGGATTGAAGCATTAGGCACCTTCGTATCATTGATGTTCTTAAGAGGAGATGACCCTGGGCTTGTGGCAACAGATGTAAAGGTGAGCAATGCAGATTTATTGGGAAGAAAGGTATCGTCCAGATATAGCATTCCCCTGTGCCATTCCACAGATGTAGATTGTGAGCACACCAGTATTATTCCCCACAGCCTACAGCTTTAGCATTGATAGACAGGTTTAATGAGGTCAAATTCTCTGGGAACAGCATTTGAGCTAACTCTTTTATGCAGTTCTGTATTTTTTTCTAATGTACCTCACCAAGTCCTTCCTCCCACAATTCTAAAAATAATAACTGGTGCTTGTTTGAAGATGCAGACTTAGCTATCTCTTTCCTTTGAAATGTTTTGGACCAGAAAACTTGAATTTAATTTTCCAAAGATGCTGCCTGATCTCATGTATGTCGGACAGATCCTGAATAACTCGTTCTTTACCTGTAGGAACCATTAGAACACCCTTATAGTCCATGAGGTATGACTGCAACTGAAATTACAAGATACAAGCATAAATGGAAGGTTAAGCTCAAACAGGCGGAGATGCAGCAGAGCATGACCCTTGATTTCTGATGAGGAAAATGTCATTAGGTTTGCAAACACTGGAATGATCATAGAAATTCGATTTGGTGAAATCAGGACTGCCCCACCAGCTCACTGCCCTCAAAGTTCACACCTTCTCCCAACTTCTGCTGAAATGTAGTGAAATACTGTGCTTTTATTTTGAAATGTATTATGTCAATGCTTTGCTTGACTAAAGAAAGATTTAATAATTACTTACAAATTAAAGGGCAGAAGAGCTGTAATTTCACAGAATCTTGATAATGTTTACCTCAGAAGGGATCAAGGCTCATAGTATATTCCGTCTCATACTGAATGTGCCATAAACCACCATTTATGACATTGTCCCTGTGAATCTATTTGCAGAGCCACCCTTCTTCACCACTAGCTGTACTTACAAAAACACTAAAATAGGTGGTATCATAGACAGTAAAGGTGGTTAGCAAAAATTACAGCAAGATCTTGATCAGCCGGACAAGTGGGCCGAGGAATGGCTAATGAAGTTTAATTCAGATAAGTATGAGGTGTTGCATTTTGGGAAGTCATACCAGATTTTGTATTGAAGATGAATTTCTTCAAAATGAACTTTGGGAGTATTGTAGAATAGAGGGATCACAAGTTATAGTAGTAGATGTAGGCCATTCGGCCCATCGAGTCTACTCCGCCATTCAATCATGGCTGATTTCTGTCTCCTAATCCCATCTTCCTGCCTTCTCCCCATAATCCTTCCTCAGATATGGGACCTAAAGTACTCCAAATGTGGCCTGACCAGCGCCTTACAGAGCCTCAGCATTACATATCTGTTTTTGTATTCCAGTCATCTTGATATAAATGCTAGCTCGATGAATACAGTACATTGTCCCATGAAAGTGGAGTCACAGGTAGATATGTTTGTGAAGAAGGCTTTTGGCATGCTGGGTTCATCTGTCAGGGAATTGAGTATAGAAGTTGGGATGTTCTATTACAATTGTACAAGGCGTTGGAGTATTGCATCCAATACTCCTGCAATTGGGAAGATGCCATTAACACTGCCATGGATATGCAGGGAATGGTGGGATATGGATTATGTGCAAGTTGGTAAGAGCTGGTCTTGACATCATGTCCACCACACCAATGGGCCTGTTCTTGTGCTGTACTGTTCTATGATCAATTGAGCTGGAAAGAATGCAAAGAAAATCTATGAAGATAATGCCAGATCTTGAGGGTCTGATCACGGGGAGATATTGAACCCTATTCCTTGGAGAGCAGGAGGCTGACAGGTAATCTTATGGAGATGCTTCAAGTCATTAGTGTGATAGACAGGGTGAATGCACAGAATCTTTATCTCGAGATAGGGAAATCAAGAACTAGAGGGCATAGATTTAAGCTGAGATGGGAAAGACTTAATAGGAATCTGAGGGGCATCTTTTTCACACAGAGTGATGGATACATGGAACAAACTGCTTGAGGAAGTAGTTGAGGCAGGTACAATAACACCATTTAAAAGATTCTTGAACAGGTGCATGGATAATAGGAAAGGTTTAGAGGGATGTGGATCAAACATTTGCAACTGGGACTACCTCAGATGGGGCATCTTGATTGGCATGAATAAGTGGGCCGAAGGGCCTGTTTTTGTATTGTGTGACTCCATGATTCTATTTCTGGTCCCTAATATATTTCCAGCCAGTAAAAAAAACACAGTTCATTTGTAGGAATCCAGATGTCTACCTAGCAGCTCATAATAAGAAACCTCTTCCACTGAAATTGGAGAAACTCCCAGTGCAACATGAGCTGTACTTCTGGAGGGATACACAATTATGTGAAGGAGCTGACCATATTCTGGGCAAGATCAAACAGGTTAACACAGATACACAGGCATGGTCATAAGCAACACCATTATATTTACATTATATTCAAAGTTCTGCCATAAGAGGAACAATAATATCAAACATTGCCTTCAGTAGGCAAGATAACCTAATCCCATAATCATTTTTAAAAGTAGCAAACTTGTTTAACATTCTATTGAATCTACACCAATTCATTAGCATTTTCCTTTTCATTAAAGTCAACATGAATTAATGGTGATTTTATGGAAGGGAAATTGCATTTAATGAATGATGACTTAACTAGTTTAGTAGTGAGGAAGCCACTGGTTGTAGTATGAATAAAAATGAATGAATAAGTTTATTGGCCAAGTATTCACATACAAGGAATTTGCCTTGGTGCTCCGCCCACGTGACATACATGACATACAGTGACAGTTAAGAATGATGCATAAAACATTAAACATACAACTAGACTCTTAAACTGTTTTGATAAGGTGCCACATGCAAGGCTAGTGGACAATGTGATGAGATATTTCATAGTTGGCGATGAAATGTTGTCACGGATGATGGATTGGTTCAAGGGCAAAAAGAGAGGGCCGTAATAAATGGGCATTCTCAGGTTGGCAGATTGTCACCAGCTGAAGGTCACAATGGAGACGCCAGTGAATTTCAGCCATTTACAAATTAAGTTAATGACTGAGATAAAGGCATTGGGCATGATGTGTTCAAAATTACAATGCTAATTGTGAATATAAAATGTGAGGAAGATATAAAACATCTGAACAATATTAGTAGATGGGCAAAGCAGAGTAAATGGTTAAATGTGAGCCTATTTGCTGATAACACAAATAATAAAACAAAAACTAGGAAATGCCAGAGTACTGAAGAATAGTGGTGTGCTGCGTTTGAACCAGAAAGTAAACATGCTCTCAAGTAATTAGAAAGATAAATGGGATGCTGGGCTTCACTCGCAAAGGTATTGGAATACAAGAGTAAGGAAATCTTGCTGGAATTGTCCATGGCTTTAGTGAAGTGAAAGCTGGAGTACAGTGTTACCCCACGATTACAGAAAATGTATACACACGCTTTTAAAGAGCAAAGCTTACCCGTAGTTTTACTTAAAAAAGGTCTCTGTGCATAATGCACTCACATAAACCTCACGACCAAGATTTATCTATTATCTCAAGGGAAAGATGTATTTGCCATGAAGGCAGTTACACAGAGGATCACTAGATTCCTGAGATTAAGTGGTATTCCTAAAACATTGTCATACACTGTCCTCTTTAGAATGGTCTTGTGTCAGAATTTTGGTGAAATTTATTGGAAATATATTTGCTTCAGTAGGTAATGGGCTGAATGTCATTGGATATTACCAGTGATCCCATGGAAACTGAACCATTTAAGAGACGTTAAGGTCCGAGTATGAAGAAGGGTCTCTACCCAAAACGTCACCTATTCCTTTTCTCCAGAGATGCTGTCTGACCTGCTGAAATGCCCCCACTTTTTGTGTCTATTTAAGGTCCAGACATCCGTCCTTGTGCTGTGAAACATGGGGGAAGCGTCCAATTTGTGCATGGCCTCCCTGTGGCAATGGAGGAGGCCAAGGACAGAAAGGTTGGTATGGGAATATCAAGGGGAGTTAAAATGGTTAACATCCAGGAACTCTGTCAGTATGGGAATGGGACAATTCTGGAAAAATGCGCCAACACCAAATCCATCTTAAACATTACACCTGGAAGAGATGAAAACAACAGATGGAAATTAGAAAAGATTGGAATGGGAATGGTGCATAAATGTTCCGATCAACGTTACGGCATATCGGCTCATATTTAAAACATTACATAGATTAATTGAAAACTAAAAAATAAAATCTGCCCTAATGTTTCACCAATCTGTGAAAATGCCTATGGGAAGGGGAGTGAAAATGATTGGAACTGGCTTTTAACCATTTTTAACACTGCTTCCCATTTCCATACAGACCTTTCTGTCCTTGGCCTCTTCCATTGCCACTGTGAGGCCGGACACCAACTGGAAGAACAGACCCTCATATTCTGCTTACTCCTGAAAGGCATGAAAATTGAATTATCTAATTTCAAGTAATATCCTCCCCAATCCTCTATATTTTCCCTTCCCAGTGCAAACTGGGAAGGGAATTACAAGGTTTATTCCCGGGATGGCGGGACTGTCATATGCTGAGAGAATGGAGTAGCTGGGCTTGTACACTCTGAAGTTTAGAAGGATGAGAGGATATCTCATTGAAACATATAAGATTGTTAAGGGCTTGGACATGCTAGAGGCAGGAAACATATTCCCGGTTTTGGGGGAGTCCAGAACCAGGGGCCACTGTTTAGAGAATGAAGCTAGCTGGGCTTGTACACTCTGGAGTTTAGAAGGATGAGAGGATATCTCATTGAAACAATAAGAATAAGGAGAGGGGGGGAAAATGTGAATTAAATTATTGGAACCAAACCATTTTTAACCACTGACCCATTTCAGCCATTTAGAATGGAGTCAAGGAAACACTTTTTCTCACAGAGAGTGGTGAGTCTGTGGAATTCTCTGCCTCAGGTGGAGGCAGATTCTCTGGATGCTTTCAAGAGAGAGCTAGACAGGGCTCAGAAAAATAGCGGAGTCAGCGGATATGGGGAGAAGGCAGGAACGGTGTACTGATTGGGGATGATCAGCCATGATCACATTGAATGGCGGTGCTGGCTCGAAGGGCTGAATGGCCTACTCCTGGACGTATTGTCTATTGTCAAACCGATATGCACATATTTCCACCACCCAGTCATCCTGCTTCTTTCCCCTCATCTCCCATTGCCAACATTTTTATTTTCAGGCCTAGTTCTTTCCCCACCCCATGTTTTCTTCTATCAATATCCCTCTCAACATCCTTACATTCACACATCTTCTTTTCTGACACTCTTTCTTCTTTTCACTTTCACCTTTGCCACTTACTCCTCTCATTGGCAAATCATTCCCATCACCTATATCCACCTATCATTTGCTAAGCTTTTTCTCACCCCCACCCTCATTTATCTCATTCACCCTCACTCTCCTCTACTTAAATTGGTCCCAATCCAAAATGCCATCTGTCTATTCTCTCCACAGATTTGCCTGGCCCACTGAATTCCTCCAGTGCTTTGTGTTTTGACTGAATTTGTATATGTTCACCCTGAGAGTACAAATGCAAACCATTGAGATGAAGGGCACAAAACTAAACTACTGCACACTTCCTATGTTGCTTTGTCGTATTTTTTTTACTTTGTCAATCAATGATCAGACGACATTGTAATCAATGAACTCTTCTTTATGTAATAACCTTGCTCACCTCCCACGCATGTTTTATATTTTGTCCTGGTCTTTCAATGTGTAATTTTGAAATTCCGCTTCTATTCAAGCTGAATGACAAGTGAGACTGGAGAAATTTCCATAAATTCTCTGAAAGGATAGTGAAACTGCATTGTGAGAAATGTGATGAATTGAAACACAGTGAAGGGAATGATCTTTGGTTAGGTCATTTCTTCTGCAGTTGTTTAGGGCTCTGGTGAGACCACATCTGGAGTACAGTTGTGTACAGTTTTGCAAAGTTGTGTACAGTTGTGTACAGTTTTGTATTCACTGGAGTTTAGGATGAGGGGGCAGACTCTTATAGAAACATAGAAAATTATAAAAGGCCTGGACAAGCTAGATGCAGGAAAAATGTTCCCAATGGTGGGCGAGTCCAGAACCAGGGGCCACAGTCATTTAAGACTGAGGTGAGAATACACGTTTTCTCCCAGAGAGTTGTGAATTTATGGAATTCCCTGTCACAGAGGGCAGTGGAGGCCAAGTCACTGGATGGATTTAAGAGAGAGTTAGATAGAGCTCTAGGGGCAAGTGGAGTCAAGGGATATGGGGAGAAGGCAGGCACGGGTTATTGATCGATCAGCCATGATCCCAATGAATGGCGGTGCTGGCTCGAAGGGCCGAATGGCCTCCTCCTGCACCTATGTTCTATGTTTCTATGTCATGGGGAGATTGATCTCAAGTGGCTCTGCTTCTCTTACCTTCACCTTTCTGGAGACTGGAACATCTAATTTGATGCATCATATCCTTACAAAGTTAAGTGACCTGGAACTACATGCACAAGCAATGCCATCTCCATGCCTGGCTCTCATCTTGGCAACTCATATACAGGGAGAGCTGTAAATCCAAGGATCTGAAAGAGAAACAGTACAGCCATTATCAGTCAACTTCCTGACTGCAAGTTTTTGACATGATCCTTTGGAGTTTTATACAACCACATCCATCAGCCATCCTGGCGACTGTCAGCAACGCAAAGTATACTTTGTTTTCTAACACTCAACAGGCAACAACCGGGTAAAGTCATTTGAGATAAATTATTTTTCTGGTGAACTCCATTTGATCCATTTTTTTAAATCTCATTTGCTGCCTGCTTTTCCACATAACAAGTTGATATAAAATTGACAACATAAAATAATAGAACTGCTTGCCATTTTCTTGCTTGCGGTCAAAAAAAAGGGTGACACAAGAGACTGCAGATGCTGGAATCTTGAGCACAAACAAGGTGCCCGATGAACTCAGTGGGTCAGACAGCATTTATGGGGGGAAATAGACAGACATGTAGATCTGCTTTTCCAAGTCTGTCTCAACCAGGTGACTGATGGTAGCTTCGCAAACACTAACTGGCATATCATATTGTCCATGGACAACGGGAGAAATACGATAGCGCTGCGAGGACGGAAAAGATAACAAGCTTGCTCCAAGCATAGAAGGTGACCCATTTTATTTTTTTCAGGGGTTCTTGTCAAAGATGCAGCAGACTTCATGTACCATATGGATTTTAGTTTCCTTCATTGCTGGAACTCCAGAGATTCTGCACGTTTGTGATTGCCTTTCTTGCAGCTAATGTGATGCCTTTATCTTGACAACCAACTAATTTAACCTCCCTGTTACCTCCAATACCATTTATGTGATGACAGGACTTGGGCAGCTCCAGCAAATGCTATTTCCTACATGGGGAGTGAGAGTGTTATTGTGTGGCTTTTCAGATGGATTTTGCAGTTCTGTAAAACAGCTTGCATGCTGGGGAGAAGAACAGCAAGTAGTGACAGTAATATAAATGACATGTAAAATGATTTCATCTCGGGTGTGGTCTAACATCAGTCAGTCTCATCGAAATATGCATTGTATTGGCTTACTGGTAAAAACAGAATACTTTTAATTTCTGTGATGATGGTAGCAGGAATAGATTGAAATCAGAGGTGCAGTGTAGTAGTTGGAGAATAATCATGAATAGTCAGGACAGAAGCTCAAGGTATTGTAACAATACATGATATCAATTTGAAAGTTGAAGGCATGTTTCTTACTCTTGAGATTTTGTATTGGGAGCACTGAGAAATATTCCTTGCTGCAACAAGGTCCACTGAGCCATGCTCCATGCATTCTCAGCCTGTTGGTCCGGCTGCATTGCTGCAAGTCTCCAATCTGAATTATTGAATATATCATTGTGGTATTGTGAGCTCCACTAAAATCTTTGTTAGCAGCTGTGCAAAACAGGTTTATCAGTTCCATTTAGTTTATTTTCAAGTGCACCGAGGTACAGTGAAAAGCTTTTGTTGTGTGCTGATCAGTCAGCAGAATCGATCCATTTACAGTGTTTAGATACATGATAAGGGAATAACATTTAGTGCAAGGTTAAAGCCAGAAAAGTCTGATCAAGGATAAGTGCAAGGATCATCAAAGAGGTAGATAGTAGTTCTTGGATACAAGAGACCATTGCAAAAAATCTGGCTTGATTAGCTGTAAGAAAGGATAGCTACCTCTGCATTTAGAGGCATGTGGTTGTGGTTGTGGATGTGGTTGTGGTTAATGTCAATGGGGTTGCTTGTTTTAGAAACATAGAAACATAGAAAATAGGTGCAGGAGTAGGCCATTCGGCCCTTCGTGCCTGCACCGCCATTCAATATGATCATGGCTGATCATCCAACTCAGTATCCTGTACCTGCTTTCTCTCCATACCCCCTGATCCCTTTAGCCACAAGGGCCACATCTAACTCCCTCTTAAATATAGCCAATGAACTGGCCTCAACTACATTCTGTGGCAGCGAATTCCAGAGATTCACCACAGTCTGTGTAAAAAATGTTTTTTTCATCTCAGTCCTAAAATATTTCCCCTTTATCCTTAAACTGTGACCCCTTGTTCTGGGCTTCCCCAACATCGGGAACAATCTTCCAGCATCTAGCCTGTCCAACCCATTAATAATTTTGTAAGTTTCTATATGATTCCCCCCTTAATCTTCTAAATTCTAGCGAGTACAAGCCAAGCTTATCCAATCTTTCTTCATATGAAAGTCCTGACATCCCAGGAATCAGTCTGGTGAAACTTCTCTGTACTCCCTCTATGGCGAGAATGTCCTTCCTCAGATTAGGAGACCAAAACTGAAATACTCCAGGTGTGGTCTCACCAAGACCCTGTACAACTGCAGTAGAACCTCCCTGCTCCTATACTCAAATCCTTTTGCTATGAATGCTAACATACCATTCGCTTTCTTCACTGCCTGCTGCACCTGCATGCCTACTTTCAATGACTGGTGTACCAGGTCTCGTTGCATCTCCCCTTTTCCTAATCGGCCACCATTCAGGTTTTCCCATCCTTTCCAATGTAGAGATGACTAATTCAATGTTAGCAATGTGTACATCCAAATCTTGGTCCTGAAGGTAAATGTCTGAAGTTTATCAAAGATAGCCTAAAGGTTAAAGGTGGTTTATAATTAACTATTGTCTTTCATACAATTCCATTGTTAGGTAGATACACACAATCTAACCTGTAAGAATGCACAAAATTTGTTTTGCTGACTAAGACTTGGCTTTTGGCTTTTCTTCAGAGCATCGTGCAGGAGGAGGCCATTTGGCCCTTCGAGCCAGCATCACCATTCATTGTGATCATGGCTGATCATCCACAATCGGTAACCCGTGCCTGCCTTCTCCCCATATCCCTTGATTCCGCTAGCCCCTAAAGCTTTATCTGTGCCTGGTGTCCCACTTTCACGATCTAATTGGTGACCTCTGCCGAGTTTGCCCTTGACTCATACTCACAGCATGATTGCCACGAGGTCGTAGGAAGTCTTCGTAACTCTTCCTCATGCTCGTGAGTGGTCTCCGCGCACTTGGCCTCAAGTAGGTCGCGGCGTATTTTCCAGCCTGATAAAAAATGTCCACGAGTAAAAAAAAAGATTGGCATGGAAAAAATTGATACTTTTTACTAGTAGGTAGGTCGTAGTTAGGTCATGATGGTAGTTATAGGTAGTCGTAGGTCGATAACTGGCCCGAGAAAAAAAATGCAAACATGACATCATTTTATCATGTGATCATTTTCCACTCGTAGCTAGTCGTAGTTGGTCTTAGGTGTGGAAAACTGAGGTCGAGGGGGGCTGTAGGAGGTCGTAGACATAGTCGTAGGAGGTCGTAAGAGGTCTTTTACTTCGGCGAGTCAACACATTTTTTTCAACTCGTCTTGGGTCTTCTTCTCCCTCTTGCAAATAAGGGAATGATATTTTAATCAAACCTTTGTTTATTTGAATGACAATAAAAGCTTTATAAAACTGCACATAATACTCCAACTGTGGCCTCACCAGGGCCCCGAACAACTGCAGAAGGGCCTCTTTACTTCGATACTCCTCATACCTCTCAATTATTATGCCCAAAGGCTTATTCAACCTTTCCTAGAAGACCAGATTAGGCAACAATTTTGCCACACTCCATTAAATTATGAAGGTAATTAAGACTTCTTTGTCACATTGCGCTTGCTGCATGCAATTAAAGAACAAAGGTACTTGTTGCTCTGAATTGTTTAAGAAAGAACTGCAGATGCTGGAAAAATCGAAGTCAGACAAAGCCTAATGTTGTAGGACAACATGTTCTATTTGATCTTATTTGATTGTGCACTCCAGGTTGATTGCATTCGTCGAAACAGGGCGGACCACGTGAAGGTTGCAATTTTCCACCCCATCTAGGGTCTTCTAAACTCGTGAATTAGGTCGTCCAAGTGGGACAGGCCCTTTACCCTTTTTTTTAATTCAACCAGTGAATTGGCCTCTGCTGCCTTCTGTGGCAGAGAATTCCACAAATTCACAACTCTCTGGGTGAACATTTTGTTTTCTCATCTCAGTTTTAAATGGCCTCCCCTTTGTTCTTAGACTGAGGCCCCTGGTTCTGGGCTCCCCCAACATTGGGAACATTTTTCCTGCATCTAGCTTGTCCAGTCCTTTTATAATTTGACACGTTTCTATAAGGTCTCCTCTCATCCTTCTAAATTAGGCAACAATTCACTTCTAAATTGCAATGAATACAAGCCCAGTCTTTCCAATCTTTCCTCATATGACGGTCTCGCCATCCCTGGGATTAACCTCGTGAACCTACACTGTACTCCATCAAAAGCAAGTATGTCCTTCCTCAAATAAGGGGACGAAAATGGGAGAAATAAGGGAACGATATTTTAATCAAACCTTTGTTTGTTTGAATGACAATAAAAGCTTTCTAAAACTGCACATAATACTCCAACTGTGGTCTCACCAGGGCCCCGAACAACTGCAGAAGGGCCTCTTTACTTCTATACTCCTCATACCTCTCAATTATTATGCCCAAAGGCTTATTCAACCCTTCCTAGAAGACCAGATTAGGCAACAATTTTGCCACACTCCATTAAATTATGAAGGTAATTAAGACTTCTTTGTCACATTGCGCTTGCTGCAAGCAATTAAAGAACAAAGGTACTTGTTGCTCTGAATTGTTTAAGAAAGAACTGCAGGTGCTGGAAAAATCGAAGTCAGACAAAAATGCTGGAGGAACTCAGCGGGTGCAGCAGCATCTATGGAGCGAAGGAAATAGGTGACGTTTCGGGCCAAAACCCCTCTTCAGACTTCAGAAAACCTGTATGTTTTTGCAGTGTTTTTGCAGAATGCAGCTGAAGAAAACTCTTGTGATCATTTATAATCCATCCCTCCACACCCTGCATATTCATATAGCTATCCAAAAGTCTCTTAATGACCCCTAGCTTATCTGCCTCCACCACCATCCCCGGAAGCATGCTCCAGGCACTCACCACAATCTGTGCAAAATAATATGCCCCGCACATATCTTTTAAACTTTGCCTCTCTCACCTTAAATCTATGACCTCCAGTTATGGATTTTTCCATCTTGGGAAAAAGGTTCTGACTGTCTCCCCGATATATGCCTCTCATAATTTTATATACTTCTATCAGGTCTCACCACAACCTCTCGAGTTCCAGAGAAAATAATCCTACTCTTTCCAACTCTCCCTGTAGCTAATACCCCCTAATAGAAACATAGAAATTAGGTGCAGGAGTAGGCCATTCGGCCCTTCGAGCCTGCACCGCCATTCAATATGATCATGGCTGATCATCCAACTGTGTGAAAAAAGTTCTTCTCATCTCGGTTTTAAAGGATTTCTCCCTTATCCTTAAGCTGTGACCCCTTGTCCTGGACTTCCCCAACATCGGGAGCAATCTTCCTGCATCTAGCCTGTCCAACCCCTTAAGAATTTTGTAAGTTTCCTAAATTCTAGAGAGTATAAACTAAGTCTATCCAGTCTTTCTTCAATAAGACAGTCCTGACATCCCAGGAATCAGTCTGGTGAACCTTCTCTGCACTCCCTCTATGGCGAGAATGTCCTTCCTCAGATTTGGAGACCAAAACTGTACACAATACTCCAGGTGTGGTCTCACCAAGACCCTGTCCAACTGCAGTAGAACCTCCCTGCTCCTATACTCAAATCCTTTTGCTATGAAAGCTAACATACCATTCGCTTTCTTCACTGCCTGCTGCACCTGCATGCCTACTTTCAATGACTGGTGTACCATGACACCCAGGTCTCGCTGCATCTCCCCTTTTCCTAGTCGGCCACCATTTAGATAATAGTCTGCTTGCCTGTTTTTGCCACAAAAATGGATAACCTCACATTTATCCACATTATACTGCATCTGCCAAACATTTGCCCACTCACCCAGCCTATCCAAGTCACCTTTCAGTCTCCTAGCATCCTCCTCACAGCTAACACTGCCCCCCAGCCTAGTGTCATCCGCAAACTTGGAGAAATTGCCTTCAATTCCCTCATCCAGATCATTAATATATATTGTAAATAGCTGGGGTCCCAGCACTGAGCCTTGCAGTACCCCACTAGTCACTGCCTGCCATTGTGAAAAGGACCCGTTTACTCCTACTCTTTGCTTCCTGTCTGCCAGCCAGTTCTCTATCCACATCAATACTGAACCCCCAATACCATGTGCTTTAAGTTTGTATACTAATCTCTTATGTGGGACCTTGTCGAAAGCCTTCTGAAAGTCCAGATATAACACATCCACTGGTTCTCCCTTATCGATATGAAGGAATGAAAGTCATACAGATCCATTCCTCAGACCTGGGGTCAGACAATTCTTAGAGGTGTTGTATTACAGGCTCTATAAATAATCTGGGTGGCTGAAGGAAAGGAGGGGAATTCAGAATTGAGTACAATGATAAGTTTGAGTTCATACATTGGAACCATATCTTTTGGCATTTATTCTTTGTTCAAGATTCTGCCATCTCGGATCTCTCAACCTGGTACACTTTATCCTGCCACAAATCACAAATCACAACCCCACCCCCCCCCCCCCCCCCCCCCCCCCCCCCCCCCCCCCCCCCCCCCCCCCCCCCCCCCCCCCCCCTCACTACACGCGCCCAAACTATTTGTTCTGATCTGAGGTTGTCACCAATGACCTTAAATGATAGACTGAACAGTTGCATGAAGAATCCTATCCTGGGCTTTCCCCTTCATGCCTAGGAATAATTCCCTAAAGAGAGCTATGTTATAATATTATAAGGTCATAAGGAATAGGAGTAGAATTAGGCCATTCAGCCCATCAAGTCTACTCTGTCATTCAATCATGGCTGATCTATCTCTCCCTGCAAACCCCGTTCTCCTGCCTTCTCCCCATAACTTCTGACACCTGTACTAATCAATAATATATCTATCTCTGCCTTAAAAATCTCCACAGACTTCGGCGGCAAAGAATTCCACGGATTCATCACCCTTTGACTAAACAGATTTCTCCTTCCTAAAAGAACGTTCTTTAATTCTGAGGCTAACAGGAATAAATATTTAGGCAGTAGCCCATTAGTTTTCATATTGTCTGATGTGATCTCCCATTTCACTGTCTTTATAAAGATTTTGAATAACAATGAGTTTTGTGTGTATGTTTCATATGTATTCCCTAATATCAGTTGCAAGGACATTGTTTGGATGCATGGTCAGGCATAGAGCATAGGCCATCTAATTAAACCTGGAGAGGAGAGAAATTCATTATGGGCATCATTCTGTCCTTTGACAACATTGATGTATTTGTTCACTCATTGTGGATAACAGTGTTGAGCGGGGATTTCTTCGGCTGCTTTTGTGGAAATTTTGTGGGAAAAAAAATCTACTTCCTCGATTATCACTAGAATTTGCAAGATTTAAATACATTTTTTTTCTTTTATTTTGGTATGTTTTTGCAAAAATTCTAGTTGAGGCATCTAAGTGATTATTCATGGTTGTGGAAGTTCTCATTTGTTTAATTTGTTCATGGGGTGCAGACCGCTCTGGAAAGGCCAACATTTGCTGTCCATGAGGAAGAGACAGCTTCCTTAAGTCACTTTTTGCCTTCCGATTAAAATACTCTTACTGAGTGTTGCATTAGAAATTGCTACAATAGTGTTCCAACGTTTGCCATGTTTGAAGCTGTGGAGGAGAACTCGTGAGGACTTGTACGGCTTCCTATGCCACATTAGCAGGTGGTGTTGAAGAGGACTCCAAGAAATGGAGATTTCTTTGGATTACTGACAACCATAACGTGATTGATATCCCTCCATGATGTCCATATATGATGTTATGTTCTGAATTACGGAACCTATCCCTCCTTGATGTGTCTCAACTTTTCCTCCTTTTCACGTGTCTCAACTTTTGACACAATTGATCACATCATCTTCCTCCAGTCCAACACCTTATCATCCAGAGTCAGAGTCAGAGTCAATTTTATTGTCATTTGGACCCCTGGAGGTCCAAACGAAATGCCGTTTCTGCAGCCATACATTACATACAAATAGACCCCAGACACAACAATAATTACATTTAACATAAACATCCATCACATAGCTGTGATGGAAGGCCAGATAAACTTATCTCTCCACTGCACTCTCCCCCCCCCCCGATGTCAGAGTCAAAGTCATAGCCCCCGGCTGGCGATGGCGATTGTCCCGCGGCCATTAAAGCCACGCCGGGTGGTGCGAGGTCGCACACCGGGTCTTGATGTTGGAGCCCCCGGTGTGCGCTCGCAGAGTCCGCGGCCATTCCAGCCGCGCGGGGCAGTGGTGTCAGGCCCCGCTCCAGGAGCTCTTCAACCCCGCAACTCGGGCGGGAGAAGTCGCCGTTGCAGGAGCCCTGAGAAGCGGTCTCCTTCCAAGGAGCCGTTGTAACATTCTCCTAGTTCCATTAAGTTTTATACAAAAATCACAATCAATAACTTTATCACCCCTATTTGTACAGGTGTCTGTGATGTCTCTCATGACTCTAATCTTGGTCCCTTGCTTTTTCACCCTGATATGTTGCCCTTCAACATCTAGTCTCATTCATGTATCATCTGAAGGGGGCGCTGCACTGCAGCAGCCTCTACCTACAGCCTGTCTGTTATTTCAATCTTTTTAAAAAATTTTAGTTAGTCTAAAGTTTTGTGTTGGGGGAAACTTTAAGTTCTCTATGTGGGGGAGGGGGGCAGGGTAAGGGGACGTCCCAGTCTCTTCCTGGCGGGGACGCGACTATTTCTCTGAGTCGCGTCCTCGCCCCCCACCTCGCGGCCTACCAGCTGGATCGGAGCGGCCTTTCCTGCCGGGGACCGGGAACCGGACCAGGGATGCTACAGCGGCGGCGCAGCGCTAGAGTCACCGCGGAGCGGGCGATGCCTACCTGGGTCGCCGTTTGGAGCTCCGGAGCGTTGGGCCGCTGCTCCAACATCGTGGAGCTCTGGTGCGGAGAGCTTCCAATGCGGGCGGCGCTGAACAACATTGTGGAGTCCTGGGGCGCCTTGCACAGGGCCTACAGCAGCAGTCGCCACCCGGCGCGGTCTGCGGACTTTGGAAGCCGCGGACTCCGGTAGGAGGGGGCCAACTCTGGTGTCCACGCCGCAGAGGACGTCCCGCAGCCCCGACGTCGGACTTGTATCACCCTGGCGATTGGTCCTGGACATCGGGCCGCCCGTAGCTGCAACTGCGGAGGGCACGGGGAGACCCTGACCATGAGGAACAGTGGAGGAAGAGACTGACTTTGGTGCCTTCCCGCACAACGGGAAACTTTGATTCTGCTGTGTGGGGATGTTTTATGTTAAATTCTATAGTGTGTGTTCTTTTTACCCATTCTGGCTTAATCCCTCCCTTCACCACCTCCAGTTTAAATTCCAGTTGGAATATTTTGGAGGACCCAAGAACCAAGAACCAAGAACCAAGCCTGGTGTTCACTGAGCAACATAAGCTCCTTGTTATGTTAGCGCACATTTTAGAAGCTTTCTTCAACTTCCTCTCTTCAATTCACTACCACGTCACCTCCGACTAAGATGTTCTTCATTTGCTTTAATATATCCTTAAATGCTTGATATATATTTTCTTTGAAAGGGTACAGTGGGTAGAGTGGCACAGTGGTAGAGTTGCCGCCGTACAGCTCAAGAGGCCCGGGTTTGATCCTGTCTTCTGTTTATACAGAGTTTGTACATTTTCCCTGTGACCGAGTGGGTTATGTCTGGGATCTCCTGTTTCCTCCCACACTCCAAAGACTTGCAGGTTTGTAGGTAAATTGGCTTGGTAAAATTTTAAATTGTCCCTTGTGTGTATAGGATAATGTTAATGTGCAGGGATCGCTGGTCGGCACGGACTCAGTGGGTCGAAAGGCCTGTTTCCCCGCGGTATCTCTAAACTAAAACCTTAGTTGTTTCTCTGTTTTAAAATAAATTACACAAACAGAAACTTTTTAAAGAATTGATGAAGTTCTGGAATTGGTATTTTAATTGGTTCCATTGACTGACAGTTATACAATCTTCATTAGTGCTGAATGCTTGGGTGACATTGGTGTGAGCACTGGCTTGGTGCCCTTGAAAGGGAAGTGATTTCCAGGGTTTCTGTTTCTGCGGCCAATACAGTGATCCTTTTTGTAAAATGACATTGCGTATACATTGATGGGCTTGAACAGTGTTAGGCTTGACTTTGATGAAGCCCAGAGGCTAAAATCTGCTAACACTACTTGTCCAGTTCACACATACAGAATAACTACATTGATAAAATAGCTTAGGGTTTGTTACAATGTAATGATTTCCTATTGAATTCAGTGCCTTTCAGGTCAATTTTGGAGAAAGAAAGCAGAGTATTTTTGAGCAGAGTTTGTTAATCAAGATTTGTAAGTGCTCGATCTTTGATTCCAGACTCTGAGGACATAAAGACACATATGTAAGGTGGCACATTGGTGCAGCGGTAGAGTTGCTCCCATACAGTGCCAGAGACCCCAGGTTCGATCCTGACCACAGGCACTGTCCATCCGGAATTTGTACATCCTCTCTGTGACCGTATGGGTTTTCTCCAGTTTCCTCCCACATACCAAATATATACAGGTATGTAGATTATTATATTAGGCTACTGTAAATTGCCCCTAACCTGTAGGAAATGAAGGTGTGATAAGATAGAACTAGTGTATGGGTGATCAATGGTCAGTGTGGCCTCAGTGGGCTAATGCGCCTGTTTGCACACTGTATCTCTAAACTAAACTAATCTAAATGTAATACTGGTTTCATCTACAAAATCCTGTAATAAACATTATCTAGTGTGTATACACAAGGAACTGCAGATGCTGGTTTACAAAAAAAACAACTCACAAAGTACTGGAGTAATTCAGCAGGTCGGGCAGCATCTCTGGTGAACATGGATAGGCGATATGTAGGGTCAGGACCCTTCTTCAGATTCATTACAGTAGGGCGACCAAAAGGTGGAAGACAGGTGGGGACAGAACAAAGATTGGCAAGTGATAGGTTGATACAGGTGTGGGGGGATTTTGATTGGCAGATGATTGGATAAAGGGTCAAAAAAGTGTGAGATAAGGTGATCAGGTTTGTTTTTATTATGAGGTGATAAGTTTGTGTTTATTGTGTTTGTGTTTATGTTCACTTACTGAGGTACGGTGAAAAGATTTGTTTAGCATGCTATCCTAACTGATCAGATAATATACATAGATACAATGGTCGTTCATCAGAGGGGAAGATATAGAGTGCAGAATATAGTTCTCAACGTTGTAGAGCATCAGTTCTATCTACAAAGCCCACAGTCCTCAATGTGTTGGGGGTTAATTAGCTTGTGGAAGGGAGGAATGGAAGAAGTTGTTCCTGTTGTTTATGAATTAGTTATCTAAATTTGGAGAATTCAATGATCATGCACAAGCTACACAAGTGGAATGTGAGGTGCGGTTCCTATTTTGTATTATTTAAGGAACAGTAAATTCACAGTTTTCAGTTCATTGAGGGGCTATAATTATAGCATAATTAAGTTCAAAGTCTGCGAATTGCACAAAGGGAACAATGTGTGTGATTTAATGAGCAAGAGCATTATGTAGTTGTGAGTATTAAACATCTTTGAATAATCAAATGTAATATTGCCTTCATTTCATGTTTTTAGTTTATTTTAAATAAACATATAAATGTTGACATTGTTGAAACAATATTTATTGCTGAATTAAGTAAAATTGAACAGGGATAACCAACAATATTCTATTTATATGCCTATGTTTTTGAGATTTTTTTGTTTGTGGCACTTTGGAAACTCAATCTTCATTTTAAGTATGAAACAGTTAACCAGAAACAATCTTGAGCATTTTATTATCAGGGATTTATTGAGTAACTAAATATCTCCCAGTGCAGCGATAGCAATGGGAATAATTTTAGCTATTCAAAGCTAAAATATATATTTTTCATATACTATTTGACTCGAGCAAGCCATTCAACTCTATATCTGATCCATTATCAAAGCCATTTACTCCATCATTATATCTCTCATGCTGCATTCTTCATCAACATATGTCACCTTTAAATTCAGCAATTTTAATAGTCTCCCATTTGGACCCCCCCTCTTCCAACCATTGTACATTTGAAGATATCCAATATCAGACATATATTGTCTTGTACATCAATTGCCCTTGTGACCTGCACAAGTTACTGATCCAAAAGTACCTTAACTTTAAAATAATCCTTCATTTTCAAACCCTGTGTGACCTGACTGGTGTTTGTCTCTGTGGTTCTCTTTGGTTCCATAACCCTGTCTAATTATGACATACCCATGCACATTCCACCACTGGCAGCTGTGCATTCGGGTTTATAATTCTCAAAATCCAGAATTACCACTAGATTTTATTATGGAAGGATACAGCACAGGATCAGGCACTTCAGCCCACAATGCCCGCGCCACACTTGATACCAAGACTAACTCTTATTTGCCTGGGCATAATCCATTTTTCTCCATTCTCTGCATATTCATGTGGCTATCAAAAAGCTTCTTAAAAGTACTATCGTGTCTGCCATCACCACCACCCCCAGCAGCACGTTCCAGGCACCAACCACCCTCTGTGTAGAAATAACTTGCCCTGCACAACTCCATGGAATTTCTGATCTCCCGCTATATTACTGCAGATCTCTATGTCTTTACATTTTGCTTTATACAACTAATGTGAATGAACCTCCCTGCTCTGGATCTCTCTGCCCCACACATCCCCTTTAAACATTATCCCTCTAACCTTAAAGAGCCTGTCCCACTGCGGGGACCTAATTTGCGAGTTTAGAAGAGTTTGCGCTCGACTCAAACTCGCAGCATGGTCGACACATGATCCTAGGAGGTCCTAGGAGGTCACTGTAACTCTCCTTCATGCTCGAGGGAAGTTCCTGCATACTCGCAGCCTCAGTTTGGTTGAGGAACATTTTTCAGCATGCTGAAAGAATTTCCGCGAGTAAAAATTGGTCGGCATGGTTCTTTTGAACTCGTAGTGCAGTGGAGTGGGGTCGCTATGTAGTTATAGGCAGTCGAGGTAGCCGTAGGCAATCTCTTTTGCTGACCGGGCCTTTAGTTTTCAGAACCAAGGAAAACCGACCGGTAATTTTAAATGCCCGCTAAACTTTATTAAAAGTTCTCTGGCTTCTTAAAAGTGTCTCCACTCCTTCTCCCCCTCATCTCCCCATTTCTCCCCATTTCTCCCTGCTTCTCCCCCCTTCTCTCCCCCCCTCTCTCCCCCTCTCTCCCCTTCTCTCCCTCCCCCCCCCCCCCCCCCCCCCCCCCCCCCACCAGCCGTCTTTTACCTTCCTGTTCATCGCGGGTGTGAATTTCAGAGAGCACTCCCCTGCTTTCCCTGGCCCCCACCTTTGCAATGTGTTTGTGTGTGTGTGTGTGTGCTGACGGTCAATCCAGCTTGCGGTTTCATCGCTGACGGTCGATCCAGCTCGAGGTTTCGCAGGCGAGCTCGCCCTCGAGCTTGAAGGTCGAAGACAGTCGCTGAAAAGTTGTTAGTGGGAACTTTTGAGCCTTATTTTAGAATAAAAATTAGCATCTTGGATGCCGAGAAATATGGTACTTAAATGACTTGGACATAAATGTAGATGGGATGGTTAATAATTTTGGAGATGACACCAAGATTGCTGAAATAGCGGACCGCGAGGAAAGCTGTCTAGGTATACAGCGGGATATGTTAGGCTGAGCTATGCCACTCTCGCAGTGACTGCTCCGCGGAACCTGCCACGCCTTCAACCCTGGAACTTTGTGAAGGACAGCACCACTGGGGAGGTGGGGGAATAGTTCCATTCCACAGCGTGTGGGTAGTCCTGCCCAGGTCAGCATGGCCTGGATTGCACAAAGTAGTAAACTTGGCTGGGCCACCAGGGGTAAAGTTGCGGGGCGGGCAGGAGTGTTGCGAAGGAGGGGGTTGTGAGATCATGCCTGCAACTCACTCACTCACCGCTGCCGCGCAACCCACCGCTGCCGTGGAGCCACCGCATTGTGGCTGGGGAGGGAAGTAGCTCGGGTGGCTGCGATCGGATGCCGGGACTGGACAGCGGAACCGGCCATCCCCTTAGCTCCTTCTGCTGTCCTTCGGCACAGACGCAACCATTGGAGGTATTGGGGTGTCTTCGATGCAGGTGCGTCTTCATTGCTGGGAAATATGGTATATCACAAAATAAAAGTGGGCCTAGCACATGTTTGTGTGGAACTCCACTGTTCACAGACCTCTTGCCTCAATATTACACTTCCACCACAATCCTCTGTCCTGAAGCCAGTTCTGAATGCAAACAACCACGTCATTATTAATCCCATGCATCTTAATCTTCTGGATCAGCCTACTATGGCGGAACAGTCTTACTAAAATCAATGTAGACAACATCAATTGGTCTACTCTCATTGATCACCTTCGTCACCTCCTCAAAATAATCGATCGTTAATAAAAAGCCACATGCAGTGCCCGATCTATTCCTCTCATGATCTAATACACTTCTATAAGATCACCCCTCATCCTCCTGCGCTCCGAGGAGTAGAGACCCAGCCTATTCAACCTATGGCTCAGACTCTCTAGACCTGGCAACATCCTCGTAAATCTTCTCTGCACCCTTTCCAACTTGGCACCATCTTTCCTATAACATGGTGCCCAGAACTGAACACAAGACTATTAATGCTCTCCAACATCTTGTACAACTGCAACATGACTTCATTCATTCAACATTCATTATCGGTGAAAATATTAGCGACGCAGTGGTGCTGGTTGCCAATGAGAACGGTGATGGACGCACCACACATCTCTGTCCTCCAGTTCCTGCGGGAAGTACAGGATTTTGGTGTGTGTACTTTATCATCGTTCTTTACAATGCTATGTACGACAGTGAGAGCAACTTCGACTGAAGTGTGGATGGCTGTTGGCTCGCTAGAAGCTCATCTGCGCTTTGACAGGTCTTGTTTTTGGTCTGGCTGGAGGTCCACAGCCCCCTACTCACCTGGCAAACCAGGTTGGGGAGACGGTTTAGTCACTGACTATCCGACCATGGAGCAGGTAGCACGGGATTACATGGTACCCGTGGCGAGGGGAACTCCCCCCCGACCTGACCTAAACATGACCTCCCAACTTCTATACTGATTAATCTGACTGACGAAGGCCAATGTGCCAAAAGCCTTTTTGACAACCTAATCGACTTGCGACTCCACCTTCAAGGAACCATGCACTTGCAATCCCTGATACCTCAGCTCTACAACACTACCATTCACTGTGTCGGTCCTGCCCATGTTAGACTTCCCAAAATGCAATACTGCACATTTCTCTGCATTAAATTCCAACAACCATTCCTCAGTCCAGCTGGCCAATCGATCAAGACTCTACTGCAATTTTTCACAACCACCTTCACTATCTGCAAAACCACCCACTTTTGTATCATCTGCAAACTTGCTACTCTTCCCATGTACAGTAAAGTGTTGAATTTAGCGGGTCAAGCAATATCTCTGGAGAAAAAGGATAGGTGACTTTTTTCAGGTTGGGACCCTTCATCAGCAATGCTGACTGTGAGTGAACTCTAGCCTGAAGAATCTCTCCAATAACTTCCTCGCCACTGACATGAGGCTCACCAGCCTATAAATTCCCTTGATTCTCTCTACTTCCATTCTTAAACAAAGGAAACACATTAGCCACTCTGCAGTCTTCTGGGATCTTGCCTATGGCTTGGGAAGACATAATGATCTTTGTCAAAGATCCCACAGTCTCTTCTCTTCCCTCTCACAGTAGCTTGGGATAAATCCCATCCGGCCCTGGGTATTTATCCACCTTACTGCTCTTGAAGAACCCCACCACCACCTCATTCTTAATCTCATACTGTCCTTGCATATTAGTGTTCTCCACACTGATCTCACTTTCTTCCATCTCCCTTACCTTGGTGAAAACAGCTGCAAAATACTTGTTTAGTACCTCGTCTATGACCGCTGACTCCAAGTACAAATTCCCTCCTCTTCAAAAGCCTCGGGATTTTCTGTAATCCAACTCTGCAAAGCCATTTTGCTGCCTCTTTTGGGCCTTCTAATCATCCATTGAGTTCTTCCCTTCTGGCGCTATATTCGTCTGATTTCATCTTAAACCTTGCATGCACTTCCTGTTTCTTTGTAACCAAAATTACAATCCCTTTGGTCATCCCAGGTTCCCTTACATTGTGATCCTTATCCTTCCTCCTTATTGGACCATGCCAGTCCTGAACTTTGATTAACTGGCCTTTAAATAACTCCCAAATGTCAGATGTGGACTTACCCAATTACAACTGCTCCCAGTGTACCATGGCTGATCATCCCCAATCAGTACTACGTTCCTGCCTTCTCCCCATATCGCCTACTCCGCTATTTATAAGAGCCCTATCTAGCTCTCTCTTGAAAACATCCAGAGAACCTGCCTCCACCGCCCACTGAGGCAGAGAATTCCACAGAATCACAACTCTCTGTGAGAAAAAGTGTTTCCTCGTCTCCGTTCTAAATGACTTACTCCTTATTCTTAAACTGTGACCCATGGTTCTGGACGTTATAGTTTGCCTTACTCCAATTTAGTACCTTGCTAATACTACTCTGTTCATTCCTCTGCCAAAACACAAGTAAAATCAACTAACGAACTGAAGAAGGGTCACAGACCCGAAACACTAACTGGTTATTTTTTCAACAGATTCTGCGTAAATACGTAACTGAGTTGTACCAGCTTTTCTGTTTGTGTTTCTGTTTCAGATTCCGGCATCTGTACCTTTATTTGTTTTCTATGAAAATCAACTTCATTGTTTAAATATTTTACCTGTTAAATTTTACTTAATAATGTTCATGTGGTGGGTGTTTATGTCCTTAGCTGCTTTAAAGAACTAAAGAAATAAAAGAGCAACAAACAAAGTACTGGAGGATGTCAAGAGGGCTAGGCAGCATATGTGGAGGGAAATGAACAGATAATGTTTTGGGTTGGGACCCTTGTGCTCCTTTAAATCTCTTGCATATAATGGAAACTTCGTGAGTCTTCCATGATATGACTTTGAAACAAGGTCATGATTGAACATTTGGTGATGTGTGTGAGAGCAGTATTTAGCGTACGAATAAAGCATTGCTTAATGATTGACAAAGATTGTTGACAAGTAGGGGATTGGAAGGAGTGATGTCAGTTCATTGAACTTGCCAGTTCATTGGCTATATTTAAGAGGGAGTTAGATGTGGCCCTTGTGGCTAAAGGGATCGGGGGTATGGAGAGAAGGCAGGTACAGGATACTGAGTTGGATGATCAGCCATGATCATATTGAATGGCGGTGCAGGCTCGAAGGGCTGAATGGCCTACTCCTGCACCTATTTTCTATTTTTCTATGTTTCTATGTCAACAGTTGATGGATCTAGTCCTACAGCTGTTAAGAGAAGCCATGAAACAAATCCTACCTTGATGACTCTGTTTAGAACCATATGTCCGGTATTCAACTGCTCTGAAGTCTCTTCCCATTGTCTCCTGATCATATGGGATAATTGAAAAAGTCTGAAGAAGGATCCCGACCCAAAACGTTACCTATCCATGTTCTCCAGAAATGCTGCCTGACTCGCTGAGTTGCTCCAGCACTTTGTGACCCTATCTAATACCCTGACGTCTCTCCTCCCTTCATCACCATCTTCTTCCCCACCCCACATTGCAGCCGTGATACAACTCTGCTTTGAGACGTGTTGTTTACTTTTCAAAAGTGGCATTCCGATTCATTATCTCATCGCCTTCTCATTCAGCTGGTCTACCATAAACAGAGTTCTAGTTGCATGCAGTAATTGTTAAAATTCATAGACATTGTGATTTTACCATTCTGCCTGCATTTGTCAGGAATAATGCTATGTGTTTCTATGCATATTTTGATGATTCTCTAGTTTATCTTCAATTTTCTTCCAGCCTCACAACCTTTTGTGTGAAAGAGGTTATTCTGCACTCTTTGTTACTTTAATCTTGCACCTACTTCTTCTTATTCTACACTCAGGAATTCAAAACGATTTTTTCTCTGAGGTCTTTTTCATTCATTCTATGTTTTAACCACCTCCGTCAAATTACAATGAGCATGTTTACTCTAAGGAAATGATAAGAAATTAGCGCAAGAGACGACAACGTGGTCCTTGGAGCTGCCCTGCCACACAACAAAATCATGGCTGATCTGGTCTTGGCCTGAACTCCATTTTCCTGCCTGTTTCACACATCCCTTGTGTTCCCTTTGGACAAAAATCTGTCTATCAGAGCCATGAAAGCTGAGACGTCAATGATTCTCAGTGATTCAAACTTTGCAGCTCACTGGATTAAATAATTCAAAAGATGTGTCAACCCTGTGGGAGAAGGAACTCCTCATCTCTGTCTTCAGCCGATGGCCCCCTTATTCTGAAACCATGTCCCTAGTTCTAATTCCCCCACAAGGTGAAACATCTATCATGTCAATTCCCCACAGAACATTATGTGTTTAAAAATAATCACCTCATATTCATTTAAATTCCAGTGAGCATCACCCTCACCTGCTCAGCTCTTCCTCAACTCAACCCCATCAGCCTTGGAGCAAACTATTGAAATGTCTCTGAATTATCGCCAACGGTTTATTACTCCTAAACTGTGGAGACCAAAGCCATATGCAATGCCCCAGAAATGATCCATTCACTGACCTGACCAGTTGCAACAAAACGTCTCAACGTTTAGATTTATTCAAAAAGTCACATTCTATTTGCCTTCGGATTATTTGCTGTACCATCTGCGTTTCATATATCAGGCTACACATATGTCTATGTACAGCAACATTGACAACAATGTTCTGCTTTACTGTGAAAGAGCATATTCTCACATTTCAGCCACAATTCTTTTTCATATTTTATTTTGTTACACCTAGTGTCAATATCCATCTTAATGCGTGGAGTTCAATACTAACATAGTATTTCAACTGTGGTTTCTCTGATTTAACTTTTGCATCTCAGATTTAAATCGCAAATCTTCTTCCAATGTGTTTTCATGGGCTGTTCATTTGAGATTCTGTGTAGACACAGACAGAAAAGGCTGCAGATGCTGGAATCTGAAACAAAAAGGTGTGGAGGTCAATGATTCGAGTTAACACCCTGCATAACTTCTGACAAGGAAGAGGAAACATTGGCAGTAGATAGCGATACAGGTGGGAGAGAGGCTGGCACTGATAGGTGAAACAAGGGGTCACAGCTTAAGGATAAGGGGGAAATCCTTTAAAACCGAGATGAGGAGAACTTTTTTCACACAGAGAGTGGTGAATCTCTGGAACTCTCTGCCACAGATGGTAGTTGAGGCCAGTTCATTGGCTATATTTAAGAGGGAGTTAGATGTGGCCCTTGTGGCTAAAGGGATCGGGGGTATGGAGAGAAGGCAGGTACAGGATACTGAGTTGGATGATCAGCCATGATCATATTGAATGGCGGTGCAGGCTCGAAGGGCTGAATGGCCTACTCCTGCACCTATTTTCTATTTTTCTATGTTTCTATGTCAACAGTTGATGGATCTAGTCCTACAGCTGTTAAGAGAAGCCATGAAACAAATCCTACCTTGATGACTCTGTTTAGAACCATATGTCCGGTATTCAACTGCTCTGAAGTCTCTTCCCATTGTCTCCTGATCATATGGGATAATTGAAAAAGTCTGAAGAAGGATCCCGACCCAAAACGTTACCTATCCATGTTCTCCAGAAATGCTGCCTGACTCTCTGAGTTGCTCCAGCACTTTGTGACCCTATCTAATACCCTGACGTCTCTCCTCCCTTCATCACCATCTTCTTCCCCACCCCACATTGCAGCCGTGATACAACTCTGCTTTGAGACGTGTTGTTTACTTTTCAAAAGTGGCATTCCGATTCATTATCTCATCGCCTTCTCATTCAGCTGGTCTACCATAAACAGAGTTCTAGTTGCATGCAGTAATTGTTAAAATTCATAGACATTGTGATTTTACCATTCTGCCTGCATTTGTCAGGAATAATGCTATGTGTTTCTATGCATATTTTGATGATTCTCTAGTTTATCTTCAATTTTCTTCCAGCCTCACAACCTTTTGTGTGAAAGAGGTTATTCTGCACTCTTTGTTACTTTAATCTTGCACCTACTTCTTCTTATTCTACACTCAGGAATTCAAAACGATTTTTTCTCTGAGGTCTTTTTCATTCATTCTATGTTTTAACCACCTCCGTCAAATTACAATGAGCATGTTTACTCTAAGGAAATGATAAGAAATTAGCGCAAGAGACGACAACGTGGTCCTTGGAGCTGCCCTGCCACACAACAAAATCATGGCTGATCTGGTCTTGGCCTGAACTCCATTTTCCTGCCTGTTTCACACATCCCTTGTGTTCCCTTTGGACAAAAATCTGTCTATCAGAGCCATGAAAGCTGAGACGTCAATGATTCTCAGTGATTCAAACTTTGCAGCTCACTGGATTAAATAATTCAAAAGATGTGTCAACCCTGTGGGAGAAGGAACTCCTCATCTCTGTCTTCAGCCGATGGCCCCCTTATTCTGAAACCATGTCCCTAGTTCTAATTCCCCCCACAAGGTGAAACATCTATCATGTCAATTCCCCACAGAACATTATGTGTTTAAAAATAATCACCTCATATTCATTTAAATTCCAGTGAGCATCACCCTCACCTGCTCAGCTCTTCCTCAACTCAACCCCATCAGCCTTGGAGCAAACTATTGAAATGTCTCTGAATTATCGCCAACGGTTTATTACTCCTAAACTGTGGAGACCAAAGCCATATGCAATGCCCCAGAAATGATCCATTCACTGACCTGACCAGTTGCAACAAAACGTCTCAACGTTTAGATTTATTCAAAAAGTCACATTCTATTTGCCTTCGGATTATTTGCTGTACCATCTGCGTTTCATATATCAGGCTACACATATGTCTATGTACAGCAACATTGACAACAATGTTCTGCTTTACTGTGAAAGAGCATATTCTCACATTTCAGCCACAATTCTTTTTCATATTTTATTTTGTTACACCTAGTGTCAATATCCATCTTAATGCGTGGAGTTCAATACTAACATAGTATTTCAACTGTGGTTTCTCTGATTTAACTTTTGCATCTCAGATTTAAATCGCAAATCTTCTTCCAATGTGTTTTCATGGGCTGTTCATTTGAGATTCTATGTAGACACAGACAGAAAAGGCTGCAGATGCTGGAATCTGAAACAAAAAGGTGTGGAGGTCAATGATTCGAGTTAACACCCTGCATAACTTCTGACAAGGAAGAGGAAACATTGGCAGTAGATAGCGATACAGGTGGGAGAGAGGCTGGCACTGATAGGTGAAACAAGGGGTCACAGCTTAAGGATAAGGGGGAAATCCTTTAAAACCGAGATGAGGAGAACTTTTTTCACACAGAGAGTGGTGAATCTCTGGAACTCTCTGCCACAGATGGTAGTTGAGGCCAGTTCATTGGCTATATTTAAGAGGGAGTTAGATGTGGCCCTTGTGGCTAAGGGGATCAGAGGGTATGGAGAGAAGGCAGGTACGGGATACTGAGTTGGATGATCAGCCATGATCATATTGAATGGCGGTGCAGGCTTGAAGGGCCGAATGGCCTACTCCTGCACCTAATTTCTATGTTTCTATGTTTCTAACCAGCTGAAGAAATATGATGGAAGAAATGGCAGAGGATGATATGCCGGATGCAGAAGCTGGTGGGGAGAAATGTGAGATCCAAGGAAACTTTATTGCTGTTCCATCCAGGGAAAGGTTGGGTGGGGGCAGTCATAGAGGAAATGCATGTGAGTGTGAGACCACCATCAGCTATGGTAGGGAGGAAGTCATATTTCCTGAAGAAGGAGAACATTCAGAGACCTTCGAGCACAAGGTCTCATCTTGAGAACACGCGCGGTGGAGAAATTGAGAAAAAGGGATGGCATGGTACAGGGTGGGAAGAGATATAGTCAAGGTAGCTGTGGGAATCGTTAAGTTAATGGGAAACATAAGTTTTAATTCTGTCTCTTGAGATGTAGGCAGAAAGATTCAGAAGAGAATAAGTTGTGTGAAAACTCCATCCCCACCCCATTTGGTTCCACTGATTACCCACCCACCCACCTTAATACCACATCATCTTGCACTGCTGCATACCAACACCCTTTCCCCTTACCCCTCAGTCCTGATCAGTGTCTTGACCCACAGCGTTGACTTCCACATTTTACCTCCACAGATGCTGCTTGACCAGTTGAATACTTCAAGGCATACACAAAATGCTGGAGTGACTCAGCGGGACAGGCAACATCTCTGGAGAGAAGGAATGGGTGATGTTTCAGATCAAGACCCTTCTTCAGACTAGTCAGGGGAAAGGGAAACAAGAGATATAGCAGGCCTGTTTCCTTTATTATCATTACGTTCTTGCCTATCTTTCATTAATTTGCTATATATCTCTCAATGTCCATATCTCACTGTCTATATCTCCCTTTCCCCTGACTAGCCTGAAGAAGGGTCTCAGACTGAAACGTCACCCATTCCTTCTCTCCAGAGATGCTGCCATACCTGCTGAGTTACTCCTGCATTTTGTCTCTATCTTCGGTTTAAACCAGCAACTGCAGTTCCTTCCTACACATTAATTATTCAAGGATTGTGTTGACTGGTCTGGTGTGAAAATGCTGTAAAATTAATATAAACTCAAATCTCTCTGGTCTTCCATATAACTCTTTATTTATTCACAGTACCACCTCTTTTTCATTGATAGTAAGTTCCTCCTGCAAGTGTTTTGCTCCTTCTGCTACCTTATCAGTTGCGCCCTGGTATTTCTATTTTCCATAAAGTTATGTAGTCTACAATTTGGACATGATACTCTCACTCTATATTATTGTTACACACGCAGTGAATAGACTCAATCCTCGCTAGGATCTTGTGAGAAATTGACAATCACATTGAACTGCACTGAACACCAGCCTGTGGATCCTATTTTCTCTTTCTCCTCGAAACAGATTAATTTGTGCCACCTTCAATAATTCCACTTGAAACTTTTCTTGAGGTCTTTCTGAATTTTTGTAGTTCCACTGCTTTTAACTCATCTTCCTTATCCATGAAGGACCCCGATAGAATAAATTAACCATCTTTCTCCTTTCCAACATCTATATTGCCTGTCTCAAAATGATTCCTCTTTATATTGGTATTTATTGATTCCAACCTTAATTTAAATTCTTCATTTTTTTGGGTTACAATATTAAACTAACTTTAGTTAACATTTTTGAGTGCTCTGTTATGCAGTCACTCACAAGACTACTCCATAAAAAGGGGCCCATCACCATTACCTACTTCATTCCACTTATTAATATTGAGTGTCTCATCTGTTCCTAACAGTGAATGATTCTGTCCGAATAAAAAATTGCAGTCCTTTATTTCTCTGATAATAATACCTGCTTTTAACCTAATTCCCAAAATACCAGTTTCCAAAATCCTTGTGAATCTTACAAATACTGAATCAGATTTTATTCCCAGCAACTCTTGCTCATTCAAAGTGATCTCTCCACCATTTCTCTGTCAGCAATTCACTTAACCCAACAATTCTGTCTCCAGATACATTTGTAGAATGATCTATTTTAATGCTATTCCTTAACCTCTTATTTTCTTGCTGTTAATATCTTCAGGTAATGATGCCCTTTTTAGTTTATGTTTCTTTCCAATCAATTAATCTACAAGACACTTTTAGGCAAAAAAAAAATGTGAATTCTGCAATGTTGTTATTACTTGAACTGCGCTGAACCTTTTGCGAATACCATTGGTCTTGTCTCTCAGCATATTTTCTAGCTCGCTCCCATATTTCAACAATCTACTGTTTTTCAATTTAGTTACCTAACTTTTTCTTTTATATAATCAAGGAGTTACAACTCAGAGTCTCATAATGTTTTTCCTGGTTGGTAAGTATTTATTGGGAAATGTACATATTTCAATATTATTGTAATCTTAGCTATTCCCAGGAAGTGCTCAAACATTAATTAGTTTAATTTATTATCGCATGTACCAAGGTGTAGTTGAAAGCTTTTGTTGTGTGCTAACCAGCCAGCGGAAAGACTAAACAGGGTTACAACCGAGCCATCCACAGTGCACAGATACATGATAAAGGGGATAACGTTTAGCACAAGATAAAGTCCAGTAAAGTCTAATTAAAGATAGTCTGAGAGCCTCTAATGAGGTACATAGTTGTTCAGGACTGCTCTCTAGTTGTTGATAGGATGGTTCAGTTGCCTGATAATAGCTGGGAAGAAACTGTCCCTGAATCTGGAGGTGTGTGCTTTCACACGTCTGGACCTCTTGCCTAATGGGAAAATTGATAGGGACATGCCGAACATTCTAAGCCTTCTAAGGAAGTAGAAACATTGGTGTGCTTTTTTGGTCATTGCTTCAATATGGGAATAATTAGCTATTTAAGCTTGCTGTAACAATTTATCAGAACCTTCTGTAGGATTCCGGGTGAAACTTCTTTGTAATGACATCATGTCACCAGCAGGATGAATATTCTCAGGCTGTTCTTGAATTATGTATTTACGTGTTCAAGGAGGTGATGCAGTATTTCAGACAATCCATACACTTTACAGTGTAGGAAGGAACTGCAGATACTGGTTTGCACCGAAGATAGGCATACAATGCTGGAATAACTCAGTGGAACAGGCAGCATCTTTGGAGGCTGAAGAAGGGTCTCAACCGAAATGTCACCCATTCCTTCTCTCCAGAGATGCTGCCTGTCCTGCTGAGTTATTCCAGCATTTTGTGTATATCTTCCGTACATTTTACATGATGTGTGACTATCTCAATAGTTATCATCAGCACGTACATTGTGACATTTGATGTATAGGAAGAAGGCACTCTTAGCTATTTTGTAGTTATATACTGTCAAATAGCAGGGAAGGAGATGGCGAGACAAATCTGCAAGTAAATTTCAGAATGATCTAAAAGCAATGGAGCAGTGAAAGTGGGAGAACATCAATTATCTTAACACAGACTGGAAATAAATGATACGATGAAGGAGAAGGAATGAGATGTATTCAAGAGACCTTCAAGAAATATGCAGTTGCTGGAAGTCTGAAACAAATGAAGAAAATGCCAACATCACTCAGTAGGTCAGGCAACATTGGGGCATAAGAAGTAGAATTAACATTTCTTGTTAAAGTTCTTTCATTAGAACAGAAAGAACTGGGAAGGGTAAAAAGCTACTTAGTTTTAAGCTGCAGGAAAGTGGAGGAGCAATGAACATCCATGATGGGATGAAACCAGGGTTAGCTCAAAAGTCAAGAGTGTGTAATTACTGACAATGGAACAATGAAATTCTTGCTTACATTCATCCGCTTAAAAGGCCGCAAATGCAATAACTCAGAAAATATATAATAGTCAAAAATACAATAAATTAATTGCCATAATATTAGGTAACAATAATAATGCAAAAATAAAATTTGTAGTGCAATCAAAGACACGGTCCATAGAAGTTCATAGATGCAGAGGTTACTACCGAGAAGAGTCATTCAGCATGGAAACAGGCCCTTTGGCCCAACTAGCCCATGCCGGCGCCTATGCCGGCCCACCTGCCCGTGCTTGACCCATAACCCTCTAAACCTATCCTGTCCATGTACCTGTCCAAATGACTAAGGTGTAACAATAGTACCTGCCTCAACTGTCTTCACTGGCAGCTTGTTCCATACACCCACCACCCTCTGTGTAAAATGGTTACCCCTCAGGTCCCTACAAAATCTTCCCCCCCTTGCCTTAAACCTATGTTCTCTTTTTCTCGATTTCCCTACTCTGAGCAAAAGACTGTATTTACCCGATCTATTCCTCTCATGATCTTGTACACCCCTATAAGATCACCCCTCATTCTCCAGCGCTCCAATAACTAAAGTCCTTGCCTGCTCAACCTCTCCCTACAGCTCAGGCCTTTAAGCCCTGGCAACATTCATGTAAATCTTTACACCTTTTAGCTTGACGACATCTTTAGTAATGTTCAATAGCTCCAAGGTTGCTGGGAAGAAGCTATTCTTGAACCCGGTGGCCATGGTTTACATTCTTCTCAATGGTATAACCGAATAAGAACTTTGCAAGGGGGGTGTGGTTCTTTTTCAAGGCAGTGCTTCTTATAGATCTCTGATGGTGGGGAGGTCAGTATCTCAACTGGATCGGAATTGCCTTTCATCCCCTATAGTCTCATTCGTTCATGGGTGTTCCAGTTGTCAAACTGGGCTGTGCTGCAACAGTATGCTCTCTGTCGTACATATGCAGAGGATAATACGGGATTTAATTTTGGAGAACAAGGTGGAATCATGATTTAGTGGAAGAACCACTGTGAAATGGTGATCACGATATCATTATGTTTAAATTGCTATGGAAAAGATCAATTGATGACCAAGATATGCAGATTTAGGAGAGCTAATTGGAAAGGAGAGAATTTTTAGAGGAGACTGTTTGGATAAAAAATGTCAAAACGTGGAGAGAGGAATTATATCAAGAATTAGCGCTCACTAGACAACTAAAAATATTAAGTCAAACAAGGAAAGGAGTCACGTGACAAATGTCAAGCTTTTAATAGAGAAACAGTTACAGAGATGAATCACTGAACAAATGAGATAAAACAAATGGGTAATTAAGAAAGAAGCAATGTCTGTTAAAAACCTAAAGAAGGCGAGGTTGAGGTTGAGCTACAAAATGAGTACTTTGTATTCAGACACACGATGATTGTGCCATTGTCACACCAAAGGAGGAGGTAGTATAGAAATTAGATAGGCAAAGAGAAGGTAATGAGAGATTGTCAGTGCTCAAAATAGAAAAGTCACCAAATTCAGATGGGATGCATCATAGAATGCTGACAGGTGAAAATAACAAAACCTCCGGCCATTGTTTTGTCAATGTATTGGAGGATTCCTTTTAAACTTGGCAATCGAAGGTCAGTAATTTGAAAATGGGGGAACTTAGAGACAATGGTGCATGATGAATTTAATTGGGCTGCATTGAATGCAAATATTATTCCCTGCCTAAGTGGAATTGATTGGATAATTTCCCTATCAACTAAGGCCAGTGACCACGTTGCAATAAGTACTTGAAACTGACTTTGTGTACATAATCTGCATATAAACATATCCAATTTGGTGCAGTTTTGTGGAGAAATTATACCACTTGTTTCGCGAGAAGTTGTTGCAGGTTGTGTCTGAAGTTTTATTTCCTCCACTCTTAAAATATAATCTATTTTCCAAGTAATTTATATTTATTTGGCTCTGAAGACTTTGCCATGATGCTGGAAATCTGAAATCAAAAGGGTCACTGCCTAACAGCTTCAGTGAGCCGTTAATTTCTAACTTCTGGTGCTGTCTGTGAGAAGTGTGCATGCTCTTCCTGTGACCACATGTTTCTTCTGGGTACTCTGCTTTCCTCCCACTTCTAAAACACACAGGACGGTAGTTAATTTGGCCACTGTTAGTTGGCCAAGTGTGTACTAAGTGAGACTGTTTTAGTAGAATGTGGTGAAAACAGATAACAGAAAATATTAGTGAGGGAATGGGATTTTTCTCTAACATGGTACACACTCGTGAACTAAAATGGTCTCCTATATTGTGGGGAGATATGGAAATATTCAAACAATTCGGTTGAAGGATAGTGATGCTCCAGAGAAATTAATCAAAGTTTGTACAGCCTCGCCTTATAGCTAATATCCCCTAAACCAGGCACCATTATGCTAAACGTGTGGATTAAACGGGCAGTGTATACAAAGTTGGCAGAGGTTGGGATGTAATGTTAAAATTGTACAAGGCATTGGTGAGACCAATTCTGGAGTATGGTGTACAATTTTGGTCGCCTAATTATAGGAAGGATGTCAACAAAATAGAGAGAGTACACAGGAGGTTTACTAGAATGTTGCCTGGGTTTAAGCAACTAAGTTACATTGAAAGGTTGAACAAGTTAGGTCTTTATTCTTTGGAGCACAGAAGGTTAGGGGGGGACTTGATAGAGGTCTTTAAAATGATGAGAGGGATAGACAGAGTTGACGTGGATAAGCTTTTCCCATTGAGAGTAGGGAAGATTCAAACAAGAGGACATGACTTGAGAATTAAGGGACAGAAGTTTAGGGGTAACATGAGGGGGAACTTCTTTACTCAGAGAGTGGTAGCTGCGGGGAATGAGTTTCCAGTGGAAGTGGTGGAGGCAGGTTCGATTTTATCATTTAAAAATAAATTGGATAGGTATATGGATGGGAAAGGAATGGAGGGTTATGGTCTGAGTGCAGGTAGATGGGACTAGGGGAAAATAAGTGTTCGGCACGGATTAGTAGGGCCGAGATGGCCTGTTTCCATGCTGTAATTGTTATATGGTTATATAGTTATATAGGTTGTTGATCAGCAGCTCTTTTTCAGACTGGATGTAGTAACTTGTGTGAGTCCCACAGCATGCTGAGGACCTTTGTTTTTGCGATAGATGAACCAGACGTGGGTATTTATTTATATATAATACAATTAAAAAATTTGTAGATGATGCTAAAATTCAGGAATGTAGAGAGCTATAACGACGGGTAGCAGAAAGTGTCAGGAGGAGTTTAGCTCGGCTGGTGAAATGGGCAGAAGTCTGGCAGTTGGAATTTAATGCAGTATGTGAAATTGTGCACTCTGGAAGAAAAAATAGGGATTAAAACTGGTGTTCATTTTAAAAGGAGGTGCATATAACCATATAACCATATAACAATTACAGCACGGAAACAGGCCATCTCGGCCCTACAAGTCCATGCCGAACAAATTTTTTTCCCCTTAGTCCCACCTGCCTGCACTCATACCATAACCCTCCATTCCCTTCTCATCCATATGCAGTATCCAAGGGAAGGTTCAGATGTACAGGCAGTCGAAGGAGGCAGACCAAATTGATCAAAATGCTGAAGAAATGCGCTGATTCCTTGACTTGATAGAGACACTGGCTTCATAAATAAGGAGGAGGTACACAATGCTTTAAGGGCTGAGGTGTAGATAAATCCTCAGGCCCAGTTGAGATTAATTCCAGGTTGCTATCATAGGCTGCGGTACTGGCTGAGATTTTTAAATCTTTGAAGTTCCAGATGACTGGCTGACTGTACAAAAAATAGTCCTCTTTTTCAAAAAGAGTAGCACAGAAAATACTGTAAATTATAGATCTGTGAACCTAACATCAGTATTAGGTAAGTTATTAAGAGCAATTCTGAGAGATTAACGATCATTTAAAAATGTTGGGACAAATCAGAAATAGCCAACCAGGCTTTGTCAAGGACTGTTTCTGCCTGATTAATCTAATTGAATTTTTTGAAGAGATAGCAACATTTCATGGATGAGGGCAGTGCAGTAAATGTGCATTTGCATGGGCCTCAGTAAGGCCTGACATGACCCCAATGGTTCAAACATTTAGGGAAAGGGAAAGTTAGTCAATTGGATCCAAAATTGGCTTAGTAATAGGAAGCAGAGGATGATGGTAGAAGGTTAGATTTATGATTGGATGTCTGTGGCTTGTAATGTTCTACAGGGATCGGTGTTGGGACTCTTGCTGTTTGTACTGTTGGTGAGTATGAATGAAGCTAACACCATGGGGCATACACCACTCTTGGGGAGTGCTGAGGAACAGGGGGACTTTGTAAAATCAAGTCCAAAGATCCTTGTAGTTGATAGTGTAGGTTAAGAAGGTGTATGAGATACTGGCCTTCATTAATTGAAGATGGATTACAAGAGCAGGAGCTCCATTACAATTTCAGTCAGACCTCAGCTGGAGTACTGCATGCAGTTCTGGTCACCACTCTGTCACAAAGATGTGTTGGTGCTGGATAGGGTGCAGGGGAGATCCACCTAGATTTTGCCTGGGATGGACTATTTCAGTTATGAGGAGAGACTGGAGAGATGAGGTGAGACTGGAGCAGAGGAAGCTCAAAGGGGATATAAATGACATATTTAAAATTATGAGAGATCCAAATATGATAAAAGCACAGGAAACTATTCCTCATATTAGAGACAGATAAAAGTGAAGGGAGACTTAGATTAAGGGGGAAGATTTAGAGGGAATCTGAGGAGGACCTTTTTTAACCCATAGTATGGTGAGTACCTGTAATGCATTGCCTGAGAGGGTGGTTGAAGTAGAATTGCCAACAATATTTAAGAAGATTCTAGACGAGCACTTGAGTTCCAAGCCACAGACAGCTGTAAAATGGGATTGATTACAGATGGGTCCTCATTGGTCAGTGTGGATGGTTTGGGCCAAAAGGCCTGTTTCCATGACATGCTACCCTATGACTCTCTGTACAAATTGGGAAATGAGTCAGAAAGAAATTTCTTTACACAGCAAGCTGTTGCGATCCAGAACATATTGCCTGAAAAGAAGGAGGAAGCAGCTTCCTGGAATGGGAATGGGATTCATAATTAATTAATAAATAAATATTGGCAGGGCCAAAGGAAAAATGTATGGCGATGGGAGCATTGGAAAACATTTTATAAGAGCCTGCAGGGGCAAAACCTTTGTGTCACAAGATACCAAATGGATGGAAGAGAATGGCAGGGATACATAGCACCGTGATTACATTCAGCTACATTTGCAGGACATGCCTGTTTTTCACTTCTTTTGAAGGCAATGAAACAGAATGAGTGTACAGAGTGTACAACTAGAAGTGCCTAGCAGGCAATTGGTGCAATACTATTTCCCCCCCCATCCTTGTTCATGTTCACTTTTATTCCTTCTGATTCTATATAATATTATTGGTGGTCTTTCAAGCAGGAGATAGATGAAAAGCCCACTAGTACTGACTGATATGATGTTGATGAAATTCCGCCTACAGTGGGAAAAATAATGATTGAGTCAACAATCTGGAATTTATTTTATATGACCTGATAATTTATGTTGTCTTACGATAGCTCCTTAATATCTCCAGCATCTGACTTTTTTTTTTCAAAACATCACTGTATGTTTCTCAAGTAGACACTGTCTGGACTCAAGACATGCTTCAAGAATTCTCAATCATCTTAGACAGAACTTCTTGGTTGATTAATTATTTCCCAATTTCACTCTTAGGAACACAGTCTTCAGATGTTGGTTACATGTCATGGATTAGAGAACAATTTTGCAAACTGGGTCTTTAGAGTGACAGATCTGAAATTAGTAGATGTGATGAGAAAACTGGATTTCAACTTTGTATTCCTGGCAATCTTCTCTGCCATAGTGGAGTACATCACCATTATACCTGTCCCTGTGCATCCTCCCCATGTCAATGATTTTGCACCAACTCCTTTTTATACATTTCGACTTAACACCAATTTCAAGTTTTCCCACGAAAAAAGTCAGAAGCATAAAGTGTTGCAAGGATGTTTTTTAATAAACTACCTCTTGGCTGTAGGGTGTCTCGTCTAAATATTTCAGATGGCACGACTAATCTTTTGAATTGTTATTCCTGATGGGGTTTGAAGGATTTTGATCAAATGCTGGTTAACCACTGGGTTTCGGTACAACATGTTTTGTAAATTTTATTTTTATCTCAATGATTTTGCAAAAAATAATATTTCAAACTTTAGCACAAAAAATGATGCCAATACTATGTCTATAAAGCATTTAGCCATCCCCCAGAGCAGAAGGAATAAAGAACAGGATTTTGGTGTGAGGACGGAAGGAATTCAACGTTGAAAATTTAGCGGTGTCCAGAAAGACGCTACGACTTTTTGCGCGACTAAGGAGACTACTCCCGGCGACCACTGACAACAAAGTGATTGCTTTTAAGAAGGTTATTGATTAGAGCAATGGAAGTTGAGAAGATTTTGTTCTATAATCCATGGTATATAACCAATATCTGAAGACTGCGTTCCTAAAGGGCCTGTCCCACTTTCACGACCTAATTCACAACCTTTTTCACTCGTGGACATTTTTCATCAGGCTAGAAAAAACGCCCCGACCTACTTGATGCCACGAGTACCTATGACTAGCATCACGACCTGCTACGACTTACCTACGACCTCCTACAACCTCCTACCTCGTGACGACCATGCTGCGAGTATGAGTCAAGGGCAAATGGCAGAGGTCATGAATAAGGTCGTGAAAGTGGCCCTTTAGAGTGCAAAGCAAATGATAATGAGAAGAGAGAAGAGTGAAGGGTCTGTCCTTGAATAAAGGTCTGAAATGCATTTCGTAAGTGGGATTGATTGATGTGGTTTGGCCAAAGAAAGACTATTTATGGTTACTTATGAGGTAAAGTACATGAAATTGATATATTGTTGACAGAGGAGACTTATGGGCCTGTCCCATTTAGGTGATTTTTTAGGCAACTACAGGTGTCTAGTTTGTTGCCACATGTTCGCCAGTGGTCGCCAGGAGTAGTGTCCTTAGTAGCGCAAAAAGTCGCAGCATCTATCTGGTCACCGCTAAATTTTCAACGTTGCAATTTTTTTGGCGACAGTGAGTTTGATGCCAATGAACATAGCTTGATTTCAACTGACCTAGGTACTGTTGTAGGTTGTCGCCAGGATGACGTGGGTTGTCGTTGGTTTTTCGGCGACCTGCTACGACTATGGCAGTTGCCTAAAAAATCGCTCAGTGCGACAGGCCCCATTAATGTATCACAAACCAATACATTTTAGAATACTTGCAACATGGGAGTTTTAAATTGAGGAACTATGAGAAAGTATTTCAGTGGCAATGGATGAGCTGAAGGTTAAGACAATGAAATTGCCAAAACAGCTTTGTTAAGGGAGGGTGGATTTAGTTCAGATCAGTTCAGGTTTAAATAGCATGTGGAGATATTACCTTTCAATCAGTTGATGGAGGGATTGGAATTGAAGGCTATGGAGTGACATTTTCAGTGAAAGTTGAGCATTTGGGCCATGCCGACATGCTTGAAGCATGTTCAAGCTTGCCTAACATCTAATATTAGTTGAGTAGTAGAGGGTGCACTGGTGTGTGTTACAGTTGATGGCAGCTGTTACATAAAACCACCAGTAATCAGCCTCCACATTAGTTTCTTCTGAAGCAAACCAATACGGAAACAATAAAAAAAACATGTTGAACTTCTAAAAGTTTATTATGTTATCTATTACATACTATGTTTACAGACCTATTATGCTGCAGCAAGTAAGAATGTCATTGTTCTGTTTTGCTGTAGATGACAATTAAACACTCTTGACTGTTGATGATGTAGATTTGTTGTCTCATTTTAGATTAAGTTCATTACCACCATGAGAACTGCAAAAACATTGAATTTTGTGATGTAGTAGAAAATCTAATGGATTATTTGTTCTCAATGATAAGTTTGCTGGGTTTTTTTCAAGTGAGGGAAGTGAGGTTAGGTAATTATGTGCCCATCAAACTGAAAGAAATCCTGCTGGAAATCAGAAACTGTTACCTTTTATTGAGGCCAACATTAACGCAAATGACTCACAGGATGGGCACGTGAAGTGAATCCACCTGCACTCTACCTCACAGTTGCACTCAGTACTTGCTCAACAAGTCACTTCCTTTTCCACAGCTATCATCAGCACCTAGGTCAGGGATAAAACTTGTTATTTCAGCAGTGATCCACTTCGCATTCTGTACAGTTTTGTGCTGTAGACTCTTTACAGGATGCCCCGTTTTAGCCAGATCTTTGTGGGAGTGAAGAGTTACATTGCATCATTCTGGCTTGCTGATTTAGAGACAGGTCCCACAAATGGTTGAACCTAACATGTCATCAAATCCAGAACATAAAATGATTGTGATTTATTGGCCTAATTTGTCAGGTGAAAGAAAATAAACATAGAAGTCATTAGTGGTTATGCTTTTATGAATCCAACAATTTTCTTTCTTCTTATTGCATTTTTGAAAATAATTTGATTTGGATTTTATGTTTTTTGGGTGCTCGTAGTGTAATAGGATGTCAGACTTCTTCATGCTGCTGTTTTTACCCTTTCCCAACTGTACACGTTCATTCCTTTTCTCACTTTTGGTTTTACTGGTCTGTTTTTATATTCTGTCTGATTGCTTGTCTTATTTTTTTCTACTTTCCCATCTACCGACTCTGCTCTATATTTCATTCTCCTTGGTTCCCCCGTTTAAACTGTTCTCTACGCCTGAGCTGCTACCTCCTACGTATTTCCATTCTCTGCCTTGCTGCTCCTTTATCTGTAAAGGTGCAACACAAGAACGGACCCAGTAGACATGACATGAAATAACAAATTAAATACTTTCTTCTTGTGCTTCACTTTAACATCAACGCTAAAAATAAATAAACTGAAAACGTGGAAATCGCATGCAATAGTGAAATATTAAATGAAATGATTAATAAAATGTTAATATACAAATAAATTAGGACATTATGCTCATGATCCAAAGAAATGGAGTAATTGTAAATGCGGGATTTGAACAGAAACTTCAGAGCTAAACGTATTGAGTAGATACATAATAAACACGAAAGACGATCAGATGCTATTTTATTTGCAGGCCCATGTGTGTTAGTATGGATACACTTGTGTGTTCCAGCTTCCATGTGGGCAAGCTAGTATGCTTTATTTACATGGAATATATTTCTCTCATATTGTGCACCTACTGCTCTGCATTGTGTGCCGTTATGTCATTCTATGGTGCTTATCGTCTGAATCTTATATTCCAACTTGCTGGCAGACAGGACTTCCTAAGTAGTTTTGTGATTGCTCCACAAACTGATGAACACTTTGTTGTATCTCAAAAGGTAAGATTTTGGAAAGTTGTTAGAATTTGCTGATTCCCTTCTTGGGAGGTCATAACCATGACCAATTTTTTTGCCTGGATATTCATTGCTGCCCAGTAGAAAGAGCCTCACAGGCAGCACTTAGCAATTAACGAGTTAAGTGTGCCCGTGCACTTCAGAGCCCTGGTGATAATGAGACTAGTAGAAAAGGTGAACATGATTTCTTGTGGTATATTACAACTTTCTGAACTGTTAAAGAGACAGTAAATTCTATGCTGCAAAAAAAAGATTAATAATCAGCCTCTGGTTTTTAGAAATGGAACACCCAATACCACTGAATCTGGGAAAGAGCAAATTGCACAATTATTGAATGTTATTACATACATAGACTATTTGACAGGATTTATTTTCTACATGAACCACCTACACCTACTTCACACTCTTGATTTTCCCCACCTCTGTCACCTTCATTACTCCTTTTTTTTTTTTCAAAGCTGTTATCGAATTCTCCTAAAACAAAATGATCTGGTCTGCTTCGGCAATGATTTGTGAAACATAAGTCTGCATCCGAACCACCCTCTGTGCACCTTTCTGGCATCATCTAATGAACCTGCACTTCCATCACTTTCATATGAAACATTTATATGGCTATAGGGAAGGAGCAGGGAGGTGGGACTAATTGCACAGTCCTTTCCAAGAGGCGGCACATGCTTGATGGGGCCTTTCTTTGTTGTGTGTTCCTGTATCTTTCTTGGAATGCCCTAAAGTATGTACAGTTCCATACTACCCCCCTCCCCCACCATCCATAAAAATCAATAGACATTTTTACAGATTGATATTTCCCCCCTTTTTTCTATATTAATGTAAATATGTGTGTATGTATATGGATCTCAACCTGAAATGTCACCCATTCCTTCTCTCCAGAGATGCTGCCTGTCCCACTGAGTTACACACACACACACACACACACACACACACACACACACACACACACACACACACACACACACACACACACACACACACACACACACACACACACACACACACACACACACACACACACACACACACACACACACACACACACACACACACACTGGAATTTGTTTGTTGCCTTTCTAATGGACTGTATATTTTTATTGCGGCTCCTTTACCTAATTGAAATTCCTGCTATTTAAGTTATATTTTCTCTTGCTTTTCACAATTTTGAAATGTATTGCATGTTTTTGTCATTGACCTACAGCACGCCTATCTTTGTTGCCTTTGAGTCTTTCAGAGCTCTCTTCAATGATTTGTCATCCTCTCAACTTGGTGTCATCATTTAATGCCAATGATGATCTTTCATCCATAAATCCAGATTATATAGGCACTTGGCAGATAGGAGTGGCCCAACACGTCTTTATGAAAGGGAATTTTAACTGGCCCCATGCCTATCAATTCGGTTTGGAATGACCACATCCGAAGAAGAGTTCCAACCCGAAACATCACCTATTCTTTTTCTCCAGAGATGGTGCCTCACCTGCCGAGTTATTCCAGCATTTAGTGTTTACCTTCAAACCATTATCTGTTCATTTCCCTTCACAACTGCTACTTGACCCCTGAGTTTCTCTGGCATTTTGTTATTTGTTCAAGCTTCCAACATCTGCAGTTTCTTCTGCTTCAAGTAATTGCCTTTAATAGTCCATCTCTTGGTCTGGCGAAGGTAGTACTCTGTCCAGCTCTTCACCTGTTCCTGTCTTCCAAAACAGCAAAACATGTCAAGCTGCCCCTGGTTCCTCCCAACAGTCTGAAATCCCTGCCATGTACAGTTTGCCAAATCTTTGCCAAGTATAAGGGCCAGAACCCACCAAATGTTGCATGCATCTATCATCAACTTGCAGCAGCATAACAGGTCTGTAAAGACAGTACTCAATAGAAAACATAATAAACCAAAAAAAGTTAAATAAATACATTTCCATATTGGCTTCCTTCTGAAGAAATTAATATGAAGGCTGCCCACTGGTGGTTTTGTACAACAGTTGCCATCGCTATGACTCAACTAATATTAGATATTAGGCAAACTGGAACATGCTTTCAGCATGTTGGCATGGCCCAAATCACTTTGCTCAAGTTTCACTGAAAATGTCACATCGTAGCCTTCAATTCAATTCCTCTCATCAACTGACAATGCAGTCAGTCTGTCAATCTGACTGGTGGATAGGTGGAAATGCAGTGGCAAAAAATGATTCTAAGACTTATTCTTTAACTTCAGCAAGATTCTGCAGTACCAGGCCTCGCATTCTCAAACATGTAATTGTTTTTTTTTTCTCTCCCCACATCTGTAAATGCTGGGGATTTTGTTTTTTTTCAGGCCAAAACGTTTTAACCCTATCTTTTGCATTCTGTAGTCCAACCTTCACTTTTAATCCATATTATTCATTGTAGCCAGAATATCTTTATTTATCATACACACATCTTCAACATTTCGCAACTTGTAGAATGCTTAATAGAAATTCATACAACAGACACCTTTTGCCAAGCCAGTTCTTTCTATTAAAAGTTAATCACCTTGGCAGGACAAATCAAAATAGGACGTACATGGTAAATGGTAGGGAATTGAAGAATACAGTTGAACAGAGGGATCTGGGAATAACCGTGCATAGTTCCTTGAAGGTGGAATCTCATATAGACAGGGTGGTAAAGAAAGCTTTTGGCATGCTAGTCTTTATAAATCAGAGCATTGAGTATAGAAGCTGGGATGTAATGTTAAAATTGTACAAGGCATTGGTGAGACCAAATCTGGAGTATGGTGTACAATTTTGGTCGCCCAATTATAGGAAGGATGTCAACAAAATAGAGAGAGTACAGAGGAGATTTACTAGAATGTGGCCTGGGTTTCACAACTAAGTTACAGAGAAAGGTTGAATAAGTTAGGTCTTTATTCTCTGGAGCGCAGAAGGTTAAGGGGGGACTTGATAGAGGTCTTTAAAATGATGAGAGGGATAGACAGAGTTGATGTGGACAAGCTTTTCCCTTTGAGAATAGGGAAGATTCAAACAAGAGGACATGACTTCAGAATTAAGGGACGGAAGTTGTGGGGTAACATGAGGGGGAAACTTCTTTACTCAGAGAGTGGTAGCGGTGTGGAATGAGCTTTCAGTGGAAGTGGTGGAGGCAGGTTCGTTGGTATCATTTAAAAATAAATTGGATAGGCATATGGATGAGAAGGGAATGGAGGGTTATGGTATGAGTGCAGGCAGGTGGGACTAAGGGAAAAAAGTTGTTTGGCACGGACTTGTAGGGCCGAGATGGCCTGTTTCCGTGCTGTAATTGTTATATGGTTATATGGTTATATGGTTATTGCTAATTAGCTTAGTACAGGTATCTTGGTCTCCAAATGCTTAATCATTCCAATTTAAACTTTCCTATACTCTTGCAGAATACTGAAAGCCAACTTGTTTGGTCTTTTCTGTTTTATTTTATGATGTTCATATTTATGGTCAATTTACACTAAACAGGGTACAACATATTCTTCACAAACTTAATCTTTGCTTATTTTGATGCCAACCATCATAATACACCATCATTATGCCTTTCTTGGATTTGAGTGATTTGTTTAGTATCATTCTTTTTTTTTTTAAATATCTTCTAATAGCCAGTCCATGGACATTTCTATGGTGCTACCATCTATCTTTTCCATGAAAATAAAGGAAAGGAAAATAAAACAGTTTTGCGTCTCCTCTGCATCTTTCTTCTTAACATGCCTTTCTATTGTTCTATAATCCATCTGCTCCAAGAAAACAAAGGAAAGGAAAAAGAACAGTTTAACCATTCCTTTCCTATTCTATTGCTATTCCTGAGACAATGGAGAATTATTATTTTATCGTTGTCATTTTCCCTACCTGGCATTGAAAGAGTCAGTTGAAAATTAAAGGAAAGCAGCAGAACAGTATCCTGGATAATATTTATAAGCAATGTATCATTGCAGATTAGTGATTCATGTATCTCAGTTCTGTCTGGGACATCTGGCTTTGCACTGTTTTCCTGTTTAATCTTTTCCCCCATACTGCATGACTGACTGCACTTCAGAAGTACTTCATTGATTTTAAAGTGCTTTGGGATATCCAGAGTCTGAGAAGTGTGTCGTGTAGATATGTCTCTCCACATCTGAGCAGGATAGCTCTAAAGTTGAAATGAACTGGAAAGAGCACCCACCAGATCAAGAATACCGATGGGTTGATGCTATTCTTGGTTTTAAGACAATATTGTTTGCAGGAAGTGAGGATTGAGGGAGGTAAAACAGTTCACATTTTTCAGGTCTCATCACAGTAGATGGACGAGACTTTGCTGGGAGGAGTCATGGTTACAAAGGATGCATTGAAGATATGGCCATCTTAAAATCATCCTTGGGTCCTTAGCCGTAAACATGGAGTGCCGTCATAGCTGCCTCTCCTACAGTTCCAAAATTCCAAACTCATTTTTAGAAACAAGAGAAGGACGTGGGGCACTATTTGATTTGATTTGTACAAAATTCAAGGAAAAGAAAGAGAATAAAATAGAAGGGAATAAAGTTTTTTTTTTTAAATGGTAGATGAACGCCTGAAAAAGAATGGTCTAAAATATCTAACGGAGATGGTGAAACATAGAACAGTACTGCAGAGGAACAGCTCCTTCACCCGACAATGTCTGTGCTGAACATGACACCCAGATGATCTTCTGCGCCGGCATGAGATCCAGACCCCTCCATTCATGTGCCTATCTAAAAGCCTCTTAAACACTACTATCGTATATGCTTCCACCACCACTCCAGATTGCACATTCAGGGCACTTACTACTCTCTGAGTTTAATTTACTTTTGAGATTCAATGCGGATTCATGTCCTTCAACCTACCGAGTCTGCACCGACCAGCGATCCCTGCACATTAACACAAGCCTACACACACTAGGGTCAATTTACACTTATACCAAGTATACAAACTCAAGCCAATTAACCTACAAACCTGTACTTCTTTGGAGTGTGAGAGGAAACTGAAGATCTCGGAGAAAACCCACGTGGTCACGGGGAGAACGTACAAACTCTGTACAGACAGCACCTGTAGTTGGGATCGATTCCGGGCATCAACTCCACCGCTGCACCACCCCAGTGTAAAAACACTTGCCCGCACATTGAATTCAAATTTCTCTCCCTCTGACTTTAAACCTATGCCCTCGAGTCTTTAACATTTCCAGCCTGGGAAAAAGGATTTGACTGTCTATCCCGCCTATGTCTCTTATAACTTTATGTATTCTGTCAGATAGCCCCTCAATCTATGACACCAAGTCCAAGTGAGTTTATTGTCATGTGTCCCTGTATAGGACAATGAAATTCTTGCTTTGCTTAAGCACACAGAAAATAGTAGGCATTTACTACAAAACAGATAAATGTGTCCATATACCATGATATAAATATATACACACATGAATAAATAAACTGGTAAAGTGCAAATAACAGAAAGTGGTTATTAATAATCAGAGTTTTGTCCGAGCCAGGTTTAATAGCCTGATGGCTGTGGGGAAGTAGCTATTCCTGAACCTGGTTGTTACAGTCTTCAGGCTCCTGTACCTTCCACCTGAAGGTAGCAGGGAGATGAGTGTGTGGCCAGGATGGTGTGGGTCTTTGATGATACTGCCAGCCTTTTTGAGGCAGCGACTGCGATAAATCCCCTCGATGGGAGGAAGGTCAGAGCCGATGATGGACTGGGCAGTGTTTACTACTTTTTGTAGTCTTTTCCTCTCCAGGGCGCTCAAATTGCCGAACCAAGCCACGATGCAACCAGTCAGCATGCTCTCGACTGTGCACCTGTAGAAGTTAGAGAGAGTCTTCCTTGACAATCCGACTCTCCGTAATCTTCTCAGGAAGTAGAGGCGCTGATGAGCTTTTTTGATAATTGCGTTAGTGTTCTCGGACCAGGAAAGATCTTCAGAGATGTGCACGCCCAGGAATTTGAAGTTCTTGACCCTTTCAACCATCGACCCGTTGATTTAAATGGGGTTGTGGGTCCCCCTCCTATTCCTTCCAAAGTCCACAATCAGTTCCTTGGTTTTGCTGGTGTTGAGGGCCACTCCAGAGAAACAATCCAAGTTTGTCCAATCTCTCCTTATAATTAATCCAGGCAGCATTCTGCTAAACCTCTTCTACACCCTCTCCAAAGTCACATTCTTCCTGAAATGGGGTAACCAAAACTGCACACAATATTCCAGCGCGGCATAACAAAAAATGTATAAAGCTGCACTTGCTAACATGTATACCCATTGCCTCGGCCAATAAAGACAAGCATACCATATCCCTTCTTTAAAACTCTATCTGCAGTGTACTTGTGTTGTCATTTTCTATGGGTCCCCAAGATCCAAGATCTTGGACCTCAAGATCGTTTTGTACATCAACGTTGCTAAGAATCCTCTCATTAATTGTATACTTTCCCCTTGTATTTGACCTCCCAAAATGCAGCACCTCACACTTGCTTGGATTAAATTTTTATTTTCTTTGCCCATATTCATAACTGATCTAAAACCCACTGTATCTTTCGACAGTCTTCCTCCTTATCTGTAATGCAGACGTGCAGCCAGAATTACACCCTTCCACCACTACCCTCTGTTGTCTACGATTAAGCCAGTTTCATCCAAACAAACAAATTACCATGGATCCCTTGTATCTTAATCTTCCTGATCAGCCTTGCATGAGTGACTTTATCAACTGCCTTACTAAAATGCATGTAGACAACATCCACTGCCATACCCTCATCAATCAACTTTATCTTCTCTCGAAGGTGCTGTTGATGAAGTGATGCGGATTGTCCCTGCTTAACACATTCTCTTTAAAATCCAAACCCAAAAACATTCCAAAAGCTTCCCCACTACTGACATGAGGCTCATCAGCCTGTATTCCCTGGACTCTTTCTACTTCTATTATGAAACAAAATAACAACTTTAGCTACTCTCTAGTCCCCTGGGACCTCACCAGTGGCAAGAGAGCATTCAAAGATATTTGTCAAGGCCCCTGTAATCTCCTCTCTTGCCTCTCAATAACCTTGGATAGATCTCATCAGGCCTTCTGGACTTGTCCAACTTAATGCTTCTCAAGAGACTCAGCACCACATCCTTCTTGTTCTTGGACTGCCCTAGCATATTAGTATAGCCCGCACTGATCTCACTATCCTTCATGCCCTCTCTCTTGGTGAGTACTGATGCCAAAGTTTAGTACGTCATCTACAGCCGCTGACTCCAAGCATCAATTGCCCCCTTCTTTTTGAGTGGTCCTACTTACTCCTAGTTACCCTTTTCTTTTTAATATACCTATAAAAAAAACAAGAGATTTTTTTAAAATCTGACCTGCCAATGAGATTTCATAGCTCCTTCAGGCCCTAATAATTGTTCGCTTGAATTCTTTCCTGATTGATTTACATTCCCCAAAGGCCCTGTCTGTTTTCATTTTCCTAAACCTTACATATACTTCCATTTTAGTTTGACCAAATTTAGAAGTTTTCTGGTCACCAAGAGTCAAACGTGTTTAATTGTCACATAACCCGAAATTCTTACTTGCCGCAACACAACAGGTTTGTAAAGTCAGGAATTTCATGTGAAGAAAGATTGGATAGACTCGGCTTGTACTCGCTAGAATTTAGAAGATTGAGGGGAGGATCTTATAGAAACTTACAAAATTCTTAAGGGGTTGGACAGGCTAGATGCAGGAAGATTGTTCCCGATGTTGGGGAAGTGGAGAGCAAGGGATCACAGTTTAAGGATAAAGGGGAAATCTTTTAGGACTGAGATGAGAAAAACATTTTTTACACAGAGAGTGGTGAATCTGTGGAATTCTCTGCCACAGAATTTGGTTGAGGCCAGTTCATTGGCTATACTTCAGAGGGTTAGATGTGGCCCTTGTGGCTAAAGGGATCAGGGGGTATGGAGAGAAACCAGGTACAGGATACTGAGTTGGATGATCAGCCATGATCATATTGAATGGTGGTGCAGGCTCGAAGGACCGAATGGCCTACTCCTGCACCTATTTTCTATGTTTTTATGTAAACAGTGCTCAATAGGTAACATAATCAAATAGATCAAAAGTTCAATAAATAAATAAATCCAATGCAGTGGAAAACAACACGTCCAAATACTCTTGTGCAACCAAGACAGTCTGTAGTTGGTGTTTGCCGTGTCCAATACCCTGATTATTGTTGGGAAGAAACTGTTCCTGTCCCTGAAGGTCATGGTCTACAAACTCCTATATCTTCTTCCCGAAGGCAGGAGTGAAATGTGAGCGTGGCCAGGGTTGTGTGGGCCCTTGATGACGCTGACAGGCCTTTTGAGGCAGCCTCTCCTATAGATCCCTTTGATGATGGGGGCGGTCAGTATCAGTAATGGACCGAGCAGTCTCTACCACTTATAATCTCCTTCGTTCCTGGGCTTTTGAGTTGCCGAACCAGGCTGCGATGTAACCCATCTATATGCTCTTTATGGTACACCTGTAGAAGTTCAGGAGAGTCTTTTTCAGCTTACCAAATCTCCTTAATCTTCTAAGGAAGTAAAGGTGTTGATGGGCTTTCTTTATGATTGCATCAGTGTGTTGGGTCCAATACCAATCTTCAAAGATATGCACACTATGACAGTACTCCATCCTTTTCTTGTCACTCTGATCCATATCACTAGCCAGGAGAGACCAATCACAAGCATTATTGGTAACAGCTATGTCCAATTAGCTGATATTGGTTGGCTGCTTCCACGTTGCCCGCCTAGTCCCGATCAAACCCATGTATTTTAGCATGAGAGAGAAGATGAGAGAAGAAGAAAGGCAAAGCAGGATGCCTCCCTGCTAGCTGTGTTTTCATGAGTGGAACTGGGGCAAACCCCAGATCTCCAGTTCCACTCTGTGGTCAGGGCTGGGGTACCAGGACAAAACCCTAGAAGCCCAGCGCCTCTACTGAGGTTAAGATTGGGTGGCAGAGGGGCAAGCCTGAGATGCCAGAACCTCTTCCTGACCACAGACAATGAGGGACTGCACCCACACACACAGACAAAGACTGGCCGGCCAGGATAATCCCGAGATGCGAGCTTCGCTTCTTCAAGGCCAAAGCTGAGCCTCCAGGAAGAAACCTGAGCCCGCCAGTCCCTCCGCTCAAGGGAAGGGTGAAGTGCAGAATGAAGCCTGAGATCGCCATGCCTCCTTTGAAGGCCAGGACAGAGCTGCCGGAACAACCCCAAGATCGGCTGCAATATCGCCAATGAACTCTGATGGTGATGGACAGCATCTGTGGGCGGTCCTGCACTTTCCGACCAGTGTAAATGAAATACATCACATGACTTTACCCTACTGCGATGTCGGTGTGATCACTGCCGAACCCGACATCGTCCCTAACACCACAACACCTAGGAAGTTGAAGTTGTTGATTCTCTCCTCCACCCACCCATTGATGAAGACACATTTGTGGATCTTCCACCTTCCTCTTATAAAATCAACAAATAAAGTCCAAATGTGTAGGAAGGAACTGCAGGTGCTGGTTTAAATCAAAAATAGACACAAAATGCTGGAGTAACTCAGCCGGACAGGCAGCATCTCTGGAGAGAAGAAATGGGTGACGTTTCGTGTCGAGACATCAGTCAAAAGACGGGTCTTGACCTGAAACGTCATCCATTCTTTCCCTCCAAATAAATTCCAAAGTTCCCCTACCTTGCTATCCTTATCCTTCCTCTTTATCCTTATCCCTCCTATTTACTGAAACATGTCAGTCCTGAACTCTTTAAACGACTCTGAATATATTTAATGTGGACTTGCCCGATCCCAGCTACATCCAATCAACTCTAGATTCTGACAAAAATAATGTTGTGAAACTTGCAGCCTAAAGACAGGTCCTGACCGAAATGTTATCTGTTCATTCCCTCTCCAGATGCTGTCTTACCCGCTGAGTTCCTCCAGCACTTTATATTTTGCTCAAGATTCCAGTATCTGCAGTCTCTTGTGTCTAGCCACCAAGCATGACATCAGGAGGCTGCAGCGAATCGTTCGATCAGCCGAGAAGGTTGTTGGCTGCAACCTTCCCCCCATCGACGAACTGTACACTGCAAGGCCCAGGAAGAGAGTGGGTAAGATCATCTCGGACCCCTCTCACCCTGGCCACAAACTCTTTGAAGCACTTCCCTCTGGAAGGCGACTCTGGACTGTCAAAACCGCCACAGCCAGACATAAAATCAGCTTTTTTTTCCATGAGCAGTAGCTCTACTCAACTGCCAATAGTCTGCAGCCTCCTTGTGCTCTGGTATTTTATTTCATTCTTCATATGTTTAAGTTACAATGTTTTATTTTTAATTGTCCACTGTATATCGTGTAACAGCTAGTTACAGGCAAATTCCTTGCATGTATACATATTTGGCTAATAAAATGTATTCAATTCAATTCAATGTTATAATCTGCCTTACCCCAATTGACCACTTTCCCCAAAGTGGCAATCAACATGGCTGAAGTTCAGTTTGGCCAGTTTATATGTGGTTTGTGACAGGTTGTTGCTAACCGTCACAACTTGTGTGGTGAATATGAATTCAGAAACATATCCATTGACGGCCTCCTTGGCCTCCACGGCCTCCACAGAAGGCCATGGAGGCCGTCAATGGATATGTTTAAGGCAGAGATTGCAAGATTCGTGATTAGTACGGGTGTCAGGGGTTAAGGGGAGGAGGCAGGAGAAAGAGATTGAGAGGGAAAGATAGATGGCGGAGTAGATTTGATGGGCCAAATGGCCTAATTCTGCTCCTATCACCTATGAATGTTACTATGGTATAATAACTCTTGTAAAGCCTGATGTTCAGTGCAGTTTGTTAGTAGGTGGATGGAATGGATTGAATGCCATTCTTTTATTTCCTTTTGAATAAGCAGCAGAAGAGGGTGAAGAGGCAAAGAAAATTACTGATGTCCATAATGGATGCAACATGTGGAGAGAAGACATGGAGACTGAAGTAACTGCATATACTGGAATCTTGAGTAATACACAAAGTGCTGGAGTAACTCAGCAGGTCAGGCAGCATCTCTGGAGGATCTAGATCCTGACCCCAAACCTATCTATCTTTGAGGAATGCTGCGTGACCCGCTGGGTTATTTCAGCACTTTGTGTTTTACTTTGGAAAGAAAATATAATTGATGGCTGGAATATATAATATATTACAATGGATAGTTCGAATTTATCAAACAAAATATAGGGGACATATATTCTAATGAAAGACTCCCTTTTCCTCATGCATGGTAAAATTGCTGTAGCTTGTCAGCTCGCTTCAAAACCGAGTTAGGCAGCAGTTGTCCTGGGTGACTTAGCTGATGCTGTGGGACCACTTAAAACATAAACCCTTTATCATGCAGGACCATATTTTTTTGTGTGGAATGTCCCAAGTACTGAAATACTGAATAAAATAGAGCAAAATATTTGTTCTTACATCTGTAGGTAAATAATGTCCAAAGTTGAATTCCTTGAACTAATTTAGTTACATTTTAAAAAAAATCCAATGTCTTTATACTACCTAATAAAAAGTATGAACTTATTAAAATTAACGTAACCTTTTTGTCTGCAGATGAGGCATCGTATTGCAGGTCGAAGTGAACTAATATGATTGAGGCTTTTGCATCTTCTCCTCTGGTCAGAGATTTTTGCTCTTTCTTGTGGGACCCGGGTTTAGCTTTCTCATTTCTAGCACTCATCAATACAAAACTGATTTGACGCTGAGCTGTATAATAATAAGCCTTTCATCAGCCAGGCCTGACACTTGCCTTGTAATTAAGGCCTTGATAGTTGTGTTGATAGGAAATGAAAGAAAATGGCTTTGTTCTCATTTCCAGAGAATGATTACTGGTTCTGGTACTCACCTGAATTCGACCCATTCTGCATTGTGAACATGATTGCTGAAGTGTAAGTAATTGCAGCATCGGCAGATGACATTTTCACAAAGCACACTTCCCACTTTTCTAAAGGGAATTCGTTGAATATCTGTCCGTGAAGCTCATCAAATGTGTGTTTTAAAAATGCCAATTTTTAAAAGAGTGCAAAATTACGAAGATTTTCTTTGTAACTTGCACTTGAGATAGTGAAATGGTGACATTTTATTTTTTTTCCTCAAAAAATATTAATATTTATAACTGATACCAACAAACATATTTCCTAAAATAAAGAACCCTTGAGTAGAAACGAATAGAACTTAAACGTGCCCCGAGATTCTGGATAAGTAAAACAAAAAGGTCTGCACTGGAAAAGCAGCTGCCAGGAATGAAGTTTGAAAGAAGGAGCACGACAAACTGCTTCCATTCTCGCAGCCCTCTCCTAAAATTCACCAAGCCTCGACTGTAGGAAGATAGTGCTAAAATAAACAATGCCTGTCAGATGCGGTTCGAGAGTCTGGCTGCAGCTGCTGGCCAAGGTGCTGAAAAAAAGCTGAAGCTAAGACTGAGGAAGCAGGAGAAGGTTCACAGCAGCTGCAGCAGCCAGCAAACAAAAATGAGAGAAAACCTGAGGCCAGTTCTGTTCCAGTGGAGAAAGGAAACATTCTCCCCCCTAGAATCCGCAAATATTGTGACATTAGCAGCCAGTCTTGGGAGTTGCCTGTTCTCCGATTTGTATGTTAGACAGGTGGGTGGTCTTTTGTGCACTTTTAATGAAAGAACAATGTTGAGATTTGATGGGAAATATTGGCTAAATAGGTATGTGAAGTTAAAAGTAGAAATCTTGAAAGTGTAAACCATCTAAACTTAAATACTTATTTATGAAGCCTGAATTGTTTTGTTTTGCTTTAAAAAAAAATAGTAACACTCTCACGGTGTACAAGATTCTGTGCACTTCTTTAGTCAGGTTAAAATAATGTTTAACTGCAATTTTGTATCTTTGAAATTCTCTCTGGTGCCTTTGGAGCTATTAGGAGATTTATGGTAGAGCAGCTCTCCAGTGGATGCTGATTTTAGCTGATTATAAACATCGTGCCAGGCCCCCAAGGGTCCCTTCATTTTCCTGACACACTTGACTGCTGCCCCATTAACACTTCGTCTGTTATTGCAATATTCCAATTTTAATTAGTATCATTGAATTTGGAGCTTGATGTGAAAATAATGCCATATATATGTTTTGGTTACAAAAAAAAAGATGTGTCTGCTCTTACAACCAACCCTCTTTGTTGGAAACAAAGAAGGATATGTGTCTATACATATATATATATATATTTATTTTTTTCATTTCTTTTGTTAAAACACATTATTTCTCTGGTTTAGATGTTATCTTAAATTTTCCACAGAAAATGAACTCAGAAGAACGCTGGTGAATCGGCATTTGTGGACTCACAGCTGTTGTGACAGGCTCAGAAAGGCAAAGTGTGGACCAAAGAAATATCACACCATTAAGCAACTTCAGGTAGAGAACCATCAAATAGAAGCTTGATCAGGAGACTTTGAACAGCTGTTTTTTTTCTTCAGCTACCTCGGTACTTATCTTTCTTTTAAAAAAAAACAGATTGCTAGATACTGTGATATTATTTGCAACCTCTTCCATAAGTAGCCAGTAAAGGATCTGTATTATTTTTGCATTTATAGATATCAGATGATTCATGGGTAAAAAGCCCCATTTGCCGTTCAATTGGGTGATGCATGTGCTGTTCCACTTGCTAAAAAAAAAAAATCACACACATAAGTAGAATGAGCCTTTACAGAGTAATGCAACACTTGATAATAAAGGAGACTGGATAAATTGTACAGTCAGAACAAGATGGAAAGGGGATAAATCATACGCCTATCTATCTAGGTTGTTTTTTTAATCAACAGCGATTGCACAATGATGGACTAGCTGCTTTCAAATGCTGTAGGCATTCAAAGGGCCATCTAATTTTTGGAACTGTTCTTCTGGTGCAGATTTTTAGTTGTTGATTGTCGAATTATTTTCAGTTATAATTTGATGGAAATTTGAAAAAAAAAAAAGAAATATGTGATTGCAGGATTTATTTAACAGATTAACAATTATAAGAGAAAATAAAAATAATTGCAAAAGAAATTCTGGAAATAGAATGAATGGACCTGTAATCAGCAAGTAAAGAGTTAACAGAAATAATACTCGTGCATGAAAAGGCAATGTCGTGCTTCTGTTGGTAGACAGGAAAATCCCAAGCAATGCTGCTTAGCAGGGCAGTACACAGACATCCTTGCCGTGTAAATAATGGCTGTAATATTAAACATTACCAAATTCCATTGAAAAGAAGGTAGTGAAAATATGGATATGTGTTATAAATACATTAGCTACTATAACTTAGAATGAAACAAAGCCACCATACTATTTTACTTACAGGCTAGATTTATAATTGTTTAGTTTGCAGTGCAACAAAAATGTTTTATTTTTCTGTGAATTTAGTATATTTTCTATTGGTCCCTTCCCTCGTCTCTGCTTCCGCTGTTTGCTTCTTTTGGATTAAGCTGCAAGGAAAAGCAAAGAAGCACAATTAAGACTGAGCACCTGATATACCCAGGAGGGTAGAGTATTCTTCCATTTTTCAGACGCCTTGCCCCAGAGTCTTGAGTTGCCTGTAATTTGCATTGATAGCAACATTCTTCTGATTGTAATTTGGTAAATGCTTCTGTTTCGATGTGGTGCGTGGCTGTGCAGTTAATAAAAACCTAAGATTCACAACTGCGGTGAGAGCACTCTGGCTTTTGTGCATTCGGGAGAGAAGAACAGCACAGGCTCTCTGCTCTTGACTGCTATCCAGACAAAGCTACTGGAAATGAATGCAGAGACCAGCTGATGAATGATATAGCTAGAGCTTTGTTGACATCTAGGATAAAATAGTTACCCATTGCACATTATCTCCATCCATTTTATGTCACCTGAACAACTCGGAAGTTTACCTGGGCAGTATTTGCCTGTGGAAATCTATCTTACCATTAAATAAAAACAGAAACAAAATGGAAGTGAAATCGATAAACTAAACTGCTATTTAGTATTGATAGGTCAGGTCTCCTGAATTAGAACTGTGCCCTACCCTTTGCTGATACTTTGTGGAAATCTCTTGCAGAAATGCAATGGCAATTCTGCTGTAACATGAATGCATGGTGAAAATGGATTTCAATTGGACAATGAATATTTATTTGGCATGGCACACCTGCATTTTTCATCACTAAATAGAATGCCCAAGGGAAACAAAGCGCATTGTGTCAGCTTGAAAGCTAATCCATTGCTGAAGAATGTCAGTCTACTATGCCTTGGTTAGTTAGTTAGTTCACTGTTTCAAAGATTAATTTATCCTTTTTTGTTCTATTCCTCTCATTTAGTTTGCTTGCCTAGTCAGTTGAAATAGCTATGCCTGACTGGCCTTAGATTAATGATTCTTACTCTCACTCTGTGCCAATGCATTCACCTTTTGCCCTGCACTTCCGTACTGCTCTGGTTTAATCTTTCAATGATCCTAATATTCTGTCACACATTCTTTTTTGATCGTTGCCCCTGATGTGATCAGCAAACTCAGCACAAGTAAAAGGATTGCACTTTTTCCAACAATAACCTCTTGAGTACATGCAGCCCCATTCTGTGCTATTATTAATGAAATCTATCATTAAAAACAAGAAAACAATGCAAATACACTTTTTGTCAAGAGCCTTGCAGTGTAATTATTTAAGATCAGCTCTCTGATTGGGCAATGAGATTTTCAATACAGAGATAGATTTCCGTGGGATAGATGTATCACGGGAAATGCATTTATGGTTGAGATCAACCTTTTTTAATTAAATGATGAACCCGGTTCAAGATGCTGACGGGCCCACTCCTGCTCCTAATCTTCCCATGATGGTACTTTGACAAAGCATCTTTGTCTATGGCAGCAATGACTGGCCCCTATTCAATTTTTAAAGTTTTTCTAGTGTAAGCATCTTGTTTTGTTGGTGGGGGTGGGGAGGTAATATGTTTGGAGTCACTGGGAAGTAATACCTACACATTCCTGTTAATGTATTGTAAAAATGGGCTTTTGAAGATGGTGAAAAATAATTATCCACTCCTGTCAGAAGTGAATGGGAGCCTCCATAACCCAGGATATTTTGAGGTTTTGAGTATAGGAGCAGGGAGGTTCTGCTGCAGTTGTACAGGGTCTTGGTGAGACCACACCTGGAGTATTGCGTACAGTTTTGGTCTCCTAATCTGAGGAAAGACATTCTTGCCATAGAGGGAGTACAGAGAAGGTTCACCAGAATGATTCCTGGGATGTCAGGACTTTCATATGAAGAAAGACTGGATAGACTTTTCTTGTATTCGCTAGAATTTAGAAGATTGAGGGGGGATCTTATAGAAACTTACAACATTCTCAAGGGGTTGGACAGGCTGGATGCAGGAAGATTGTTCCTGATGCAGGACAAGGGGTCACAGTTTAAGGATAAAGGGGAAATCTTTTAGGACTGAGATGAGAAAAACATTTTTCACACAGAGAGGGGTGAATCTCTGGAATTCTTTGCCACAGAATGTAGTTGAGGCCAGTTCATTAGCTATATTTAAGAGGGAGTTAGATGTGGCCCTGGTGGCTAAAGGGATCAGGGGGTATGGAGAGAAAGCAGGTACAGGATACTGAGTTGGATGATCAGCCATGATCATATTGAATGGCGGTGCAGGGTCGAAGGGCCGAAAGGCCTACTACTGCACCTATTTTCTATGTTTCTATGTTTATGGACAGTAAGCACTCTACACAAGTTCATGAAGTGGAGTTCCTTGTACAATGGCCTAACCGGTGCCCTAAAAGGAGAATAATTAAATCACTTATATTTTCGTTTCAATTTAAGAAAGGCAGTTAGAAGAAAAGGTGAAAATGAAGCAGAAACTCTGCCCCAGAAACTCCTTACACCAGCAAAAATAGATCATTTAATATATGTTGGATACTGACTGAACTTCTGTGGATTTCTGATCTTTAAAACCAAAAGCTTTTTGATTCTGGTTAGCTTATTTTTTCTCTACATCTTTATTTGCTGATTACTTTCGTTCATTCTCAGTAATGTGAACTACAAATGAGTTATGTTTGCAATGTAACCATTATATTTGTCATCATTGTCTATTATTAGACAGATAGGAGGAAACAAATACTGTTGTTTGAGTAGATTCAAAACTTATAATTCAGTAATCAACACCGCCAAGAGTGTCATATTGTCATATGTACCGAAACAATGAAATTCCTGCTTGCAACAGCACAACAGGTTTGTAAACACAATACTCAAAAGATAATATAATCAATAAACATTAAAAAAAGTTCAAAAATAAAAAAAATCCAATATAGAGTTCAAAACAAAACAAAGGCTGATGATTAAAGTAATCATTTTCTAACTTTTCACTATGAATATTTGAAAATCATTATTTTTTTATGTTGAAAATGAAGTAGGACCTGGTGTATGTACACTGATTTTTTTTTAACAGTCAATTAGAGGTAATTAGGTTTTGATAACATTTTGGAACTATCAAAATCACAAACTAGTTGAAACTAATTAGTTATAGGTGAACAAACCTTAAATTCTATTCTGGGAAAGAACACAATGGAAGGAGTCTGCTTTTGGAGAGGTTGCCAGTTGGAAGAAGACCAATTGGAAGATGGCATTTTCACGACTTATTTCATAGACAATTCATTTGAATTTTATCAAAATGATTAGATGTGAATGATAGTAACTAAAGTGAATAGCGATTAACATATTTACCTTTGGTGATTGTTAAATTTATTCAATAATGCTATTTAGTAAGGGATGAGTATATTTCTCTCTTATTCTATTTTCTCTGGGTTGCCAATAGGGACAATCTCACAGATGCAGCGTCGGCATAATGTATTAGATGTTAGTCATGTTATATCCTTTAAATAAACAACATTTGACCTTTTGTAGTACTGTGTAAAGATGCTTCTCCTGTGCTTGTGTATCAGTTATTTGTTGTTTCTAGTTGCCAGACTCTCCCTTAATTTTCCCTTAGAAAGTTTATGGTTGCAAAACTCCAATCCAAATTTCAGTGATGCAACTAGAGCTTTTATTTTTTAAAAGAAAAACTCTATCTGCTTAAAGTGTGCAAGCATTTTCTTTTAGTTAAATGATATCCACATCTACTATTTGTGGGATTTGTTTTGGAAGCTTGTTGTACCCTTGTTTGAATTTCACACCTTTCATCGGCTGAAGCTATCTGTGGAAATCGGAATGATCCTTCAGGAATATGTGCATGTAATAATGAGCCAGAGGCAAAAGAAAAATTGGCAACACAACCAGCAGCGTTCAACAGCATGCAAGTAAGATGCCTGTGTGCTCTGCTCCTTTGCCAGAGTAACACACTTGGACAAGATGAGGTTTTTTTTATTTCTGGGACTGGAGATTTCATTGTGGAATTAGCCAACAGCACACAAAAGATCAAACCCTGTAATGAGATACGTGGAACCGCAATTCCATGCTGTTTATCTTTTCTCATTTCCCCATTTGAGTTTCGAGCCTTTCTTATGTTGGGAATTGTGAATGCACACCATGGTGACAAGGAGTATGAATCCGAGACCTGATTCCTCCAATTATAATTATCAGGAGGTTGTGACTCACATTTGACCCTAATAAAGAACATTATTTGGAATTTGTGTGGAACGTTGCTGCCCTTGGCTTGTTATTAACAAAGTTTGGGAATTAGAAACATAGAAACATAAAAAATGGGTGCAGGAGTAGGCCATTCAGCTCTTCGAGCCAGCACCGCCATTTAACATGATCATGGCGATCATCCAGAATCTGTACCCTGTGCCTGCTTTCTCCCCATTTCCTTTGATTCCATTAGCCCGAAGAGTTAAATCTAACTGTTTACATCCAGTGAACTGGCCTTCACTGCCTTCTGTGGCAGATAATTCCACAGATTCACAATTCTCTGGCTGAAAACGTTTTTCCTCATCTCAGTCCTAAATGGCATACCCCTTATTCTTAAACTGTGATCGCTGGTTCTGGACTCCCCCAACATGGGAAACACTTTTCCTGCATCTAGCCTATCCAATCCCTTAAGCATTTTATGTTTCTATAAGATACCCTCGCATCCTTCTAAATTCCAGTGAATATAAGCCAGTCAATCCATTCTTTCATCATATGTCAGTCCCGCTGTCCCGGGAATTAACCCGGTGAACCCATGCTGCACTCCCTCAATAGCAAGAATGCCCTTCCTCAAATTAGGACACCAACACTGCACACAATACTCCAGGTGTGGTCTCACCAGGACCCTGTACAACTGCAGTAGAACCTCCTTGCTCCTAAACTCAAATCCTCTCACTGTGAACGCCAACATGCCATGTGCATTCTTCACTGCCTGCTGTACCTGCATGTTTACTTTCACTGACTGATGTACAAGGACACCCAGGTCTCAATGCACCTCCCATTCTCCTAATCTGACACCATTCAGATAATAATCTGCCTTCTTGTTCTTGCTACCAAAGTGGATAACCCACATTTATCCACATTATACTGCATCTGCCATGCATCTGCTCGCCCACCCAACCGATCTAGGTCATCCTGCAACCTCATAGCATCCTCCTCGCAGCTCACACTACCACCCAGCTTTGTGTCATCCGCAAACTTGGAGATGTTACATTTAATTTCTTTATCAAAATCATTAATATATATTGTAAATAACAGGTGTCCCAGCACTGAGCCTTGCGGGAGCCCACTAGTCACTGCATGCCATTCTGAAAAGTACCCATTAATTCCTAGTCTTTGCTTCTTGTCTGCCAACCAGTTCTCTATCCATGTCAATACCCTAGCTCCAATACCATGTGCTCTAACTTTGCACGTTAATCTCTTGTGTGGGACCTTGTCAAAGGCTTTTTGAAAGTCCAGATACACCACATCCACTGCCTCTCCTTTCCATTCTACTTGTTACATCCTCAAAAAATTCCAGAAAATTAGTCAAGCATGATTTCCCCTTCATAAACCCATGCTGACTTTGACCGATCCTGTCACTGCAGTCATTGAACATCACTCAAGGCTGGCAACAGTCGGTAGGAAATTAATGTTGACCATGCAATTTTCTAGACAAGGCCCTAATGCTCTGGAGCATTGTGAAATATTTCACAATATCCCAATTTCGTAAAAGCCCATGTACACATGTGAAATTTATTTTCTTGCTTATCCAGTATTTTAACACCAACGGTTTAGATGGATATGAGCCAAACCCTGCAAATGGGACTAGCTTAGATGGAGCATTTGGGTCAGCATGGACAACTTTTCCAAAATGCCTGTTTCCGTGTTGTATGACTCTGAGTTGATTATAGAACATAAAAATGGGTGGAATAGAGCGTTTGGTCTATCCAGCATTTTCCCCCTTCCAATAAGATTGTAGCTGACCTGATTATTTGCATCAATTCTCTTTGCTGACCAATGCTCACAACCCACAATAGTTGTGCAAAGATCCATTATCACTGATGTTCCAAAGCTCTCTGGGATGAAAAATGTCAATGATGCATGGCTCTGTGAGAGAAGAAATTTAATCTCATCTCCTTTAACAAAACTAACAGTTGCATGAATTAATGGAGGTAAATTTATGAAAAATAGTCTATGTAATTACAGAAAGCATTATGAATGCATTCCGTAATCTGTACCGTTGTGATGTGTGGACTATAATTATTGCAGACATAAAATTGTTAAGGTTAAATAGGGATACTAAATGGGAGAGGTAGACAGCAAAACAAGTTAATGGATATGCAGTCATAGAAGTAAGGTCAGGATTTTTTTTTAAATATTAAGGAATAAATAAAAATCAGGATTTTTGTAATAGAAAAATTAGAGATCTTTAATGAAGGTGCAGAATAAAGTGAGAATAACAGCAGGAACAAGATGCATTTTAGTATCTATTATAAATTCCCCAAAACAGTGAGGCAATTGGTATTGAGATGTACAATGGATTAGGAGGAAATTATTTGTGCATTAATATGATTCTTCTGGACGCAGATGTGGAATATATCATATTTTGGGAATTATCCATGAAGCCTCCTCTAGAACAAAGAAAAAAGGATTTGGTTTGGAAGTTAACAATGAATGTTTTTTTACAATTCAAATAACCAATAAAGATTATGCAAAGAAAACTGTCTTTGGTTCCTTTTTTGTCGAATGGATCAGGGACGGTTAAACAATTATGGTTCAGGAATTAGGTTTATTTTCGATTAGAAGCATCTGCATTTTTTTTATTTTCAAGGTTTAGGGCAATCTTAGGGACAGAAAAATGTCTGAAATATTCAGTAGATTCAGCATTTGTGGGAAGAGAAAGAAATCTAACATTTCAGGTCCAAGATCCTTTGTCAAACGAAAGAAGCTGCGGAAAAGGTGAATGGTGTGTAGGGGCTGGATTTCCCTGATTAGGTAAAACTTGAATGGGAATAAAATATGAACAAGGTTATCTGGTCAATGAATGACTGGGCACAATCAGAATATTAGAACAGAGACAAAAGAAAATAGACACAATAGCTCCAAAATATAGAGCAGGAAGGCATACTGACAGGTCTGATTGGGCACGTCCTGCACCCCCAGAGGAAAAAAAAGAGAAAAAAATATTAGCTGAGCCAATATCACAGATGGATGACTGATACAGACAGAACACTCAAGGTACCTACGTTTTTCAATGTGCCCAGTTGATAGGTGAGGTGCTGCTCCCCAAGCTTGCGTTGGGAAAAAGTGTAACAGGAGGCTATGGACCTCAGAGCGGAAGAAGGATTAAGAATTAAAGTGGCAAACTCTGGGTTGCCTCTGCAGACTGAACACAGGCGCTCCACAATGTGGCCACCCAATCTGCATTTGGTTTCTCCAATGTTGAGGACACCGATTGTGAAGACTGTACGCTAGAGTGGACGAAATACAAGTGAATCGCTACTTCACCTGGAAAGACTCTTTGGGTTCCTGGATGGTAGGAATGGAAGAGGTGAGAGGACAAGTACTGCATCATCAGCAGTTGCATGGGAGAGTGCCCTAAGAATGAAAGTGGTTGGTGGAAATGGATGAGAGGACCAGGAATGGCTCCCGGTAAAATATTCAAATGAGGGTGAGAGGAAGATGTGTCTGATAATGGATTCTCCATGGAGGTGGTGGGAATTGTGGAGAATGAATACAAATGCTAATGGGGTGGAATGTAAGAAAAACTCTATCCTTGTTCTGTACCCAGAGGAGAGGGCACAGGTAATGGATGCAGCCAATCTCTTCTTTTACAGTGGTAAATGGGGTAAAAGTCATGCTTCAGGAAGAAGGGAGACATTCCATTGTACGGAAAGTCTCATCATTGGAGCAAAATTACAGAGTTAGAGGAACTGGGGGAATGTAATGGAGTCCTTACACGAGGCAGGGTGTGACGATGAATAGTTGTATTGTTATGTATGCCAGCAGTTAGTTATCTCTGAGATGGAGACAGGGCGATCCAGGAAAGGAAAGAAAGAATCAGAGAAAGTAAGGACAGCGTGTTAGCAGCCAAAATAAAGGAATTATCAGGTCCTACATGAGTACAGGAGGCAACACCAATGTAGTCATTGAGGTATAGAAAAGAGTTGAGGGAGTGAGCCGCGGTAGGACAGAAATAAACATGGACACAAAATGCTGGAGTGACTCAGCAGATCAGGCAGCATCTCTGGAGAAAAGGAATAGGTGATGATTTGGGTTGCGACCCTTCTTCAGTCTTGACCCAAAATGTTATCTATTCCTTTTCTCCAGATATGCTGCCTGACTCACTGAGTTACTCCAGTGTCTATCTTCGGATAGATGTAAACCAACATCTCCAGTTCCTTCCTCCAGTACAGAAATAAACTTACAGGAAGGATGAGATCAGCTATGATCATATTGAATGGCGGTGCAGCCTCGAAGGGTCGAATGGCCTACTCCTGCACCTATTTTCTATGTTTCTATGTTTCTATGTTTCTATGAGATTAAACTAGAGAGGTTGCAAGGATGTTGTTCAGATTAAAGCGTATTGAGTCATCAGGTCAGATTGGATAGGCTGGTTCTGTTCTCTCTGGAATGAAGGAGGCTAAGAGGTGACTTTATAGAGTAGATAGTCAATGTCAGTTTCCCACAGTAAGGGTGTCTAAAAGTAAGGGCAAAGGTTTGTCGGTGAGAGGTGGATTGAAGGGGCCATGATAGGAAAATGGATTGCACAAAGAGTGGTTGGTATCTGGAATGAGCTGCCAGAGTGGTAGTAAATATGGGACCAGTAACAACATTTTAAAAGCCATCTGGACAGGTACTTAAATGAGCATGGCAAAGAGGGATATGGAATGAATGCAGGCAATTTGGGATTACTATACTCTGTGCTTCACTTTGGAGTAGTAGATTTGGAAGTTGGCACAGAAGCAGATGGCCAAAGGCCTTGTTTCTATGCTGTATGACTCCAACACTCTAAAGTATTCTCAAAAGTATTTAACAGACTTTAAAGTCTGTTCCACATATCCCACCCTCCAATCTCCCTCTAGCTTAACAAGCAAACCTATGCCTCCTTCCTAGTTCTGACAGAGTGTCTTCTGATCCTGAACCATTAATTCTCACAGATACAGACTAACCATACGATTTCCAGCATTTTCTATCTTTGATTTAGATTTCTAGCATCTGCAGTTTTTCTTAATTTTCTCTTCAGGACAATGACCGACAAAATAGTTAAGAAAATGTAATGAAGAATAAACGTAAGGGCTTGGAACAGTTTCAATTTCTGTCGAGGCAGAGAAAATCGAGAAGAGATTTTGTGAAGATTTTTTTTTTTAATATTCAGAATTCAACATTGACCATCTTTAACTGGATGCATGAATTTCTGAGCAGATATTGGTGGAAACTGCATTTGCACAAAAAAACGTCTAATTAACCTGCAACCACACTGCATCTTGCAGGAGGTATATTGAGAACATTTATCCTGTAAAGCTCTTATCTTTCAGAGAATGGAAATAAGGAAGCATTCAAATGAGCTAGAAAGGAATGTGTTTTTTAGAAGGTAAAATTTGGAGGAAAAGGTAATTTGCATATTGGGTAAGAAATAAAGCAGAAATAAATGAATTTCTATGTCGGCAATGATTGTAGTAATAAAAACGGGGAATTCCTCAAATATAACATCCCAAATACACAGAACCTCAAGAGGTTTATTGCATAGAAGGAATTAACTTAGACCATCATGCACTTTTGGCAAGAACAATCCAAAAATTGCTCCCATTACTTGACATCACCACATAGTTATAGATCTTCCTGGCCTTTAAATATTTATCTGCAATTCCATGAACAGAAACAATATATGAAATCAGGAAATCATTCAGTCTGGTGAAAGGCCCCAATCCAAAACTGTGTCCTTTTCCCTCCACAGATTTGCCTACCCCGTGAATTTCTCCAGCTGTTTGTTTTTTGCTCAAGATTCCAGCATCTGCAGTCTCTTGTGTCTCTGTAATCATTTCAAACTGTTTCATTAATTACTCTTATTCTCACTTTAGGTGAGGAAGCAAAATAGTTTGCTATTCATTGCAAAATTTCCCACCAGAAGAAATAATCCTCTATTTAACTTGTCAAATGAATAATACATCTATAAACCATTAAGTTTATTCTTTGATTTCAAGAATCAAGTCAAGAGTATTTTATTGCCATGTGTCCCAGATAGGACAATAAAATTCTTATTTGCTGCAGCACAACAGAATGTGTAAACATAGTTTACATATTCTGTTTCAGTGGAAGTAATTGTAGCAGCCCAACTACATTCTTATTTTAACAGCTTCTCAAACTGAATACACTATTTGGAAGAGCATTTAATGCACCGGATATTACAAATGTAGATAGACCCATTTGAGATAGTATGGATGTATGGGGCCAAACAGCCATCTCCGAATACTGTGGATTGTCTGAGATGGAATTTTAACATACTAAATTGGGTAAGTGAAGTGCAGGTGGCAATCTGAAATTGCCTCTGCACTTCCAAGACTATAGTGCTGAGTCAAAGGATGGGTAGTCCATCTGCTGTCAGAGTGTGAGTTTGCAATTGTAATTTGTGACTGAAGTTGGCAATCACTGCTTAAATCTGCTTTGCAGATTTTTAAATTGTTCAATTGTGTCTTAAAGTCTTTAAGAACTCTCACATGCTGGAGGAGAATTATTAAACAACCTAATAAAAAAAATGGAAGATGATGGGGAAAACCTGCCAAAAATAGCAGAGAACTTGCAGCTCTGGAGTGTAAGAAGAGCTCAAATGAAAAAGCATTAGTTAAATAAGTGCTGAATAAATGAATGAGACTGAAAGGGTCTTTAAAGAAGTGACATATATATGCACTGGCTGTTATTCAATGGAACAGTTCTCACAGATTGGTGGGAAGCAAATCTAATCCCATTATTTGATAAAGGAGGGAGAGAGCAGTCTGACATCAGTAGCAGGGAAAATGTTGCAATGTATTGTTGCGAAAGTTGTATTAGGGCAATTTGAAAATAATATTAGTATTTGGCAGACTTAACATCAAATTATGAAAGGGAAAACATTCTGATTTGCAATTTTGACATTAAGAGGTTTGCATTTTCAGAAAGCCTTTAATAAGGTGCCATTAAATAGACTATTCATCAATGTTAGAGCACCTGGTATTCAGCCTATCTACTGATGTGGTGTGGATCGATAATTGGTGAACTAATAAACAGCGTTCAAATTAACATGTCATAATCATATCTATATTAAATAGTGAAGTGACACATCGATTAGTGCTAAGACGCCAGTGTTCACAATTTATTACAGTGGTGTGGATGAGAGGGCCAAGTGTAGGTTAGCCAAGTTTACTGATTTTTAGTTTTAGTTTAGTTTAGAGATACAGCGCGGAAACAGGCATTTCGGCCCACTGAGTCAGTGCCAACCAGCGATCCCCACACATTCCTGCAGACTAGGAGCAATTTTACATTTATACCAAGCCAATTAACCCACATACCTGCACGTCTTTGGAGTGTGGGAGGAAACTGAGGATCTTGGAGAAAACCTACGGGGAGAACGTACAAACTCCATACAGACAGCACCCGTAGTCAGGATCGAACCCAGGTCTCCAGTGCTGCAAGCACTGCAAGGCAGCAACTCTACTGCTGCGCCACCGTGCCGCCCCTAAATGTTATAAAACTTGGTGGCAATGTACGTTAGAGAAGGATGCAAAGAGGTTTCAAGGTGGTTTGAACAGTTTGAGTGAATGTAGATAAAACATAATTTTGGAAAATGTCAGGTAATTCACTTTGGTATGAAAAATGGAAAAAGAGCCCTATGATACATAAACTAAACCTTTGGTGTATGATGTCCATACTAACCATCAAATACCTATCTATGCCAAACACAATTAACTGCACATAGTTCTCGCCTACGAAGCCTTGGATATGTGGAGATATTTTAAATTGTTGATAGATTTTAAAGCTGCTGGTGTTCAGAGGGATACAGGTGTTCTTTTACATAAATCACTGTACATTAACAATTAGTTGGATAGAAGCTGAGTTGTCTTGCTCTTATTACATAAAGACCCAGTTACACTGCACGGGGAATATTGTGTACAAGTCTGGTCTTCCTATCTTACAACCTAGAAGGAGGTCATTTGAGCATCAAGCCAGTGCTGGTTCTCAGAGCAACCTCATCCATATAACCATATAACCATATAACAATTACAGCATGGAAACAGGCCATCTCAGCCCTTCTAGTCCGTGCCGAACACGTATTCTCCCCCAGTCCCATCTACCTGCACTCAGACCATAACCCTCCATTCCTTTCCCGTCCATATCACTATCCAATTTATTTTTAAATGATAAGATCGAACCTGCCTCCACCACCTTCACTGGAAGCACATTCCACACAGCTACCACTCTCTGAGTAAAGAAGTTCCCCCTCATGTTACCCCTAAACTTCTGTCCCTTAATTCTCAAGTCATGTCCTCTTGTTTTAATCTTCCCTACTCTCAGTGGGAAAAGCTTATCCACGTCAACTCTGTCTATCCATCTCATCATTTTAAAGACATCTATCAAGACCCCCTTACAGAGTTGATGTGGACAAGCTTTTCCCTTTGAGAATAGGGAAGATTCAAACAAGAGGACATGACTTCAGAATTAAGGGACAGAAGTTTAGGGGTAACATGAGGGGTAAATTCTTTACTCAGAGAGTGGTAGCGGTGTGGAATGAGCTTCCAGTGGAAGTGGTGGAGGCAGGTTCGTTGGTATCATTTAAAAATAAATTGGATAGGCATATGGATGAGAAGGGAATGGAGGATTATGGTATGAGTGCAGGCAGGTGGGACTAAGGGGTAAAAAGTTGTTCGGCACGGACTTGTAGGGCCGAGATGGCCTGTTTCCGTGCTGTAATTGTTATATGGTTATAAGGTTATATGGTTCCCTTCTGTGCTCCAGAGATGTTCAACCTTTCTCTGTAACTTAGTTGCTGAAACCCAGGCCACAATCTAGTAAATCTCCTCTATACTCTCTCTATTTTGTTGACATCCTTCCTATAATTAGGAGACCAAAATTGTACACCATACTCCAGAATTGGCCTCACCTTGTACAATCTTACCATTACATCCCAACTTCTATACTCAATGCTCTGATTTATAAAGGACAGCACACCAAAAGCTTTCTTTACCACCCTATCTACATGAGATTCCACCTTCAGGGAACTGTGCACATTTATTCCTAGATCCCTCTGTTCAACTGCATTCCTCAATTTGCTACCATTTACCATGTGCGTCCTATCTTGATTTGTCCTGCCAAGATGTAGCACCTCACACTTATCAGCATTAAACTCCATCTGCCATCTTTCAGCCCACTCTTCCAACTGACCTAAATCTCTCTGTAGACTTTGAACATCTACTTCATTATCCATAACACCACCTATCTTAGTATCATCTGCATACTTACTAATCCAATTTACCACACCATCATCCAGATCATTGATGTACATGCCAAACAACAGTGGACCCAACACAGATCCCTTAGGCACCCCACTAGTCACTGGCCTCCAACCTGACAAACAGCCATCCACCATTACTCTCTGGCATCTCCCATTCAGCCACTGTTGGATCCATCTTGCTACTCCACCATTATTACCCAACAATTGAACCTTCTTTACCAACCTTCCATGAGGAACCTTGTCAAAGGCCTTACTAAAGTCCATATAGACAACATCCACTGCTTTACTCATCAATTTCCCGAGTAACCTCTTCAAAAAATTCAAGAAGATTAGTCAAACATGACCTTCCAGGCACAAATCCATGTTGACTGTTCCTAATCAGACCCTGTTTATCCAGGTGCTTATATATATTATCTCTAAGTATCCTTTCCATTAATTTGCCCACTACTGACGTCAAACTAACAGGTCTATAATTGCTATGTTTACTCTTAGAACCCTTTTTAAACAATGGAACAACATGCGCAGTACGTCAATCCTCTGGCACTATTCACGTTTCTAATGACATTTGAAATATTTCTGTCATAGCCCCTGCTATTTCTACACTAACTTCCCACAATGTCCTTGGGAATATCCTGTCCAGACCTGGAGACTTATCCACTTTTATATTTTTCAAAAGTGTCAGTACTTCTTTTTCTTTGAATCTCATAGTTTCCATAGCTACTCTACTTGTTTCCCTTACTTCACATAATTCAATATCCTTCTCCTTGGTGAATACCGAAGAAAATAAATTGTTCAATATCTCCCCCATCTCTTTTGGCTCTGCCGATAGCTGTCCACTCTGACTCTCTAATGGACCAATGTTATCCTTTGTTATCCTTTTGCTATTAATATAGCTGTAGAAACCCTTTGGATTTACTTTCACCTTACTTGCCAAAACAACCTCATATCTTCTTTTAGCTTTTCTAATTTCTTTCTTAAGATTCTTTTTACATTCTTTATACTCCTCAAGCACCTCATTTACTCCATGCTGCCTATAATTATTGTAGATCTCTCTATTTTTCCAAACTGTGTCCAATTTCCCTTGAAAACCATAGCTCTTTCCAATTTTTACTACTTCCTTTCAACCGAACAGGGACATAAAGATTCTGTACTCGTAAAATATCACCTTTAAGTGTCCTCCATTTCTCTTCCACATCTTTCCCATAAAACAAAAAGTCCCAATTCACTCCTTTTAAATCCTTTCGCATCTCCTCAAAGTTAGCCTTTCTCCAATCAAAAATCTCAACCCTAGATCCAGTTCTGACCCTCTCCATAATTATATTGAAACTAATGGTATTGTGATCACTGGTCCCGAACTGTTCCTCAACGCATACCTCCACCTGACCTGTCTCATTTCCTACCAGGAGGTCCAGCACCGCCCCTTCTCTAGTAGGTACCTCTATGTATTGCTGCAAAAAACTATCCTGCACACATTTTACAAACTCCAAACCATCCAGCCCATTTACAGAATGTATTTCCCAGTCTATGTGTGGAAAATTGAATCCTCCCATAATCACTACCTTGTGCTTACTACTAATATCTGCGATCTCCTTACATATTTGCTATTCCAATTCTCGCTCCCCATTTGGCAGTCTATAATACACCCCTATAAGTGTTGCTACCCCTTTCCCATTTCTCAGTTCCACCCAAATAGCCTCCCTGGACGAGCCCTCTAATCTATCCAGCCAAAGCACTGCTGTAATATCTTCCCTGACAAGCAATGCAACACCTCCACCTCTTGCCCCTCTAATTCTATCACACCTGAAGCAACAAAATCCTGGAATATTTAGTTTCCAATCACCGCCCTCCTGCAACCATGTTTCACTGATCGCCACAACATCATACTTCCAGGTGTCAATCCAGGCTCTAAGCTCATCCACCTTTCTTACAATGCTCCTAGCATTAAAATATACACATTTAAGAAACCCACCCCCTCTTATTCTCTGTTTATTGTCTTTTTCTTCTTTCTCCCCTACATTTTGGGTCAGAGTGCTACCCTTCCCTGCCTCCTGCCTCACACACTGACTGCTAGCTTTCCCTATTTGAGTCCCCCTAAACATTCTAGTTTAAAGTCCCCCCAGTAGCCTTTGCAAATCTCCCCGCCAGGATATTGGTCCCCCTCGAGTTCAAGTGCAACCCGTCCTTTCTGTAAAGGTTGCACCTTCCCCAAAAGAGTTCCCAATGATCCAGAAACTTGAATCCATACCCACTGCACCAGTCCCTCATCCACGCATTTATCCTCCACCTCGCTCCATTCCTACTCTCACTGTCACGTGGCACAGGCAGTAATCCTGAGATTGTTACCTTTGTGGTCCTTCACCTTTACTCTCTTCCTAACTCCCTAAATTCTCCTTTCAGGACCTCTTCTCTTTTTTTACCTATGTCGTTGGTACCTGTATGTACCACAACCTCAGGCTCCTCTCCCTCCCATTTCAGGATATCTTGGACACGTTCAGACACATCCCTGACCCTGGCAAACTACCATCCGGATCTCCTCACTGCGTCCACAGAATCGCCTATCCGACCCACTGACTATAGAGTCCATTATTACTATTGTCCTCCTCTTCTTTTCCCTACCCTTCTGAGCAACAGGACCGGTCTTTGTGCCGGAGGCCCGGCCGCTGTCGCTACCCCCAGCTAGGCTGTCTCCCCCAACCGTACTCAAACATGAGTACTTATTTTCAAGGTGTACAGCCACAGGGGTACTCACTAGTCCCTGCCTCTGCCCATTGCCCTTCCTAACTGTGACCCAGTTGTCTGCCTCCCGTGGTCTTGGAGTGACCACCTCTCTGTAACTCCTCTCTTTGACCTCCTCGCTGTCCCTGACCAGACAAAGGTCACCAAGCTGCTGCTCCAGGTTCCTAATACGGTCCCTTAAGAGCCCCATCTTGACGCACCTGGCGCAGATGTGAACGTCTGGAGGGCACTCAGACTCCATGACCTCCCACGTCTGACATCCAGAACAGTAAACGGCCCTGGCCCTCATTCTTCCCTCCTTTATCCTGGATACAATACAAAGCCTTACCCGGGATACAAGCCAATCAGCTGCTTTCTCTAGTCTGTTTGACCAATCAGCGGCTTCCTCAAGCCCACTTAATTTGAAGAGTGATCTGCGAATGGAACGTTGCAGGGTTGGGTTCCTCCTCCCTCACCAACAGCTCCTGGGCCTCTGTTGAAACAATCCCCGCGATGGGTTTTACACTCACCGCTCGGACGTCGCTCCTCCCTGGGCCTCCCTCACCAACGGCTCGTGGGCCTCTCATTCCATTGTCCTATTTATTTCCCTGTAACCATTTCTCTCTTTCATGCCCCCTGATTTCCCCATCATCCAGCAGCACTCAGGGTAATTTGGAGAGACCAGCTAACCTTTTAACTAGCATGTGCTTGGAATGTGAGAGGGAACCAAAGTGCTAGATGAAAACCCATGCAGTTACATGCAGAACCCACAAACTCCACTTAGAAAGCATTAAAGGTCAGGATGAAATGCAGGTGAAACACCGAAGGAAGAGGAAAAGCAGTGAAGATTCACTAGGTTGATTTCTGGAATGATGGCTTTATTGAATGGTAAAATTAAACAGACCAAGCCAAAATTCTCCTCAGTTTATCATGACAGGAAGTCTCATGGGAAAATAGAATATATACTTACTAGGCTGGACAGTTAGATGTGGGACTGGCTGAACTATCTAAATCTGGGGAAATGGTGTAATAATAAGAGGGCAGCATTTTTGGAAAAAAAAGTGAGAAGACATTTTGTCATCTGGAAGATAGTAAATTTCAGAATTCTGTACTCAAGAGGCTGTGGAGACGCAGTTGTTCGACATAATGAATGTAGAGATAAATGGATTATAAATATTAAACAAATTAAGTTAGTGCAGGTTAAAGATCAATCATGATCACATTGAATGGATCACTCCTGCATATATTTCTTAGGTTCCACACTGTTCATTGGGAACTATTCCCTCATAACAGGGGCCCACTTCAGTTTTCCAATCTCCAAAATTGGATGCCGCACCCTGGCTGCACAGGTGAAAATAATACCACATTTTTATGGAACTTTAAACCAATTTAAATTACAGTAAAGAATTAGAGCCAATCTTCATCGATCCATTCATTCCTGTTCCCATTCTTTGTGGAATCTATCAGAGGTCGTCAACGCATTTGACATATTGCATTGTGGGATGTTTTGGGCAAATGGGAAAGAGATGTTCACTAGAACTTCGTTCCATTGGGTTTGTAGAACAAAGTTGGTAAACGTCTTTAGATGGTCTTATATTTAGGGAATAAGAAAGATATATGAATGACAAGAAGATACCACCATGGTGGCTTAGCAGTAGAGCTGCTAACTTACAGCGCCGGAGACCAGGGTTCGATCCCGCCTTTGAGTGCTTGTGTGTACGGTGCTCTGTTGAAAAAACATATGATCTTCGGTTCCATCCCATAGTCTGAATGCGTACAGGTTTGTAGGTTGATTAGCTTGGTATAAATGAAAAATATTGTCCCTAGTGTGTGTAGGGTAGCGTTAATGTATCGCTGGTCGGCACAGACTTTGGTGGACCAAAGGGCCTGTTTCCATGCTGTATCTCTAAACTAAACTAAAGACAGTAATAATTATTGAAAAAAATATGGCAGAGCTGGAAAAAGGAAGAAAGACTGGATGGCCACTATTTAAGGAAACCACCACAAGAATCCCCTGGCAGTTTTCTGTTGAAAGAACGTATGATAAATGGGTTGTACCAAGGTATTAATGACAAGTGAACATCTACGTCTGCAAAGGATAAATGGATTGCCTTTGAAATTACAAACTTGTGAAATTGTCAGACCTGCGGATAAAATGTTGGAAGCTTTTTTATTGAATGTTGTTGTGAATTACAAAGTTATTAATAGAGTCAAGATGCCTTATGGAGAGAAGGTTCCACCTGTCAAATCTATTGACTTTTTTTTAATGGCCTGTTTTAAGATTCTGGATATCACAATTCAGTTGACAATGTTTAGATAGACTTTACCATAGTTCTGCCTGAGAGGGTGGCCCATAAGGTAAAAAAGACATGGATTGGATGGCAAATTATTAAAAAGTTTGCATTAAAGGAGATAATTATGGGCGTGCTTAATGATTAAAGTGCTGATCTTTATTATTCATATTATTCATCAGCACACTCGAATTTGCTGATGATATGGTCACACTGATCTGTTCTGTTCTGTATTTATTTATGCCTACTATATTCTGTTGTTGCTGAGGCAAAGCAAGAATTTCATTGTCCTATCTTGGACACATGACAATAAACTCTCTTGAATCTTGATTTTTTAGTTTTAGAGATACAGCATGGAAACAGGCCCTCTTGACCACAGAGTCCACACCGAAACACCAATCACTGGTTCTATGTTATCCTAGTTTTGCATTCTACACACTAGGGTCAATTTATGGAAGCCAATTAACCTGCAAACCTGTACGTCTTTGGAATGTGGGAGGAAACAGGAGCATTCAGAGGAAAACCAGGCAGTCTTGGGGAGAACGTACAGACTCAGTACAGGCAGCACCCGTAGTCAGGATCAAACCCAAGTCACTGGCACTGTAAGGTTACTGCTATGCCACTGTGCTGCCTTCATGATGGCAATTGCTAATTCATTGGGAAAAGACAGCAGTAGATAGGTTGGAGAGTTTGAGTTGGGAAAGATGAATAAATTCATTACTGGCAAATGCCAAGTTGATTGAGAGGATGATTGGAAGTCGGATTATTGACTATAGATTCTGCTTGCTGTTCACCTTGACCTCCATTTTGGCATAGGTTGCCATAAACCCATTATGTCTAGTAAAACATGAAACCTTGGACTTTCTCCAACAATGGTACCCTTAACCAAGGGTTATGGAATTAAGGGTGAGAAAGAAAATAAGAGGAGCGATGTATGAAGTTGGGTGAGAATGGATTTGCACTTAACATTAAAGAAAAGCTAAATAATTTTATAAATATGGAAATAGCAGCAGGGTGGGTGAAAGGAGGGATGAGGCCAGTTTTAAACCCAAGCCAAGACCTTTTGAGTGGAAGGAATGTATGTAGTTGAGACTGTAAAGGAGCATTAATTACCTTCACAAAACAAGAATGCTGCCAGTGCATTAGGTAGCACTAGATGCAAAAAAAAAACATAAAGTGGAGAAACAAAAGAGATTGGTTGTGTATACCATATTTTTCCATAGTTTCATACAACACATAAAAAGGCCATTTCAGCCTGTCATGTGTATGCCAGCTGACAGAGCAGTCTCATTCCCCACTAATATAAAATAAAGAACTGCAGATGCTGGAGAAATCGAAGGTAGACAAAAATACTGGAGAAACAGCTCTCCCACATTCCCACACCAGTCTGAAGGGTCTCCACCCAAAACGTCACCTATTCCTTCGCTCCATAGATGCTGCCACACCCACTGAGTTTCTCCAGCATTTCTGTCTACCCCCACTAATGTAAAGTGATTTATTTTGATCCTGGAAATGAGATGAGGCAAAGTAAATTATAGGATATTGGTAATGATTTTTTACTGTCATATGTACTAGGTTATCATGAAAAACTTTGCTTGCTTGCTGCACATTCAAATCATATAATACATATGCACAATCAAGCCTTACACAAGTACACAGGTAATGCAGAGAAAAATACCAGAGTGCAGAATTCAATTCAATTCAATTCAATTGGTATAATGCCACAGTGTGATAGCTTTACAACGACAGAGAGAGTACATTTAAAAAAGTGCAAGGGCCACAATTAGGTAGGTTGGGAGATCGGGACTACACCCATAGCTTATGAGAGGACCATTCAGTGGTATGATAACAGCCAGGAAGAAGCTATTCTGATAATGTTGGGACATGTTTTCAAACTTTTGTATCTGCTTCCTAACAGGAGAAGGGAGAAGAAGGAATGACCAGGGTGTAAATGGTTGACTGCTTTCCCAAGGCACCGTGAAGTGTAAAGAAGTTGATGGGGGGAGACAGGTTTGGATGATGGAAAGGGCTACATTCACAACTCTCTGCAGTCTTGGGCAGAGCTGGTGCCAAACCATCATGAAAGAATGCTTTCTATTGTGCATTGTAGAGGTTGCTCAGAGTTGAACTTCTTCAATCTTCTGAGGAAGTAGAGGCATTGGTGTGCTTGGTCGCAGCTTTTATGTGGTTGGTCTAGGACAAATTGTTGGTGATATTTACGCCTTAAACTTCTTGACCATCTACACTTCAGCACCATTGTTGCTAATTGGGTTGTGTAGATCACCTTGTTTCTTGAGATTGATAATTAGATCTTGCTGATGCTGATAATTGGGTCTTGCTGACATTGACGGAAAGGTTGTTGTCTTGACACCATGTTATTTAGCTGTCTATCTCCTTATGTTACACTGTCTTGTTATTGTTTGAGATCTGGCCCACTATGCTGGTGTCATCTGCAAACTTGTAAATGGAGTTAGAGCAGAGTCATTAGTGTATAAAACGTATTGTGAAGAGCTAAGAACGTATTGTGGGGCACCAGTGTGGGGATTTAGAGAAATGTAGGGGTATATCTATTCAAGACTTTGAAATTGTTACAATTACTCCCAGATCACAGAAATGAAATCTTTGGCCTAACTCATCCATGTGAACTGTGGTGCCTGTCTACTCTAATCCCATTTACGCTCATTAGTCCTAACCATTTTGTTTTTCCTATCCAAGTACAAGTATGTCTGTTATGACATGTGTTTTCATCACTCAAATTAAATATAACATGATTGATGAATTATGGAACAGTATTTCTACAAATTGGTTATGACATAATTTTTCCCAGGAACTAGAGAACCCCTTAAAGGTTATTTTGGATATTAACAATGAGAAAAAATAGCTGCCTTGGGGATAAAACAGGCATGGGAAAATAAACTGTTTCCATGTTACCTCCCCCACAGTAATCAGAATCGATTGTGACTTAAGAACACATGCTGCTAGTCTGAAGAAGGGTTTCGGCCCGAAACGTTGCTTATTTCCTTCGCTCCATAGATGCTGCTGCACCCGCTGAGTTTCTCCAGCTTTTTTGTGTACCTGCTAGTTTCACACTTGGCCAATGATTATTAAAATAATGTAACAAAGTATTTTGTATTTTTAGCTTGCAGTAACAAATATATAGTAAACTTGTAGCTATTAAAAATATATTCATTTTTTTAAATTCTGTCGGAGAATTTACTTTGTTATTGTGAGTTTGAAACTCTAGCTCCTAACCCCCCTTTTCCCATTGTGATATTTGTTTTTTAATCATATTATAGCAGAACTACTTGCAGCTGATAGTTTTAAATAATGTGATTATATCGCTGCTTTCACTTTTCCTTGCAACTCATTCCATGCAACCTGTACTGTGGAGTAATATAACCATATAACCATATAACAATTACAGCACGGAAACAGGCCATCTCGACCCTTCTAGTCCGTGCCGAACACGTATTCTCCCCTAGTCCCATATACCTGCGCTCAGACCATAACCCTCCATTCTTTTCTCGTCCATATAACTATCCAATTTATTTTTAAATGATAAAAACGAACCTGCCTCCACCACCTTCACTGGAAGCTCATTCCACACAGCCACCACTCTCTGAGTAAAGAAGTTCCCCCTCATGTTACCCCTAAACTTCTGTCCCTTAATTCTCAAGTCATGTCCCCTTGTTTGCATCTTCCCTCCTCTCAGTGGGAAAAGCTTATCCACGTCAACTCTGTCTATCCCTCTCATAATGGCGAGTGCCTAAGACTCTTGGGGTTGTGGGATGAAGGGAAGTCAGAGATCGTTTGGTGGGGGATGTCCCAAAGTCTGATCACAGGTAAAGAGAGAGATTGTTTCAATGATTTTCTTCAGGTTTTTGGAGTTTGTCATATTTTATGGTTGGCAAAGTCAATGGTGGTGTTTGGAAATAGAACAGAAAGAGCATCAGAAACAGCTTACCCTATTGTAATAGGTTTTATTACCTGTCATTTAAATACACAGAAAAGCACTTAGTTAGAGCAGAATGGCCTTTCATCAGACTAAGATTTGACGTTAAAGGGTCTTTGCCCAAGGATCACAGCACAGATAGACTGCTAATGCGTTGAGCGCTGATGGCTGCAATAAGTGTCTGTACGGCTGCTCGTGGCATTCCGGCTAGCTATTCTTGTTGGAATTTGAAATTCCATTGAAATCTGAAGATGGGGATAGGAGAGAAGGTCATTTTGATAGAGTAGTGGATAATCTGTTAGAGACCTGTGTGTGCCAACAAATGCAAAAGTTGACTATGTTGACTCCTCAGCTGAAATACACATAATTACATGGCCGTCTGAAGGGGGGGTCCGCTGGGTCCACGCTACCCCCGCTGACCCCCGCAGGGCCCACGCCACCCTCTGCTGGGTCCACGCTACCCCCGCTTGGCCCACGCCACCCCCGCTGGGCCCACGCCACCGCTGCTGGGCGCTGGACCCACGCCACCTCTGCTGACCCTCTCTGGGTCCACACCACCCTCGCTGACCCCCGCTGGGCCCTTGCCACCCCCTCTGACCCCCGCTGGGCCCCCGCCAACCCCACACCACCCTCATCCCCCCGCCCACTGGGCCCCCGCTGGGCCCGTGCCACCTTCATCTTCGCCCCCCCCCACAAGAACGAGGGGGGATGTGAGGGGGGAGGGGGAGAGAGAGAGGGGAAAGGAGGGGAGAGAGATGGGGAGGGGAGGGGAGAGGGAAAGGGGGATTATCTTTAGTGAGATTGCAAAATTCAGGTAGGTTTTAGAGCTATTATATTTTCTCATCCATATGAATAATATTAAATAATATCAAATAATATCAAACAATTGGAACTGCTTTCTTTTCCTTGATAACAATACTGAAAAATATGAATTCCATAGTTTGTGACATAAATACACATTTTAATGGGATCATTATATACAGATGTAACATTTCCATTTTGAGATCGGGGGGCAGGGTTGGGGGCAAATATGCATCAAGCCGATAACCTAATCGTTAAAGAGTTAAAATATAGCTTAATCGATAAAGGGCTGAGAAGAGGAATCAGAGCTGCCAAGGAAAGGTACTCTGAGAAGTTGAGGAGCAAGTTCTCAGCTAATGACTCTTCTTCAGTTTGGAAGGGCATGCAAGAAATCACCAGCTATAAGAGGAAAGCCCCCCCCCTCTTTGGACAATCGTCAGCTGACGAACGATCTGTATGTGTTTAACTATAGGTTTGGAAATCATAAACGTAACCCTGGTACCCCCTCCCTAACAAACATAGCCAGACCCCAGTCTGCAAAGAATGGACCCTGCACCCTCTCCTTCCCATTCACCACTTCACACCTACTTAAGGCAAGACTCCAGTATGAAAAGAGTGGACCCTTTCCCACCCCAACCAACACTTCACACCCACTCACAGCCTGACCTCAGTCTGCAAAAGACTGGGCCCTTCTACACCCACCCCACTCCAATCACCACTTCACACCCAATTACTAATTTTTAACTAGTCCCTGCCTGCTTCAAAGTTTCCACTATTGTCCCTGTACCCAAAAAGGTAAGAATTACTGGTCTTAATGACTACAGGCTTGTCGCACTGACCTCTGTAGTCATGAAGACTGTTGAAAGGCTTGTGCTGGCCAAGCTGAAAAATATCACAATCCCTCTGCTGGACCCTCTGCATTTTGCATTTTGGGCCAATAGATCTGTGGATGACGCAGTCAATCTGGGCCTGCACTTCATCCTCCAGCACCTAGACCACCAGGGAACCTATGCGAGGATTTTGTTTGTTGATTTTAGCTCTGCATTCAACACCATTGTGCCAGAGCTACTACGCTCCAAACTTTCTGAGTTGACTGTGCCTGAACCCTTCTGTCGGTGGATCACCAGCTTTCTGACAGACAGGAAGCAGCATGTGAGGCGGGAAAGCATATCTTGGACCCGCAAACACTCAGCATATGAGCACCGCAAGATGCGTACTCTTCCCTCTCCTCTACTCTCGCCACACCAATGACTGCACCTCCACAGACACCTCTGTCAAGATTCTCAAGTTTGCGGATGACACAACCCTGATTGGACTGATCCAAGATGGGGATCTCTGTACTCTTTTCAGTTTGACATATTTCCTATAACATGGTGCCCAGAACTGAACACAATATTCTAAATGCGGTCTCACCAAAATCTTATACAACTGCAACATGACCTCCCAACTTCTATACTCAATACTCTGACTGATTAAGGCCAAAGTGCCAAAATACCTTTTGACCACCTGATATACCTGCGACACGACCTTCAAGGAACCATGCAACCATCAACCATTCCTCTGCCCACCTGGCTAATTGATCCAGATCCATCTTCACTATCTGCAAAACCACTCACTTCTGTATCATCAGCAAACTTGCTAATCTTGCCCTGTTCTGTGGCGTTTCAGAGTGCTGGAGTAACTCTGCGGGCTAGGCTGAGTATAGAAGTTGGGATGTCATGTTGCAGTTGCATAAGAAGTTGGTGAGGCCGCATTCAGAGTATTGTGTTCAGTTCTGGGCACCATGTTATAGGAAATATGTCATCAAACTAGAAAGGTATAGTGAAGATTTATAAGGATGTTGCCAGGACTAGAGAGCCAGAGCTATAGGGAGAGGTTGAGTAGGCTGGGACTCTATTTCATGGAGCACAGGAGGCTGAAGGATGATCTAATAGAGGTGTATAGAATCATGATTTTAATAGATATGGTTGAGTCTTTTGCCCAGAGTAGGTGAATCGAGGAGCAGAGGACATAAGTTTAAGGTGAAGGGCAAAAGATTTAATAGGAATCTGTGGGGTATGTTTTTCACACAAAGGGTGGTAGGTGTATGGAACAAGCTGCCAGAGGAGGTAGTTGTGGCAGGGACTATCGCAACATTTAAGAAACAGTTAGACAGGTACATGGATAGGACAGGTTCGGAGGAATATGGATCAAACATGGGCAGGTGGGACGTGCAGACGTGCAGATGGGACATGCTGGGCCAAAGGGCCTGTTTCCACCATGACTTTATCTTTCCCTCTCAACCCCATTCTCCTGCCTTCTCCCCATTACCTCTGACACCCGTATCAATCAAGAATATATCAATCTCCTCCTGAAAAATGTCCATTGACTTGACCTCCACAGCTGTCTGTGGCAATGAATTCCAAAGTTCACCACCCTCCGACTTAAGAAATTCCTGCTCATCTCCTTCCTAAAGGAATGTCTTTTAATTCTGAGGCTGTGGCCACTGATCCTAGACTCTCCCACTAGTGGAAACATCCTCTCCAAATCCACTCCATCCAGGTTTTTCCAGGCTGGGATAGATGGCAACAGCTTCACACCATGTCCCAAAGCTTGTGTCCTGTCTTGCATCACCCAAGGCAGCAGAGATGTTATAGGAGAGGACAAGCACCGTAACAAAGTAGCTCACGATGGTTTGGGTAACATTCAGGAATGTCTATGCATGGCACATCATGAATATTACTGAAGAATGGTCTTGACCCGAAATATAATCTATACCTTTTCTCCAGAGATGCTGACCCACTGAGGCACTCTGTGACATGTCACCTATCCATGTTCTCCACAGATGCTGCCTGACTCATTGAGTTACTCCAGCACTCTGTGAAATGTCGCCTATTCATCTTCTCCGCAGATGCTGCCTGACTCACTGAGTTACTCCAGCACTTTGTGACTATTTTCCCTTCACCCATCTGCCCAAGCCCACTCTCCCCCCTCCTTTCCTATGTTCCTTTCCACCCATAAACTTCTCTCTGCCTACATTTCACTCCTCTTTCAAATCTGCTCTACTTATCTACATGCATTTTTCTTCGTCACTTTTTAGTCATAGAATGATGCAGTGTGGAAACAGGCCCTTCAGCCCAACTTGCCCACAACAACCGACATGTCCCATCTAAACTAGTCCCACTCACACAAGTTTGGCCCATATCCATCTAAATCTGTCCTATCCATGTACGTGTCCAAATGTCTCTTAAACATTAGGATAGTCCCAGCCTTAACTACCTCCTCTGGCAGCTCGTTACATACACCCAGCACCCTTTGTGTCAAAAAGCTACCTCTCAGGTTCCTGTTAATTTCTGAAATATTGGTCATAAATTTGGTGCATGAATGCTGCAAAATAAGGCTCAGAATGCATCAGAGAGCATCTAAAACCCCTGAGCTTCCAGGGCCCTTAAGCGGGCCCTGGACCCCGGCATCGAGGGACTTCACGCTTCGCGCTTCGCGCTCGTAATGTGCGCAGTGCGCACATTATTTTGCATTACATTTTTTGTAATCCTGTCGTGCCACCCCCCTTTTGAAAAGCTTCGTACGGGCCTGTAATTATCATTATTTCAGGTCACAAATGAGGTCCATGAAGCAGTGACCCAGAGATTTAGTAATGAGACATCCGATAGAGTGCGTAAAAATATCAGTCATGTTGAAGATGGAGGAAAAGAATTGTGTTGCATTTGTATTCTGACTTACCAAGTATGTATGATTTCCCAAAAATACTAGTAAAAATAATGCATTATTGTAATTAATATAATTACAACTATAATTATATTAATTGTAATATAACTAATTGCAAATAGTAAGATTCTGTAAAAACAAATGAGATGTATAAGCAGGTAATAGGATGCTATTGGATAAGACATAAGAATTTATCTTGAACATGTAAAGAACAAATGCTGTTTTTCTTTAAAGTTACTTCCATTTTATGCCTATCTATAGATTTGAATAATACTGTAGTTTAATGGTCCATCTTAAAGATGGATCATTGGCAATACAGAATTAATAGAAGTCCAAAGTAAATTAATGGTTGGTTTCCTTCATGGACCCATATTGGTGGGATGTGAAACCACAGCTGAACTATTACTTTCCTATAGATGGGGAATTTATATAACCTGTAATCAAAGACTATGATCAATAAAGACATAATGAAACTACTGAGAGCTTCAAAATTACCTCATTCACGAATGTCAGGGAATTCAGAAAAGAGAAGAGAAACTCATGTCCTTCTTCTGTTTGACTTGCAAATGGGTCCAGTCCCATAACTAAGTAATTGGCCCTTGAATGGTCTCTGTTGAAACAACTGTGAAATAACTAAATCCCAGACAAGCAATGTAATAAAGACTTAGAAATCAGATTTTGAAACATGAAGAAACATTTGTTCGGCACGGACTTGTACATGAAGACAATTGGACCTTCAATCCCATTCACAAATATCAGGACACTTTTCCTAAATTGACAAAAGTGAATGGTCAAGAACCAGTCTGAACAAAATGACTAGAGAGTCAATATGAGAGAGAAATCTACCTGATCTCATCCATCTCAATTTACTATAAATTACCATTACTGACCAAAATCCTGCCCATGTGCTATTACCACTGTGTTATCTGGCATAGGCTCATATTTGGCTGCAACTGGACATGCATGAAGTGCAGTGGGCCATCAGGAGTTCCAGAACTACGAATGACTAGCACTCATATCTAAAATGAGGTGTCATCCTACACATGGGGAAGAGCCTAATTGCATTTAGGCACTGGCTACTTTTTTGTTATCATAAAACAGTGTCAGCAACTTATATCTAAATGTTCAAGTATTGGGACTTGCAAATGGCAATCGATATGGTCTGTGAGTATTGGCTTTGCCCCATGGAAATAATCAGTATACAGTGGGTGGGGATGAGTATGAGTGCTGGTGAGTCATGGGGGTAGCCTTTGTACAAATGCATCATTATTTAACTTTCATTGTTGCAGTTATAACTAAAAATTGTCTTAAGTTCCTGTGTAAAAGATGACCGCATGTATCTTGACATGAATGCTATCAATTTTAAGTCAAAATTCATCCTGATTTGCAAATATATCACTATTTCTTCATTGTCGATGTGTTAACTTCCCGGATGCGGAGCTCTGAATGAATAAGACTGTGGTAGTACCTTTACCACAGGAACTGCAGAGATTGAAGCAGATGACTCATCATCACTTTCTCAAGGGCATTTAGAGGTGTGCAATGAATGCTCCACTTGCCAACAATGTTTATATCCTGTGAATGAATAAAACATCTTTTCAATATAAAGTAAATTCTCAGATTACTGCAACATTAATCTCCTTGTGACTGATCAAATATGGAGCCGTACCAAGCCATAATAGACCTCGATTCACCCGTCCAAACATAATGTACTGCAGATGCCAGAGTTATGAAATTAAACAAAAACTGCTGTAAGTATTCTACCCACCAAACACCTAAACATCCATTTCCTTCCTTCTACCAGGGCTGCTGTGCGTACCATTTGCAACATGCCTTGCAGCAGCACTTCAAGCCTTTCTCAACAGCATCTCCCTAATTCATGACCTATACTCTCTCGAAGGATAAGGGTTGGAGGTTTTGATATTGAATGTCTTGAGTGTAATTAGAGCCGCACTTATTCGGGCATGTAATGGTGTTTCCATCCCACTCACGATTTAGGGATTATAAATAGTGGAAAGGCTTTGGAGAGTCAATGAAAATCAAGTGGCATCTGTGGAGAGAGAAGCAGTCTATGTTACACTTGAAATCTTAATTCTGTGACTGTTTTTACACATTCACTCATTGATCCACACTGACCATGGAAATCACATCTATGCCAGAGATAGTGGCACAGAAATTAATATTGCTCTGTGGGCTAGGAAAGATATAACAATTAAATCACCTAGTGGTCATACCCTTGGTTACCATCCAATAATTCTTCTGACTGTTAGTTAAGAACATGTTTTCCTGCCAAAAGTCAGTAATTAGTCTCATACGCACAGGATTTGGACAAAGTACACAAAGATGAAATTAGCTTGTGTTACCATCTTCACACATATAAAGTAAATACAATTGGAAGCCAAGTGGAGAATATTTTAACACCACCACATTTAAGTTCAACACAGGAGAGTCCATTAAGCTCAGATTTTCACGAGTCAAAAGTATTTTATGTTCTGAAACTGAACAATGAAATTATTACGTGCAGCAGCACGACAGATATGTAAATACAGTACTCTTTAAACACCATAATAAACAACAAATATATTTTATATATATTATATTTATATTATATTATATTATATATATACACACACATTTATACATATATATATATACACACATTTTATATATATATATATATATACTAGACCAAGTGGGACCCGTTGGGTCCCGTCCCCTCCACGTGTGGTTGTTATGGGGGGGGGGGGGGGGGGGGGCAGTCTGTGGCATCACACACATTAACTACCCCCACACACACACATTAACCACCCCCCTTGATATTATATTAATATTGTTCATTGGCTCCTTTTACCCCATCCCCGCCCTATCCACTGACGCATAGCCGCTAACTCGCAGGCGCGTCTAGAGAGGGAGAGGGAGGGGGCAGAGAGAGAGAGAGGGCAGAGAGAGGGAGGGAGGCAGAGAGAGGGCGGACAGAGAGAGGGAGCGGGGCAGAGAGAGAGAGCGAGGGCAGAGAGAGGGAGGGCAGAGAGAAGGAGGGCAGAGAGAGAGGGGGAGAGAGGGGGAAGGGCAGAGAGAGGGGGGGACAAAGAGAGAGGGGGCAGAGAGAGGGAGTGGCAGAGGGAGGGCAGAGAGAGGGAGGGCAGAGAGAGGGAGGGCAGAGAGAGAGGACCCGACCCGAGGACCCGATCCGAGGACACGACAGCTTGGTCCAGTCCCAGAGAGGGGGAGACGTAGACTCGGAAAGTGGGACGGCTGGCGAGCGGGGCGGGCCCGACTTACTCGTTCTTTCTGTGTCTTGGAGCGGGAAACAGGCAGAGTCTTGAATAATGTGGGGGAGGAGGGAGAGGTCGGGGGGGGTGACGTCACTCACAGTGCGAGCAAGAAGTGTTTGCTCACACATTGTGACTTCATCAGCGAAAGACAGTTGTTAAATTCAAAGTTTTGTCAGTTTTTTGAACATTTTCAGTAATCTCGAGAAATAAAGCAAGAAGTAAGGCGATTTTGAACTCCACGGGAAAAATCTCTACCAGAATATGTAAAAATGTTACCGTTAGCTCGTCGTTTTTGCAAGAAGATGTGATTATACACAAACACACACACACACACACACACACACACACACACACACACACACACACACACACACACACACACACACACACACACACACACACACACACACACACACACATATATATATAAGATCAAACTTTTAAGTATATGTATTAAAAATATAACAATATTATATATACATACAAGCAATAATAGTGCAAGGACAAAAACAATGCCCTCAAGTCTGTGTAATTCAAAGCTTATTTGCTTATTCGGAGGTTATAGTGTTTAATAGCATGATGGTTGTAGGGAAAAAGCTGCTCCTGAACATTACATTTTCAGGCAACTGTACCTTCTTCCCAATGGCAAGAGTAAGTGTGTGGTCAGGGTGGTGTGGTTCTCTGATGATGCTGGCTGCCTTTTTGGGGCAGCGACTTTGGTAGATCACTCCGATGGTGTTGAGGTCAGTACCTGTGATGGACTGGGCAGTCCACAATGTTTACCACATTTTGCAGTTTTCTTTGTTCCTGGACATTCGAGTCACCGAATCAGGCCATGATGCAACCAGTCAATACGCTCTTTACTGTACACCTATAGAAGTTCGAGAGAGGATTCAAGAGAGTAATCGCTAAACAAGTTTCCAAGAACAGAAAGTTTTCAACTGGTTCATTTAAATTGTCAGCTGGCTGTAACAAGAATAAATTCTCTTTACTTTCATGCAGCAGGATGGCTTTGCATAGACAATGCTAGAGGCTGAATGAACAGCCAGTACTGGTCACATTTTACACTGTGGTCTGTAACACTGTGCTCCTTTCCTTCTTTCTGAACTGTGGCTTCGCTGCTACCAAAGTTAACAAAACCTTTGATCATATTTCATTCATTTGCTGCAACTCTGCTTTCACCCCTTCTCTTCTGGGACACTTAAGTTCCACTGGCCCTTGCCTTCCACCCCATCTAACTCCACAATCAACCAATCAAATAATTATCTGCAATTTCTTACCACTTTCAAAGCGATTCCACCACCAGATACATCTTCCCCTCCCACACCCTTCCCCTGTCAACATTTCTCAGCTACCATTCACTTCATGTCCCCCTGGTCTACTCATCCATTTTCATCAACCATCCCCATTCTTATGGCACTTCCCTTTGCAACCGCAGGCAATGCAATATTTGTCCTTTCACTCTTCTCCTCCCACCACCAGGAACCCAAAGAGTCTTTCCAGGTGAAACTGCAATTCACTTGCGCTCCTCCCGATCAATCTGGTTTATTGTATTCGGTCTCCACGGTGTGGTTGCCTCTACATTGGAGAAACCAAATGCTGATTGTATAACTGCTTTGCAGAGCACTTGTGCTCAGTCTGCAGCGGTGACCCTGAGCTTTCCGTTGCCTGCCATTTTAATTCCCTATCCCACTCCTACTGACATAATGATTGGTTGCCTCCTGTAATACGACAATGGAGCAGCTTAAGAGACAGCAACCACGTCTTCCATCTGGGCAGGTTATTGCCTTCTGGACTCAATATTGAATTCTACAACTTTTCGTAACTTGACTTCTCTGCTATTGCCCATCTATGCTATTGTATTGTACTTCCGGTGGCGCTGGTGCCAGCAGCCTCCACCTACAGCCCGGTATCTTTTTGTTTTTTTGTTTATTTAGTTATGTAAAAGTGTGTTTTTTTGTGTTTTTTTGGTGTCTTTATGTGGGGGAAGAGGGCACGGTGCGGGGGATACCGTACTTCAGCCGCTTCCTGGTGAGGACGCGACTATTATTCGAGTCGCGTCCTCGCCCCCCCCCCACAGCGGCCTACCTGCCTGGATTGGTGCGGCCTTTCCTGCTGGGATCGACCGGAGCTCCAGCAGCGGCGCTGATGGACAGCGCTGGAACATCGCGGGGCTGGCGATGCCTTACCGGGGGTCGCCATCTGGAGCCGAAGTGCTGGACCTGCTGCCGACATCATGGAGCTGCGGTTGCAGAGCTCCCAACGCGGGCGGCGCTGATTACAACGCGGGGTCCTGTGACTCTGCCCAGCTCGGCCTGCGGGCTCGGGAGCTGCGGACTCAGGAGCTGCAGACTCCGGCTGTGGGAGGCGGCTGATCTGGGGGTCCGGGCCGCTGAGGAGGAGGCTGTTCACCGTCGGGGTTCGGCGTCGGCGTCCCACCAGCCCGGCGTGAGGGCCTGAACATCGGGCCACCCGGGCCGGCGACTGCGGGTGCTCGGAAGGCCCCGACCACGGATGAACACGGAGGGGAGGCTGGCTGGACTATGGTGCCTTCCTCACCTGGGTGCCATATATGTTATGTTGTGTTGTGGACTTTCTGTGTCTGTGCTTTTTTTATTTAAATTTTAATTCAATTTCAATTTTATTTTTAATATGTTTTATATGTCTTATTATTTATTTATTATTTATTTTTTATTATTTCTTTGTGATTTTTTTTTTTAATGATACTGCCTGTAAGGAAAATTCATTTCGTTGTCCCAAATTGGGTCAATGACAATAAATTGAATACAATACAATACAATACAATACTATTGGCTCAATTCGTTATTCTTTCAACTTTTTCACTGTGAGTGGATGTAATGCCCAGCCTTACCTGCCTGACATGTCTTCCTGCTCTGCATTTAACAACTATTATATTATTACGTCTTTGTGCTCGCTCTCTAACTGCTCTCACTTGCTCACTGTCCAGATCATCTTGTTTATGAATAATCTCCATAGTGACTCTCACTTTACCTGGTTTAGCAGATGGCTACCACTCCTTCACCCTCTCTTCAGCTCAATGAGCTTTTTCTATCTCATTCCCAGTTGTGACAAAGGGTCTTTGACCTGAAACGTGAACTTTGTCTTTCCTCCCGCAGGTGCAGCCTGACCTGCTGAGTATTTCCATCATTTTCTGTTTTTATTATTGCAGAAATCAGAACGACGTCATCAACTGCAGGAAAGGTTTAACTGCAGTTGGGGAAAGAGTGTACCTCCAAACATCATGAGGATAACCAGGCTTCTCCCAGCTAGCAATCTAAAATTACTTAACTGTTAAATGAAGGCTTATTCATTTGCTATACAAAGATATTCCTAGAAAAGTCATCACACTTTTACACACAGGATCACTGACAATGATAACGCATAGAATCATCTTGTCTGTGTCATTTGTATTACCAATTGCTTCATTCTATTAATTAATTCAATGAAGTTATATTGTATCCAATATTGTAACTGTTAGCAATGGAAAAATATGGAGTAAACTTGGCTTTATATTTCATTGTTACATAAAATATGCCTTTCGGTGATTGGTATGCAGAGAACCAGTGTAAGGTTTAGTTCAGCTGGTGACCTTTGACGTTGCGAATGTAAGGCTGCATGTAATGTGTTGTTTTTCTTCCCCATTTGGTTGGCAGACGTGCTTTGCATAGATGTCAAATATTGCACATAAAGTGCATTCAAATTAAATAAAATCGTAGCACAAAACTATCTCAGTCTATTGAAGAAAAGTATGCAGAAGAAAATTAACAGCATATCTGAATATTGATGTTTATTAGCACGGTGTATAGTATTGTCAAATTGCTTTAACAGTGGTGGATTGTTAATTTGTAGGTTAAATATTTTATTTTTACATGAATAGTTTCATTTCAGTTGACATCATTTATTTTGTAAAATAGTATTTTTTAGTATTTTAAAACAGTTTTAGTTTTCTCATAGTTAAACTCTTTGAACCAAAATCCAACCTGATTAATTTCAAATAGTAACAATCCTTTGAACTGTGTGTTTGTCATGACAATAGTGAATAGCACCAAAAGTACCTTAATTATACAAACAGACAGCAAATGATTAGCAGAACATTAAATGCTGGAGAAACTCAGTGGGTAAGGCAGCATCTATGAAGAGAAGGAATAGGCGACGTTTCGGGTCAAGACCCTTCTTCAGACTGATGTCGGGGGGGGGGGGGGGGCAGAAAAAGAAAGGAAGATGGCGGAGACATTAGGCTTGTGGGAGAGCTGGGAAGGGGGAGGGGAAGGAGGGAGAAAGCAAGGACTATCTGAAATTAGAGAAGTCATTGTTCATACCGTTGGGATGTAAACCACCCAAGCAAAATATGAGGTGCTGTTCCTCCAATTTGCACTGGGCCTTACTCTGGCAATGGAGGAGGCCCAGGACAGAAAGATCAGATCCAGAATAAGGTGGGGGGGAGGGAGTTGAAGTGCTGAGCCACCGGGAGATCAGGTTGGTCACTGCGAACTGAGCGGAGGTGTTGGGCGAAGCGATCTCCAAGCCTGCGCTTGGTTTCGCCGATGAAGAGAAGTTCATGGTGGCAAAGCTGTGGTGTTGCTGCCTTACAGCGATTGCAGCGCTGGAGACCCCGGTTCGATCCTGACTTGTACATTCTCCACCACCTCATCCATCTGAGTGGCTGAAAATCCTGATTTGAAGGTGAACTACCCTTCATCCGTTTCACACTCTGACTGTTCTAGATGAATGCTAATCATTGCAAGGGTTGAGTAAGATCCTTGGTGTAAGATATCATCATGTGCATACACAGGGCAATCCAAGACAAACATTTGAGCTCTCATGTTGCACCACTTGGAACCCTCAGGGATTTGCTGGAGGACAGGGAGAGAAAGCAGGAAACAAATAATGAGATCAAGGTGTGAACCTGGTTGTTAGAGATCCCAGCAAATGTATTTTGTTCTGTTTTTATTTGAATTAGGAATGACTGATTGAGAAGAGGCTCAGCAGATAGATGGACAAGTGTGCGCTGTGGAACATAAAGGGTGGAATTCAATACTCCCGAGTTTAGAAAGAATGGACAGGGAGCAAAGGAATAGAAATAGGATGAGCTGTTTCAAGGAAGAGAACTGTGGAAACTGTAGTGAGGGGAAGAAAGAGGTGAGATGGTACAGAAATAAGGTAGAGGAAGGTGACTGGCGAATCAACAATGGAATAGGAAAAACCTGGAAAAAAACTGCTGCAGAACCATTAGGGAGAAAACATTCTGTGAGGCAAGCACCCAGAAAACAAAAGATGGACATAACATGCTAGAGTAACTCAGCAGGACAGGCAGTAACTCAGGATAGAAGGAATGTGTGATGTTTTGGGTCGACACCTTTCTTCGGACTGAAGGGCCAGGATTAGTTCCAACTTATCAGCAAACACACACAAGCTTACAAATTACACTTCCAAATATTCTCAGCTGAGTTACTCCAGCATTTTGTGTCTATCTTTCATGTAAACCAGCATCTGCAGTACCTTCCTACACTTTCAGCTGAAACTTGACTGAGCTATTAGTTGCAACCACTAATTTTGCACCATGCCTGGAATGTTGCAAATCCCCAGTCCCTGGATTGCACCAAGCATATCCCCCCCCTCTAAATCGCAAGGATTTTGCGCTTGGATTGTATCCTACATTCCCAGGATGAGAAAACTGTGAGGATGTTTCTCACCGGGCATGTTGATCTGAGAAATGCTGCAGCTCCTTCCACTTTGAGTTTATGGAAATACCCAGTCTAGAGAGTCTGGGTCCCTGGCTCCAGCTCACACCCTCCAGCCTTCGTGATGCAATTCCATTTCACACATGGCCGCACAGCAACTCTGAGGCCAGACCAGAGCACAGTATATTTGTGGTTACAACACAGCAATGAATGCATTAAATCAAAATCCATTTTAGTTTGAGGTGAAAATTTACATATGAAAAATGAATGTAGACAAATTACTAATGATATCGATTTGCTAATTTAGATTATGTTGACTTAAAATTGATCAGAAAAGATTTTCACCTGAAATGTAGTGTTTTTAAGAGGTCTTTTGGAAATTCGGAGCAAAATGACAAAAAAATGTTCTGAATTATTTAAATTAATTGACAATATTGATTTTTATCCTTTTTTTTTTTGCTTAAATTATGATGTCATTAAGGGCTGGCATGAGGATTTAAAAGAAGTTCATGATGCAATTTGGCATTGAAAGAGGTTTATTTCACAACATGATTGCTATCAACCGTTAGTGCATTTTGTAGGTTCAAATCCCACTGCAGGAACGAGCACAAAAATCTTAAGTTCATGTCTTGGTGACTTAATGTACTGTACTGCCAGAACTGTAATCTTCATGCAAATTGTAAATTGGAGGCCACTTCTGCTCCTCGCTCTGAGCATGGAAGATCTCCTGGCATGATTTCAAAGAAGAGCATTGAATTATTTCAAGAAAATATTTATCCTTCAGTCAATGTAATTAAAACAAAGCATCAGGGCATTATCACATAGCTCTTTGTGGAAGCTGGTCATGCACAAATTGGCAGACTCATTCCCAACACCATAATAGTTGCTGCAATTTCTATAATGAACTTAAAAGATACGTGGATATTTAGAATGGCAGGGGACAAAAAAAACATTTGTTTCTTTTGCATGAACACTTACTTGATCTATTAGAGACATAAAATCAACGTCAATCCAATGAACAACAGTCTGAGATATAATGAAGCCACGGTGAATGCCTCCTTTGTATTGGTGCTAGCTAAAGTTATGCTGTGTATCTATTAATAGTTGCGCAGGGTAACAGAAAAACATACTTCAATATCCTCCGAAAATATGAACGAACAGTAGAAGGTTGTTAAGAACCAAAGCTGAATCAGACGACCTGCCATTCAAGATGTTGATATTTAAATCCAACTTTGCTCCTAGGTTTTAGTTATTACTAGACTAAGTGGGACCCGTTGGGTCCCATGTTCACCCGGGAGGGCTGGTCCCCAACACAATATTCCATCTCTCCACCAATTCCAATATTGGTCGACAGTGGGGTGGGGGATGGGGGGGGGGGGGGGGGGGGGGGGGGGGGGGGGGGGGGAGGGGGGTCGGAGGGCTTTCTGGAGCGCTAGTATAATAATAATAATAATACATTTTATTTGTATAGCGCTTTTCAAGGACTCAAAGTCGCTTTACATGGTGAGTCAAGAACAAAACAAATAGAGCAGTAAGCAGAGATGCAAAGGGGGGGACATGGGACTAAGGGTATGCAGAGATGAAGAGATGGGTCTTGAGGCGGGACTGGCAGATGGTGAGGGACTCAGAAGTTCAGATCAATTGTGGGAGGGAGTTCCAGAGCCTGGGAGCTGCCCTGGAGAAGGCTCTGTCCCCAAAAGCGCAGAGGTTGGATTTCAGAATGGAGAAGAGACCGGCTGAAATGGATCTGAGGGACTGTGAGGGTTGGTAGGGGGAGAGGAGGTCAGTGAAATATGGGTGGGGGGGGACAGATGGGGGAGGGCTTTGTAGGTGAGGACCAGGATTTTGTAGATGATCAAGTGGGAAATGGGAAGCCAGTGAAGTTCTTTGAGGACTGGGGTGATGTGGTGCCAGGATTTGGTGTGGGTATGAGTCGGGCGGCTGCATTCTGGACCAGTTGGAGTCGGTTGATGTTGCTGGAATTAATGCCAAAGAGAAGAGAGTTACAGTAGTCCAGTCGGGAGGAGATGAAGGCATGGATGAGTCTTTCAGCAGCGGGGGGTGTGAGAGAGGGTCTGATTTTGGCAATGTTGCGGAGGTGAAAAAATGATGTTTTGACAACATGGCGGATGTGAGGCTCAAGGGAGAGGGTTGAGTCAAAGATCACGCCAAGGTTGCGGGCCTGAGCAGATGGGGAGACAGTGGTGCCATCAATAGTGAGAGTGGGGTTGTTAATTTTGATAAGTGTTGATGGGTGTTGTGGGCTGAAGGAACTGATTTCCAGAGAGCTAGTATGGAAATTGTGGGTCAAATGGATACTTGGGCTGGCAGTTCAGTCACTCAAGCCTGATGTGCTGGCAGCTCACTCACGGCTGATGGGCTGACAGTTGGCACGGCTATTCCTTGAAATTGCATTTCAAGCAGAGTGCAAGGCCACCAAATTCAAGTGCAGTCATACCACTTCAAGCAGGGTGCAAGACCACCAAATTCAGGTGCAGTTTCCTACCACTTCAAGCAGGGTACAAGGCCAACGAATTCAAGTACAGTTTCATACCACTTCAAGCAGGGTGCAAGGCCACAAAATTCAAGTGCAGTTTCATACCACCAAGCAGGGTGCAAGGCCACCAAATTCAAGTGGAGTTTCATGCCACTTCAAGCAGGGTGCAAAGCAACCAAATACAAGTGCAGTTTAATTCCTCCAAGCAGGGTGCAAGGCCACCAAATTCAAGTGCAGTTTTGTACTGCTTCAAGCAGGGTGCAAGGCCACCAAATTCAAGTGCAGTTTCGGACCACTTCATACAGGGTGCAAGGCCACAAAGTTCAAATGCATTTTCATACCATTTCATGCGTACAAGGCCACCACATTCAAATGCAGTTTCATACCATTTCAAGCAGCGTGAAACCATCATGAAACTACACAAAACATCACCAAACACCACATAAACACCACACTCGCAGTTCAGTAGACATTCAGTGTATTCAGTTGATTCACAGCTCAGACAGTGTCGTGTCCTCTCCCTCTCCCCATCTTGCAGAGACAGAGCCACACTCACACATCCGGGTTTTATAATCCCTCCCCCGCCTACCGGAAGGGTCGTGGCCTTCATGCGTGATTGACATGAGAGAGATTCTCAACATTTTTTAAACAGAAATAACACTTTTATTTTTCATTGATGGGAAGAATCCTCTGCACCTGATGAGCGGAGGGGGACTGAGTAAGATGGCCAACAATCGGCAAAAACGGGAAAGCAGATTATTATCTAAATGGTGGCCGATTGGGAAAGGGGGAGATGCAGCGAGACCTGGGTGTCGTGGTACACCAGTCATTGAAGGTAGGCATGCAGGTGCAGCAGGCAGTAAAGAAAGTGAATGGTATGTTAGCTTTCATTGCAAAAGGATTTGAGTATAGGAGCAGGGAGGTTCTACTGCAGTTGTACAGGGTCTTGGTGAGACCACACCTGGAGTATTGCATACAGTTTTGGTCTCCAAATCTGAGGAAGGACATTATTGCCATAGAGGGAGTGCAGAGACGGTTCACCAGACTGATTCCTGGGATGGCAGGACTGTCTTATGAAGAAAGACTGGATAGACTTGGTTTATACTGTCTAGAATTTAGGAGATTGAGAGGGGATCTTATAGAAACTTACAAAATTCTTAAGGGGTTGGACAGGCTAGATGCAGGAAGATTGTTCCCGATGTTAGGGAAGTCCAGGACAAGGGGTCACAGCTTAAGGATAAGTGGGAAATCCTTTAAAACTGAGATGAGAAGAACTTTTTTCACACAGAGAGTGGTGAATCTCTGGAACTCTCTGCCACAGAGGGTAGTTGAGGCCAGTTCATTGGCTATATTTAAGAGGGAGTTAGATGTGGCCCTTGTGGCTAAGGGAATCAGGGGGTATGGAGAGAAGGCAGGTACGGGTTACTGAGTTGGATGATCAGCCATGATCATATTGAATGGCGCTGCAGGCTCGAAGGGCCGAATGGCCTACTCCTGCACCTAATTTCTATGTTTCTATGTTTCTTGCTTCTAATCGCAGTCGTAAGTGGTAGCGTTTTATCTAAAATCAATATACAGTGCAAACAGGAAGTTGTCAAGTTTTGACTTTTAATCATTTGCCATTTCAAACCAACCACCAGCAACCATTTGCTGTGCTTTATTTCAAACCAACCACCACCAACCATTTGTGTTCAAGAAGGAACTGCAGATGCTGGAAAATCGAAGGTACACAAAAATCTGAAGTCTGAAGAAGGGTTTTGGCCTGAAACGTTACCTATTTCCTTCGCTCCATAGATGCTGCTGCACCCGCTGCGTTTCTCCAGCATTTCTGTGTACCACCAACCATTTGCAATGCTTTATTTGAAAACAACCACATTTTCATTTTCAAACCACATTAAGGGCACTGAGGGTCAGTAAAACCACACTCACAGTTTAGTAGACATGTGTTCAGTGTTATTCACAGCTGAGACTGAGAGACGTGACACTCTCGCTCCCCTATCTCGCAGAGACTGACTGAGGTACTCAACGTGTCTGGGTTTTATAGTCCCTCCGGAAGGGGCGTGGCCTTCAGGAGAAAGAATCTCAACATTTTTTAAACACTAATAACTCTTTTATTTTTAATCGATGGGAAAAATCCTCTTGGCCTGCACATCGGATGGGGACTCTGAGTAAGATGGCCAAAATCACAGCCGTAAGTGGCAGTGTTTTTTCTAAAATCAATATACAGAACAGCAGGAAGTGGTCAAGATCAGACTTTTAGTAATATAGATTGTCATGTGTACTGAGGTACAGTGAACAGCTTTGCTTTGCATGCAATCAAGTCAAATTCAAGTACAATAGGTGTAGCAAAAGGTGCATAGTACGGAATATAGTTCTCGGCATTGCAGCACATCAATTCCATAGATGACCCCCGAAATAGCAGGGGACCGGGGGTCAAATGAGATGGAGGAACTGAGTGAAATCCAGGTTAGCCGGGAAGTGGTGTTAGGTAAATTGAATGGATTAAAGGCCGGATAGGCTGCATCCCAGAGTACTTAAGGAAGTAGCCCCAGAAATAGTGGATGCATTAGTGATAATTTTTCAAAACTCTTTAGATTCTGGAGTAGTTCCTGAGGATTGGAGGGTAGCTAATGTAACCCCACTTTTTAAAAAGGGAGGGAGAGAGAAAACAGGGAATTACAGACCAGTTAATCTAACATCGGTAGTGGGGAAACTGCTAGAGTCAGTTATTAAAGATGGCATAGCAGCACATTTGGAAAGTGGTGAAATCATTGGACAAAGTCAGCATAGATTTATGAAAGGTAAATCATGTCTGACAAATCTTATAGAATTTTTCGAGGATGTAACTACTAGTGGATAAGGGAGAACCAGTGGATGTGGTATATCTGGTCTTGTACTCGCTAGAATTTAGAAGATTGAGGGGGGATCCTATAGAAACTTACAAAATTCTTAAGGGGTTGGACAGGCTAGATGCAGGAAGATTGTTCCCGATGTTGGGGAAGTCCAGAACAAGGGGTCACAGTTTAAGGATAAAGGGGAAATCATTTAGGACTGAGATGAGAAAAACATTTTTACACAGAGAGTGGTGAATTTCTGGAATTCTCTGCCACAGAATGTAGTTGAGGCCAGTTTATTGGCTATATTTAAGAGGGAGTTAGATGTGGTCCTTGTGGCTAAAGGGATCAGGGGGTATCGAGAGAAAGCAGGTACAGGATACTGAGTTGGATGATCAGCCATGATCATATTGAATGGCGGTGCAGGCTCGAAGGGCCGAATGGCCTAGTCCTGCACCAATTTTTTATGTTTCTATGTTTCTATGACGTTCAATGTCCTCAATGTCGTAGAGGTGAATTCAACAGCATCTTATCTTATCTTATAGAAGGATTGTTCAGAACCCTGATAACAGATGGGAAGAAACTGTGGCTGAGTCTGGTTGTGCACTTTTTAAGCTTCTGTACCTTCTGCAATCAGGAACAGGGAGAATAAGCAATGACCGGGGTCAAACAAGTCTTTTACTCATTTTTCCAGGCACAAAAGCTTTTGTCCCAACACTCCATCATGTCACTTGCCAATCTCATTTCCAAAATTCTCAATTCATCAAATGGTGTCTTTGTTCAGACCTCACAGCATTTCCTTGGATTTAATAAACCCATCAATACCACCAATTTTCCTTTCAAAGTCCTTCAATTTTTCCGCATTCTTATCTCCTTTAAGACCTTAAATCTGTCTTTTTAGTCATACATTGATGTGACTGTAGAGAAAACGTCACGAAATGGGATGATGGTGGATAGACATAATATAACATTTAAAGAATTTTCAATGGGAAGCACGGTGGTGGAACTGTAAACACAGAAACATAGAAACATAGAAAATAGGTGCAGGAGGAGGCCATTCGGCCCTTCGAGCCATTCAATGTGATCATGGCTGATCGTCCACTATCAATAACCCGTGCCTGCCTTCTCCCCATATCCCTTGCCTCCACTAGCCCCTAGAGCTCTATCTAACTGTAGAGTGGGTGCCAGAGATCCTAGTTTGATCCTGACTAATGGTGCTGTCTGTATGGAGTTTTAATATTCTCCCCATGATCATCGTGGGTTTTCTCCGGAAAACACCGGTTTCCTCAGACACTCCATAGACATACAGGTTTGTAGGCTTGGTATAAATGTAAATTGTCCCCATTGTATTTTGAATAGTGTAGATATTCCACTACACTAATCCTACAGCGATTCCATGCTACTTTTCCATTAACTCCCCCCCCCCCCCCCCCCTGCAATTTATGAGTCACCAACATGCACGGAGGAATTTACAGTTAATCTATCAACCTGCACATATTTTGGAAGAGGAACAAAACTAGAACTTTTAGAGTGAACCTTTTTAACCATTGAGAGAAAACTCCACACAGCTAGCACAGGTTTGGATCGAAGCTTGAGGACTGGAGGTGGGAAACTGCAGCTCTGTGGCTGTGTCATTGTGTTTGCATATCATATCCAGAAAGCCATACCTCGAGTTTTCCTTAAGATGCAGTCTACGTTACGCAAGGGACAAATGTGTTAAATGAGATGATGGTTTGACATAAATTTTCACTCAATTGAATGAAGTTTCAGACAAGGGAGTCCACAATTGTTATATCTTTCCTTCTTGTTATGACTTCAGGACAACCAGTTGACTTAACTCCTGATTCCTACTTTAGTTTGGGTAATATTCAGTTATAGTAATTAGGAATGGAGAATAAGTATCAGACTTGACAGCAACAATAATATCCTGCAAATGAATAAATAATAAAGAATCTGCAGGTGAAGTAGACCCCTCTGACTTATTCTGAAATATATTTGTCAACTTAGTACAAAATAAATCTTCACATACCTTACCCTTTTCAAAGATTAAAGTAAGCTGCACATTTTAGTTTGCCAGAGAAAAACAAGTTGTGATTGCCCATTTTCATCATTGTTTTTTAACAAACTAAACCTCAAAACAGTTCATTATGCTGTTGCAGAATAAATTGTCTATTGCATTTACATTCCAGTAAACCTTGAACATAGAACAGAGAACAGTACAGCACAGGAATGGGGCCTTTTATGCACAATATCTGTGCCGAACATTATGCCAAGCTAATTTCCTCTGCCTGCATGTTATCCATATCCCTCCATACCTGCATGTCCATGTGCATATCGAAAAGTCTTTTACACACCACTATCGGATCTGCCTCCACCACCACCCCTGGCAGCACATTATAGGAACCATCACGCACTGTGTAGATTACATGCCCTGCATAGCTCCTTTAAACTTTTCCCCTCTCACCTTCGAGCCATGCCCATAGTCTTTGACGTTTCTGCCCTGGAAAAAAGATTCTGATCATCTACCCATTGAAGCCTGATAATTTGATATACTTCCATCAGGTCTCCCTTCAACCTCTGACACTCCAGAGAAAACAATTCAAGTTTGTCCAACTTCCCCTTATAGTTAACACTTTCTAATCCAAGAAGCATTCTGGTAAAACCACTGGTAAACCTCTGCTGCACTCTCTCCAAAGCCTCCACAGTTTACTTGTAATGGGGTGACCAGAACTACACACGATACTCAAAATACAAATTAGAGTATTGCATTTAGATTAATCAAAGTTTTATAAAGCTGCAATATGTCTTTCCGACTCTTATACTCCATTGCTTCCATCAATGAAAGCAAACATACCATATGCCTGTATTACTGCTCTATATACGTGTTGCCACATTTAAAGACCTGGGGGCTTGGGGCCTAAGGTCCCTCTATCCATTAATGTCAGATGTTAGCCGTTGGGTTAGACTGAATAAACTGGACCTTCTCCTTGGAATAGATTGAGTTGAGAAGAGATTTGATAGAAGTGTACAAGGTCATAGCAGGTTTAGATACAGTAAGTAAAAAGGAACCATTCTTATTTACAGATGGTTCAAGGAACAGGATAGATACATTTAAAAAATTGCAAAAGATGCGGTAGAACTTTATTTTACTTAAAAAGTCGTTATGAATCTGGAATTCACTACCTGTAGCAGTGATGGAAACAGAATCATTCAGAGCTCTCAGAAGGAAATGTAGGAGAATAATTTGTATGGGATGGTGTGCAGGAATGGGTTTACAGAATATCTCTACCAGTCATTGGTATAGATGTGTTAAAGAAGGAACTGCAGATGCTGGAAAATCGAAGGTACACAAAAATGCTGGTGAAACTCAGCGGGTGTAGCAGCATCTATGGAGCGAAGGAGATAGGCAACGCTTCGGGCCGAAACCCTTCTTCAGAAGATGTGATGGATTGAAAGACCTTCTCTGTCATCACAATTATCTTATTCAATTCTGTATGGAAAGAACAGTAAATGAAACTGACATCAATCTGAATGATGGATCCGTTAAATGGACTGAGTAGTTCTGTGTAATATTGTACAATATATCCAAGAGTACTATTATCTGCTTGCATATTCTTCAGGATAATGGAAACTTAATCAGGAAAGTTTGCTTTCTAAAGTTCTGGCATCAGTTCCCTCAGCCTGTCCTCCATTCTTCTGACGGCTTGATTTGGTTCCAGGGGGCCTTTGTGTATTTTACAGACATGGGGATTCTCCTCGTGTGAATCCTGGTTGTGAATGTTGTGCGGCGTTCTCATCATTCAGCCGTCATGGCAGAGTCTGGTGCTTGCCTGGGCCAACAACTCTGCATGCACACCATCCCTGGGTTAACGGCGACCTTAGATTTACCACTGCAGATTTACCATTGTTGATTGGTTGAGATTGGTCAGCTCAGTACAGATAAATTGTTCTCATTGAATCATAGAGTCATAGAGTGATACAGTGTGGAAACAGGCCCTTATGCCCAACTTGCCTACACCAGCCAACATGTCCCAGCTACACCAGTCCCGCCAGCCTGCGCTTGGTTCATATCCCTCCAAAATTGTCCAATCTATGTACCTGTCTAACTGTTTCTTAAATTTGGGATAGTCCTAAACTCAACTACATCCTCTGGCAGCTTGTTCCATACACCCACCCCCCTTTGTATGAAAAAGTTACCCCTCAGATTCCAATTAAATCTTTTCTCCTTCAACTTGAACCTATGTCCTCTGGTCCTTGAATCCCCTACTCAGGGAAGAGATTCTGTGCATCTACCCGATCTATACTTGATTTTGTACACCTCTATAAGATCACCCCTCATCTTCCTGCGCATCAAGGAATAGAATCCCAGCCTACTCAACCTTTCCTTGGGAATCTTGGGACTTTCTGGCCTATATTCTTTCATGGTGCATTTAAATCCCAAAACTTAAGAACAATCCAATTCATGAAAGTAGAAGAAAATAGTAAGACATTGATCCTAAATTGCATTCCGATATCAGTTCTTCAATAATTCACATGACATAGTTTTTTGTGCTTGTCGAGCCAGATAGATAGATTAGATACTTTATTATCACATGTGACATGTCACAGTGAAATTATTTTTTTTTGCATTCCATACACAAAGTATGGAAAGAGTATCCATGTATTGGGGGTCGACAAAGTTACAAAGTATTAATTACTGTCCCCAATGGTGCATCTTTGTTCTCTGCACCCCCACCTCCCCCCCACCCCCATCACGCCCGGTCCCTTTTTTTGTTCTTTGCGCCCTTCCCCATAATCAGGAAATGTTTGTAAATATACATCAAATATTAAAATTAAACTGCACGTTTGTTGCATTTTATGTTGGAATTCTGTTACATTCCGGAAGTGGCGGTGCTGCCCTAGTGGCTGCGGCTCGCCTGCAATCCGTCTGTCTTTTTATTTTTCTCTTGCTTTCTTTTGACTTGTTGGAGCATGTTTTAGTTTATTTTTAGTTGCGTATGTGTGGGGGGGGGGGGGGGAAACTTTTCTCTTCCTTTTGGGGGGGATGCGACCTTTTCTCTGTCGTATCCCCGTCTCCGTCTCCGTCTGCGCTGAGGCCTAATTGCGGAGCTGGCGGCCTCCAACTCGGGCTGACCTCGGGGCTCCGGGAGCAGAGCCAGGACTCACCATCGTGAAGCTGGCCGACTTCGGGGCTGTGGTGGCACTGCGGTGGCGGCCCAACTTCGGAGCCTCGGAGGCTTCGGCCACGGGCCCAGTGGATGACATCGCAGGTCCCAGGTTGGTGACCGATTCTCCGGAGCTCCCGCAACAACAGCTTTGTCTGCTGGACTGGGGAGTGGCAGCTTCGTCCGACCCAGGCCGCGGAATTTGAACCGGCCCGTTCGCGGAGCTTGGATTCGGCCACGGGATTTACCATCACCCGGCGGGGGCCCAACTTCGAAAGCCTGGATCGCCTCAATGCAGAGGGAGAACAAAGAAGGAAGAGACAAGGCCTTTAAGACTTTTGCCTTCCATCATAGTGAGGAGGTGTCTGGTAGACTCACTGTGGTGGATGTTAAACTGTGTTAATTGTGTGTTCTGTTATTTTATTCTCTGTCATGACTGCAAGGCATGTAATTTCATTGAAACCAAAAGTCTGAATGACAATAAAGGATACTTTATACTTTATACTTTATACTTCTTATTCTTGGATATATTGTACAATAGCACCGAGATGAGCGTAAAATGATTTTTTTGCTGCTCCAAATGCATGTACACTCGCGATTGCAGTATTCCAGCATAACCTGCAGTATGTGCAAGCCTCCGTATCCCTGAGCAGTATGTAGGTCCGAAGGTTTATTTGCTTACTTACTTTAGCCAATCCCTGATTCATCACTCATGCATTCTCAGTAGGCGTTGAGCCTGTCACATTTTTTTTCAACTGCTCTGGCTTCTCCAACTGTGGGAGGAAATGACCTCATTATTCTTATAGTTTGGTCGGGAAGAATTTCCTCCCTGGTGGCCTGCTGTAATTTCAGCAAGCTCCTGTGTGAGGATACTGGAATCTCACATAACGCGATTTGTTTGTTTCAATCCAACCGCACAAAGGACATTTCAACCATAATAAAATATGAGTTTAATGCTATTCTTTATATTACAGGTACCACTGGTCACTTTGTTGCAGAGGAAGTATTTTGCTGGAATGAAGCGTTATCTTGTAATGCACTATCCATTTTTTTCTGCCTCTCATGGTCACAACTAAATCCTTCATATGTTACCATATGTTCTGGGCAACATCACATTTTCCATCTGAAGTTTAACGTTCTATTTGCCTTAATAAAGGTGAGAGACTTTAACCTAGGCCGCTCCTTTGTCACTACTTGAATCCAGTGTTGGCATTGAGTTGAGGATTTGGGTATTATTTAGATGTGTTCTGCGGGAGTGATGGCAATAAACAGAGCAACCCCCTTTGCTGTAATACTACGTCATTCTCATCTCTCACAGTAGCTATCCTTGAGGTATTTTGTGCAATTCCTAAATTAGTGCCAATTATGGATGGATTTGCGCAACTGTGATACCAACCAGAAACTACATTTAAAATGGGCAAATTGAATTCAATCTTTACAACCAGCAAAAGAAGAGCCTTCAATCAAATCCATTCTTAGGCCGATTCCAGAAGCTATATTACCACCAGGACTGCAAATATATACATTGATAATTTTGAATAAAAGTAAAGAGCATATTTATGAAAAAAAAAGATTGAATTCATTTTTAACCATTGCTAATCAATGTCATCGTTTGCATGCTTTTCAGTTTTTCTTTTTTTTTTCTAAATGTAGGAAATCTAGTGCTTCTTTGACTTCTTTTTGTTTCGAATAAACAGAAGCTGTACTAAAACCTCGGTATTTTTTTGTCAGAAAACCAAATCTTGCAAAACCTATCTTCAGGTGGATCTCAGATGGAGGAGGAGTTGGGCACTTACTGGGTCAATAGCACAAAGAGATGGATGTACATTGGACAAAAGTGAACATGAGGAGCTAAGTGCATTATGCAGTGGTGGGGAACATGTTGCCAATACCCTGGGCTCATACCAAGGCTTCAGCAACCAGATACTTCATGGTGAACATCGATTCTCTGGTCTTGCATATATGTAAAAAGAACAACTGGTAAATGTTTTGGGGATAGTTTATCCTCTTGCTAGATGTACTTGTGCATCAGGTTCTGATTGTAAACTGTTAACCAGGCTACCTGATTGGTGATACATTTCTGTGCCATCATCTCATTCTTCAAACTGATTTACAGTATATAATTACTTTACAAATTACTCAATGATTTCATTTCGAAGCAAGAGTTTCAAGTGCTAGGTTGAACAAAAGGAGCGATCCCAGTAGAGAAATATAAGGGCCTGTCCCACTTACGCTAATTTATTTCGGTGACTTGCCGGCACCCGTCATAGTCACAGCAGCTTGCCGAAAATTTTCAACATGTTGAAAATCCAGCAGCGACCAGAAAAAGGTACGACTCTTTGGGCGACTACTCACCACCAAACAGGCGTCACCCCGCGACATGTCGCGTAAGTGGGACAGGCGCTAAAGTGTATATTTATAAATGTCCACTGGTCGTATCAAATATATTTTGTTGTATTGTTGTAAGAGCAGTTGCCTTTATGAGTCAACTAAGGGAAAGCCAATTTGATATTGAATTGTACCATCACCAAAGATATTATGCAGAGTGAAGGCAGAGTCATGGATTCTCCTTGATAAAATGTTATTGCTGGATCCCTTTATAATGCAATTAGATACTGGATCCCTTTATAATGCAATTAGATACTGGATCCCTTTATATTGCAATTAGATATTGGATCCCTTTATATTGCAATTAGATACACTGTATGGTTCTGAAACACTTGGCAGAATGTTTGAGTCCTTAATTAAAGAAGTTCATCTTTTAAATAGACTTGAGTAACCCTTTAATGTTTCATATTTGGGAGACTGTTGACATCTATCCTAATTAATTATATTGCAATCAATACTGTTGTTATCTTGATTAAAAAAAAAAAAATACTAGCCCAGGAAAATATTGGATGGCAGCGTTGCATTAAAAACATCAGAGTCACATTTTTTTTTTAAATGCAGGCTTAACTTTTCTTGATGATTATAAATTACAGGACACATCCAAGTCATAAATTGTATTAGTTTATTAGTGAATATAGGGAAGCTGGAAGAGGCTTGTTAATAAATCCTATAACACATTTTGACATGCTGCGTATGAAGGTCTGTGTGTGCTGGATAAGGACACTGAATGCCTACTAATCTGTTTTCAGATGGAGGCGGATGCAGACCAGAAGCGTCATCGTACACGCTCTAAAGGTATCCGAGGTAAGGCTATTGACTCAGTAAATCAGTCAAACCCCAGCTCAGGGTGACCTTCATCCACCAGAGCCTCTATGCTTGTCTCATCCTGACTGTAGTTATCATGGCAACTTACTGGCTGTTATATATGAAGAACCAGGTAATTATAAGAGATGATAAACCTGTGTTGTTTTCATTTCTCCCCAGTCCCCATAGAACCTGTAATCCAAGAACTGTTCAGGTGAGTGCTCATTATGAAAACATTTCACCATATTCGCAATTCTAAAATGTCATGCATTTTTAACGGATAAAGCACATTGTCACTTGCTTTGGTGGTCAGCTTATATCTGGCTGCCCTGGAGAAACTGATTCTCCTGGGATTAGTTAATAAAGAAAATCCACTATTCAGCCTTCCTCTCCTCTTTATTTTCACTCTCTTTCTCCTACATGTACACTCACAGATGTGCACATGTTTGCACACATGAAACCGTATTCGTGACAATTATCACAATCAAGCTTTTTTCTTTTTTTAGTTGTCCAACTCCTGGCTGTGATGGCACAGGCCATGTTAGTGGGAAATACGCAAGGCACCGAAGGTAATTTGTGTGCTTCAATTTAATTATCTTTTCTATGAATGCTGGATTGAGGCAAGTGCAATTAAAGTGTGATGTCTGAGTTCAGTGCTGCTAATGGTCCTCCAATGCTGTCAAAGTATTTTATTTTAATGATGGGTAGCCCCACAAGTACACGTGAATGTCCTGTTCTTGGCACTTTGAAAATTGAATTCATTCTGGAAAAAGAACACAGCTGACTGTCTCCCTCAGACAGGGACAGACTCCTGGCAGGAACAATGGGGCTGCACTGGATTTGTCCTTTGTAAAGCAAAGCAGTTTTGTAATGGAGACAAAGAAAATTAGTACAAATTTAGTATAAAATAGCAATGGACTGAAGTAGAGTAAGCAAACATGCATTGTCATGCAGACACACAAAGTGACAACAGTGAATATAATAAAATCTTAATTAAACCCGTTAGATTTTAACAATTGCACTATGGTTTGACCCAAAATTGTAACAAAGATATGTGACTTGATTCATCCTTTTTGCTCTATGGACACACCTAGAAGTAATGTTTATGTTTGAAAATGTGATGGATGTGGAGGTGCTGTGTCTTTGTGCCACTGCCACTTGTGTTCTGTATTGAGGACAATCGTTATGCCTGGTGCATGGCTCTAAAGGTTGCAGAAAATGTTCAACATATATTTGTGCAGGGAAGAAGAGTCTACCTTGCACCTGGCCTTTAATATGAAGGAAACATGAATGCATGAAGTAAATGTGGATAAATATAATATGTTTGGGATTTCTGCTTCTGATGTAAACTGCTGATTAACCAGCATCAGGGGGAAAATTCTGAGGCTGCTTTCTCATAAATAAGGCAGGGAAAAAAAACGGGTGATCTGATTGCACTCGCAAGAAAAGGTATCTTTTCCAAAACAAAAACTCTTCCATTTTCACTTTAACATGCATGTTTGAAATGAGTTGTGAAATGAGTTGAGATTAACATTCTTAACGGTTTGATGGTTAAAAGCAAAACTCAATATTGGTAAAAGAAAGCTGGTGCAGGGGCTCTGCCACTCTTCCCCTCATCCATGCTATATAGCATGCAACAAAAGCTTTTCACTGTACCTCAGTACACGTGACAATAAACTGGACTGAACTAAACTATTGTGGAATGCGTGCAAGTATTCTGTCAGGATTCAATTTAGTATTACTTGAACTGAGCAGTGTTTCTTGGTTCAGCTGTTTTAACTATGATTTAGTAGCATCAACGAGATTGACCAAATGGGTGTTGCCCCTCTTTGAGCAATGGAAGAAGGAAATTGCAGCACACCATCTACACTGGTCCCAACTGCCTGCATTTGGCCCAAATCCCTCTAACACTTCCCTATCCATGTACCTGTTCATTTTAAATGTTGTTATACATCCTGACGCAATTACCTCCACTGGCAAGCCGTCTGAAAAGGGTTTCGGCCCGAAACGTCGCCTATTTCCTTCGCTCCATAGATGCTGCTGCACCCGCTGAGTTTCTCCAGCAATTTTGTGTACCTTCTACCTCCACTGGCAGCTTGTTTCATATATTGTGAAATATATGACATAGGCTGGACAGGCTAGATGCAGGAAGATTGTTCCCGATGTTGGGGAAGTCCAGGACAAAGGGTCACAGTTTAAGGATAAAGGGGAAATCCTTTAGGACCGAGATGAGGAAAACATTTTTCACACAGAGTGGTAAATCTCTGGAACTCTCGGCCACAGAAGTTAGTTGAGGCCAGTTCATTGGCTATATTTAAGATGTGGCCCTTGTAGCTAAAGGGATCAGGGTGTATGGAGAGAAGGCAGGTACAGGATACTGAGTTGGATGATCAGCCATGATCATATTGAATGGTGGTGCAGGCTCGAAGGACCGAATGGCCTACTCCTGCACCTATTTTCTATGTTTCTATGTTTCTATGTCAACCACCTTCTGGAGGAAAATGTTGCTCCTCAGGTTCCTATTAAATGTTTTCCCTCTCACCTTAAACTTATGTCCTCCGGTTCTTGATTCCCTGGCTCTGGGTAAACGACTCTGTACATTCATCCTATCTATTCCCCTCATGATCTTATACGCCTCTATAAGATCATCCCTCAGCTTCCTGTGCTCCAAGGAGTGAAGTCCTAACCAACCTACCCAACCTCTCCAGATACCTGAGGCACACACGTCCTGTTCTACATTTGCCTTTGGAAAATAGAAAGAAATGTGACTGAGTTGGAAGGGCAGTGGGCAAATTTGACATGAGGAGAGATGAGAATATTGAATCATAACTGTTGTTGCTTTAAAGAGGAAAATGCGGAGTGACAGAGCAGATAAGAACATGGAGACAGGGCTGACTAATGAGCAATATATCCTGCTGCAACCCACATTTTCAGAACCCTTGTCTGAAGTTATTTTTATTGCCAGCAGTTTATATTTTTTTCTTTCTCAGAATAATGAGCTCTCTTGGATGACATGCACATTTTACCCTTTGTTGTGGGAAAGTGACATGCCTCCATTCCTTCTCAAACTCAAGTTTAACATCACAGCACAAGAACTCAAGTCTGCAGAAGGGTCCTGATTCGAAACATTGTCTGTACATTCCTCCACAGATGCTGCTTGACCTGCTGAGGTTCTCCAGCACTTTGTGCTATGCTTAACATTCTGAAGAAGTGTCTCGACCCAAAACGTCACCTATCCATGTTCTCCAGTGATGCTGCCTAACCCGCTGAGTTACTCCAGCACTTTGTGTCCTTCTGATCATAGCAACCTGATTCATCTGATCATCCCTTCTAATCCTGGCTCCATTTTGTTCTGGATCTTGTTATGTTACCTTTCTTAACCATTAAACATCTGTTGCTGGCCAATTAAATGTCTTAATATGGAGAGTACATTTGCTGGAATCTGAGTCTTAATTGATGGTGCAGACATTAATGACCTGATGCAGGTAAATATGGTGGCACAGTGTCAGGATGGTCTTTCTGACGGGAAGTGGAGGAACTAAGCTGTATAATGACTGTAGGTTTTTTAAATTAAAAATGGAAAATTCTACGTATGTTCTTCTATTGCTGTGTTAACTGCTGCTGAAACAGTGGGTGAATGGCGTGGACTCCTTCTGTAAATCTTTCCTGAAGTGCACTGTCCCAGGAAGCCCTACTTTAATCACATTCTGAGTTATTCCAATTATATTCTGAAGAAGGGTCTCGACCCGAAACATCACCCATTCCTTCTCTGCAGAGATGCTGCCTGTCCCGCTGAGTTACTCCAGCTTTTTGTTTCTATATATGGTTTAAATCAGCATGTGCAGTTCATTCCTACACACCAAGTCAATTGATATTTTTAAAGCAGAGATAGATATATTCTTGATTTGTACGGGTATCAGGGGCTATGGGAAGAACGCAAGAGCATGGGGTTAGGAGGGAGAGATAGATCAGCCATCATTGAATGGCGGAGTAGGCTTGTTGGGCTGAATGGCCTAATTCTGCTCCTATCGCTTATGAACTTACGGACCATTGGCCTTGTGCCATGGGTTAAGATCCCACCATGTCAGCAAGAGAATTTATATACAAATAAGTAAATAAACCCAGCTGTATCTAGCGTTATTACCTTTTTTTGTGTATTATTATGAGAATCGCTCTGGCTCACTGTTATCTTTCAGGGAAATAAGTTGTTCATCTCTGCCTGGTCTGGCCTATTTCTGACTGCTCTGGTTTGAAAGCAAAATGCTGCAGAAACTGGGAAGCTGATTTAAAAACTGAAAACATTGGAAGTGCTCAGTAGGCTAGCAACATTATGCAGAGAGAAACAAAGCTAATGTTACAACTCGATCACATTTCATCAGAACTATTAATGTGGTTGATTCTTAACTGCTGTCTTAGTTCAGGGGTAGTTTGGGATGGACACAAAATTCCTGCATTGTCATTGATATCCACATCCTATGAACCAATAATCTGAAAAACAAATACAATTTGAACCGGAGTTGGGATAGCCTTGTTCTGACATGCGCAGAGCTGCACGGAGGGTGTGCTTTGCAAATAAGATCAATCATGTAGCTTGTGGAAACTCTATTGTTCAATTCTCTCAAGGCAGATTACTTCAAATATGATGTGGCATAGGCATTTGTTTGTTACGGAATGCACATATATTTCAGAGCATTTTACCTTTCTCTCATACCCCTTGTAATTAAATATGATGTTCCTTTGCCAGATTTTTGTTTAGAATTTACTGGCTTAGATGTCGCTTCTCTGGCTTCCCATTTATGTTCTTCTGTAAATTATTTTGTGTTAATATATGTACCTAGTTTAATTAACAATGCCCATGTATATTTGGTGCTTTCCCTTGCTGAACAGAGTGCAACATATTTATTTGTGCTCATGCTTTCCCAGCTCAGACATTGTTTTAGAGTGTCAGGAACAGCAGCATTTTCCCTGGAAACTGAACATGCCTGGGCTACGGCATATCCCATACTGGAAAAGGGAATTCTCCATTAGCTTACGCTTTGATTATTGCACCCAAGCTTACATTAAAAATAAAATCTGAAGTCTCTCTTCAATGAACTGTACAGCATGATGCAAAATATCAACTTTAATTATGGTGAGAACAAAAGCAGCTGGCAATATTTAATGAAGAATATTTTTCTCTTATAAAGCATGACTTGAGGATGCATCAAAGAATCTTGTAACTAATTAAGTGGCTTTTCTAAAATAAATCTGCCAGCCAATTGGTCAGGTTAGTTAACAAGATACCAGGAACTATATTTAGTTACCAATCATATAATATGTTCATTATAGGTAGACATAAAATGCTGGAGTAACTCAGCAGTACAGGCAACATCTATAGAGAGAAGGAATGGGTGACATTTCGGGTGGAGACCCTTCTTCAATCATCTTCGTCACCTTCTTCTTCTTGCGTATGGTGTGCACAGCCTAAAGTTGCAGGATAACTTGGTCTATTTGATCTTATTTGATTGTGCACACCAGGTTGATTGCATTAGTCAAAACAGGGAGGACCACGTGAAGCTTGCAATCTCCCATCCCCTTCGTCACCCATTCCTTCTCTCCAGAGATGTTGCCTGTCCCGCTGAGTTACTCCAGCATTGCGTGTCTACCTTTGTTTAAACCAGCATCTGCAGTTCTTTCCTACACAATGTGTTTATTATGTCTGTTAAAAAAAAACACAAAGGAGAACTTCCTGTTCTGTTTCGAAATCTGCTGCAAATTTGTTTAGATCCACCTGAGAGCGCAGAGAGGGTCTCCATTTAATGTTTGCTCTGAAGTCTGGCACCTTTCTACTGAAACAGCAGCCCCTGAGTCCTGCACTGTGTCATGCTGCATTGCATAGTCTTCCATGGATCGGTCTTGTTACTATTCCTTCTCGGCCAAACCCAAACTTAACACTCGGAAACTGCAGCAGAGGCACAAAAAGAAGCAGAGGAGTCACCTATAATACCATCTTCCAATTTTCCTTTCCCTTTAACTCACTTGAAAGGAAAATTGAGTAGCTTGCATAACAGAATCCGATGTTCACATTGTTCCTTTTTTACCTCTTTCTAATCCACGTGTTCTGGTTATATAATCATCCCCAGGGAGAGTGCTTTATGACTGAAAGTCAAGTCCTAGTTTTATTATCTTGTGATCTTGCCCATTTATAATTAGGCCTATTGATTTATATGACATAATAAGTAAAATTCCTTTTTATCCAATAGTATGTATCTGACTTTGTCATTTTCCTATTTTCTTTAAGTGGCATGTTGTGGTCCTTTGCTATCGGTTGTGTGAGGTGGATCATAGTTAAGAAAGGACAGTCAGACAGGGTTGTGTGATGGAGATGTATACATCAAAAAATATTCAAGAATTTTGTTTGATTGCTTACTGAAATCAATAATTATTTACTGAGGTCTTTCACGTATGGTAGAATTTACAAAAGTGTAGATTGCACATGGTCTATAATATTTGGTGGCTTAATGGACAATGGTTTGTGTTGTAATAGGAGGAATGCAACTCTGGTTATCTTAGTCTTTTTACTAAATGATCATTGGCTCTGATATAAACCATTTCTGTTTTGTGTCTGCTGCTGACGGCAGCAATAAGCATTTGTGTCTTAGGTTGACTACATCCAAGGCAAAGACTGTGGCCTCAATACTATTCTGCGACTAATTTGTTTTTCTTTCACTTGAAATCATTATCTCTTACAGCTCTGACAGCCATGTAAAAGAGAAAGTATTTTTGTTCTTCATTTTTTTTTTCGAACTGAAAGCTGGACATTCAGAGTGATGAAAACAGGCTGCAGCTTTAGTTCACTGTACTTCTGCACTCTCACAGTTATTTTGCCATTACTGGATTTTGAAAACAAAGGTAGAATTTGTTGAAATTAGAATGAAAATTAAAAAAGACGGATTCAAATCAAATTCCTGAACTATTCACTTCAACAGATAATAAAAGTCTGGAATATCAGTAATTCTTAGTATTTATGGTAAATTAATTAATGAATGGTTATTCATCAGTTTCAAGCAGTTTAGTTGCATTCCTGAAGGTGTTTTGAAACATGGATTTCTCATAGTTTTTGTTTTAGTTAAAAATAATTGTTTGGACTGTATCTTCTACTGTGTTCTCAAATTGATTGTGTAGCTCACCAATAGGTAGCGTTTACCATTTTGTTTTGGCTGTTATTGTGGTGGAATGACACAGGGATTATAATAAACTTTAACTAATATTTTGAGTTCTGTAGAAAGATATTGCTTAAAATCTTATGGAATATTTCCCCTCTGGATGCTGATAGACCAGTTTCAGCATTTTCTCTTTTGTTTCCTTTTGTCTCTTTTTCAAATAATTTCTGCTGTGACCCCGAGGAGCTCTTCATAAAAGGAGTACATGTTGGGGGAATTAGTTGTCCCACTTGGACTTCTACTTCCTGGCTATACTAATTCCAACTATTTTTATGTATTTCTAGTTTTTGTCAAACACTTCCATTTTAAACGAGGACTGCAGTTGTGGGTGATTCCATGTTCAGTGCTTGAATCAATAAAAATATGGCTATCAAGTCCTTTGTTCTTATTTCTGTAAGCATTAGCACTGGCATGTCTGCTCACACCACAATAATGTTTTCAGTGAGCTGTTAAAAAAAAGGTAGATATTCAGCATCTGCTAACTGCTAACCTTTTCAACAATGGCCACTCTGATTCTATTTTTATTGCTCTTCTAAAGTGTTCCCTGTCTTGTGCAATAATAATTTATTACTTCCCAACATCAACTATGTATCTTTGGCAACCCGTGAAAATCAGATTTTTATGAATAGTTTCTCATAAAGCAATGAAACATAATAAACTCAGAGGGTATATAAAATTGGTCATTTCTCTCCCTTGATAAAATAATTATTCAATAATCCCTGGCCTATTTTGCTGTATTTTATTCAAATTTCTTTTTATTTTGTGTACCTTTTCACCCACCAGTTTGATTGCCATGGCTGCTGCAGTGGGTGAATAATTGCCTGTCGTAGCAGGAGCATGTTCTGGAACTAAAGTCGAGTGCTTTCTTCGTGATGTATGCCTCATTTGGATTCAGCCGGCAGCCTAGGGGCTGTATTATTCATGCCTTGACAGATAGCACTCACTAAAAGCATTGGACTAGGGCCAGGTACTGGCAAGGAGATTCTGGAACATTGCACCTTACTACTCAGAGTATCATCTACAAAATGAAAGCTGCTTCATTTCCGCAGCTATGTTACCATGATAAAAAATATATAAAAAATACAATTTGTATTCACCAAATGATGTACAAAATTGTGGGCTTTTTTTTGCAGCATGCTTGGATTAAGATTTTTAACAACATTTTCTGCTTTTAATTGCAAGGCTTATGTTTAATTAGTAAGTCACCACAAGTGAAAAATGAAGATTCACATGAATGCATGTAACACAATGCAGTGACACTGAATTCACTAATTAATGTATGACTGCTGTACGGCAGAATGCACTGTGGGATATTTATTAGAAATGCAGTGCCTATGCTAGGGACAGTTTTAAGTTCTATTTCCCTCCCCTGTGATTTTTCTGCACCACATTAATGTAATCCTGCATCTGTTATCATTATCTTGGACAAAAAAAAAAAATCTCAATTAAATATTAGATTTATCTTCCAGCTACAGAGCAGAGATTTTAAATAATTGTGAGCTTAAAAGCTGCTGCATTTTTCACTTATTTCAGTAGGACGAAAGTTTGCAGTTTAAATAGGTACAAAGAGAATTCTGAATATACCGAGTATCACAAAGGTTCTCTATGTTATAAGATGCATGACCTTATTTATGCTGTTTTCCTTTCCAAATACTTGTATTTGCTGGTTTAACCCTGCAAGTGGTTAGTTCTTTTCAGTCTTCCCTCATCAGATATTTAAAATCTCACCCTATCTCACACCTCATTGCTTTTCACTCTCCTTTTCCTGAAGCCATGGTTTATTTTTTCGGTACATTTCCTCCAGCTCCAACCTGCTCGGGCTTACCAAGTGGCTACTTGTCATGTGCAATATTCAAGTGCAGGCAGATAACACAAAATATCACAGCCTTCAGCATCAGTTTACAGACCCACATTTCAAGTCGTGGACTGATGTGGAGGAGCAGAAACCCTGAATATGTTTCCCTCCCTCCTCCCCTGTGCCTGGTGCCAGTGAGACCAGCTGCAGCTGCCCTCGGTCAGATGAGTGATAACTGGAGAGTGGCTTCATTAAATTCTGTAGTGTGCACATTTTGCCACCACTAAAGTCGTTTTGGTTTTAATAGAGTGCCTGATGTGTCCATCAAATCTCCCATTCAGGATCTCAACCTGAAACCTCGCCAATTCCTTCTCTCCATCGGTGCTGCCTCACCCACTGAGTTTTGCCAGCATTTTTTGTCTACCTTCGATTTTTCCAGCATCTGCAGTTTGTTCAATATCCATTCAGGATATTGGTTCTTATCCCGTTCAGGTGCAACACAACCCACTCTGAGCAGTTGGTGGATGTATTAAGCCCTGCATTCAGCAACCACTCTTCTTTTGCAGCCCGCCCCATGGAAGTGCTCGCCTGAAACCTCTGCAGCAGAAGTTAAGTGTGGCAATGCCTCCTGGGTTTCAATCGTGTCATTGCTCCTTGACAACGGGCACCCACTTGCAGATCCTGTGCCCAAGCAAAGCAAGTTTGCCCAAGCAAATCTGTCGGGACGACAGATGGCGCAATGGGCTAAGTGTTCGGCTGGCGACCGGAAGGTAGCCGGTTCGAATCCCGCTTGGAGTGCATACTGTCGTTGTGTCCTTGGGGCAAGACACTTCACCCACCTTTGCCTGTGTGTAAATGTAATGTAATTATGTGAAGCACTTTGGGGTCAATGCAAGTTGACTAAAAATGTGCTATATAAATAAGATTATTATTATTATTATTATAAGTGTGAAAGTATGGCATTTGTCATCGTCTCTGTCTCCTTGGTCATCCATCACCATTTGGCCCAATTGCAGTTCCTGGCTACCTGGCAGCTCAGAGTTAAGGCTTGCACCATCTGCCACTTATAAATCAGGAAATAAATGTCTGATGAAGGATAAATGGGATATGATAATGGAAGATTAGGTGGAGTGTCAACGTTTTCTGTTGATGGAAAGATGCTGCAGGCAACAGCCTCGGGCAATCGCTGCAGCGAGGAGAGTCAGCTCTGCTTTATCAACGGTACAATGGGCTTTGACCTGAATCTGGCGCCCACCTGTCTACTGGCGCCGACATCGTGTTCTCTACGGGAGAGGGAAGAGGAGGTGAGTAATGTATTAACACAAGGTGCTCTGTGAAAACCTTGACATGTGGATGTAAGACTGGCAGCAGAATATTAGTGGGATGAACAGGTGCATGCAAGATATGCCTCCAGACTAATGGAAATTGTAATTAAGTGGATGAAATGAATGTGGTCCATTGAGCAGAGTCTGAGGAAAGACACAAAATGCTGGAGTATCTCAGCGGGTCAGGCAACATCCCTGGAGAAAAGGAATAGGTAACATTCCGGGCCAAGACCCTTCTTCAGACTGAGCGCCAGGAGAGAGGAATATGAGAGATATAGAAGGTACATAGAACAAATCAATGAAATATGCAAAAAGCAACGATTTGATCAAGGAAAGATGGAGCCCACACTCCGCCGACCCTCTCCCCTCCACCGATCAGTGGCAGGCCGGAAACCGCCACCCCACTCGAGCTCCAGGCTCAGCTCCAGGCCCACAGCCTCCATGCTGTAGACTCCAGCACCACCATGTAGGATCGACTGAATCCCATGATAGAAAGCAAAGAACAAACGACACTTAGCTGAGCCAGCCACCATGTGCCCCGTTTATTCCAGAAGCCCCTTTTACCTACATTCTCACCGGTCTAAACCCGTGTGTAGAGAAGGCCAATTAGTGCATCTGACATTGGAGCTGTTGTTGAGCTCTTGTGGCTGGACCTTCTTGTGATGCTGCTGGCCAGTTGCCAACGGTGACAGGCTGTATGCAAAACCAACGTGGGCATGATGGCGATGCAGCTCCCCCCTCAGCCAATGAGTCATACACGGTGGCGACTGCCTGGTTTTGTCCTGCCCCGTGCTGGTCTGGCAGGTTGATTTTACAGCTTGAAGGTGTTTGGTACTGCAGTGTGGGAGGTCTTTGATTGGAAGTGTTGGGGTCTTGTGACTTTTCTGGTTCGGTGGGTGAGGTAGTTGGTTGGTTCTCGACGTATTCTGGCTGTAACTGGTCGACGGATACGGTGTCAGCTTTTCTGTTCCGGTAGATCACAAAACGTTTGGGTAGGCATTGGATGACTTGGTAAGGCCCATCGTATGTTTGCAGAAGAGATCAGCGGACTGTGTGGTGTCGGACCAAAACATGTTTGCAGCGTTGCAGGTCAGCAGGCACGTAGACCATTGCAAATGTTCCCGCTGTGCGTTATCCGGCGTTACTGTTGTTACAATAACCACAGTCACCTGCAGCGCAGTGGTTGTCTCCATGACAATGTTGGCCTGTTTTGCGAGCTCATCTATACTGGCCAATTCAAATATACGTATCAGATGCCCCTACACCTGACTATGCATGCAGCGGAGAAACTTCTGTTTCCAGACATCCCCGGCAATCTTTTTGTCTACCGCCATCGTGCATCATCTACGCAGCATTTGTGGTGGACTCCTATCGCCAAGATTATCATCCCCCAGCAGCTCCGAAAAGCGGGATTGCTTCGAGGTCTGCGTTCGCTCCAAGATCGCGGATGTAAGCACTTGGTATGGCATCATTCCTTCAGGTTTAAGGAGCACGTCCCTCTATTTCCCATGCGATCTGCTCTGGAAGACGAGCTGCTGGGAACCCAAATTTACCCATTGGCTCGTGACATTGAGGGAGTGAAATCAAGCTTCTAGTGTTGAAAACCACTTTATTGCGTTGGCTATCCAAAATGTTGGGGCGTCGAGATTTACTTCATCGACTGACACGTGTCACTTTTCTCGTCATACATTTTGTGAGTAAGTGAAAGGTTGCGCCTAGCAACGGGATCACCAGTTGTAGATTTACTGAATCCCATGACAGAGCAAAGAACAAACGACACATAGCTGAACCAGACACCTTTTGTCACGTTTATTCCAGAAGCCCCTTTTACGTACATTCTCACCAATCACAACCTGCGTGGAGATCAGGCCAACTAGTGCGTCTGACCTTGGAATTGTTATTGAGCTCTTGTGTCTGGGCCTTCTCGTGAGGCTGCTGGCGAGTTGCCAGCGGTGACAGGCTGTATGCAAAACCAACGCGGGTGTGAAGGCGCCACAACTACTCCAGCAGGCCGACTAAAGGCCGCAAATTATAGGATGTGGCACATGAATACCAACTTGTCAACCTTAACCACTCTTGGGAGATCATTGAACTTTCAGATCCTTGGAGATTTGATTCTTTGCATTGGCGCTTGAAGCAATTATCCTCAGAGAATTTGACTGGAATCCACGTAAGCGCCACCTTCCCACTTTCTAAACTCAGAAGTGATGGAAAGTTATGGTGCCTGCTCTGTGCCAAGCCGTATCATTATATTCAAAAGGCAGCATCCATCATTAGGGGGAACAGTTTGGCTTTAACATAACGCTGGCCATTGCCATTATTGGAGCCCCTGTTAACTACAGAGCAACACACTGTGTACATGCACCTATCATGTTAGTGTACAGACTGTATGAAGTCCGCATTCGACATTGAAAAGATCAGATGTGAACAACTCATGCATTGTAATCCTCATGCCTGTTTTAAGGGGTTATCTACTGTATTTTGGTGTTCAGAGTTTTTTATTTATTTAATGTTCCTGTGTTCAGGAGAAGGAGACATCAAATTGTGGTGTACATTTATTTTAAAGGCAAGGATGTCTTTCTTTTATCATGTCAAATACCATTTGTGGTGATAAACTCTGCACCTGCAATAAGATACAACTAAAATTTGATGAATTACAAGATCAGGCTTATGTGCTGATGATGAGATTCCTGTAATTGATCAGCTAAATCATCAGTTTACTAGTTCTAGGTTACTGCATTAATTAATATCTGGTATAATATTGATGGGGTTTTTTCATGATCCATTTTAAAATTTAAGCTTTCCCCTTGCAGCAAGGAGAGCTGGATTCTTCTTACTTTACTTTCCTTATGCAATTCATCTGCTTTTAAACTCGAGCTTGGTAAAAATGGCACTTGGTTGCCTTATTTTCTTTATTCTTTTCAGTGTTATTGACAGCTACATGATAATTCTTGGTCCTTTACTTTGATTTCTCGATTAATACACTTAATGCACAAATTTAGTTTTAATACACAATCAATTTGGTCACCTGAGGAATACATGTGTTTTAAGGTGAAAGATTTAAGGATGGCATCACTTCAAAAAGCTTTCAGTTTGTTTTCTGTATATCATTGCGATACATGAACAATTGTTCTCCTGGAGCTCAAAAATCTATCTTTCTGTTCCGATCCCCAACTCCCTGCCACCCCCTTCCACTTTCTCTCATAGCTGTGTTGTCATTGTGAGGATTTCCATGCAAGAGTTGCTAAGAGATATGTCCAACAGTCTTGCCTCCAGCATCTGTCAGTCACACTCCAGAGGGCAGTTTTGAACGTTGAGCGCTGGGCACTGAGCTGCAGAAGTCTATCAGCTGCCTGCTAATCTGATTTGCTTTGCCTTTGATACCTTCAGAAAGCAAATTTTGATGAGGTGTATTATGGGTTACCAATCTGCTCATGGCAACCTTCGACCTAGAATTTAAGATTAAATTACACCTCCAAAATTATATTATGTTACACAAGTGAAAGAGGAAATAAACAGAATAAGCTCTCATGCTGTAGCTTCTGACCCAACGTCTAGAATGTATTGGCCTCACCATCTCATAAGTAATCACCATTTCTTAGAAACACTCAGGGAAAAAAAGGAAGTGGCCATTTAAACCTTGCATCGTGTTGTTCATAACAAATGAATATCAAAGAATTAGTGAATAATTGGTAAAGTACTTTTGTGAGTGACAAGGTGGGGGGGGGGGCAGGTTAGGGGGCTACTTTATTACATTAGTCAGCATTGTACTTGTCAATTTTATTTGAATAGTACCCTATTCTAAAAAATATTGGTTGATTGGAAGAAAGATTGAGAGAGTTGAGGGGTCTATTCACTTCCCAATTAATGTATGCTCAGTGTCCTTGTGATGTGGGGAAAGCAGAAGACAAGTGGTGAGCTTACAGGTATATGTGTTGGAAAGAACTGCAGATCCTGGTTTAAACTTAAGATAGACACAAAATGCTGGAGTGACCGAATGGGACAGGCAGCATCTCTGGAGAGAAGGAATGGGTGACATTTCGGGTCGAGACCCTTCTTTAGAATGAGCCTATATGTTGAGGTCACTGGACATGTTTGGCTCCAAGAATCTTTCCAAACAGCATTGACAAATCTAAAGTTAATCAGCAGAAAATGAGGTAATCACTTCCTTAATGTCATGTTTTACCTTAAATTATCAACCAGTCTTCTGTAAGATAAAAAATAAAAATAAAAATAATGAGCACTGGAGAGATTAAATGAAAGTCCAAATATATGTTAAAATACATAAAGAGTCCGACCAATGAAATATCAGTTAACATTTAAGATGGAGTATATCGTCCAGATTTTTTACATTTCAATTCATGCCTGACCATTAATCAAAACACTCCTTTGGTATTGGCCAGGGAAGTCTATGGGAAATGAAGCAAGATCGGTGCAGTGGTAGAGTTGCTGCCGTTCAGCACCAGCCACCCAGGTTCGATCCTGACTATGGGTGCTGTCTGTACGGAGTTTGTACATTCTCCCTGTGTGTGGGTTTTCTCCATGTTAACTCCCACACTCCTAAGACATGCACGTTTCTAGGTCAATTGGCTTTTGTACATTCCTGCTGTTGTGTAGGGTGTGACAGTGGTATTACATAGGACTAGTGTACGAGTGATTGATGGTCCGCATGGACTTGGTGGGCCGATGGGCCTGTACCCCCAACTGTATCTCTAAACTCAACTAAACTGAAATAGTCTGCTCAATACCTGCTTTGTTTCTCGACTGAAATGGTCACTTGCTCAAGTTCCAGAATCTCTATCATTCAACAATGTGCACATCAGTCAGTTGAATCTTGTCAGGTGCCAGCTTGGGGTTGGGAGTGGAGAGGGCCAAGGGCCGAATGAATGAATGAATGAACAGAAGTAAAACCTTCAACCACATTGAACGAAAGGCAAACTGGAGAAAAGATTAACATAGCAAATCAACCTCTATTAATCTAATGAAAAACAGCATTCCCAGCCAGCTGCATAAAAAGATGCAACTTAGAAACATAGAAACATAGACTGCAGACATAGACTTAAATCATTTCATCATTTCAGGTTCATGGCCAGGAAATGTTTGAACCCAATGGAGACAAATCTGAATTTGTTGCGCATGGATAAGTTGGGTGGAAATTCCTGTTTCCATGCTGTATAACTTAACTCTGTTTCTGTTTGAGAAAACGCCTCTTAACACAAAGCTGAAATTTGGAATTATTTCAGAATAATATGGATTATTTTGCTGAATGACTCTGCTTTCAATATAGTTCCTCAATTTGCACTTTAAAAAAAATGATATTTTGGGTAGCATAATTGAATGAAAACATAATATTTAGATTTAAATGCCTTGAATTGTTTATCTGTCTCTTTAATTGTGTGCAATCCTTCTTGTTATTTAATATCAATTAGTAACATGGGCTTTGCAAGTTTAATAACAAACAAAAGGATATATTTTCTGGAGATTTCACTCTGTAATGTTAATTCAAAGAGCATTCAGACCAAATACCATTGTCCACCTCATGATTTAGCAGAACCTTTCGTGCAATTTATAGTCATATAGATTTCAAGGACAAAAATCAGTTTTATTATCAGATAATCAAATTTTAAAAATGAGGATGGATTGGTGACGTTTCAGGTCAGGACCATTCTTCAAACCGTTCTCTAGTCTCAGTCACCTATCCATTGGTGACGATGTATCACCTGTCCATTTTCTCGATAGATGATGCCAGACCCAATGCGTTACTCCCGCATTTCGTGCCTATTTTTGGTATAAACCAGAAACCAGCATTTGAAAAAATGCAGACGTTTAGATTTTGAAACCTACAGATATGAAGGTATTTAACTGAAAGAAATGAACAAATGTTTAGCTTCTTATAATATATTTTTTTTCCACTGGAATATTAGTTTTGAATGTTTAAAAACGTCACCAGCAACAACAGGTGAATCGAAGACGATTCTTTAAATTATTTAAACTTTGCTTTTGAGACTGATTTTTTCCCTCTGAATCAGATAGCAGATTTCAAATTCTAAGAGTAATTAGTGAGTGACCATCACAAGATCATTAGGATCATGTCAGGTTACTTATAAGTTAGAGAGGGAGCCGCAACATGTTATTCACTCATACATACACAAAGCATACTGATCATGAAATAAGGCACAAAAGACTTAATTACAAAACATGTTTTAAATATAATCCAGGATGACAAGGTAGTAAAATATAGAATAGAACCTGTGATTTCCTCAAAGTAACGAGTTCCCAAAGTCATCCAGGTCATCTGACTGAGGTGCTGAAATGGAGAGTAAGAAGATTCAATTACAATATATACCGCTCCAGTGCACCACCTTGTGGCCAAATATATAGATTAGCCTTGACTAAACTTGGGACCACTGCACCATTTTAATCTGTTCACACAATGCCCTCCTTCATGTTTGGGACAAAGACCCATCATGTATATATTTGCCTCTGTACTCCACAACTTGAGATTTGTAACAAAAAAAATCACATGTGGTTAAAGTGCACAGATTCAATTAAAGGGTATTTTTATACATTTTGGTTTCACCATGTAGAAATTACAGCTGCGCTAATATATAGATCCCCCATTTTAGGGCACCATAATGTTTGGCTTAACAGGTGTTTGTAATTGCTCAAGTGTGTTTAATTGTCTCCTCAATGCAGGTACAATGCTCTCCATAATGTTTGGAACAAAGACCCATCATTTATTTACTTGCCTCTGTACTCCACAGTTATCAAATTTTAATAAAGGCCATTTTTATACATTTTGGTTTCACCATGTAGAAACTACAGCAGTGTTTATACATTCCCCCCCCCCCCCCCCCCCCCCCCCATTTCAGGGGACCATAATGTTTGGGACACAGCAATGTAATGTAAATGAAAATAGTCATGTTTAGTATTTTGTTGCATATCTTTTGCATGCAATGACTGCTTGAAGTCTGTGATTCATGGACATCACCAGTTGTTGGGTGTCTCCTCTGGTGATGCTCTGCCAGGCCTGTATTACAGCCATCTTTAGCTTATGCTTGTTTTGGGGGCTAGTCCCCTTCAGTTTTCTCTTCAGCATATAAAAGGCATGCTCAATTGGGTTCAGATTGGGTGATTGACTTGGCCACTCAAGAATTTACCATTTATTAGCTTTGAAAAACTCCTTTGTTGCTTAAGCAGTATGTTTGAAATCATTGTCTTGCTGTAGAATTAACTGCCGGCCACTGAATTTTGAGGCATTTGTTTGAATTGAGCAGATAGGATGTGTCTATACACTTCAGAATTCATTAAGCTACTACCATCAGCAGTTGTATCATCAATGAAGATAAGTTAGCCAGTACCTTCAGCAGCCATACATGCCCAGGCCATAAAACCCCCACCACCATGTTTCACAGATGAGGTGGTATGCTTTGGACCTTGGGCAGTTCCTTCTCACCTCCATAGATTGCTCTTGCCATCACTCTGATATAAGTTAATCTTCATCTCATCTGTCCACAAGACCTTTTTTCCAGAACTGTGGTTGCTATTTTAAGCACTTCTTGGCAAACTGTAACCTGGCCATCCTTTTTTTGCGGCTAACCAGTGGTTTGCATCTTGCAGTGCAGCCTCTGTATTTCTGTTCACAAAGTATTCTGCGGACAGTGGTCATTGACAAAACCACACCTGACTCCTGAAGAGTGTTTCTGATCTGTCGGACAGGTGTTCGGGGCAGTGTTTTACACTGTTATTAGTGGGTGTCTGGAACACGCAGGCAGGGGTGGTGGTGGAGGCAGATTGGACAGTGGCATTTTAAAAGCTTTGAGACTGACACATAGAGGGATATGGGCCAGATGCCAGCAGGTGGGACTAGTGTAGATGGGACATGTTGGTTGGTAAGCAAGTTGGGCCAAAGGGCCTGTGGCTATGCTGTATGACTGACTAGATATGTTGGGAATGGAGATATATTGATCATGTGTAGGCAAACATTAATTTAACAGCATCATATTTGGCATGGATATTGTGAGTAGAAGGGTCAATTCCTGTACTGTACAAGCACCTTGCTCACCATTGACAAGGTGGGGCAAAGGGCCTATTACTGTGCTGCATAACTGTATGGCTGTATGATTCAAATATCTAAGACATCCTCAAGTCTCTATTTGTAATGAATTCAATGACTGAGCCTCCATAGTGCTTTATATTAAAGGATTACAAGATTCACCACTCTGGGTGAAATACAGAGGACCTCACATTTTCCACATGCTTTATTTATATTTCAAAAATAAACTTTATTAATAGAGATGTATTTAAGAAATACAAAACAGCACATGGCTTTCTTTATATTCATTGTGTCATTGTGTGGAAACAATCATATCGCTGTGGTCATCAAGTCAGTACATCCTTATGTACAAAGCACCAAAGCCACTCATGTGGTCGTTTTGAACAATACTCCCTCAAGTGTTTGCGGGGCAGTAACACAGGGCTCAGTACCTGATGGCAGCAGGAACCTAGATTACAGTCCACTCCCACAAAACCTTTGTATTGTCTGCACCAAACATCAGTGCATCCTTCAGCAAACTCCTGCAGCCAGAAAGATGCTAGTCGGCTGCATTCATTTATGGAGATCTTGTTGTACTGGAACGCCACCAGGCTTTGGGCAGACTAAAGTGTGTCTTTCACTGAATAGTTGCTCTTCCAACAGCACTTGATGTTATTATCAATGCCCTGCATCTCCCTGTCTTCACAAACATTTCCAGCCATGCCTCACTCTAAGAACTCTGCCTTCTTGCAGCTGTGGCTCCTTCTCAGTTTTTATCTTTGGGCTGTGCCTTTAAGTCTCGAGCACTTAAGGTTCTTTAATTACTCTCTGATTTTTTTATGCCTGAGCAATCTCTCTCTCTCTCTCCTCTATAATGCTTCCTGAAGCCATCACTTTAACAAACTGCTCGTCACTTGTGATATTGTTCCGGTCAAATTTTGTTTGGGCAAACTTCCATAAATTGCCCAGGAAGGTTTTACTTTGATGGAGGTTATTGTGGGTTTTTTATTAAGCTGCTGCACCCATTTATCATTTGAATTTATCATAGTATTGATGAAATTAGGTTGTATTTCAATAATTTATGTTGCATATTCAATACGATAGCGCAGCACTGTTTTAGACAATTAAAATGGATGTGTGTAGCTGGCGCTTGGTAGATATACACTCAGAGTGGGTAACGTAAATAGATTGCTGTATGCAGAGGTGAGAACACTCCATTAATTTAAAAAAATGTAATGATCAGTTCTGTTGTTTATTTCGAAGTAGATTAAATTCCTACACAACATCGCCTATATTGGGCTTCCTACCAGCGATGTACTTTTGCATATTAAAATGCAGCAAAAACCGTTGTCTATTTATAGGAACTGCTCACTGAAGAGCAGTTCAACATTTGCCTGATCATGGAATGATTTAACACCTACATTAACTGATGCAAAGAAGACATTCCCAATAAGTGAAACTAAAATTAGCCCCATGGAAAACATTGACAATAGCTTAACCCCGGAGACATATTATGCGAGAAATGAAATTGTTTTAATCGTGATTTTAATTTTGTAAAGATCATTTACAGGCAAAGACATTTGATTGATTAATAGCAATGCAATAGTTCTCTAAAAACATGAGAAGTCCCTACAGAGTATAGACTAGAAATTGGATATATTTTAAACTATTATTTAGCTGTGCACAATCATCATAAAAGCCAATAATGCATGTTTTAACATGATAGTGACCATATCCTCTTGAAATTCTGGCAATCTCGAGATTGGACCAGGAACCTCTGGATATGATTCACATATACAATTGAAGTTTTGCAGCATTTTTTCGCACATATAATGGTGACATCAATGTATATGGCTTGCTGACAGAAATTGGAGTAACCTACAACCGTCAGTTTTAGTAAATCAAGGAAAGAATCTCAGCAGCAATATGGCAAGGAAGTGCGAATCATAGGGTCGCCACCAGGACATTGATGTGTAGCTGGCGGCACCTGCCTGCCTGAGGTCTTGTTGTTCTGCATTCTTGTTGCTAGGTCTCATTATACTTGCTGCAACTATACACTGCTGAGATGGATCTCGGTATGGTACTGAATTCCTCCCTATTTCTAAGACCTTCACTCCTGCATGTTCCTTCACCTCAGTGGCAACTATTATGTTGCTGTGGGCTCTTCCTTAAGGGTGAAGTGTGCTCCCCATGATTGCTCGCGCCAAAACACAATGGGTGCAACCTTTGCTGACATCTACCATGATGACATCTACTCATGGCTGGAAGCAACAATTAGGGTAACGGAAACAATTTATGGTATTTTTAATGCCCATGTTTTTTTTGTGTGGCGGTTCCCTGGTGAAAATTATATTAATATAAAATATAATACCAATGTTTTAGCATGTATTTTTATAACTCAAGGGACCCAGATATTATATGATGTAAGTAGCACATTTGTTTCATAAAAACTCTTTTTAAAGTTGAACTAACATTTAGTAATTGAAAGCATGTATAACGTGTACATAAAATTCTCAGAAACAAATAATTGTGATCCATGAGGATATTCAACTTAAAACCTGTTGTGATTTGTGTAATGACTATGTTTCAAGTTTGTAGTGATTGACCAATGCTTTGCACATAAGCCCCATGGTTTGCCATCTAAAACGGTGAATGTATATATTTTTTTGCATTCTGCCTTAAGTTTATGATTTGTTTCTTCTTACCCGCATGTTAATAATGTTATTGTCATCTATGGATTCATGTAAGGCTTCTAACACTTTGTTTCACAAGTAGTGAGCACAGTCTCTGATAAAGATACCTCCCTTTCACAGAAATATCCTGCAGCACCTGCCATCTGACATCATGACCCCACAATATAGCCAGGCAGTATCCCAAAATTAGAAGGATGTCATAGGCCCACTCCTCACATATCTTCTGAGGTTAGGGGGAACCATGCAATGGATGACTAGCCTTCCTGATACATGTCTGCTGAGGTCTGAGCGTACCGATGACATTGGAGGACTACGGAATATTACTGCCAAAGCCATGATATTAAAGCACCATAGAGTCCGTGCACCATAAATCTCTCAGAACTGTACCTGAACCACAAGTTCACGTTATAGTAGAATTATGCCGTTTCTGCCTTCTCCCCATAACCCTTGACCCCCATTCTAATCAAGAATTTGTCTATTTCTTCTTTAAAACTATCCACTGACTTGGCCTCCACAGCCCTTTCTGGCAATGAGTTCCACAGATTAACTACCCTCTGACTAAAGAAGTTCCTCCTTACCTCCTTTCTAAAAGAGTGCCCTTTAATTCTGAGGCTATGACCCCTGGTCCTCGACTCTCCCACCAGTGAAAATTAGGTCCCCCCCTCAACCTTCTAAACCCCAACTCGTAGTGCCCCAATGCTGTCAAGCGCTCATCATATGCTAACCTACTCATTCCTGGAATCATTCTTGTAAACCTGCTCTAGACCCTCTCCAGAGCCCACACATCCTTCCACAGATATGAGGCTCTTAGAGATGGGATATGGAGCCATCCTTGGAAAAGCTGCTATTTGATAGTATGTAGTTTGTTATGTTCTAAGTTCAAACAGAGTAAGATTACTTGTGGAAGATATAGAATTGAGCAATGAAAACTGATTACAAGCATCAGTATTTAAGCCATGTGGAGCGCTGAAGGATATTTGGTTTGTTTTCATTAGAAATGTAGGACCTAGATTTGAATTGTTAAAACTGTGACACGTCATTCACAGTTGCAAGGGTCAAAATACTGGGAGTAAATATACAGCTCAGGTGGATTGAAAAAAATGAAGGGAAATTTCAGCTTTTTCAATTATGGAATGAGTTATCGATGAGGATGACAGAAGTTGAAATTGATATCGTTCCTGGAGGCATTCCCAATGTGGAAGTATTGAGGATAGCAGTGACAAAGTGAATAAACTGGAATGATCTTTGGAAAAAAGGAATGGTTGATTGGGTATAATAAAATGATGTTGTTCATAGAACAAAAATGTAATGTTCTGTAGAATGAAGTGATTCTCTATTAATCATTAAATACTTTATTTCACTGACAGTTTGCTTGGGCATGCGGTTCAGGCACCAGAATCTCATCAATTGGAGAAGGTGGAGTATTGGGCACCAGATATTGCTGTAAGGACTTTGGGAGAGGTTAATAGCAGTCAGGTAGTTTGTTGGAGACATGGGGTTAGGCTGTTTCAGGGTGGGATGGGGGGCGGGGTGGGGGTCAGAAAAGGATCACAATAGAATCACAAACCAGAAGGGCATAGATGTGCAACTTGAAGGAGTAAGATTAAACTTACGCACACTAAATATTTAACTTTAAGAAACTGCGGTGCGCTGAAAAAGCCTGGTTCTGTGCTGCAGGTTTTAATGGTTCACTGAAAACCTACATGAGATGGTATTTCAACTGGGAATAAGTTTTCCTCGACTTTTCATCGGGCAGCACATAGTAACTGAGCTTTGCAATCTGATTTTGAGGTGCTCTACTGCATTATTAGTCAGAATAAAACATAGTGTTCCTTGTTTCTTTATCATTTAATCTGAGACCTCTAACCACTGACATTTTTCTTACCACTGTCACTTTCCATGTTCCTCTATCTTATTGACATGACATTGCTTTTCTGTCTGTTAACCTCTGGATTCTCTTAAGAGGCATGGCTTTCCTGGTCCCAGCATCTTCAGTATTTCAGAAAGTAGGATCCTTCACATAGCCTCCAAATTAAATTATTCCCCAAAAGTGGACTGCCTTGCCCCATTCTTCACATTTCTATATTTGACACGACTGACTTACTGCAGTTGTAAGAGTATTTATGTTTCTTTATTATTTATTATCATCTTTATTATCTTCGCATGTACTGAGATACAGTGAAAATTCTTTTTTCGCATGTTATCCAGGTGAATCGTATAATATGAGTACAATTGAAACACTGCGGAATATAGTGTTACAGCTCAGGAGAAAGTGCAGATCAAAATACTGCAAGGGTCATGAGACAATTTACTGATTGATTGATTGATAGGTTGAACAAGTTAGGGCTTTATTCTTTGGAGCGCAGAAGGTTAAGGGGGGACTTGATAGAGGTTTTTAAAATGATGAGAGGGATAGACAGAGTTGATGTGGAAAAGCTTTTCCCACTGTGAGTAGGGAAGATTAAAACAAGGGGACATGACTTGAGAATTAAGGGACTGAAGTTTGGGGGTAACATGAGGGGGAACTTCTTTACTCAGAGAGTGGTAGCTGTGTGGAATGAGCTTCCAGTGAAGGTGGTGGAGGCAGGTTCGTTTTTATCATTTAAAAATAAATTGGATAGTTATATGGACGGGAAGGGAATGGAGGGTTATGGTCTGAGTGCAGGTATATGGGACTAGGGGAGATTATGTGTTTGGCACAGACTAGAAGGGTCGAGATGGCCTGTTTCCGTGCTGTAATTGTTATATGGTTATATGGTTATTTACAAGAACGGTAATTCATTCTTAAGATCAGGTATTCATCCTGATGTATAGGAAAGTGCTGGGGATACTGGAAATAAAAAAAATAATAAAAAAAATACACAGCAAGCTCTGAGCAGATCAGGAAGGAGAAGTGGAAGAGGAATTAAAATTTATATTTCAAGCCGATGATCATTGCTTTTATTATTCTTTTCAACCAAGGCAGTGTCCTAATGTTTTAACTTTCCAATTTGCTTGACCATGTTCAAATAATGGGCTAATTGGGATGATGTTTACTTTGCAAATAAGGTATGTGTTGGGGAGCACTTCGGGTCCAGTGATCACAATACCATTAGTTTCAATATAATTATGGAGAGGGTCAGAACTGGACCTAGGGTTGAGATTTTTGATTGGAGAAAAGCTAACTTTGATGAGATGCGATGAAAAAGGCTTTGATGAAAAAGGCTAACTTTGATGAGATGCGAGATGATTTAAAAGGAGTGAACTGGGACATTTTGATATATGGGAAAGATGTAGAAGAAAAATGGAGGACATTTAAAGGGGAAATTTTAAGAGTACAGAATCTTTATGTTCCTGTTCGGTTGAAAGGAAACAGTAAAAATTGGAAAGAGCCCTGGTTTTCAAGGGAAATTGGACATCTTGTTCGGAAAAAGAGGGAGATCTACAATAATCATAGGCAGCATGAAGTAAATGAGGTGCTTGAGGAGTATAAGGAATGTAAAAAGAATCTTAAGAAAGAAATTAGAAAAGCTAAAAGAAGATATGAGGTTGCTTTGGCAAGTAAGGTGAAAGTAAATCCAAAGGGTTTCTACAGCTATATTAATAGCAAAAGGATAACGAGGGATAAAATTGGTCCATTGGAGAGACAGAGTGGACAGTTATCTGCAGAGCCAAAAGAGATGGGGGAGGTATTGAACATTTTTTTTTCTTTGGTATTCACCAAGGAGAAGGATATTGAATTATGTGAGGTAAGGGAAACTAGTAGAGTAGCTATGGATACTATGAGGTTCAAAGTAAAAGAAGTACTGACACTTTTGAAAAATATAAAAGTGGATAAGTCTCCAGGTCCTGACAGGATATTCCCTAGGACATTGAGGGAAGTTAGTGTAGAAATAGCCGGGGCTATGACAGAAATATTTCAAATGTCATTAGAAACGGGAATAGTCCCCGAGGATTGGTGTACTGCGCATGTTGTTCCATTATTTAAAAAGGGTTCTAAGAGTAAACCTAGCAATTATAGACCTGTTAGTTTGACTTCAGTGGTGGGCAAATTAATGGAAAAGATACTTAGAGATTATATATATAAGCATCTAGATAAACAGGGTTTAAGAGGGAACTGCAGATGCTGGAGAATCGAAGGTTACACAAAAAAGCTGGAGAAACTCAGCGGGTGCAGCAGCATCTATGGAGCGAAGGAAATAGGCAACGTTTCGGGCCGAAACCCTTCTTCAGACTGATCGGGGGCGGGGGTGGGTGGGGACAAGAAAGGGAAAAGGAGGAGGAGCCTGAAGGCTGGGGGATGGGAGGAGACAGCAGGGGGGCTGAGGAAGTGGAGGAGACAGCAAGGACTAACAAAATTGGGAGAATTCGATGTTCATGCCCCCGGGGTGCAGACTCCCCAAACGGAATATGAGGTGCTGTTCCTCCAATTTCCGGTGCTGCTCGCTGTGGCCATGGAGGAGACCCAGGACAGAGAGGTCGGAGACGGAGTGGGAGGGGGAGTTCAAGTGCTGAGCCACCGGGAGGTCAGCTTGGTTATTGCGGAGATAAACAGGGTCTGATTAGGAACAGTCAACATGGATTTGTGCCTGGAAGGTCATGTTTGACTAATCTTCTTGAATTTTTTGAAGAGGTTACTAGGGAAATTGACGAGGGTAAAGCAGTGGATGTTGTCTATATGGACTTTAGTAAGGCCTTTGACAAGGTTCCTCATGGAAGGTTGGTTAAGAAGGTTCAACTGTTGGGTATAAATGCAGGAATAGCAAGATGGATTCAACAGTGGCTGAATGGGAGAAGCCAGAGGGTAATGGTGGATGGCTGTTTATCGGGTTGGAGGCAGGTGACTAGTGGGGTGCCTCAGGGATCTGTGTTGGGTCCTTTGTTGTTTGTCATGTACATCAATGATCTGGATGAAGGTGTGGTAAATTGGATTAGTAAGTATGCAGATGATACCAAGATAGGGGGTGTTGTGGATAATGAAGAGGATTTCCAAAGTCTACAGTGATTTAGGCCATTTGGAAAAATGGGCTGAAAGATGGCAGATGGAGTTTAATGCTGATAAATGTGAGGTGCTACACCTTGGCAGGACAAATCAAAATAGGACGTACATGGTAAATGGTAGGGAATTGAAGAATACAGTTGAACAGAGGGATCTGGGTATAACCGTGCATAGTTCATTGAAGGTGGAATCTCATATAGATAGGGTGGTAAAGAAAGCTTTTGGTATGCTGGCCTTTATAAATCAGAGCATTGAGTATAGAAGCTGGGATGTAATGTTAAAATTGTACAAGGCATTGGTGAGACCAAATCTGGAGTATGGTGTACAATTTTGGTCGCCCAATTATAGGAAGGATGTCAACAAAATAGAGAGAGTACAGAGGAGATTTACCAGAATGTTGCCTGGGTTTCAACAACTAAGTTACAGAGATAGGTTGAATAAGTTAGGTCTTTATTCTCTGGAGCGCAGAAGGTTAAGGGGGGACTTGATAGAGGTCTTTAAAATGATGAGAGGGATAGACAGAGTTGATGTGGACAAGCTTTTCCCTTTGAGAATAGGGAAGATTCAAACAAGAGGACATGATTTCAGAGTTAAGGGACAGAAGTTTAGGGGTAATATGAGGGGGAACTTCTTTACTCAGAGAGTGGTAGCGGTGTGGAATGAGCTTCCAGTGGAAGTGGTGGCGGCAGGTTCATTGGTATCATTTAAAAATAAATAGGATAGGCATATGGATGAGAAGGGAATGGAGGGTTATCGTATGAGTGCAGGCAGGTGGGACTAAGGGGAAAAAAAAAATTTGTTCGGCACGGACTTGTAGGGCCGAGATGGCCTGTTTTCGTGCTGTAATTGTTATATGGTTATATGGTTATATGGTTTGTTACTAATATCCGATCTGAACACGCACCAGCTAATTTTTTTGGGAGACCTGAACTGTGCTATTGATCCACTGATTGATAGGTCTAGTTCTAAGGGGACACCTTCTGTCATGGCAAAGATCTTCTCACTGTTTATGCAACAAAATGGTTATGTGGACCCCTGGAGAGTCCTGAACCCTACGGCTAGACAATTCTCTTTATTTTCTCATGTTCATCGTTCTTTTTCCAGAATAGACTATTTTTTTATAGACAGCCCCTCAATTCCTATGGTTAAGGAAATTGAATATACTGCTATAGTAATATCAGATCACTCGCCTGTGATACTGGACCTAGGCTTTCCTTTAAACATTAGAGAACGACCTCTCTGGAAACTCAACCCCCTTTTGCTTTCCAATGTAAAATGGTGCAGTTTGTTTGTATCGGCTAACATAAACACATTCCTCGAGATTAATAAAACTGAGTCCGTATCCTGCTTTTTAACTTGGGAAACTTTAAAAGCCTACTTAAGAGGTCAAATCATATCTTATACTTCATACGCCAATAAAGAACGCAACAAGGAAATGCAAACCCTGTTACAATCCATCTTGGCTCTGGGTAGGCAATATTCTGAAGCACCCACCGCCCAATTATATAAAATCCGTGCTGATTTACAAACGAAATTCAATCTACTATCTACTAATCAAACAGAACAACTAATTCTCAGGACTCGTGGTCTTTATTATGAATACGGTGATAAGGCAAACTAGCTTATCGCTCACCAACTGAAGCGTCAATCCGCATCACAACTTAGATAAGAGACAGACACCAAGACATAACAAGCAATCCAAAAGAAATAAACAATACTTTCACAGCCTTTTATTCTTCTCTTTACACCTCAGAATTCCCCTTGGATACAATGAATATGGAACATTTCTTAGACGATTTGGAAAAACCCACTCTGGAATTAGAAGAGGCAGAAAATCTAGACCAAGCCCTTGGGCAGGAGGAGACTAATAATGCCATTATGGCGAAGCAAAGTGGTAAAACTCCGTGCCCTGACGGCTACCCATTAGAATTTTATAAGAAATTTAAGGATAAGCTCACACCAGTTCTTTTAGAAATGTTTCAAGAATCTTTGGAAAATGGTTCATTACCACCCACCCTTTCACAGGCATCTATTTCACTTCTTCTTAAAAAAGACAAGGATCCGACTCAATGTGGATCATACCGCCCCGTCTCACTTTTGAATGTAGATGCAAAAACTTTGGCCAAGGCGCTGCCTTGCCGTTTTGAATGCCAACTTCCCAAAATAATCTCAGAAGATCAAACAGGTTTCATAAAAAATCGTCATTCCTTTTCTAATATCCACCGACTGGCCAGTGTGGTCTATTCGCCCGGTGCTTCTCTGCGCCCAGAGGTTGTTATTGCTTTGGACGCGGAGAAGGCATTCGATCGAGTGGAGTGGCCATATTTGTTCAGAGTCTTGGAGAGATTTGGATTCGGCAAAAAATTTGTAGCCTGGGTTAAGCTATTATATCATTCACCCTTAGTATGTATACAGACAAATTATTTGCGATCTGATTATTTTCCATTAACACGTGGCACTCGTCAAGGCTGCCCTTTGTCTCCGTTTCTTTTTGGGATTGCAATTGAGCCTCTCTCTATTGCACTTTGGTCAACCACATTATTCCAGGGCATTAGGAGAGGAAAAAGGTAACATCGTGTGTCTCTATATGCCGACGACCTCCTTCTTTATGTGAGCGACCCTACAGCCAGTGGCATTGCAATTGTGTCCTTGTTAGATCAGTTTGGAACTTTCTCTGGCTATAAACTAAACCTCCAAAAAAGCGAATGCTTTCCCATCAACCTAGCCCTACAGATCCGACAGGAATCCATGCCCTTTTCCATATCTCAAGAAGGTTTTGTATATCTAGGATTACTCATTACCCGCTCTTTCACATCCCTGTTTGCAGCCTCATGTTAGCCAAATGAAGGCTGACTTTGAGAGAGGTGTAGTCTACCTCTCACTTTGGCTGGGAGAGTGTAGTCAGTGAAGATGACTGTACTTCCCAGATCTCTTCGAATATCTTCAGGTCCGTCACTTTGCCATGAAAAAATTCCATCTTTTCCTGATCTCCCGCCTGTCACAGTGTTGGATAAACTCACTTTTAACTTTGCAAATAAAGGACTGATCTCTGTAGTATATTCTCAACCGATGTCTTTAGGCGATCAAAACCTGAACAAAATTAAAGCTAGGTGGGAGGACGACCTTGGTATAGACCTGTCTGAGGAATGCTGGACAGAAGCACTGGAAAGAGTCAATTCCTCGTCATCATGTGCTAGATTGGGGCTCATACAATTTAAAGTTTTACACAGGGTTAATTTAAGCTAAGCCAGGCTTGTTGACATATATCCCAGGGACAGATGCTGGTTGTGACAGGTGCTCCTTCTCTCCAGCCAATCTAGCTCATGCATTCTGGTCCTGCCCCAAACTTGGTAACTACTGGGCAGTGGTTTTTAAAACCATCAGTGAAGTCTTTGGGATGACAGTGAGACCTTGCCCGCTTGTAGCTGTATTTGGTGTAGCAGATAAAACCTTGGGTTTAAATACAACCCAGTCTGATATCATTACATTTACATCACTTTTGGCCCGTAGGAGAATCTTGCTGGTCTGGAAATCTACCACTCCTCCATCTGCTGCTGCTTGGCTGGAAGACGTGATGTTTTTTTAAGGCTAGAAAAGATTAAATTCACATTGAGGGGATCGGTGAAAAAGTTTTATTTGAAATGGGAACCCTTTTTTTTTATCATACTTTGAGGGTCTAAAGGAACTACCTATTGACTGAGGGCACTTGACAGTAAGTGGGGAGCCGCCTTTATTCTGTTTTGTTACTTTATTATTGTTAAAATGTATTTTAATGTATTTGTGATATATTTGTATTGTGAAAACATTAGCTGCCAAGGGGTGTTTAGGGAGGGTGGGTAAGGGTTATTTTGTTATTATATATAAAAAACAAAATGGAGGGAAATGTAATGCAATACGTCAGATGCACTGAATTTGTTTTCCCCCAATAAAAATAAATTAAATATAAAATAATGGGCTATTAATTAAGTAAGTAAGTAAGTAAGTAAGTAAGTAAGTAAGTAAGTAAGTAAGTAAGTAAGTAAGTAAGTAAGTAAGTAAGTAAGTAAGTAAGTAAGTTTTATTGGCCAAGTATTCACATACAAGGAATTTGCCTTGGTGCTCCGCCCACAAGTAACAACATGACATAGAGTGACAGTTACGAATGACTCAGAAAACACTAAACATTAATAATAATAAAACATTAATGACAGCACACTATTGATCAAGCATGTGAACCAACAAAATACCAGATCAAAGGGAGGCTACAGATTTTTGGCTGTTGAGTAGAGCAAGTACTCGTGGATAAAAACTTTTAATGTCTGGCTGTGGCAGCTTTGACAGTCCGGAGTCGCCTTCCAGAGGGAAGTGATTCAAAGAGTTTGTGGCCAGCGTGAGAGGGGTCAGAGATGATCTTGCCCGCTCACTTCCTGGCCTGTGCAGTGTACAGTTCATCAATGGAGGGAAGGTTGCAGCCAATAACCTTCTCTGCTGATCGGACGATTCGCTGCAACCTCCAGGTGTCGTGCTTGGTGGCTGAGCCAAACCAGACCATGATGGAGAAGGTGAGGACAGACTCTACGATGGCCGTGTAGAATTGGACCATCATTGCCTGCGGCAGATTGTGCTTCCTCAGCTGCTGTAGGAAGTACATTCTCTGTTGTGCCTTTTTGACTGTGGAGTCGATGGCAGCCCCCCACTTAAGGTGCTTGGAGATGATGGTTCCCAGGAACTTAAAAGACTCCACAGATGTGACTGTGGTGTTGTTGATGGCGAGTGGGGTGAGGGGAGGGGGAGCTCTCCTAAAGTCTACAATCAATTCCACTGTCTTAAGAGCATTGAGCTCCAGGTTGTTGCAATGGCACCAGGACGCCAGCTGTGACACTTCCTGTCTGTAGGCAGATTCCACCCCATCCTGGATCAGTCCAATTAGGGTTATGTCATCCACAAACTTGAGAAACTTGACAGAAATATAGAAACATAGAAAATAGGTGCAGGAGGAGGCCATTCGGCCCTTCAACCCAGTACTGCCATTCATTGTGATCATGGCTGATCGTCCCCTATCAATAACCCATGCCTGCCTTCTCCCCATATCCCTTTATTCCACTAGCCTCTAGAGCTCTATCTAACTCTCTCTTAAATCCATCCAGTGACTTGGCCTCCACTGCTCTCTGTGGCTGGGAATTCCATAAATTCACAACTCTCTGGGTGAAAAAGTTTTTTCTCACCTCAGTCTTAAATGACCTCCCCTTTATTCTCAGACTGTGGCCCCTGGTTCAGGACTCGCCCAACATTGGGAACAATTTTCCTGCATCTAGCTTGTCCTGTCCATTTATAATTTTATATGTTTCGATAAGTTCCCCCCTCATCTTTCTAAACTCCAGTGATTACAAACTTAGTCTTTTCAATCTTTCCTCATATGACAGTCCCGCCATCCCAGGAATCTACGCTGCACTGCCTCAATCACAAGGATGTCCTTCACAAATTAGGAGACCAAAACTGTACAAAATACTCAAGATGTGGTCTCACAAGAGCCCTATACAACTGCAGCAAAACCTCTTTACTCCAATACTGAAATCCTCTTGTAATGAAGGCCAACATTCCATTAGCTTTCTTCACTGCCTGCTGTACCTGTAAGCCAACTTTCAGTGACCGGTGTACAAGGCCACCCAGGTTTCGCTGCACCTCCCCCTTACCTAACCTAAACCCATTGAGATAATAATCTGCCCCCTCGTTTTTTGCCGCCAAAGTGGATAACCTCACATTCAAATCAAAACCAAATCAAATACGTTATATTGTCATTGCACAGCAACTGTACAATGAAATTTCAGTGCATTTCCTTCAGTGGTATACAATAGAAGGCACGGGATAAAAGATTGAAAGAACAAAAACACAATCAACCATTAACTCTCAATTTATCTATATTATAAATGTATCTATATTATCAATTTATATATATTTTACTGCATCTGCCACGCATCTGCCCACTCACTCAACCTGTCCAGGTCACCCTGCAACCTCCTAACATCCTCTTCACAGTTCACACTGCCACCCAGCTTTGTGTCATCCCCAAACTTGCTAGTGTTGCTCTTAATTCCCTCTTCCAAATCATTAATATATATGGTAAACTGTTGCGGCCCCAACACCGAGCCTTGCGGCACTCCACTCGCCACTGCCTGCCATTCTGAAAAGGACCCGTTCACTCCTACTCTTTGCTGCCAACCAATGTTCTATCCATGTCAACACCCTACCCCCAATACCATGTGCTCTCATTTTAGTCACCAGTTTCCCGTGCGGGACCTTATCAAAGCCTTTCTGAACGTCTAGATACACTACATCCATTGGAACCCCTTCATCCATTTTACTTGTCACATCCTCAAAAAATTCCAGAAGATGAGTCAAGCATGATTTCTCTTTCATAAATCCATGTTGACTTGGAATAATCCTTTTGCGGCTATCCAAATGCCCCATTATTACCTCTTTAATAATTGACTCCAGCATCTTTCCCACCACCGAAGTCAGGCTGACTGGTCTGTAATTTGCCGTTTTCTCTCTCGCTCCTATCTTGAAAAGTTGGATAACATTAGCTATCCTTCAATCCACAGGAACTGATCCTGAATCTATTGAACATTGGAAAATGATCACCAATGCGTCCACTATTTCTATAGCCACCTCCCTAAGGACCCTGGGATGCAGTCCATCAGGCCCAGGGGATTTATCATCCTTCAGTCCCAATAGCCTACCTAATACTATTTCTCGCCTAATGAAAATTTATTTCAGTTCCTCTACCCCCTTAGATCCTCTGTCCTCCAGTACATCTGGGAGATTGTTTGTGTATTCCTTGGTGAAGACAGATCCGAAGTACCTATTCAACTCGTTTGCCATTTCCTTTTGCCCATAATCATTTCACCCGTGTCTGCCTTCACGGAGTCCCACGTTTGACTTTGCTACTCTTTTTCCCTTAACATATCTAAAGAAGCTTTTACTGTCCTTCTTTATATTCCTGGCCAGCTTCCCTTCGTACTTCATCTTTTCAGCCCATATTGCCCATTTTGTTTCCTTCTGTTGTCCTATGAAAGTTTCCCAATCCTCTGGCTTCCGGCTACTCTTTGCTGTGTTATACATCTTTTCTTTTAGTTTTATTCTATCCCTAACTTCTCTTGTCAGCCACGGTTGCCTCCTACTCCCCTTAGAATCTTTCTTCCTTTTTGAAATGAAATGATCCTGCGTCTTCCGGATTATGCCCAGAAATTCCTGCCATTGCTGTTCCACCATCATTCCTGCTAGGATCCCTTTCCAGTCTAACTTGGCCAGCTCCCCTCTCATGCCTTCATAATCCCCTTTGTTCAACTGCATCACTGACACTTCCGATTTAACCTTCTCCTTCTCAAATTGCAGATTAAATCTAATCATATTATGATCACTACCTCCAAGCGGTTCCTTTACCTCGAGTTCTCTTATCATATCTGGTTCATTGGACGACACTAAATCCAGAATTGCCTTTTCTCTGGTCGGCTCCATTACAAGCTGCTCTAAGAATCCATCTTGGAGACATTCTACAAACTCTCTTTCTTGGGGTCCTGAACCGACCTGCTTTTCCCAGTCTACCTGCATATTGAAATCCCCTATCACCATTACCTTTTTTACATGCCAGTTTTAACTACTGCTGCAACTTACACCGTACATCCGGGCTACTATTTGGGGGTCTGTATATAATAGCAATTAGTGCTTTCTTGCCTTCACAATTCCTCAACTCAATCCACAGTGACACTACCTCATCAGTCCCTATGTTTTCCCTCGCAAGGGACTGAATTCCATCCCTCATCAGCAGAGCTACCTCCCCTCCTCTGCCCACCTGCCTGTCCTTTCTATAGGATGTATAACCCTGAATATTAAGTTCCCAGGCCTGATCCTCCTGCAGCCACGTCTCAGTAATCCCCACAATGTCATATCTACCAACCTCTAACTGAGCCTCAAGCTCATCTCCTTTACTTCTTATACTTCGCGCATTCATATACAATACATTTAATTCCTTACGCATCTCACCTTTCACATCGATCCCTATTACACTTGGCCATACTCTCCTATCCCTTTGTGAGCTTCCTTTCCCGTTAATTCTGGGGTCATTAACTATCCTTTTGCTCTCTTTCCCTTTAACTCCATCCTCGACTATCACATTTTACACCCCACCCCCCCTTATTCAGTTTAAAACCACCCCTGTAGCAGTGGCAAACCTGCCTGCCAGAATGCTGGTCCCCCACCTGTTAAGATGCAATCCGTCCCTATTTTACAGTTCCCCCTTACTCCAAAACAGATCCCAGTGATCTAAGAATCTAAATCCCTGCCCCCTGCACCAGTTCCTCAGCCACACATTCAGGTCCCATATCTCCCTGTTCCTGCTCTCGCCAGCACGAGGAACTGGAAGCAAACCGGAGATAACCACCCTGGAGGTCCTGCTTTTCAGCATTTTTCCGAGCTCTCTAAAGTCACGCTGCAGAATATTCATCCCCTTCTTCCCGACATCATTTGTGCCGACATGTACTTATACCTCCGGCTGTTCACCTTCGCCCTTGAGGATTTTCTGCACTCTGTCCGTGACATCCTGGATCCTGGCACCGGGAAGGCAGAACACATCCTCAAATCCCGTCTGTTCCTGCAGAAACCCCTGTCCATACCTCTCACAATGGAGTCTCCAACTGCAATGGCGTTGCCTGACGTTGACCTCTTTGGTTTTGGCTCAACAGCCCTATTTGCTTCGCAAGCCAGTCCGCCGCTCAGTGTAATAACGTCTTCTGTCCCGACAGCTTCTAAGTGGATGAACCTGTTCACAAGAGGTACAACACCCGGGGACCTTTGCATTCCATGCTTCATTCCCTTTCTCACCATCACCCACCTTCTCTCTTCCAGTACCTTAGGTGTAACAATCTTACGGTAGGACTTGTCGAGGAACGACTCAGTTTCTCGGACAAACCTGAGGTCATCCACTTGCTTCTCCAGTTCCTCAACACTTCAAGAGCTGTACCTGATGCACTTCTCACATTTGTAGCAGCCAGAGGCACCAGCAGTGTCCTTGACCTCCCACATACTGCAAACATCACACTGAATTAGCTTGCTTAACATCTCCTTCTTCCATCTCTCCCTCTCCAGCATTTTGCGCAGCCTCCTGTCCTCAGCCTCCTTGCTGAAGAAGGCTGGAGGTGTCTGTGGAAGTGCAGTTGTTGGTGTAGAGAGAGTAAAGGAGAGGAGAGAGTTTGAAGCCTTGCGGTGCTCCTATGCGGAGCGTTTGCACGTCCGAGATGTGCTTTTCCAGCTTCACATGCTGCTTACCTTGCACCATTTGTTCAAAATTACAGAATATTTTTGTTTCCGAGTAAAATAATTTTAAGCATGAAGGGTTTAATAATTCTTGAGAGGAGAAACCTGCACCAAAAGTAGTTGGAATCCAATTCTTCTGATTTGGTTCTTGTGGCTTATTTATGGAGAGGTCTCCCGGTGTTAATGTACATATTACAAAATATGGAGACATTAGACACGCCCCTAATAAAATGTACAACTATCAGAGAAACTGAACAAGCGAATGCTCATCTCTCAAGGCTAATAGAGATCTTTAAAAGATCTTTCCACGTGAGGAAGAGTCCAATTCTGGGCCATAAATATTTGGTCGTTAATAAGTTCAGTGGAGAAATCAGGGCAAAATTCTTGAAAAAAAGACACAAAAGTACTTGGTCAGGCAGCACTTTTGTAGAACTACCACCTACATTCCTTCCTCTAGCTTCACAATTCGTAACTCTTCCATTCTTTTGTCTCACACCTTTTGTATTTTAATCTCGGGCCTTTGTCCAACCATCTGCCGATGAAGACCTCCCCCCCCACCCCCCTCACCTGTATTGTCCTGGCCCTGATCACCTCCAGCTTTCTTCCCCTGCTCCCACCCCGCTCTCCCCCACCACAATCAGTCTGAAGAAGGTCCTGACCCAACATGGCACCTATCCATGTACTCTGGGATGCTGCCTGACCCAATGAGTTACTCCAGCACTTTGTGCCTTTTCTTGTAAATGAGCACCTGCAATTTCTTATTTACTTTTCTAAATATTGATCAGAATGTGGAACTTTCTACTACAAGAAGCAGCTAAAGTTACAATAGTTTAAAAAATCTGACCAGGTATGGACTCACTAATACATTATTGTGTACCTTGCTAGACTAAAAATTAGTTTGCAATTGCTGTTTTTTTTAATTGGAGTAGTTATGAAAATAAATATGAGAGCTGCAGCCAAAGCAAAAATCACCAATGTCAGAGCTTTCCCCTCTGAAAGATTGGATCAACAGTGTTCTTCCATTGTTTAAGAAATCTCAGGCCACTGCAAGAAACAAAAAAACACAAAGAGAGAAATGGACTCAAATTAGATAGGGCAAAAAAAGAGGGGCTAAAATGATGATGAAAAAAAAGGGGGGAAAAAAGGAGCAAAGTAAAAGGAAAAATAAATGTAACTGTTATTTATCCAACTTTTAATTTATTATCTGTGTGAGCGAAACCTGCCAACCTGTGAGGTGAGTTGCTTTGTCAAGGGTAAATCTTCTTTTCCTTCAAAGGAATGGGTGACATTCTTCAGACCCAAAACGTCACCCATTCCTTCTCTCCAGAGATGCTGCCTGACCCACTGGGTTACTCCAGCATTTTGTGTCTACCTTCGATTTAAACCAACATCTGCAGTTCCTTCCTACACGTTTTGTCGGGATGGACTTGGTTAGCCAAGGGACCCATGTTCATGTTTTATCTCTGAACTAAACTAAAGCCTGACAATTCCTGGACTGTTGCCTAAGCTTGATCTTCAAGTCAGGTTCCTCTTTAACTTTTCATTTTTGCCCTATACAGCTCACTGCTGACATGGTACATTGGATCCCCTTCAGATCTCCTTGATTTTCCATTCACCCTCCCACTGACTAGTCTCTCAAGTACCATTCTAGCCCCTGATTATTACCATAGGCCGGAGTCAACCTTCATGTCTTCCAACCTCAGCGCTTGGATCATCTCTTTGGATCCTTTGATTATTTCCATAGGCCACCACCCATCCTAAAAACATCCTGATCTTTTCAGTGCTGCAACCAACCCCATTACCTCCTTAAACGCCTCTTTATCATCTCAACTTAACATCCCCTGATCATCTCCTTGACTTCATCCCTACTAGACTTGTGTCTCCCCTCAACTCCAATCATCTTTCTCAGTCTCAATCCACCTGCTCCATGATGCCTACCACATTGCTAGCACAACTACTGCCACACCTCTGCATCATTTCTCCAGTCCTCTCTCCCATACGGCCACAGTCAATAACCAGCATATTTTTCACACACAAGTTATAGGAGTAGAATTAGGCTCTTCGGCCAATTGAGTCCACTCTGCCATTCAATCATGGCAGATCTCTGCCTCCTAATCTCATTTTCCTGCTTGCTCCCCATAACCCTTGACACCTGTTCTAATCAAGTATTTGTCTCTCTCTGCCTTAAAAATATCCACTGACTTGGCCTCCACAGCCCTCTGTGGCAATGAGTTCCACAGATTAAATACCCTCTGACTAAAGAAGTTCCTCCTCACCTCCTTTCTAAAAGAGCGCCCTTTAATTCTGGGGCTATGACTTCTGGTCCTTGACACTCCCACCAATGGAGACATCCTTTCCACATCCACTCTATCTACACCTTTCATTATTCTGTAACTTTTATTGTTCAAAATTATGTGTTTCAATATCTTGGAGTCAAGAAAGCCAAAAGGTTAAGCAGCACAAATAATTCATTGCAAATATGATTTTTAAAGTTAACACATTTACATGTATGTAAAAATTCAGTGGGAGAGAACCGAATTAAAATCTCTGGGGAGGGAGAATGCGAGATGAAACTCCTCACAAATGTTCAATGAAAGCCAATTACGTTAACCTCAGAGGCAGATGTCAGATGTGCGTCCAAACACATTTTTAATTGGAACTAAAATAATTATGTTAGGCCAGACATTTGAAGGTCAACTTGCTGATTTTTGTGGAGTGTTTAATTTAGGGATAGCATTCCACCTCAGCTGGAAGGGATGGAAAATAAAATGAACAGGAATATCCAGAGGGAGTGGGCTGATAGGTAGTTATATATGAACTGACTAATATAAATGTTGGAGGCATTCATTGCAAAACAATTTTAGCTTTGAAAGAACAGACTTGAGAATTTCCAGAGCACTTTGCAACCAATTAAGTTTTTTTTTTAAACACAGCCACTGTTGCCATGCAAGAAACAACAACAGCCAATCTGTGAACCACAAATTCCCCAAAATAAAGTGAGATCGATAGACAACATGTTTTTAGCAATGTAGATACAAGGAACTACAGATGCTAGTTTACAATTAAAAAACCCCACATAGGCTGAAGTAACTGCAGATTTAGATTAGAGATGTATGTGGATGTTTATCTCATCGGGAAGGGCAGCTGAGGTCCCTGGATTGATGTGAGGGAGGAGGTATAGGGAGCGGTGTTATATCTCTCATGGTTGCAGGATATAGTACCTGGGAAGGAGGTGGTTTGAGTGTATTGAGGTTGGAGGAGGTGCATGTGAACCTGTTAAGTTGCTCCAGCAGTTTGTGTTTTTTTTTCTACTTTTAGCAACGCTGGTCAATTGATTAGTATTGTTGAACCACTGGGAGTGCTGCTGTGTTCTTCAGCATAGTGGTATTCACCTGGAAGGGCCGAATAGTTGTTTTCAATATTTTTTTTTTTTTTTCGTTGATCATTTTTGATCTTTATATACAATGATAACAGACAGTGATAGTCAGGACATAATTGTACAACAGTATGTAAACGACCCTCAAAACCCTTACCCTTACCCTTACCCACCCTCGCCACCCGGGGACAAACAACACTCACATACGTACACATCCACACAGATACGATAAGATAAACAAAATGAAAATGAAAAAAAAAAAAGGGGGGGGGGGGGGGTTGAGGGGATAGCAGCTGCAAGACACAGCAGTGATAGAGGGCACTCAGTCCTCTTCCAAGTCCGGAAACAAGTTAAGAGAGTTAACAAGTTCCAGGAAAGGGTTCCATGTATCTAGGAATGTCTTGGTAGAGCCTTTGAGAGAGAACCTAAGTTTTTCAAGCTTTAAGTTGTAGAGCACCTCCTTGATCCAGCGGGCATGTGTCGGGGGACAGGTAAGCCTCCAGTTAAGTAAGATCAGTCTCCGGGCTAACAAGGTTGTAAAAGCCAGGACCCGCTTCAACGCAACAGAGAGGCTGGTGTTGGGAGGAATACCAAAAATAGCTGACAGTGGGTTTGGAGGAATAGTCTGGCCATAGGCTCTGCTTAGCACGTCGAAAGCACTCCTCCAAAAGGTTGCTAGCTTAGGGCAAGACCAAAACATATGACTATGGTTGGCAGGGGATTGATTGCATCTGTTGCAGGTGTCTTTAACAGCGGGGTATATTCTAGATAATCTTGCGTTTGTGTAGTGGACTTTGTGAAGGACTTTGCATTGGATTAGGCCATGACGGGCACATATGGAGGAAGAATGGATCAAATCCAAGGCAGAGTCCCATTGCTGGTCTGTTAGTTTCGTATTCAGCTCGCCCTCCCATACAGCTTTTAATGAGGTATGAGATTTCAATATAACTGACCCTAACAAGTTATACAAAACAGAGATGCATTTCTTCCGGTTGGGATCTAGAGCTAGGATGGAATCGGTCAGGGTTTCAGGGGGACGATTTGGGAAATGGGGGAACATCTTCTTCACAAAATCCCTAATCTGGAAAAAACGAAAAAGGTGGGAGTTTGGGAGGCTGTAGTTGGACGATAGCTCTGCAAAAGACGAAAAAATGCCATCCTTGTATAGGTTTTTGATACTTCTGATGCCATTACTATGCCAGGTTTTGAATGCGGAGTCTGTACTTGAAGGTTTAAAGATGTGATTTTTAAGCAGTGGGGTCAAGATGGAAGGGCCTTGTAAACCAAAGTTTTTCCTGAGTTGACTCTATATCTTGAGCGAGAGGGACGCAATTGGGCCTGCCCCCACAGATGTTATAGGAAGGGGGAGTTGAGAGCATAGGACAGACCACAACGGGAGATGTGAACTCGCCTTTTCCCTGTGTACCAAGGTCGGTAGGTGGTCGCAATCATCATAAAAATACAGGATTTTTTGCAAGTTAGCAGCCCAGTAGTATCGCCTAAAGTCAGGAAGTGCCAAACCGCCGTCACTCTTAGGAGACTGTAGTACCGTCTTTCGAATTCTGGCCAGTTTGCTACCCCATAAAAATTTAGCTATTCTCCTTTCTAATTTATCAAAAAAAGATTTAGTGATAAATATAGGAACATGCTGGAAAAGATACAGGAATTTGGGTAGGACGACCATCTTGTTGTTTTCAGTATTTTATGTGGGGGGAAGCGGGTAGGGTAAGGGGGAAACCGTCCCTCAGTTGCTTCCTGGCGAGGATGCGACTATTATTCGAGTTGCGTCCTCGCCCCTCCCCCCCTTGCATCCTACCAATTACATTGGTGGGGCCTTTCCTGCCTGGACTGGATCAGAGCTTCAGCAGCTGCGGCGCAGCGCTCGATACATCGCGGAGCGGGCGAGGCTTTACCTGGGATCGCCGCTTGGAGCTCTGGAGTGTTGGGCCACTGCTCCAACATCGCAGAGTTGTGGGTGCGGAGCTCCCAACGCGGGTGGTGCTGATTTTAACATCGCGGAGTCCTGGGATCCTTTGCCGTGGGTCGCTAGCGCAAATCTTCGCCCAGCGAGGCCTGTGGACATCGGGAGCCGCGGACTCCGGTGGAAGGTGGCCGATTCAGAGATCCATGCCGCTGAGGATGTTCTTCCGTTCGACGTCGGGGTTCCTTCGTTCCCAGTGAGAGAGCCTGAACATCGGCCGCCTGTAGTGGTGAATACGGGGTGCTCGGGAGGCCTCGTCCATAGGTGAACATTGTGGAACATCAGTACGGAGGTTGACTGGACTTTGATTCCTTCCCTCACAGTGGGGAACTTTGGTGCCATTGTGGGGATGTTTGTGTGGTGGACTACTGTGTTTTTGTGGGTTTTTTTAAATTTTATATTTTGAATGACTGTAAGGGAAAGAGGTACTAAAGATGGAAATTAGCTACTAGGCTATAATCTTGCATATTTACATGCAAATGTTCATTAATATGCACTGTCCCTGTTTAAAAAATAAATTAATAATAATAATAATAATAATAATAATAATAATATTAATAATAATAATAATAATAATAATAATAATAATAATAATAATAATAATAATATCACAGCCAATAGGCTGTGCAGAACTTTGTCATTACCGCGCTGAAAAAATCAGCCTAGATTTTGGTGGCAAATCTTAAAGGTGAACCTGCAAACTTATTTCCCATCTACATTAATTTAATTTGCTCACATTAAGACCATATCCTTCTAAGGCTTCCACAGTCTGAACTGTTTTATTTGGGGCGGATATTTCTGTACCAATATATCACAATATAAAAATCTTCCTTGCAAAATGTACCTGCCTGCTGTGACAAATAATTTTTAAAATCAAAATATTTTGATCTTTAGCACAATTTTTCTGATATTTATTGCCTCAGAGCCTTTGATGGGTAAAGAAACTAAATATAAAAAATGCTTTTCCTTTTCACAATAATCAAGTCTTGCATCACAAATGTGCTTGATTATTTGTATGTTTAAAACAAGATCAACTGCAGGATTGAAATTAATTTCATATTGCGTGTGTGTGTACTGAAAAGTTGCACTGGGACATCTTTATCAACTCATACTCCATGGTTCCTGGAAATCAATTTCTGTGGTATTGATGGTAATTGCAAATCTGTCAATAATCCAGATTAACAGAATGCAGATCTTAAATATTATGTGACTTCTAATAAGGAAGGAAGAAACAAAGAACTATTCAGTTCGATTATGGCCACTTTAATTTTAATTCCATTTAATTGCCTTGATTCCACAACACTCTAACCAAGCAAAAGGTTTAATAGCAGGTGGTTTGTTTAACGACTCATGTGAAAGACAGGCTCTTCAACAAACCGGGTGCTCAGCTTGCTGAAGTGGTGTTTGAACCAGCTGCCTCAGTAACAGGTGCGTGACCTGCAGAGACCAAGTTGAAAACTGCATTATGAACAAAATGTTGTCATAAAACATCAGCAAAATTGGGCAATGGAGAAAGATTACAATAGCAGAAGATAACTAAAAGGTTTAAACTACAATGGTGAGGTTTTTTGTATTTTTGAACATTTCTGAATGCCAGTAATATGCAATTTGAGATTTGAGATTTGGCAGTTTTAGCGACATCAGAGTATGAGGTTTAGCCAGATAATTTATTTCCCAAGGTTTTTGTAGCCAGAACTTGTTTCAATGTCATTATGAAATGGAAGGCAGGGCCTTTGCATCAAGAACTCCGACCTGCAGTGTGTGGAAGTTTCCATTGGAATGACCACTAAATGTGTATTCACGTATATGTCGGTTCAGTAGTGAGCATGGGCATCTCGTTATTGAGGACAAATTATGACCCCTTTTTATTCTTTCCAGAAGTAATTTTCACATAATTGAGAGCATATTTATTTTGCCTATCAGGCACTTTAGTGTGCTTTCTTGTCTCTTAAGTGTATTTTAGCTTTGCAAATATATTGAAGTATTTGAAGGATTTGGGTTAAGTTATTTGTTTATCTGTTTTTAATCCATTACGATTAAGTCAGAGTATATAAAATATTTGACAGTTCCAGCTAAAACATGATGCAGTTCACTGTCGAAGTGTTTCCCTTTTGTTTTGTGGGGGGGACTTATTTAGCTCCTCTAAATAAGCCCATGCCCTCCAGAAGACCTTTTAAGCAGGCTGGGAATTATCACCAAGGAATCTTGCTGGTGTTTTCCAGACATTTCTGCTGGACAGAACAGGAAACATAATAACAAACTTTCTTTGAAAGACCTAGTGTACTATTCAATCTGAACTCAAAGAGTTAGACTATAGAGCCTGGTGTTCCTGTTCAGAGGCCTTGGACTTTTCATTATATCATCCAAAAAATCAGCCATGATCGAGTTGATTGCCAGAACAGGCTCATGGGAAGGCTTGTTCTACTCTGGCCCATGTTCTTAAAAGTAAAAGAGTTTCTAAATGAATGTTACATGCAATGCAAACTGAGTATTTTTAATCCCTTGGAATGTTTTTTTTTTAATGTGCTGAAAACCATGATTAAAATTAACCCTCCTTGTGCAAATCAGTGAGTTTTCTCTAATTGTATACCTTTGTACTCTAAATCACATATTTTTCATGGTAGCAATGGCACAAAGAAGACCCATCTAAAACTTTGAAGTCGGTTTTTTAATATACTAAAAATACAGGTAACAGTATATCAATATGACAAGAAGATGACTGTATGCAGTTTCTTAATATGGTTTAGTATATTTTAATATCAAATTACTCACTGTGACAGGACTAAATAGTCTAATTAATATGGTACTGTTATTGAAATGATGCCTTTTTAGATGTATTCATAAAACTATACCAGATTACGACTCTTAAATATATCAAGGAATATTTTGTCACAATTTCATTGAAAATATATTTAAACACATTAGTTCTGCTGTTTCTCAGAGTTCAGTTACATGCAAATAAGATTGTGTAGAATATTAGCCTTGCACAAAACTAGTGCAATTTGGATCCTTTTCATCAATTATAGGCCTCATATATCATCTAGTCAATGATATATGTTTTTATCCTTAACAAGAATTTAATTTGCCTGTTTTAATAATACCATTGAATTGTAAACACAAACATGAACACAAGTATCTGGCAGCTGATAAGGAAGTTATATGAAAATAAATGAAACAAGACTTTAATCTCTAGCAACAAGTTCAAGATCAGCAATTATAAAGGGCCTGTCCCACTGTGCGAGGTAATTCAAGAGTTCTCCCGAGTTCTCCCCTGATTCGAGCTCGTGTAATATACACAGCTGGTACGTAGCGGCTCGTACGAGTAAAAAGTAACAATTTTTTTCATCACGAGTATTTTTTTTAACACGTGGACATTTTTCACAATGTTGAAACATAGGAACATAGAAATTAGGTGCAGGAGTAGGCCATTCGGCCCTTCGAGCCTGCACCGCCATTCAATATGATCATGGCTGATCATGGCTGATCATGAAAAATGTCACGAGTTCACCAGATTTCCCCAGTACCTACCATTACTCGTACAAGCCGCTACGTGACATCCACGATCTCCTATGTAACCGCTACATACATTACACGAGCTCAAATCAGGGGAGAACTCGGATGAACTCTTGAATTACCTCATACAGTGGGACAGGCCCTTAAATCACTACACTAAGATGCACTTAAAAGCTTTAGTTATCAACAGATCATCCAACTACCAACCTGCCAGGGTTGATGAATATTATACTTAATGATTTATTTATTTAATTGTAATATTTTATTGCCATTGTGATTATCAGCAGAACATATATATTTCATAAGGGAGGCATATAATGTACTTTGTAAAATAGACCGTCATTCACTGTGATGGCACACCCATGAACAAAAAGGCCATTTAATTAATGTAGGTGAAGATATAAACAAACATTTCATAAGGGAGGCAGTAGTCAGGAGAATATTTGATTGAAAATATTTGATTACATATATTATGGCATTTCATCATAGTTTAATGGGTTCAAGTGATTAAGTCACACACATGTGTAAGAAGGAACTGCAGATACTGGTTTAAACCAAAGATAGGCACAAAAAGCTGGAGTAACTCAACGCTACAGGCAGCATTTCTGGAGAGAAGGAATGGGTGACATTTCGGGTCGAGGCCCTTCCTCAGCCACACATATGTTGTATTTTACTTAAAATATTACTTAATTTGGCTCACTACTTAAACTTTGCACTCATGCTATTCCCATTGCCACACATTGTTGTGTTCTTTTAATTGTATGGCTGCATGGTAACTCAAATATAACTGTACCTTAATTGGTGTATGTGACAATAAATGTGAATGTGAATCTGAATCATACGGTCTCATGAGGCCAAAGATCCTCAAGGCCTGGCTTCTGCAGTCATCCCACAAAATGCATTGGCCTTGTGGCAACAGGACCTCAGATGATAGATCCTGAGCTCAAACCCCCAGATCACCCACTGGTTATTTGACAGTTCAGTGCTGACAAAGCCTTTCTAAAGTGTTATTGGATGTCTCTGTCGATTGGAAGTGCTAGAAATGAATTAAAACATTAATTCAGGGTGACATATTGGTGCAGCTGATAGAACTGCTACCTAACAGCGCCAGAGACCCGTGTATATATTTTTTCATTGGTATATGGTCGCACTGATCAGTTCTGTTCTGTATTTATTCATGCCTACTTTTGTTTTTGTTGTGCTGAAGCAAAGCAAGAATTTCATTGTCCTATTTGGGACACATAACAATAAACTCTCTTGAATCTTGAATCTTGCACGTTCTCCCTGTGACTGCATGGGTTTCCTCCGGGTGCCCAGGTTTCCTCCCACATCCCAAAGACGTGAAGGTTTGTAGGTGAATTGGCCTCTGTAAATTGCCCCTAGTGCATAGGGAGTGGATGAGAGAGTGGGATAACATAGAACTAGTGTGAACGGGTGATCAATAGTGGGCTAATGGTGGGCAAAGAGCCTGTTTTCCAATGTTGAATCTCTAAACGAAATTAATATTAAATTAAATAAAGTAACCCTCCCCTTACCTACAATTGTCCTTTCATTCAATGTGGATGGTTCAACACATCGAGGCCTGTGGGGGAAGTCGGTACAGTCCCTCTGGTGAGCATAGCTGAGCTTTGTGTTGAATGTGTTCCTGAAATTGTGTTGGAATGTCATCCCAAACCAGCTTATTCCTGACTTCCACATTGCAAGCTTAAGCTTTTTTATGTGAGTAGCGAGCAATGCAATTTAGCCCATTTATCTCTTATTCTTTGCCCTTTCTGGTTAGTTACTAATTACAGTGAACATTCCAGTCCATTCCATCTTTCTGGGATGTTGTTCCTGAAATTTATTGGAAAGTTATTGCTGCTGACTAACATGGGAGTGGAATTAAATCTAAGCTTCTGCCATTTTGTTACATGTGCCTTATAAAATTACCAGCAATTAATTTAAAGGAAAATTGTAAAAATAAATAAAGCCATTTCAAAACTATTTGGGGTAAACTTTGTTGAGGGGTGTCTAGCGTGATTCATTTAATTGTGTTTTTGAGGAGGTAATTTAACAAGGTAATTGAAAAGTCATGTTTGCTGATTGATCCAAAAAGGGTGAACCCTATAAAAGAGAAAATATTTAGCTGAATTAAAAATTGGCTCGCTGGCAGAATGTAAAGGATAATGGCTGACACAAACTTTGTCAACTGGTGGGTTAAACTCAGTGGGGTAGCATAGGGCTTCATACTAGATTTTTTGCTATTCTTGCTTTACCTTGTATACATTAATACTTTGGTCTTGGAAGTAATGGCCAGAATAAGAAGTTTGCCATTGACATCAACATTGGCAGCATGCTTGCTGGTGAGGAGAAAACAACTTTCTGATGCAGATATCAGTGAAATATTTACATGGGCACAGAAATAGTAAATGGAATTCAGTCCGGAGATTGATAAGCTAATGTATTAGGGATGGTAGATGTGTGTGAGAAGGTGGTGGGGCTGTATGCATGTAAAATGGTGTGGGTGGCACACCGACCACCTTGTGCTATAAATTTCTGATTCCAACATTTAATGAAAGGATTTAATGGGAAATTAACTGTGTTCAGGCTCTAATAACTGAGGTAAATAAAATGTTAAAGAAAATGAATGTCTGAATGTCTTAGTTTGCAAGATGGAAGAAAACTATTTTGAAAAAGATGAGTTGTGAGTAAAAAAAAACCATGTTTTGATTTCAAATCTCCTGATATTTTATAGGGTTATATTTTGCCAGAGAGGGGTAAATGTGCAGTGCACAATTCCACTCTCATGGCTGACTATATATTTTAATTTTATCAGAGACAATAGGATAGATGAATCCCTATTATTGATAAAGAACTAAAAAGGAAATTTGACATATTCTCAATGTACTGTGATTTTCCATGAACTTAGTCATGGAAATGCTCAAATGCACGGGATACTCAAATAAAGTTTTTGAGGATCTGCTAAGTCCTCAGCCAGCAATGTTGATTCCATTATTTCACGTAATTTATTTGTCTAGGTTGTTATTCTACTAAAGCGTGAAAACTCTTCTTGTCGTGCTAATATTCCTGCTTCCCTTCTCTGTAGTGTTTATGGATGTCCATTGGCAAAGAAACGTAAAATACAAGACAAGCAACCAAGTGAACCAATTCCCAAGAAAAAGACATTTCTGCTGAGAGCAGATAACTCTTCTGTGGATGAGTGCTATGAGACTGATGGTACTGAGGAGCTGGATGAGAAAGATGAGGAATACTCTGATGAGAACGACGATCAGGAGGAAGATGAAGAGGAGGACGTGGAAGCAGAAGAGGAAGATGAGGATGAATTAGAAGAGGAAGACGAGGAGGATGAGGAGTATGAAGATCAGAGTAATGAACAAGGTATGAATCGCCTTCGAGATTAAGAATCAATCACATTTTATATGCTCAGTTTTATTGTCAATGCAAAGATTTCCCAGATTAATTCTATTGTTTTCAGTTTTAGTTTGCTTTATGGAAACAAATTAAGGAGTCAAATAAGTTTCTTGATCTCATATTTCCTGCGGTGAGTGATATTCTTCAGGAGCTTTGCTTGACAACGGAGCTGCAGCAATACAGTCCAGATTATTTGCTAAAGCAATCCTTTTACTATTGAACATATCGTTAAACAATATTGTGATTCAGCATAAAATTGTCTTTGAAGCTGAGAAGAATTTCATTAACCGACCATGAGGCCACATAAAAGCTCCACTTTTTCCGACATGCCAATCATTTCTTTAATTTGCTTGTTAATTTCAAGATGAGCTGTTAGTTAGAAACGCTGTCATCAAGTGTGTGTATTAAGCCTGTGAATATCTACTTGAAAATAGTCATAATTACAGTATGTGAGCTCAGGGTTTTATTTTAATTGTACAATAATTATAAACTGTATCGCTAATGGATTTGAATTAGTTCTGATTTTCTGCAACTGGACGGTTATTTTGGACATTATTTGCTTTTCGAAAAAGGCGAATATAACATCATTCCTAATTAAAGATAATTTGCTGGAAAACCAGTATATCATTTTAATTGACTGACTAAAGGTACATTAGTCCATCAGTTAGGTTTTGTTTTTTTTGAGTCGGTTCACTTTAACTTGCATGCTGAATTCTATGACTTTATCATAGAGCTTCATAAAGATACAACCTTGAATCTTCAAACTACTCTTTACAGTAGATCTATTTTTATATCAGGGTTCCAATCTGATCCCATGGGTATAAAACTACATTGTATTCTTTATTGAGGAATCTATTATTAATTTCCCATTAATTGGAAAAATAGTCCAAATACCCATGCATTTGTTAATAATGATGCTCAGTGTTGCTTGATTACATACATTTAGAATATAACCAAAGACATTCTGAAAATCAGTCGATAAATGCAACATATGGTGTGAGATTGAGTGGTGCATGAAGATACCAGATGTTATCTCTTGTCTTTGCTGTTTTATGATCTCAGCCAGAGCAGCAGGAGACCACAATCGTTGGCCTCAATGTTTCTTAAATTTATGGAAAGGAAAAGGAATTACTCAGAATTTTTTTTTTTTAAATCAGTACTTCCATTTCTGATAACTGCTTCTGGGATTGGTGCTGAATTTGGAGACGTACTGAGCAAAACAAATGGGTGACATTCTCTCATCACCAATCAGTGGTGGCATTCAGTCTTTGAAACTCCATCAGGGTTCTCCTTGTTACAACCCAGGCAAACACAAATGTAAACATTCATTTTCAGTTTTCACCTTGTTTCCTAAAGGATTCATCATGTTTCCTGCCAAAGTGATGGTAGGAGAATGGAAGAGACCCAATGGAGTCCTTAATGCAGTTAATGCAGAGCAAATGATCAGATGCATAAGATTCAAGGTGATACACGGCCTGCAGAACATGAGTTTCAAACAGGAAACAAATTGGACAGGAAGAATTCATGGCAATTGAGTAATACCCTTTGACTAATTGTATGTCCAGATTATCGAAAAACAGAATAATTACGTTTTGCTTTTTGTTTCCCATTAGACCTTCAAGAAGAATCTGATATTATCAGGAGAAGCCAGGACAACGAGAAAGATGATAACAACAATGATGAATATGACAATTATGATGAGCTTGTTGCAAAATCATTATTAAATCTGGGCAAAATAGCTGAAGATGCAGCATTTCGGGCAATGACGGAGTCTGAAATGAGCGACAGCACAGCGCGTGGCCTGGAGGATGATAGTGACACAAACGGGGGCAGGGTTAGAAAAAACAATAAAAGTGACTCCTGCCAGTTGAGTTTAGATGTTGACAGTGATGTTGTTAGGGAAACAGTGGACTCACTTAAACTACTGGCACAAGGACATGGTGTGGTCCTTTCAGACAATGCAAGTGTGAGGGGTCGTATAGATGGTTTAATACAGAATGAAATTAGAAATGCGAACTTTGGATTGTGCAAGTCCACCGGTGATGGTTTGGAAAAGGCCGTTGATGAAAGCGACGAGGCTGTTTGCCTGAGCAGTCTTGAGTGCCTACGGAACCAATGCTTTGACTTGGCCAGGAAGCTAAGTGAGAGTCAGCATGAGGAAAGAAACCAGCAGCATCATTTTAGTGACTGTCAACAGAACAGACCTGATGACGACATCACGAGACGGATGTCAGATCGGAACTATTCAGACATGGTCAACCTGATGAAGCTTGAGGAGCAGCTCAGTCCCCGTTCCAGGGGTTTCTCTTCTGGCGTTAAGGAAGAGGAGTCACATGACAGAGATGATGACACTGGCTCAATCAAATCCGACAGGTCTGAGGAGGTGTTTGACATGACCAAGGGAAATTTGACTCTGTTAGAAAAGGCCATTGCACTGGAAACAGAGAGGGCTAAGGCAATGAGAGAAAAAATGGCCATGGAGGCTGCAAAGAGAGACGCTTCAGAGCAAATTCCAAGGCATCATGTCGGAGATGAGAAGAAGTCAAGATCCTCTGATGGTCATGTAAAAAAGCCATACTACCCTAAAGGTACATCTTCTGTCTGTTTCTTGAATCTGTTGAGAGATATTAGTTCAACTGCTATGTCTTAAAAACAAAGTTTGCCTGATATAAATTGAACAATATCAGAATGATCAGTTCAAAAGACTACTCATTAATTATGTTAATGTTACAAGTTAAGAGATATGATTCATTGTGCACGGTTAAAATGTGGTTGAAGATGGATCCATACTTGTTTATTTTTAAGTGGCATTCTACTTCATTTGATTTAATCCTTTTGCAAAATGCTGTTCGGATTTTATATACTATGGGTATAAACATCAAAAAGATGAAAACAAAACAGCAATAGGATAAAGTTTCATAGGAGTTCTCCTTTTCTTCTCTCATACTTTTGGCTGAAGAATGGAAGGAGTCCCCCAAAACATGGTCAATAATTCAATGGTTTCTTTATTGTCACATGTACCATGTACAGTGAAATACATTTTTTGCATACAGCTCAGCAAGACTATCCCCCATACATAAGTACAATCGCCCCAGTCAGTACAGAATGTACAGAACAGCTCATTGAGTCCATATGCAAGTGGCGCCATTTTACAGTCCCAGCTGCAGCTGCCACAAAGGCCCATTGCAGCCGTCTCCTCGTCCATTCCGGTTGTCCCACGAACCTTCGTCCCTCTCCACGCCCGGCCCTATTCAGCCTTCATTCCACGGCCTCTTGCAGCCGACCCCGCAGTTCCTTTTCGTCCGTAGCGGTTTCTTTCCACTCCCTCTCTGATTCGCGATCCACGGGGCGAGCAGGATTCGGACTCAGCGGCCTAATCTCTCCAAGCGTGCCAGGCCTGTGGTTGACACGCCGGGCCAAGCCCCACGCTCCAATGGCCCTGTCCACCATCGAGGCCCAGCCCTGCTTCCCGCCACCATCCATCTTACCAGCCCTCGGTCCATCTTCCTCCTCTCCAGTGCATGGGGCGAGCAGAGGCCGTGCTCGGTTGCAACCTTGTTCTCGTTGCTGCAGCGGTGAGTCACTGCTCGCTGGGAGGCGACTCACTCACTGGAAGGCGGCCTAACTGACATGTGTAGGAAGGAACTGCAGATGCTGCTTGAAACTGAAGATAGACACAAAATACTGGAGTAATTCAGCGGGTCAGGCAGCATCTCTGGAGAGAAGGAATGGGTGACGTTTTGGGTCGGGACCCTTCTTCTGACATGTATACTGTTTCCGCCTCAGTACTTCTGTCAAAGTAGCAAGAGGTAAGCAAAAGGACATGAGTGGAAATGTAGCCATTGGTTTCAACATTAACAAAATATGCACCTTTTCAAGCTATTATATTGCTCTTGACATACTATGGTAATTTCAATTTAATAATGTTTTGTAATTTTTGCGCACAGTAAGATCTATAATTCAATATTATCTTCCAATTAACATGGCTCCTGATGTGATTTACGTTACTGCTTAAGATGCCACAAATATACCATCATTTTTCTTTGATGCACACGGCTGAGGAACGTCCAATCAAATTGCATAATATTAGTCGGTCTTGATTTCATAAGCTCTTATTGCATAGAGCCACGGAGAATAAGAATCAATGAATTTATCGATTTATAGGATTTAAATTCAAATGGTGTGTTTATATATGGTCTTGTTGCTTTAAATTTTAGATGGTTGGCAAATTTGTGTAATTTTTAATTTACCCATTTGTAGTCCTTTTTTCAAAGCAAATTAGCCTCTAAAATGGTTTGGATATTACAGTTTTAATTTATACAAGATGTAAAGTTTAATTTTTGATCATTATAACAGTAGAATTGAAATTATTTCCGCTTACCAGTGATCTCCATTCTACCTTCTTTCCCCTCATTTTTACTTTTACTAATTCCTAATTCCGTTCAACTTCTTGATGTGTGTTTTGGTTACTTCTATTTTCTTTCATCTGCCTGCATTTTTGGAGGTATTTAACATTGGACAGATTGCCCTCTCGTTGGCTGAAAATCGACTACAAGGATAACTTTCAATGATAGAAAGCTGTTTCTTCAGTACAATTGGTCTTGTCCGGGGCTGGGATGGTGATATTGAAAATATTTTGCATGGATATAGTGCCTTTCATACTTCAGATTGTCTCAAAGTACTTCACAGCCAATGGATTACTTCTGGACAAGATAGCATGACCAAAGTCAAACAATGATTAATTAAAAACTGATGTGCTATGATGTGATAATCAAAGCAAACAATTAAAAAATGTTAACGATGTAAGGATTCAGCCAAAGGAGTGAGATGTGAAGGGTCTTCCCCTTCCAAGGGGTTTAATTTTTTGTATTGTCTTAAACCTCTTCTAGAAAAATGCAAAAGGAGATGAAAGTCATTTGTTCTCTTAAGCCTGTCATTCTTAATGCTTGTCTCTTCATCCCAACACAATGACTCCAATGGACCCAATATATATTTTATCAAAACAAGCAAAACTCTATGCATAAAATGTATTGTAAGGCAGTACTGTATTGTAAACATGTTGCGTGTAATCCGTTGCCTAAAGGAAAGTTAATGAAGGTTGCATAATGCAAGAATTGTAAGTATAAAATATCCATAAGGTAAAGATATCTTGAGCAAAATGTATTATTATCTGGATTCCATTAAGGGTTAAAAGAAAATATTTATAGTCATTAAACCTCGATTTTCTACAAAGGTAAAAAATTCAAAGTTGAAGTTTAGCTTAGTTTATTGTCACGTGTACCGAGGTAAAGTGAAAAGCTGTTGTTGCGGAAAGACAATACATGATTACAATCAAGCCATTCACAGTGTACAGATACATGATAAAGGGAATTAAGTTGTGTGTTGTGATACTCGTACTTACTGAAGTGAAGAAACTATTTCAGAAATGTTTCAGATTGGCTTAATTAAAGTAGCCTTATGCATCCGAAGCATTATCACTTGTTGGATGAGGGAGAACAAGGATTGGTTTGGCTGAGGCCTGCAGCTGCCTACCTGGTAAGTAATTCAAAAAATTAAGTAGGGAGCACAAGAGCCAGCTTACTGCCAAAGTAATGCCCAACAGATCTACAGAAGGCTAAAATGCCTCGAAGTTCACCAAGCAATCGGGATGTGCTGCCGGAAGAAGTCATACAAGGGAAAGCTATGACTTTGATCGGTAATGCAGACATTATTGGCGCTTGACTCAGATGACAAAGGAAGAGAGTGAGAGTCAATGCCAATACCCATGCATTGCAATAAATGCAGGAAAAAACTTTAGCAGGCTTACCTGATGAAGCAAGGTAGGAAGACCAATTCTCACATTCTGAGACGATAATCATTCATGATAACCTCACCTCGTACTTGTTCCAATTGCTTGAAATGCATTCCATTTGTGTCTTTGAAATAGCTTGGTTAATGTAGTTTACATTTCCAGCCTGCTCCAGAAAGTTGTTTTTTTTTCCACACACTGTGTTACATACAATTACCATACCCAAAGCTTCACATGAAATCTACCTGGTTTGTGCAAACACATGCCATTACAACTACAGTGGGCTGCATGTTAACATTTACCTCAGGGTAATTCTTAACTTGTGTATTTTTTCTTAAGGAGAAGACAGTCGTAATGCCAGTCAGAGAACTACATCAAATGATGAACCTTAAAACAATTTTCCTTCAGTCCTTATGATGAAATACTGCTCCACGTTTGGGGGAGTGAGGCAGTAGCAGTTGTTGGAGAAAGGGAAGTGCTGTATACAGGTTTATGATGACAGTTTGCATCTCTTCCTTCTCGCCTTCCTGCTCTCTGTGATATTTGTTTTCTCAAAAGGTATATCGCAAAATACTTGTATTACTACTCTGTTAAAATGAAATGCAATATTTGGTCTTCTCTCCTTATTCTAACGCTCTTCCTCTTTTCATCCTTTAGCTGTGCCAGAAGAAGCAAAAACAGGAATTTGTCGCTCTGTTTCTGCAAAACATATCATCAATAGACAATAGGTGCAGGAGCAGGCCATTTGGCCCTTCGAGCCAGCACCGCCATTCAATGTGATCATGGCTGATCATCCTCAATCAGTACCCCGTTCCTGCCTTCTCCCCATATCCCCTGACTCCGCTATTTTAAGAGCCCTATCTAGCTCTCTCTTGAAAGCATCCAGAGAACCTGCCTCCACCGTCCTCTGAGGCAGAGAATTCCACAGGCTCACCACTCTCTGTGAGAAAAAGGGTATTCCTCGCCTCCGTTCTAAATGGTTTACTCCTTATTCATAAACTGTGGTCCCTGGTTCTGGACTCCCCCAACACCGGGAACACGTTTCCTGCCTCTAGTGTGTCCAAGCCCTTAACAATCTTATATGTTTCAATGAGATTCCCTCTCATCCTTCTAAACTCCAGTGTGTACAAGCCCAGCTGCTCCTTTCTCTCAGCATATGAGAGTCCCACCATCCCGTGAGTTAACCTTGTAGACCTACGCTGCACTCCCTCAATAGCAAGAATGTTCTTCCTCAAATTAGGGGAGCAAAACTGCACACAATACTCCAGGTGTGGTCTCACTAGGGCTCTGTACAATAGCAGAAGGACATCTTTGCTCCTATATTCGATTCCTCTTGTTATAAAGGCCAACATGCCATTTGCTTTCTTCACTGCCTGCTGTACCTGTATGCTTACTTTCATAGACTGATGTACAAGGACCCCAGATCCTGTTGTACTTCTCCTTTTCCCAACTTGACGCCATTTAGATAGTAATCTGCCTTCCTGCTTTTGCTACCAAAGTGGATAACCTCACATTTATCTGCATTAAACTTCATCTGTCATGCATCTGCCCACTCCCCCAACCTGTCCAAGTCACCCTGCATTCTCATAGCATCCTCCTCACAGTTCACACTGCCACCCAGCTTGGTGTCATCTGCAAATTTGCTAATGTTATTTTGAATCCCTTCATCCAAATCATTGATGTATATTGTAAATAGCTGCGGTCCCAGCACCGAACCTTGCAGTACCCCACTAGTCACATTCTGAAAGGGACCCGTTAATCCCTACTCTTTGTTTCCTGTCTGCCAACCACTTCTCTATCCCCCAACACCATGTGCCCTAATTTTGCCCACTAATCTCCTATGTGGGACCTTATCAAATCAAGCTCTCTTTGGGGACACAAGGAACTGCAGATGCTGGAATATTGAGCAAAACACAAAGTGCTGGAATAATTTAGTGGGCTAGGCAGCTGTGGAGGGAATGGATAGATAACTTCCTCAATCAGAAGAAAGGTGCCGACCTGAAACGTCGTCTGCCAATTCCTTCCATGGATAGAGCCTGGTCTTCTGGGTTAATTCAGCACTTTGTGTGATGATCACTCACTCTTTGCAGGAGTGCATTGGATGACATATAGTGTAGCTAGTGGTAACACATAAAGAGGAACAGACTGGATGTTGAAGGTAAATTACAGGTAGCTGGAGAGCTTGGTTACTAATTTTAAGAGATGAACAAGACCGTCAATGATATATGCAGGCATTGATAGCAATGTCAAACGGTGTACTGTACATGGATTGTGTGGAGAGTTCCCCCAAAACCAAATATATAGTACAATACTCGATAACAGTGCATTATTCCTGTCCTTTCTGGATCATGGCCACTCCATGGTTACAGTAGAAACTTCCAGGAAAAAGCCATGAAAGTTGTTGAGCTTCATCTTCTGATGTTGAGAAGGCATTCTGAGAAAAGGCAAGGTACTAGTATAGATAGTGTGTGTAGGAAGGAACTACAGATGCTGGTTTAAATTGAAGATAGACACAAAATGTTTGAGTAACTCAGCAGGGCAGGCAGTATCTCTATAGACAATAGGTGCAGGAGGAGTTAGCCATTCAGCCCTTAGAGCCAGCACCGCCATTCAATATGATCATGGATGATCATCCCCAATCAGTACCCCGTTCCTGCCTTTTCCCCATATCCCCTGACTCCGCTATCTTTAAGAGCCCTATCCACCTCTCTCTTGAAAGCATCCAGACAACCTGCCTCCACCGCCCTCTGAGGCAGAGAATTCCACACACTCACAACTCTCTGTGAGAAAAAGTGTTTCCTCGTCTCCGATCTGAATGGTTTACCCCTTATTCTTAAACTGCGGCCCCTGGTTCTGGACTCCCCCAACATCGGGAACATGTTTCCTGCCTCCAGCATGTCCAAACCCTTAACAATCTTATATGTTTCAATAAAATCCCCTCTCAGCCATCTAAACTCCAGAGTGTACAAGCCCAGCTGCTCCATTCTCTTGAAGGAATGGGCGACGTTTCAGACTGAAGAAGGGTCTCGACCCAAAACGTCACGCATTCCTTCTCATCAGAGATGCTGCCTTTCCCGCTGAGTTACTCCAGCATTTTGTCTAGTTTGGATAGTGTGCTGTTGATACATTAAAAGAATTATGATGTCAAATGTCACGGGTTGCTCTCATCTAAACTGGTATTATTAAGTCAAATTTACTGCAGAAAAATGGCCATGTGGAGAAGATAAATAAAATAATGGCCATATGACATTGTCATGTGGTTGTACTATAACAAGAGGCCAGTACAAGTGAGTTCTATGGCAGCTTGTTACAATACTTGGACATGTGCTAAATGAATACTAAGATGGGCTGTCTAATGGAAATAAAAACATAAGGCCCAATTTATAGCAGGTCAGTCTGCAGACTATGCTTCGAGCAGATGAAGACAACTCGGACTAGGACTTCACATGTGATGCAAGGCACCAAGAGGAATTATGGTGGTATTGTGTCCCAGCACACCATTACTGGAATACCACTAAGCCAGAAATTCAACAGCAGGAACTTTTATCTGTTCAGCAAAGAAAGGTGACACTGCCATAAATCCTCAGGTTTATTTTAATTGCCATTTAAATAATTTGGACAAGTGGACTGCAATTCAGTGGATTCCCCAAGGTGCCCCTCAGTTGGTATTGGTTTATTATTGTCATGTGTATTGAGATACAGTGAAATACGTTTGTTTACATACAAGGTATATCCAATTAAATTGGATATGAGGCACGAATACAATCAAGCCATACACAAGTACAACAAGTAGAGTAAAGAAAATAATATCAGAATGCAGCCTATAGTTTTTCAGCAATGTAGCATTGCAGTTCCAGAGAAAAGATCCAAACTCTGGAATGAGGTAGGTTGGAAGATTTGGACCACACCCTTGCTTATGGGAGGACCATTCAGACGTCTAATAACAGAGGGGAAGAAGCTGTTCCTATGTCTGGTGACATGGTACCTGCTTACAAGCTTCTATATTTCCTGTGCAATGGAAATGGGGAGCAAGGGAATGAGCGGGATGAAAAGGGTACGGATTATGTTGGCTGTTTTACCAAGGTGGGGTAAAGTGTAGATGGAGTCGACGGTGAGGAGTTTAATCTGTGTGATAGACTCTCTGCAATTTTGCGGTCTTGGGCAGAGCAGATCCCAAACCGAGCTATGATGCCACCCAATAGTGTAACTGTAGAAGTTCGCAAGTGTTGTGATATTTTAAAAAGTGGCACGAAATTGGGACTTCACCCTCTTGCTCTGATTAAGGGAACCTGATTAGAGACTCTTAATTGACAAATGAAGAATTAAAATTTAAAAAAACCCTACCCATCTAAAAGTTTAAAAAGTGGCATATTTTGTTTCATTTGTTTGCAGCTCTTATCAGGCTTCCATTAGTTCTGTTGGGATGCACTGAGCACAACATGTCTTTGGGCTGTAGCCTTCACTGCAGTTGCTTCTGCCCTTCTTTTCCATTTTGGTTTCCTTGGTGTCCTTGAATCTTGCAGGTGATCTGAAGCACACCCCCACAAGCCTTGAGTAAAACATAACATGCTGGAAACACTCAGCAGGCAGGCAACAACTGTAGAAAGAGAAACAGTACTGGACCTGAAACATGAACTATTTTTCTCCCTACAGACACTGCATACATAACCGTTTGAATGTTTCCAGCAATTTTTTTAAAATTCAGATTTCCAGCATTTGTGATATTTTTAATTTTCACATGTTGGGTCTCTTCCTGGCTGTTTTACCATCTATTTGCATATCAATATTATCATCGAAAGCAAATCTTCACCATTCCAGTGATGTATTCATTGATTGCCCTCTGTAAACCTCTGTGCCATTGCAATCTTCGGAGGGTGCTCAGAAATCAAGAAGGTCCAGCTGATAGACACTGAGAATCTGACAAGAGACCGCTTTTCACGGGTCACACATTGTTAACTAAAATGCTGAGAAATTCATCCTCTGTCAGATTCATTCCACAATAATAATTGTCATGCATTTGTGCAGCTTTTCGTTTTTGGCACTGACCAGGGATCAATCTTTATGAATGGGAATGTGGGCCAAATCTGTGAGTTCCCAGACAATGGGAAACTATCTACTCTGCGCTATATTGCTGGTATTACTAAGCCGCCTGTAATTTGCTTAAGTACATCTGTGAGCAGCTGTTTTGCTAACATTGCATATGTTCCTGGTTGCAGCCTACAATGAGTCTGCACATTGAAATTAAATGTGTCTTTATAAGCACCGTGGGTGCAGCCCATAGAGCTGCTCCCACACAGCTCCAGTGGCTCGGGTTCAATCTTTACCTCCGGTGCCATATGGTTTGCATGTTCTCCCTGTGACTCCATGGGTTTCCTCCAGGTGCTCTGGTTTCCGACCACATCCCAAAAGGTTGGTTGGCAGGCCCTATTGTGTAGTTGAATGGCAGTACCTATGTGGATTTGATGGGACTGCAGAGAGAATAAAATAGGATTAGTGAAGGATTAGTGTAAATGGATGCCAAATGTTTGGTGCGGACTCAGTGGATGAAAGAATCTGTTTTTACATTGACTGACTCTGTGCCTCTTTTGTTCATTGTTACTCAGCCAAAGGTAGCTGGAATTTCTTGTGCTTGCTTTGAGCGTACCATTGGGTAGGTGGCATGCGCTCAGCCCAGCATCCTTCCATTGCTTATCCTTCTCTTCCAAGAGTGAAAGGTAATGAGGAGCTCCTACATAATAACTGTTAGATATATTTTTCCTATCATCCACAATAATCATGCAGAGCAGATCACTGGCCCTTTAAAGAGCACACTCAATTTCCACTTATTTAGTTGTCAGGAAGTATGTGAGAACAATTTGTAGTCCCCCACAACACAGAATTAAGGGAGAAGGTAAAGTAGTTGACAGCAATATAAACAATCAGAAGAAATCTTTCATTCTCTTAATCTTCTATGACACCTGGTAACTCAAGATGTGTATAAAACTGGGAAGATGATAAATTAGAATTGAGTGATCACATTAGCACTAATTCCTTGGTATGAAAAATGATTAGCAGATGGACAGGCTAATTTCAAGAATATCAGCAGAAAATGGGTCGGGTACAAAATTAGGTAAATGTACCGTATAATGAATCTGTATATCATTCCACTCTGTAACCTGCCACAGAACAGAAAAAATGAGGTGAATGGTCAACTATTGGAGCAATGTGTGATTGTATTTTAAAAGCGGTGCATAAATATGGTAATTCAGTCTACTTAATTGAACATCCATGTTTTTTTTTTTAACCCTTACAGATTACTTTCAATGCAGAGAGGATATATATTTGTTTTTATCTGGGAGAACAAAGCATACAACCCGGCATTTTTTGAAATGGAGTAATATCCTGCTTAGGATTTAAGCGGCTGGATTGGCAGATTTTATGGATTCATTGATGCTATTCCAATTAATATTTGAACACTTAACTCTCTTTGCTTAGATGTTATACTGTAATATAACACATTTTCCAGCGAGCAGAGTAAATTAAAAGGAAACATTATGCTCACATTATTTGTCAAGGGTAGAATTGGGAATAGATTTTAATGACCATGGCCCCGAGCATTTGTAGATCGCTGGGCTGGTGTGATATTAGGAGGCCTTGACACTGAGCTGGCTGCCAAACTGGCAAGACCAGGGATGGGAGGAGTGATCTTCACACGTTGGGAAACATACAGTATCGGTGTGGACCTTGGAGGAGATTAGTTTAGTTTAGAGATAAAGCGCGGAAACAGGCCCTTCGGCCGACCGAGTCAGTGCGATCAGCGATCCCCGCACACCAACACTATCCTACACACAATAGGGACAATTTACAATTCTACCAAGCCAATTAGTCTACAAACCTGTACATCTTTGGAGTGTGAGAGGAAACTGGAGCACCCGGAGAAAACCCACACAGGCCATGGGGAGAATGACAAACTCCGTACAGACAGCATCTGTACACATTTTTTCACACAGAGTGGTGGGTGTATGGTGAACAAGCTGCCAGATGAAGTACTTGAGTCTAGGACTATCCCAACATTTAAGAAACAGTTAGACAGGTACATGGATAGGACAGGTTTGGAGGGATATGGACCAAGCACAGGCAGGTGGGACTAGTGTAGCGGAGATATGTTGGCCGGTGCGGACAAGTTGGGCCGAAGAGCCTGTTTCCACACTCTACCACTATGACCCATAGCCAGGATTGAACGCGGGTCTCTGGCACTGTAAGGCAGCCATTCTACCGCTGCGCCACCAGGCCGCACCGTTCTTCATAACCAAAGAACAATAATTTGTATTTCAGATTCCATTCTTCAGCCGTGGGTTAAAGAAGAAGGAAGAACATTCAGTTCGCTGAAATACAAATAAATTAAGCCCCATGCTTCACCTCAGTTCTCAGAAGGTATGCAACATTATAAGTCAGGAACATAGCTCTTACTCCAGAGAAAAGATCAGTGATTGGGGTTTTACCAAGGATTGAGTTTAGCTGCTACTGCTCTTCCAGGTTCCAACTGAAAAATCTTAAGGAAAAAAAAACGTACCCTTTTGGATCTCTTATCACACCACCTCCACTTTGTTGGACCAATTGCAAATGATTGCTTCACAGGTGGGCATCATTGTTAAAATTTCAGCCTCAAACTAATCAAGGCAGAGAAACACACAGAGGTCTGAGACTGTCAGATCCCAGTGACATAATGACAGGTAAGAATTGGTAGTGATTTCTACTGTTCTCTCAGCTGGTGTCCATTGGGTGGGCAGTGTTATATTTTGCCTCTAATTTATTTTGCATGTAGAAAAGACTAAATATGGTCATGAATAATCAAATGGTTTAATGTGGACAGTGAGTGAGCAAAGGATCACAGAACACATGCACAAAATTCTCATACGTTGAAATCCATATTACAAAATCTCTGATCTTGACCACTTTTGGCCCACGGTGCTGCGATATCCGACAGGACGCTGCCACCTATGGCCATCATTTTTGGCCACCTCGCTCAGAGCCCCCCTCTGCCTTACAGGTGCAGAGGATATTTACTATCGATGACAAATCAGAGAGATATTAATGTTTTTTAAAAATTCACCATTCTCTCTGCTGCACCTGCGGGAGGGACTATAAAACCAGGAAGTGGTGTGCCTCACTCACTCTCGGCAAGATGGATGAAGCCAAAGGTCACGTCACTCTGAATAACACTGAACAAATGTCTACACAACTGTGAGTACCCTTAATGTGGTTTGAAAATGAACATATGGTTTGTTTGAAGTAAAAAGGCACTGCCTGCAAATGGTTGTTTGGGTGTTGTGGCTTGAAGTTGAAAGGCACTACTTACTGCAAATGGTGGGTTGGGAGATTTGGTTTAAAGTTGAAAGGCACTACTTACTGCAAATGATGGCTTGGGTACTTTGGCTAGAAGTTGAATTGCACTATTTACTGCAAATGGTAGCTTGGGAGCTTTGGCTTGAAGTTTAAAAAAAATCACCATTCTCTCTGCTGCACCTGCTGGAGGGAGGAGGAGGGACTATAAAACCAGGAAGTGGTGTGCCTCACAGTCTCTGCAAGATGGATGAAGCCAAGGGTCACGTCTCTCTGAGCTTTGAATAACACTGAACAAATGTCTACACAACTGTGAGTACCCTTAATGAGGTTAGAAAATGAAAATATTGTTTTATTTGACGTTGAAAGGCACTACTTACTGCAAATGGTGGGTTGGGAGCTTTGGTTTGCAGTTGAAAGGCACTACCTACTGCAAATGGTGGCGGGAGCTTTGGCTGGAAGTTGAAAGGCACTACTTACTGCAAATGGTGGCTTGGGTGTTTTGGCTTGAAGTTGAAAGGCACTACTTACTGCAAATGGTGGCATGAAGTTGAAAGGCACTACTTACTACAAATGGTGGCTTGGGAACTTTGGTTTAAAGTTGAAAGGCTCTACTTACTGCAAATGGTGGCTTGGCAGCTTTGGCTTGAAGTTTAAAAAAAAATCACCATTCTCTCTGCTGCACCTGCTGGAGGGAGGGGGAGGGACTATAAAACCAGGAAGTAGTGTGCCTCACAGTCTCTGCAAGATGGATGAAGCTAAGGGTCACGTCTCTATGAGCTCTGAATAACACTGAACAAATGTCTACACAACTGTGAGTACCCTTAATGTGGTTTGAAAATGAAAATATGGTTTGTTTGATGTAAAAAGGCACTGCCTGTAAATGGTTGTTTGGGTGCTTTGGCTTGAAGTTGAAAGGCACAACTTACTGTAAATGGTGGCTTGGGTGCTTTGACTTGAATTTGAAAGGCACTACTTTCTGCAAATGGTGGCTTGGGTGCTTTGGCTTGAAGTTGAAAGGCACTATTTACTACAAATGGTGGCTTGGGTGCTTTGGCTTGAAGTTGAAAGGCACTATTTACTGCAAATGGTGGCATGAAGTTGAAATGCACTACTTACTGCAAATGGTGGCTTGGGTGCCTTGGCTTGAAGTTAAAAGGCACTACTACAAATGCACTTACTTCCTGTTTGCTCTGTATATTCATTTTAGATAAAACGCTATCACTTACGGCTGTGATTTTTGGCCATCTTACTCAGTCTCCCCTCCGCTGAGCAGGTGCAGAGAATTCTTCCCATCAATGAAAAATAAAAGTTATTAGTGTTTAAAGGAGGGAGAGGGGTTATAAAACCCAGTGTGGGTGTGGCTCAGTCTCTGCATGATGGGGGAGGGAGAGGTCATGAATCTGGCTGATCTGTGAATCAACTGAACACACTGAATGTCTACTGAACTGTGAGTTTGGTGTTTTGTGTGGTTTTATGGTGGTTTCACCCAGCATGAAATGGTATGAACCTACATTTGAATTTGGTGGCCTTGGATCCAGCTTGAAGTGGTATGAAACTGCACTTGAATTCGGTGGGCTTGCACCTTGCTTGAAGTGGTTGGAAACTGCATTTGAATTCGGTGGCCTTGCACCCTGCTTAAAATGGTAGGAACATGGATTTGAATTTGGTGGCCTTGCACCCTGCTTGAAATGGTAGGAACATTGATTTGAATTTGGTGGCCTTGCACCCTACTTGAAATGGAATTTCAAGGAATAGTCATGAGTCAACAGCCAGCCCACCAGCCGTGAGTGAGCTGCCAGCAGATCGGGCTTGAGGGACTGAGCTGCCACCACAAGAACCTATACCAGCACTCCAGAAAGCCCCCCCACTGGCCACCAATATTGGAATTGGTGGAGAGGTGGAATATAGCATTGGGGGACCAGCCCTCCCGCGTGAACATGGGACCCAACGGGTCCCACTTAGTCTAGTCTCTTATAAAATCTTGAGAGGCATAGATAAGGTGCATTGCCCAGTGTTTTCCCAGGGGAGTCTAAAATTAGATGGCATAAGTTAAAGGTGATTGGAGAAAGATTTTAAAGGAAGCTGAGGGGCAACTTTTTCCATAGAGAGTGGTGCCTATATGGAATGAGCTGCCAGAGGAAATGGTCAAGGTGACATTTAAAAGACACTTAGACAGACACATAGATAGAAAAAGTTTGAAATGATATGTGTCAGGCAAGAGGAACGAGGTTGAATAGGCAACTTGGTCAGCAAGGAAAAAGTTGGCCGATGGGCCAGGTTCCATGCTGTATCGCTCCATGACACTATGTCTCTAATGTTACCTGTTCCCTTAATGGTGAACAACAGACCGTGGTCTTGGATATGAGAGTTGATTCAAAGTTTATTGGTGTCTTTAATAGTGAACTTTTAATCAGTATCACTTAATAAAGGCACTTCAGGTGACAGCAAGCATTATAGCTAGAACGTGCTGTAAACAATTTTTTTTAGTCCAACCAATAAGACCAAAATGATGTGAACTGGTCAAACAATTCATAACTATTTGTTAAAGTATGGTATATGCAAAGAAGAGCTGCATTTCCTTGAACAACAATAGTAAAGACGAATTTGGAAAAGACTAACTGATTTTTCCAATTGTTCTACAGACTTCTGTATGTTGAAATTACCTTGGTTTTGGAGTTATAACAGCATTGTGCTCCATCCAACCACTGTTTTTTGGGAATCTTACAAATAGCATGGGCTGCGAGCAGCATTATTAGGGTTCTCTATCTAACGCAGAAACTGTGGCCAGCTTCAGTGTGGTATTACACTGCTGGTCAACTGCAAGATCTTGCAGCCGCCAGCATTCAGCACAGCAGTAATGAGCCTGGCAGTTGGTTCTTAGAGTGGCCTATGCTAAACAAGAAGCCTTCTCTGAGTACTGGCTAAAGAAATGGTGCTACTAAGGTGGAAGCTGGTGGTGGGGAGGTGGGAAAGTGCCTCATGTGACCAGAGGGACCTGGGCAGGCTGGTGAAGAACAGTGCCTGCAAGAAGCATCTTTGATTTGTGACAGGAACCAAAAGAACCCTTCATGGTTACAGACAAGAGTTTTGGCAGGACATTGCCAGAGAGGTCTCCAAGGAATAATACTGCACGTGAGCCTGCTCTTTGGGAAAGCCTACAATATATTTTAATCTGTGTACCTAACTGCTCCTGAATGATAAGCAAATGACAACAATCTTTCATCAGAACAGTTAGTTTGAAAATCATATTGGAGATGAATATTGCATGTTCAATCATTGTTGACATTATCTGGAAAAGTTGTATTTTGGAAAAGATGCTGGCACAAAATAAAGTATTTCGAAAAGTCTGGAATCAAATTTCTCAATGAGTGTTAAAATATTGCAGAAATGTGTGCAAAATTATTGTTCAATTGATTTTCGACTGTATCGCACCATTTTCTTTGGAGACGTGCAAAGGAAGTTACAGCAATGAAGTTGTAATAAAACGAGTCCCCGTTCAATCGGAGATCTGAAAGTGGTGTAAATCTCATAAACTACAATAAACTACCAATCATCAGAAAATCCCTCTCCTCAAACTAGTCTGGGCGATTATATTACCTGTGACTGTGTTGAATATAACCACTGCATAGAAAAATGGATTTTATCCCCATGGAGTAACAGACTCTGCTCTCTCTTGAAGATGCACACTGAATGATTATTCACTGTCCCAGTTGAAAATCCAGTGCATTTGTCGACTATTCAAGAAGAAGTGAAGGAACATTCAGTTGGCTTGGTTCAGTTTGGCGCATACATGCCACTGTGTCAAAAGGTCTTGGGCTCCAGAGACTTGAAAATAAATATTAGACTGACACTCCAGTGTAATGTTGAACGTGAATGTACTATCACAGGTGCCTTATTTCATATTAAATGTTCCGTTGAAAGGTGAATATGAAGTGTCTGTTGCCTTTGTGGTGGCGTAACGTTAGCGTGGCTGCCAGCGCCGGAGACCCGGGTTCGATCCTGACAATGGTAGCTGTCTCTATGGAGATTGCACATTCCCCGTGACAGTGTGGGTTTTCACCGGGTGCTCCGGTTCCCTTCCACACTCCAAAGACGGACAGGTCTGTAAGTTGATCGGCTTTGGTAAAAGATTGTAAATTGGCCCTAATGTGTTGGATAGTGAGAGTGTACGGGGATTGCTGGTCAGCGCAGACTTTGTGGGCTGACGGGCCAGTTTCCGCACTGTATCTCGGAAACTAATATCACCAGTCATTGTTGCACTGCTGTTTGTGGCTGCTTGCTGTGTCCAAATTGGCTGCCACATTTCCTATATTATAATGGTAATTATGCCTTATGCAAGTAATCTACTGGGTGTAAAACACTCTAATAGTTCCTGAGGTCATGAAGGGCACTATATTTCTTGAGAATTATCTCATCTGGCTCTATCCTTAAATTAACTTGTAAGTAGGACCCCAGGTCCTCCATGGCTACTCAATTTTATGTAAAAGACTGCAATTCAGAATTGATTACTTGTGATATCCTGATGGAGATGATAAGGCATTATAAGTTCATGGTTTCATTGTGACCCTGGCAAATTGTTCAGATTGATGATATCAACAATATCTCTGCTCAGATTTCAAGTTCATATTGCTATCAACAAACTGGGGTTTGTCTATGTTTCCTCTGTTTCGAAAAATCCTAGGATTCATCACCTTTCATGTGAAAGTTCTTCACAACCTCAATACATTCTATTCAAGCTTACTTCATAGGTAAACTCCTCTAAATACATTAACAGACCAGATTGTGCGAGGGTAATAGGTTGACCATCAATGGGGTTTTTTCCCCAAGATCAATCAAACTCTTAGAAGTCAACAACAGTTTTATCTTTTTGGAAGAGACTGTTCAAGGTCCCTTCGAAGCTGGACCTGGAACATTGCATTGTGGAAGCAAGAATAGGACATCCCGTTATTTCAACTTCCCACCTTTTATCTAGATTGTTGCAGAAGGTATCTAGGATTCATTTTACTGTTATATCTTCATATACTTTGTGACCTTTACCTTGTGAGAATTTTGATCTCGGTGCACGTAGTGAGAATTGATTCAGTAATTGGAGGCTTTTGGAAAAGAGGGTCCCTGATTTTCACCATTCTTTTCTATTCCCAGTTTCAGTCTTCAATGGCTGGCCTGTAGTCTTAAGGTCACACTATTGATGTCTCACCAAGTTCATCTACTTCCTCTAGAAGTTGCCTCTAGAATTGATGAACTCTGATGAAAAATGAATGATGTGAAATGTTAGCTCTGTTCCGTTTTTGTTCATGGTCTGTCAACCTGCTGAATAGTAACCATATAACCATATAACAATTACAGCACGGAAACAGGCCATCTCGGCCCTTCTAGTCTGTGCCGAACATTTATTCTCCCCTAGTCCCAACTACCTGCACTCAGACCATAACCCTCCATTCCTTTCCCGTCCATATAACTATCCAATTTATTTTTAAATGATAAAATCGAACCTGCCTCCACCACCTCCACTGGAAGCTCATTCCACACAGCTACCACTCTCTGAGTAAAGAAGTTCCCCCTCATGTTACCCCTAAACTTCCGTCCCTTAATTCTCAAGTCATGTCCTCTTGTTTGAATCTTCCCTACTCTCAGTGGGAAAAGCTTATCCACGTCAACTCTGTCTATCCCTCTCACCATTCCAAAGACCTCTATCAAGTCCCCCCTCAACCTTCTGCGCTCCAAAGAATAAAGACCTAACTTGTTCAACCTTTCTCTGTAACCCAGTTGCTGAAACCCAGGCAACATTCTAGTAAATCTCCTCTGTACTCTCTCTATTTTGTTGACATCCTTCCTATAATTAGGCGACCAAAATTGTACACCATACTCCAGAATTGGCCTCACCAATGCCTTGTACAATTTTAAACATTACATCCCAACAGAATAGTGTTGGCATTTACTGTTGGATTGGAAACATGCTCCATATCTGGCTTTTTTATCTGGCTCTCTTCCCATGTCTGGCATTTACAAGCAATCTAAAGCGTTTGACCATGAATTTACTCTTATCGAGCCCATTAACTCATATTTCCTGTGCTTTCAAAAGTTCAATCGACCTTGAATTGTCTTTACGGATTCAAATCACTCAACGTTGTTCTTCACTCTATCCTATTTTTTCTATGTTGCCTCAATCAGTCCTGTAGTCTTCTTCTGTCCTGTAATTTTGGCCATGTGCACAGCTTCAATTTTAATCTTTCACCATCAGAACATGTGAAGTGGAATAAGAAGCCCACATTTCACAAAATCATTACTGATCTTCTTCAACTTAATTTCACTCAACCTCAATCTTTTCTCATTGTCCAAAAATCTATTGATCTTTTAGTAGGTTCAACAATTAAATGTCGATTTTCCTCTGTTTCAAAAATTCCTAGGATTCATCACCTTTCATGTGAAAGTTCCTCATTACCCCAATCCTAAATACATTCTACTCAAGCTTACTTCATCGACAGCCCTCTTATCGCAATAATTTGTTACACTACATCCAAGGTAGGCATATCCTTCTTGAGATAAGGAAACCAATCCTCTGCATAGGAATAACTGTGTACAACACTTCCAATGTTACATTAGCCTTTTAACAACAAGGTTATTCACCAACAATTAACGATTGCTTGTTAATATCCTGTGATTTTTGTATAAGCACGACTAAGGCAGGTACGGGATACTGAGTTGGATGATCAGCCATGATCATATTGAATGGCGGTGCAGGCTCGAAGGGCCAAATGGCCTACTCCTGCACCTAATTTCTATGTTTCTATGTTTCGATCACTCTGAGACCCAGGGTTCGATCATAACCTTGGATGTTATCTGTGTAAAGTCTGCATGTCTTCTGTGATTCCATGGGTTTCTCCTGGGTACTCGGGTTTCTTGAATACCAATGTTACATTTGATATTTTTCAATACACTGAGGCCATTCTAAAATCCAGACAGCCAACCATTGATATTTAGATACATTATGTTATCTAGAAATGTTTCTTGATTGACATGAAGTTCTTCATCTTTATTGTGTCTTATTTCCACTTTGTTATCTATAAAGCATTTCTATCCTCTTTAGTGTGGATAGATGTAAGTAAAGCAATTACATTCTCCTCTTGAGTATCCAATCTCACCCTCTCAGGTAGCCATTAAAATTTAGTTAAGATCTACCCTCATAAGCATATGTATTACGGCCAGATTTTGTTTCATAGTTATCCTGTGAAGAACTGTGGGGTGCTATATTTCTTTGGAGGTCTATATAAATAAAAGTTGTTTCCTTGCTTTACTTTATAACCTCTGATTCGAGCGTCCCAACCTTCTACATTCAAGGCATTTAAGCCATGGTTCTGCAAATGTTTTTTATTAATTCATATTTTTATCCAAACACTTAAATAGAATTTTGACTTGATCTCCTTACAGAAATTGTGTAGAATGATTCCAGTTCCACCTGAAACGCCTGAAACAAAGTGATTTCAGAAGTTATCAGGATTCATTTCAGAAGTTCTATGGATTCATTTTAAACCTATACCATTGCTCTCTGGCATGAGGTAACTTAAACAATGGTCATTAAGCATATCGCTACAAGCTTTACTGGCACAGAAACAGGATTGCCAATCTCCCATCTGCCCATCTTCAAAGGAGTACTTCCCTCTGCACCCAATTCCCTGCATACCTTCATTGATCACATAGCCATGACCACCAAATGGAAGCTCTCGGTTCATTAGCTGCATTGTAACAAGGCCAACTATATTCAGCTTTGGTTTGGCCAGAAGTTAGTGAAATTTCAGCTTGTCATACATGATTTAAAGTCATATACTAGGCCAATGATTGGCAAATATCTAAAGGGGAAATTGGCATAGAAATTGATCACACCTCTCGTTGTGATTAGGATGGCAACAAGAGAGTAACATCGTGACCTTCTCATTCATTAACATGCTAATCTAATAAGTTGCACTCTCCGTATGATGGGATACACATTTTAGTCGAGCTCTGTAACTATGTTGTAATTTTTTTTGTAAAACACCTTCTCTCATTTGGATAGATTCATCGCGGCATGAAAAGAAAGAAAGCAAGTGCCCCACGCCAGGATGTGATGGAACTGGACACGTCACAGGCCTTTATCCTCACCATCGTAGTCTGTCAGGCTGTCCACACAAAGACAGGGTTCCTCCAGAAAGTAAGTGAACAGCAAGTTCAAATCGCAAAGGTAAACGTACTTGTAATTACCTAAAATATGCAGCTTGCCATATCTCTCGACGGAATGTATTTTCTATCAGTTTTGGTGCAATACCGACACATCACCAAGGTGTACCATGGGGGGAGGGGAATGGAGGGAGGGAGAGGTGGAACGCAAATGATGATTCATGTCAGTTAATCGACATACTATTTTATATTCATTCCAATTGACTTACATGGGTAACAAAATCTGTCATAGTGTCAGCCAAGCTGCCATAGTGTCAGCCAAGTTCTGAACAATTCTGCACTGCTGGCAATTCCAGTTTCACTTTATACAACTTCTCTCTTGTAATCAATAGATATGTAAACAACTGAAGGAAATGACACAGATGAATATCAAGCTTGTTGCAGTGCTAAAGTATCTTAAACAAAAATGATTTATGGAAGGATACATCAGTAAATGTATAATGTGCGCATGTTGCATTATTAACACACTATACATAAGGCAATCTGCTTTGAAGAATGATGTTTTCAATTTTGGGGGTGTAAAATGGCAATGGTGAATCACTAATCTCTGGTATGCCTTGTCCAATTTTCCTTTCCATTGAAGTCAGTGGAGAGCAGAATTAGACAACTTGTAAAACAGACTGTTGCGTATTTGCTACCTCCTAACTTTATCAATCAGTGTTTTGTCAAGTGGTGTAACTGCAATTGGAAATTTTCAAGAAGTTCATGGAGTAACTGACCAATCCAAAAATAGTGAGGAAAGATTTCTTGGTGATATTTTTGCCATGAGAAGTTGAGAATTTCTTCACAGTATGAATGAGGCTGGACCAGGCTTGTGCCCACCACTGAAGCTTATGTTCACTCGTTCTCTCCACTGCCTTTCATCCATAACAGATCTGTGGATTGACATTGTTTTTTCCACAGTGAAGTACATGGCAAAACTTACTGAATAGTGAAACGCCTGGATAGAATGAATGTGGAGAGGATGTTTCCACTGGTGGGTGAGTCTAGGACCAGAGGCTATAGCCTCAGAATGAAAGGATGTACCTTTAGAAAGGAGATGATAATTTCTTTAGTCAGTGGGTGGTAAATCTGCGGAATTCATTGCTACAGACAGCTGTGGAGGCCGAGTCAGTGGATATTTTTAAGGCAGAGATTGACTGATTTTTGATTAGTACAGGTGTCAGGGGGTTATGGATCGAAGGCAGGAGAATGGGGTTGAGGGGTTGCATTGTGAAGCAATTGGAAGGGGCAGAGGGGGGAGGGGATAAATGGATGTGGATCGAAGAGGCATAGAGAAGAAGGGGGGGGGGGGGGGGGGGGGGGGGGGGGTTGTTTGCAGGTGAGTTAACTAAAATTGGAGATTTCAATGTTCAAACCATTAGATTGAAAGCTAACCACGCAGAATATGAGGGGATGTTCCTCCCGATTGTGCATGGCATCACTCTGGCAAAGGAGGCGGTCCAGGGCAGAAAGATCAGTATGAGATTGGGAAGGGAAATGAACAGGGTAAGCAACTGTGGAATCCAGCAGGCCTTGGCAGATTGAGTGCATGTTTGGTGAAACGGCTACATAATCTATGCTTGGTCTCGTTGATGTAAAGAATACCACATCGGGAACACCAAATGACGCAAAGGTTTTGAAGGTTTTCAAATGTTAGATTAGGTTAGAAGAGGCGCACATGAACCTCTCTCTCATGTGGAAGGTCTACTGGGGTCCCTGGATAGATGTGATGGAGGAGGTGTAGGGACATGTGCTGCATCTCCTGCAATTTCAGGGAAAGGTACCTGGGGAGGGTAATTTCCCCTTCCACCCCATCCTCTTCCCATTTGTCTCCTTCCTCTCATGTTCCTTCCAACGGCTTCACAATGTGGACCACTTCTATTCTTATGTCCTTATCTAACACTGTATTTTCATCCCTGGCCAATTAAAAAAAAAACTCCCCTGTATCCACCTATCACTTGCCAGGCTTTGTCCTGCCCCTACCACTCTTTCAGCTTTCTAAACTACCGCATGGTACGTGGACAGGGTAGGTTTAGAGGGATGTGGGCCAAAAGCAGGCAGGTGGGACTTGTTTAGATGGGGCTTGATGTCAGTGTGAGCAAGTTGAGCCGAAGGCCCTGTTTCCCCAATGCATGACTCTATGACACATAGTTTTCTCTTTTCCTATTTTTCCATTGGAGCATTATTCATCAAATAGTGATTCGTATGCTGGTCGAGCGTGAAACTGTGTTGATCCCAGGTGTCACATGATCTATGCTGACCAACACACTGACACTTGCCCTTTGTCTCACCATGTGTTGATTTTTTTATCAACTTCAAATAGTTTTCAACTTCAGCTGTGGAAATGGGCAAACTACATATTTGATTCAGGGTTAAGTTAATAGAAAATACAATTGTTTTGAGTGCATAACTGTATCCCAGTACATCCAGACCCACTTTGCAACCCCTGGTTGAACAAAATTGGACATAGAAATAAATTAGAGTGGCTTGTATCAACTTAATGAACACTCCAATTAAAAAGTAGTTGCAAGAGCCAACTGGTGAAGATATGAGGCATTCAATCCTATCTGTTCTTTGTCGAAATTTAAGATGCAAAAGGGGAAAGCCTTGACTATTCCAAATCAGAAAAGACAGAAAAATAACAGCTCACTTAAAAGTATAAGCCCAGATTTTGATGTTTATTTTGAACAGAGTGGCTGGCAAGTCTGGAACTTCTGCTCATGTATAGTCTGATGCAGAAGTCTGGAATACTTTAAGGGCCTGTCCCACTTGGGCGTCAATTGCACGTCACGCAGATGGCATGCGAAGATTTTGTACATCTCAAAATCCTGGGGCGCCGCGCGCACCCGTTCGTCACTGCCTATGTCACCACGCACCATGTGTGAGAGTAATGTGCACCATGCAAGCATCACGTGCACGTCACAATGCGCACATTGTGCGTCGTGATGCGAAAATGATGCCACGTAAATGACGTGCTAATGACGCCCAAGTGGGACAGGCCCTTTACTCTTCAATAGCACAGGCACTGTGTTTCAATACACTCCGCTTCTGGGCAGGTCACGGAATTTACATAGGAATCGGCTTTCAGATCCTGTAGCTCGACTCAAAATGCTGGAGTAACTCGGATACTGTGCCAGGTTTAAACTGGCACAGTATTTGTTAGCTCATTGCTTGCGGTTATGATTGAAAATAGCCAAGAGGAAGAAAGGAAAGTTTATTTTTTAACTGTTTGTGAGGTTTATTGTGAATAAAATATTTTACTATGAATCAAATCTTGTCTTTTAGTTGAATTTACTAGTATTAAAAATAAAAGCTTTTAATTCTTTCACTAGAAACATTGATTAATTGTAACAGTTGGTAGAAGCAAGGACAGGACTTTGTTGGATAATGTCTGGTCCGGCCACATCACTTTAATATGAAGCCTTGACACTGAGCAGAGCATTATTTCTCCATTCCAGGATGCTGTGGACCAACAAGACAGGCCTCCCACAGCTGGCGTTGGCACAACCCAGGCCACACGGTTATTTAAAATTGGAGCAAGATTGAGCAAGAATACAAGTGCTCCTGCTTCATAATAAGAACAGTGAAGATATATTAGAAAAAGTTGCTTATTTGTGTTTTATTATAAATGGAAATAGATGATAGAATTGAGAAATTACTTGCAATCATTTCAGAAATTGAGAAAAATGAAACTATGCTTTCTACTGAAGCAATTAATGAACAAATAAAATACACAATAGTTCAAGTTCAAGTTCAAGTGGGTTTATTGTCATGTGTCCCTGATAGGACAATGAAATTTGTGCTTTGCTTCAGCACCCAGAACATAGTAGACATTTACTACAAAACAGATCAGTGTGTCCATAAACCATTATATAAATATAAACACATGAATAAATACACTGATAAAGTGCAAATAACAGATAATGGGTTATTAATGATCAGAGTTTTGTCCGAGCCAAGTTTAATAGCCTGATGGTCAATAATACTATAAATTAATAATCAGTAATACTTAGTCAGACTATAATAGCACAAAACGGAACTTTTCATATTGCAACCAAAATAAAGTCCATAATAGATCGTAGTTACTGAGATAGAGTTGTAGTCATTCAATATGGAGTTCGTGCTGATTGAATTTTACCCTATCGCTAATCATTTTAACCAGATTTATTCCATTGATTTGCATCTATTCCTATTTTTCCCTTTATTTATTATTCTCAAGTACTTCATTGCAATTAGGGATGTTGGGTTGTGTTGTCCATCTACCTGTCCCACAAATGATTTGGCTTCAGCATGAATGGAAGTATCCGGTCCAAACATTAATGCTACCTCGGCCATTCATCGAAATAAACATTTAACAGATGTTAGGTGATATTCAGGGTTAGGGAAAGTTCAATTATTCAGTAGACTTGAAGCCTAAATATATAGTTCATCACTATGTTCACTGGACTACTTTTGCAGATTTAATGGAAGTTGTTAACCCTTGTGAGAGCCTGTTGAAAGGTGCATCTCTAAGACTGATAATAATTTAAATAAAATTCTTCTTTGCATATTAAATCACCTGTTTAGCAAATTTCCTAGGGTATCTCTGGGGAGCACTAGGAGGTGGTGCTTTGTTAAGACTCTGAATTGCTCCGTTCTAATGTCATTGCTATGCATCTTATGATGCGTTTGTCCCTCATTGGCATGTTCCCTGTTGCCTCTTTAATCATCTTCATTTTCCGTTTGCTCATTTTGGGCACTGCATGTTGTTAGTGATCAATTACAATGCGTATCCATTGAAACCACCAAATGCTGTCACATCTAGTTCAATTTTTCCTGTATCCATGAGTCTTAAAACTCATCTCATCTAAGAATTTGTCTGAAACTTTGTTCTGTGTTATCACCAACAGATGCTTTCCCAAATTCTGTGGCTCATTGCAAGAGTGCTTTGAGTCTTTTCCTAAGGAGTTCAGGGTTTACATATTCTTATACAAGCTCAAAGTCATTTGGTACAGAGCAGGTATCTCGTAACTTATTTACTGTCGTGGGCAAATCACTTGCTTTTGTGTATTTAATGCACATAGTGATGACACAGGATTAGTTTGGACCATGTGGAGTTAAGACAAAGCCAATAAGAGATTTATAATTATTTTGGAAATAATTTCAATTTCATTTTGGGACAGTTTTGATATTTTCATATCAGATCACATGTTCAATTTGGGGTTAATATCCACAATATTCATTGTGCATTGAAGTCACAAAATCATTGCTTTTGGTTTGGCTAATAGTTAAGCACTATTGAGCATCAGCTAATTCTTTATCATGATGTCAAGAATAAATACTTGAGCCCTACCCATTCACTAGGCACTGCAATGGGTGGAATTCGAGAACTGGCTGGCAGTTCAGTGTTGCAGTGTATTAATGTTGCAGGTGAGTTAGTCCAGTATTGAAGTCTTGTGCAATAACTGGATATTAGATTACTGTCATTATCTTCATTTACATACACATTCGGTTAATCTTTTGAGTTGCCTCACTCCAAAGACGTACATGTTTGTAGGTTAATTGGCTTGGTGAATGTAAAAATTGTCTCTAGTGTTAATGTGCGGGGATCGCTGGTTGGCGCGGATCCGGTGGGCCGAAGTTCCTGTTTCTGTGCTATATCTCTAAACTAAAGTAAACACTATAGCCTCATCTTCCACCTTCCATTGTTGGTGACTTATTTAAGCAAACTCATCTTAACATTTGATTCGTAGCACATGTTATACTGCTGACACTGGCATCGAGAAAAAGGATCTACATTTTTTACCTGACTGTGGATCTACCCAGCTTTGATTAACATGCCAATGGAATTCTTTCTATCCATTTAATTGTTTCCCAAAATAGTTTCCAGTACCTCTTATCCCTGGAGGCAAATTAATTCTTCTTTTGCTATCTTTCCCACATATTTAACAGGAATGGAGTGCTATTTTTATTTTATTAAATGGCATTATAAATTCAGAATTCGGGGACACTGGTTTATCAAAACAGCAAACTTCTTTTTGAGGGACAATGAGGTCAAACAACTGGCAGGGGAAAGGGATCTTGAATAATTAATTATCCATTCTCCGTTCTATTAGTGTTTCTTTGGTTAATCTCAAGGATAATGGGCTGAAGCTCACTGACTACTGCTCACAGTTCTGAACGGAAGCACCAGCAATCAGCTATATCAACGGCAGCAAGTCCCAAATTTCCGTGGGGCAGATTCAAAAGGCCATGTGTGTCAGTTTACTCTACCGGTAGACTCCACATGGAGCCCAAACTTGCTGGGATTCCTCAACATTGCGCCTGGGATTCATCTTTTGTGTCCAATGCAATGTCTTAGGATTGAGAGGCAAAGGAGAAGGCAAGTTGCTTCTTTAAATTATTTTTCTTTGCTTTGATATTTTTCAGCTATTTATGTCATAGAGTTGTGGAGTTATACTGCATGAAAAGAGGCCTTTCAGCCCAACTTGCCTATGCCAACCAAGGCATCAACCTAAGTTGCTCCCATTTGGCTCATATTCCTCTCAACCTTTCCTATCCATGTACCTGTCTCTATGTATTTTAAATGTAATGAGGATATCGAGGATCCAATTGCAAAGGGATGTGCAGAGACCCAGTTCCGTGAGCTTAGTAACCAGGTTAAAGGGGATGATGGTGATGAATGCAGAGCTGTAGTCTATCAACAACAGCCTGGCGTATGCATCTTTATTGCACAATTATTGCCCACAAGCTGAGGCAGGGCTTGGCTCACTGCCAAGGACTTTTAGAGTGGGGCCACTTCATTGTGTTTCCATAGGAACTGTCTTTGATCAAACTACCCGACTGAAATTTTGGATTTTGTCCTCCACACCCAGACCAGGGATATACAAACACAGACTGTAGACATATATTCTAGGTGAGGGCTATTAGGTTAGCGGGTTGTGCTTTATGAACATGCAAGGTAACAAACAACTTCTGGATGTGAGTAAGAGTGATCACAATAATAGTGCACTACAAAAATATACTATGAGTAGTCCAATTAGCTTGGCACGTTCAATCTATAATCCTGGGTCTTCATGCAATCCCAGGTTTTAGAAAATGTGTATTCAAAGACCAATTCATATTTACACATGTATTTAATTGTTAGTACTTTTTAATTTAAGAGTTTGAGAACTTGTAAGAATGTTTTAAATACACCGTGCATTAGCACATCATAACTCAGCTGTGAATTATGAATTTTGAACATTATGAATGTGTGATAATGTGGGTAACAGACAAAAGTTTGTACGCACATGATACAGACCGGTTGTGAGTGATTCACTTTTCTGCATTTAACATGGATATTAGGAATTACCTCGTGCATCTAACTTCTTCATGGGTGAAGCAACTGTAATGAAATTGAAATTCTGGTAGAAGGCACAAATGATGAGAAAAACAAATAATGTTTTTGCGATAGTAAAGACGACCCTCGTGTTAATGTGCGCGTAATTGTCTATAACATAAAGCCACATCATTTGTACATGCCTCAACAAATGCAAGTTAAAATTATTTTGTGTTGAATTATTGACAGTAGTTCGCTTCACATAAACTCCTTGTCTCAAGTTTTTGGGGTTGTGATTTGAGAATTCTGTAGAGGCGAATTTTTGTAACCCAAACAGCCACTATGCCGGGGTCATCTGTATATTTACTGATCATCAAGCTGAGCCGTACAAACCAGGAAGGTGCCAGGTGTTTGCCAAATCATTGACAGTAGATGGCCACAAAAGGTGTGCCAAAAGTTGGTATCAAGGTTTATTTGTAAAGAATGGCAAAGTGAGTGATCTGTGCTCGCTGAACTGTATCAGCTACAATCATCATCATAGAAAAGCAAAAAAAAAGAACAAAGGGGTACAATTTCCTCATGAATTTCCCACAATTTCGTAATATTTGCAAAAGATCAGTGCATGAAATTTAAAAACATTCCCTTGTGCTCCCTTTGTTAAAGGACTTATGTTGCAGGGTCAGGGCCCATGCTAAAATTACTTCCTACCTGTGTTCAATTACAAACCATTTACCATGTTCTGTGCAGCCTATGAACTATTAGTATTTATCTGTTTATCAGTTGTCAATTTTTCTTATGCTCAATTAATTTTTGTTTAATTATGAAGTGCTTTACTTCCCCTGAAATAGATCTAAGTGCCCAGTTGAGGCGCATCTTAAATATAATGAAAGTTAAAGTGGTGAGATCAACATCTTTAAAGTACATGTAATGGTTTTGCTTTTGATGTTCTTTCTTGAAAACTTGGGTTTACCCAAGTAGCATGATAATGCTCGAACATTTGACATGAAATGTCCTCAAGGTATTCACTAATAGTTACCTGGGGAATAAATTTCCCTCCTGCGATAAATAAAGTTCTAACGTGTTGTGTCGTATGATATTGATCAGAATTTGTTTCAGTATGATTCCACTTTATAATTATATTAGAGTCGCAGTCACCGATTATATTTCAACTAATTTCAACAATTTGCACTTCCAAAATAATACATTTTGTTTTATTGTAGGTATGTTGTGGCACCTTTGAGAAAAAAGCGTTTCATAAAGAGCTAACAATTAGGAACAGCATCTTTCATAATGAAAAGGATCTCTTCTATCTTTTGGCTTGTTTCAGCCTGATGCTGTTATTTTATAGTAAATAAATATCTATTGGAAACCGAAATGTGATCTTCTGTCTGATAAAGGCAAATTTAAACAAATTGGGTTAGGAGTCTAAACTTATTTCCTCTCTTGCCTGTGTTTTTCTTCTATGATCATTCTTTACTAATAGCTTCCAATCTTTTTTCTGTCAAGTTCTTGCCATGCATGAAAATGTGCTTAAGTGTCCTACACACGGCTGCACTGGGCGAGGCCATGTAAATAGCAACAGGAATTCTCATAGAAGGTAAGCAAGGATTTCACTTTACTTTAGTAACAGCAGAACAAAAGTCATGGAAAAGTTAGATCTGTAGATTAATAAAATGGGTATCTGTCATATCCTGCCCCATCACATCATTAGCTGGACCTGTCATCAACTCATAAAAGAATAGAAACCCTGACTTCTTAGTGCAGGGCATTAAAAAATGTTTGCAGGAATCCCAAACTAATCTTTTGCCAACTTAAATATTATTCCATAGATCCATATGTCCTCTTCCACCTTTGAGATCAGTACTGAAAATGGGTAGAGTAGGCTCTGTACCAGTTCACAGAATGGAGTACAGGCAGATTACCCTATCAGTGCATTTGTGTGGGAGGAAGAAGCATTGGAGCAAAAATCTGTTCACCAGAGAGGTATTTTATTGGAGCATTTTCGAACAGCCTGTAATTTTGACTGACTTGTATGATCACTCACCTAGACTGTTTTAATGGCACTGGATCGGAATGAGGAAGGCCAACCCGATAACTTTTTCCACGGATCACATACAATATGTGCTGTTCAAGAATTAACACCAGTTGCTTAAATACCTGTTAGTCACGTACACTGTTGGATTCCAGAAATAATTAAATAATACTTCAGAATGCTGAAGTATTCCTCATTCTCAAATATCCTTGACTGACTCCAAGTTAACCACATCCAAAATAAAGTATGTGCTCCTTTTCCAATTTAAGCCCTGCTACCACCCCCCCCCCCCCCCACCCCTCCCCCACCAGCTCCTTCAACCTCCAACCCACCTTGCTGCTCCCACACAAACGCTGCAGTAGGAAACATTGTATTCTGCAGCACAATTAATAGCTAGTCGTAACATAGAACTTTATAATAGAAATGCATTTTCCATCTAGAATTTTCTTTTCATCCATCTGTGTAGTTAGTGCATGATAAGCATCACTCCTAACTTGACTTTATCAGTTCTTTCCATTCACTTTATCTTTCACCTCACTTTCTTTCTAAATCAAATGGTTCCTAACATAGCCTGACATTTTCTAAAAAGCTTTACTTCAAGTAATGGATGATATTCAAAGTAATGTTATCAGGCTGATGTTTCACAAAACATAAGAACATCATGATGAACAAAATCTTTATTGTACATTGAAAAAAAACCAATGAATTATCTTGCAATAACTAAGCAAAAAAAAATGCATTGTTGCATGCAGTAATCAGAAATGAGCCTGCATGATTTTTTGAAAAAATGTAATACTTTTATTTTCTGCGCTAAGGTCTTGATATGTTGACAAAACTGTACTGTTTAATTACTTCTCTGAAATTTGCAACTGCTCAGATGCAATTAGCCATATGCTGTACATTTGACTTTGAGCTGCCTTTCCTACTGATTCATTGTTTCTGTTCCCGCAGTCTCTCTGGATGTCCCATTGCTGCTGCAGAGAAGTTGGCCAAAGCTCAAGAAAAGCATCATAGCAGTGAGGCAACAAAATCAAACCAGGGTTCAGATCGTGTATTAAGGTAGGGAAGAAGTATATTAACTTCTGATAACTACTTTCAGCTAATTTATACTTTTCTTCATACAATATAGTACTATGTAACAAAGCTCTGCATCAGTCCAAAGTGAATTATTTGTATTAATTTTTATTGCCATGAGATTTCTCTAATTTTTTCAGAAAATTATCTTGTATGAAATGCACAGTACCATTTTTGCCCTTCTCCAAAGCTGAACTAATTCACAATCGGCGTCTACCTTATTTGTATCAGAGAAACATGCTGATAAATATTCAGAGATCTATTGTAAAAGGGTCTAGAACATACAATGCAGACTTGCTTAAATAAAGGTGTTTCTGATTTCTCTAAAATTGGAATGAAGAACAGTTTCAGAAACACATTTGTGATGTCACTGCACACAGCAATGGGAGTTTTGCTCCTTGTGTGAATCATATTTGGAATATTCTCAGATCTTTCAATCATCTATGCCTTTTAGATTATTGCTTACAGGTTTTTCTTACGGTTTTAAACTTTATAGCTATATTAATGGATGCTAAAAATCAAGATGATTTTAACTTGTCATAAATTAAATAATGTAATTGTCATCAGCAGCTTTCAAATATGTAGTTCCAACAAAAGAAAGGAAAAGAACAACTAATGAAACACAATTTTATTTTATTAAACTCACTTTTCAATACAGACTAGTGGTACTCAGCTATCTTGGTTAAATTTCCATTGATATTGATGGCTACAGTTGTAAGAAGAGTCTTTGGCAGTGGTGGATAACTTTTGTTGTGGGGAGGATCAGATTTATGGTCCACCTGAGAGCTTCAGATATTGGTATTTGGTTATGCATAGATTATTTTAATCATGTACAAGCAGAGACTAATATACTCGGACATCTTTAGAAACACACATTCTGTATGTATTGCTGCTCCACTCTCTGCCTCCTGTGTCCAGTTGCTGCCTTCTTGCTGGTCCTTCACCATGTGGGCTGTGCCACCTTTTCAATAATATCAATCCATCCTGTTCTTTTTTTAAAGCACATCGGCTTTACTGAGAAGGATTGTTTTAATAATTGAATTGGAAAGTTTTCAATAAGAGCATGAGGACCTTGGGAAACATGATCCAACCTCAAACACAGGACACAGTAGCAGAATGACCAGGACTAGCAGTGGTCAGTTCAGGCAAAGAAAGAACCAGATCTCATAGGGTTGTGGAATTGGTATTGGTTTATGATTGCCACGTGCACTATCAAATCATACTGCACATGAGCACGATGAAGCTGCAGGCCAGTATAACAGGCATCGCAAAGAGGAGAAAAAAAAAGAGTGCAGAATATAGTGTTAGAACATTATATTATAATGGTGCAAGGGCCACAATGCGATAAGTTGGGAGATCACGACTACACCCTTAGTTTATGAGAGGGTTGTTCAGTTGTCTGATTACAGCAGGGAAGAAGCTATTCTTTAAATTGGTGGTCTCTACTTTCAAGCTTTTGTATCTTCTGTCCAATTGGAGAAACAGGGAATGACCGGGGTGTGAATGGTCCGTCATTATGTTGACTGCTTTCCCAAGGCAGAGTGAAGTGTATTTCTGAAGATAAGGGAGTGAGTGCAAAAATGCTGGTGAAACCCATCCTCTGAGCTGTATGTAACCTGTATGTTGTATACCAAGGGTCCATGATTATTTAACAGTACCAATTGCAGATCATGGCAGTGCAGTCGGGTTCATTCACATATGTTCTACAAAACAATATGTAAAGATGTTGAAAACTGCACTAAGTTAGCAGGAGGTCAGAAATTCAAAGGAGATATACGAGGCAAGTTTGTTTTTTTCAGGCTAGTGAGTGCCTACAATGTGCTGCTGAGTGTGGTGGTTGGGATAGTGACATTCAAGAGACACTTGGATAGGCATATCACAATAGACAGTAGACAATAGATAATAGGTGCAGGAGTAGGCCATTGGGCCCTTCGAGCCATTTCACTTTGGCTCGCAATAGGCAAAATCTGATTTCAAATTAGGTCAGGAAATCCAGATTGGATAAAAATCATAATTTCAGCTTTCAGGCAGACAAAGTAAGTAATGAAAAGTGTCAGCACTTTGGTGCCATAAATGACCTTTCAGTCTATTCCTGTCTCTGAAGCCACTAATCCCATTCAATGTGATCATGGCTGATCATCCCTAATCAGTACCCCATTCCTGCCTGCTCCCCATATCCCCTGACTCCGCTATTTTTAAAAGCCCCATCTAGCTCTCTTGAAAGTATCCAGAGAACCTGCCTCCACCCCCCTCTGAGGCAGAGAATTCCACAGACTCGCCACTCTCTGTGAGAAAAAGTGATTTGATATGCAGGGAATGGAGGGATATGGATCGTGTGCAGGCAATAGGAGTTGACCTTGTCATCATGTTTGGTATAGATATTGTCAGCTGAAGGGCCTGTTCTTGTATTCTGCTATTCTATGTTCTAAATTTAGACTGTACATGTATTTGTATGAAGTATCAAGGCCATTATCAAGAGATGAGAACAACTTTTTTCACACAGAGTGGTGAATCCGTGGAACTCTCTGCCACAGAGGGTAGTTGAGGCCAGTTCATTGGTTATATTTAGGAGGGAGTTAGATGTGGCCCTTGTGGCTAAAGGAATCGGGGGGTATGGAGAGAAGGCAGGTACGGGATACTGAGTTGGATGATCAGCCATGATCATATTGAATGGCGGTGCAGGCTCGAAGGGCCGAATGGCCTACTCCTGCACCTATCTTCTATGTTTCTATTATATAAGCTATTTCACTTTGGCTCGCAATAGGCAAAATCTGATTTCAAATTAGGTCAGGAAATCCAGATTGGATAAAAATCATAATTTCAGCTTTCAGGCAGACAAAGTAAGTAATGAAAAGTGTCAGCACTTTGGTGCCATAAATGACCTTTCAGTCTATTCCTGTCTCTGAAGCCACTAATCCCATTGCCAGTCGGATACTTATCTGGTTACTTTGTGAAAAGATTAATCAATGCAGCATTGGCAGCTTTTGATTCTCATTTCCCCCACGGTTACACAGCTAAAATTAGAATTTACTGGGGAATGTCTGCCACTTAAAAAATAAAGAGGCTGTAAATCTTAGCATGCCTTGATTACCATTAACAAATAGAGATGGGAGTTTCAAAGCCTGAGAAATTTGGACTTAATTAGTGCTGTTTCTTTCAATGTTATGGGTGTGAACATTTATTTTTGTTTCTATAGCATAGTTGTCGGTCAAGTTGTATCATTTCAGAAATTTGACTGGGTATTTCTGGTCAAAAGTCAAATTACGTGATGATCTTTGAAACACTTCTTTTGCAGGAGCAATTTTGGCTCAATTGTTCTGTTTTTAGGCTGTCTCAAAACTACCATAATTTCAAAACTATTGCGGGCTAGAACCTGTCTCGGGTAATTCCTGACACTCAACTTCTCACCCCAAATGGTCATGCTCTGGTAGGTTTTGATATCATTTGATATATTTGCTTCCCCGCTGTCTTCTCCTTCCCACACATCTCCCACGCAGGTTCCATTCACTGACCATCACAATCAAGCTGTATGTGCAAATCGAGGAAAGAGCTCCTTCCAATGCCTCCACACATTCATTCAGTTACACATTGTGGAACACTTGTGTGAAACTTCCTGAAACTTGTATCTGACAGGTGACATTCTCTGGCAGGTGAAACCTTGTTGAAGTAACTTTCCTTCAGGTGACTTCTTTCTTCCTCATCTACCACACTTACTGTAGGGATAGGTGACACTTTTTTATGGTGTCACCCACCTCCACTGGCTCACTCTCCTGACTGAAAAAGGTGATTCATCTTAACGCCTCTTTCTTTTGTTCTTGCTCATTATTATTCTGGTCACCCCCCTTGTTTATCCATCCTCACCCATCCAAAAGTGTTATCTTCTCTGTGCGCATGGTATTTCTTCAGCAACCCCATTCACTAATGAGCCAATTCCTCAATGGGGTCCAAATAAATGTATCTTATTCAGGGTGGAAATTAGAATGATGCAATATATTCTATCTTTTTATTGAAAAGGAACTATTTCATTCTGAATCACTTCGTCAAAACCACGTCTTTAAATGTCGTTGTCTCCTCTACTTTGGAGAAACCAAACACAAAGTTTGGAATAGATCGGGTAGACATACAGAGTCTCTTGCCCTGAGTAGGGAAATCAAGAACCAGAGGACATGGGTTTAAGGTGAAGGGGGAAAGATTTAATAGGAACCTGAGGGGTAACTTTTTTAAAGTTGGTATATGGAACGAGCTTCCGGAGGAGGTAGTTGAGGCAGTCAGTATCGCAACGTTTAAAAGAACATTTGGACAGGTACACTAATAGGACAGGTTTAGAGGGATATAAGCCAAACGCAGGTAGGTGGGACTAGTGTAGATGAGACATGTTGGCCGATGTGGGCAATTTAGGTATAAGGGCCTGTTTCCACACTGTATGACTGTCTTTATAACTGGATAGTAGTTTGCGGAGCAAATGCATTCAGTCTGCAGGAGTGACCCTGACCATCAGGTTGCCTGCCACTGTAATTCACCATTTCACTCGCGTTTGACCTAAATGTTAATTGCCTCCTGCCCTGTTACAATGAGGTCAAATGCAAGCTTGAGGAACAATACTTGGGCATGTTGGAGCCATCCTGACTCAATATTGAATTATTTAGCTTTGGGAAATTTATGCTTTCTTTCTGTGTATTGGAGAACTGGCTATTCTGCCTGTCATCGTTCTTGCCCCATTTTCTTTCTCTATGTATAGTTTTGCCTGTTGGCATCTCACAGCCTTACTGTTAAATGACACTATTTAAAAGGCATGTGGACAGGTACGTGGATAGGAAAGGTTTAGAGGGATATGTACCAAATGTGGGCAAATGGGACTATTGGTTAAAATAATGGTATAAAGACCATCACACACGTCACCGGTTATGATTGATCAGCTGGCCTTATGTTCTACAGTATATCCTAAGCTTGGATTGTTGGAATGGAGACCTTTGGATATTTTTAAACACACAGCCATAATCATCCTTGACTATGTTCATCATACATGGGATTAAACTTGAGAACACAGAGTCATAGAGTGATACAGTGTGGAAACACTTGCCACACCGGCCAACATGTCCCAGATACACGTCCTGCCAGCATTTGGCCCATATCCCTGCCCACATCATGGCATCCACAATGAAAAGCAGCCAGCAAAGGTGATCTATTTGATTATCTGCACTTAGATGTGAAGACATGACTATTTAAAGGTTGGAGAGACCAAACACTTGCGTCATCAACGTAATGGTCCAGACTCTCAAGCTCTCAAGCTCGTGCTACTCCTCTGTATAGTTAGAGAAAGAGGGGAATTCTCAGAGGAATTCTCAAGTTATAAAACATTGGTAGCACTTAAGGGCCTGTCCCACCTGGTGATTTTTGATGCCGGCAGTAGCTGAAAAAATCGCCAAGTGGGACAGGCCCTTTACTTAAAGTTAATCTCCCAAATAGAAGATTAAAAATAATAAGTGCTACCAATAACATGTTTAAATAAATCTTGCATCACTTAACCTATTTAAGGTCAAAATATGCATTTGTAGCTTTGTGCATTATATAATATCTTGATCACCCCAGAGTATATTACCAGCAAGAAAATAATATCTTTCACCTTAAAGGAATTCCAATATACACCAATTTTCATACCTTAATGAGCTCTTGCACATCTCAAGTGGCAATAGTTCTTCCGCTGTACGTATGTCAGGTGCCAGTGAAAGCAGCATTCATTGTATTTAACACTAAAAGCAGGCTACTGGTGGAATTAAGTAGGTCAGGCAGCATCTGTGGAGGCAAATGGACAATCAACAATTTGGGTCGAGATCCTCTCGATTGGTTTGTGTGCTCATTCCATTTAGTTGGGTTAAGGGCAAAAGGGGATCCTGGCCTTGTTCTCCAAACTGCTGTTGCAACTTTTGTGCTGGTTGAACTCCGTCCGTCAATTGGAAAATCTGCCTGAAAATATCTCTTTGAACAGTGGAGTGCATTTGCAAACTGATATTTTAATAAGGATCACACTTGGCTAAAGAGTTTCAATACTGACCTTTTTCTACAGAGGAGGTCAAAGTCTCAAGTGTCCCTCAGTATTTCCCCGATCTTAAGAACTCTTTCAATCTGGGACTTTTTGTTCTCCAAGTTATAATTCTCACAGCTAAAGAGAGAGAAAAGGGAAACATTTCAGTTTAATGTTGACAGGCATGGGAGACCAATACATCAGATTAAGTTTGGATGCTTAAGAAGGAACTGAAGATGCTGGAAAATTGAAGGTGGACAAAAATGCTGGAGAAACTCAGCGGGTGCAGCAGCATCTATGGAGTGAAGGAAATAAGCAACGTTTTGGGCCGAAACCCTTCTTCATACTGATGTGAGGGTGGTGGGGTGGGTGGGTGGTTCTCACTCTGGCCGTGGAGGAGGCCCAGGACAGAAAGGTTGGATTCGGAATGGGATGGGGAGTTGAAGTGCTGAGCCACCGGGAGATCTGGGTTGGTTATTGCGAACTGAGCAGAGGTGTTCGGCGAAACAATCGCCAAGCCTACGCTTGGTCTCACTGATGTAGATCAGCTGACATCTAGAGCAGCGGATGCAATAGATGATGTTGGAGGAGGTGCAGGTGAACCTCTGTCGCACCTGGAAAGACTGCTTGGGTCCTTGAATGGAGTCAAGGGGGGAGGTAAAGCGACAAGTGTAGCATTTCTTGCGGTTGCAAGGGAAAGTGCCCGAAGAGGGGGTGGTTTGGGTGGGAAGGTACGAATTGGCCAGGGAGTTACGTAGGGAGCGGTCTCTGCGGAAAGCAGACAGGGGAGGAGATGGGAAGATGTGGCGAGTGGTGGGGTCACGTTGGAGGTGGCGAAAATGACGGAGGATTATTTGTTGTACGTGATGGCTGGTGGGGTGGAAGGTGAGGACTAGGGGGACTCTGCCCTTGTTACGAGTGGGGGGGATCGGGAGAGAGAGCAGTGTCATGGGGTATCAAAGAAACCCTGGTGAGAGCCTCATCTATGGTAGGAGAGAGGAACCCCCGTTCCCTGAAGAATGAGGACATCTCTGGTGTGCCCTGGTGTGGAATACCTCATCCTAGGAGCAGATGCGGCATAGATGGAGGAATTGGGAGTAGGGGATGGAGTCCTTACAGGAAGCAGGATGGGAAGAAGATGTAACCCAATAGCCATGGGAGCCAGTAGGCTTATAGTGGATGTCGGTCAGAAATCCATCACCTATGATGAAGAAAGTGAGGTCAAGAAATGGTAGGGAAGTGTCGGAAATGATCCAGGTGTATTTGAGTGCCGGATGGAAATTAGTGGTGAAAATAGTTTGGAGATATCTTTATTATTAATTTGCTCTCTATAAGCAGAGCCTCAAAACATACCAGAATATTCCCTTGTTCATAATATTCAGCGTTGTAATTAATAAAGAAGACAGTCAGGAGATTAGGAAATAAGGACAATTACATTTCAGACTTGGCTACCTATTGTTTGGCCTTGAGAAAGATCTTGGAAAAACAAAATTCTAAGAATTCCTTTAGTTACTGCAAAAATGATGCACAGGTAATTAAAATTTAGAATGAATGTTGCAGGTTTATCCATTCAGAAATATGCACAAATTGCAGTTAAAGGAAAATAATTAAATAATTAAGCAAATAAAATGTTTATATGGATCAAACGGCTACCAAAAACATGATCAATCGGGTCAAGCTAAAATAAAGGGTCACCTGTTTTTACAGGAAGTTGCTGAGTTGATTGGTTCTGAGAGCTCACTTTCTCTACCCAAGAATGTGTGGAGAAGTTGACAAATTCCGAGATATTTTTGGAAGGCATCTTGATGTTTGTTTCAGAGGGTAAGAGGCCCTGGCAGTGGGCGCCTATCTCTCCTCATTGACCTTCAACCCTTTCGGTCTCGGCAAAGCTGCAGGTTCCCTTATGATTATCATGACTTTTATGCCCCATTTAACTTGTCCCATCTCTCTTGGCACAGCAGCAACCTTGCTCTTTCAAGATTGCTAGACCGTTCTTCAAAGACACGATAGAAATAGAATTCTGTAAATGGAATCAAGCAAACTTCAAAGCATGGCTTGGAGCAAACAAAGGCAAACATTTCTATCTTGGTCTCCACATCAAAATACCTGATGGATTTCAATGAGCCCACACAGAGAATGCAAAAAAACTCTCGGATTTGGTGTCTCTACCTATTGCCTCCCAGCTTCTGTTACTACCTCCACCCTTTTTCCCCATCCCCCCATCTCCCCCCCCCCCCCCCCCCCCCCCAACCCCCATATGACTCTTATCTGCCAAGCAACCCCCCTCTCGCGTGCATCTGGCCTTGCTAGCTCTTGTCCCACCCCACTCTAATTCTTAACGCTAGCTATCTCCCCTTTACTCCTTCAAGGCAGATGGAGGATGTCCAATGAAAATATCTGACTGTCCATTCCCGCCCACAGATGCTACCTGACCCACTGAGTTCACCCAGCAGCTCTCCTTTCTCTGCTCTCAGCTGCCTTCATGCTCGTATTTTTGTACTTGTTTTCTTTCAGTTTGAAATATCTTTCCACGCGTTCACTCTACACTTTGGCTGCTTTCCTATAACTATTTCTGTATTATTCCTGCCACCATCAATTTAGCAACCCTGTCCTTGTAAAATAGGAAAGGATGGGCAGAACATGTCGACATAACCCCACAACAGCTCCAGTCTATGTTTGAATGTAGGTGTGGTGAAAGTGGTTTTTAATCAACCAATTCTTATCCCCTCTCTTCATCCCTTCTACTGCTCCAGTCTCTTGCTTGTCTTGTGTTCTTTGTCCATTGACTTTTTCATCATCATGTTTCCCTCCTTCTACCCTTTTTGCTTCAGGTTACAGCCCTGGGCTTCTCATCTGCTGTCAATAGCTCACCATTGGCCCTGCACCTATTCCCGCTCTTTCAATGGTTGGTGAGGTAGGAGAGCCCTATTTCTAATTCCCTCCCATCTTTATTAAACTTTGGCCATCAAAACCCAAGTTTATTGGAAAAAAAAAAATAATGATGGTAAGCTCTGCATGCCTCAATCAATACCCTTCCATCTATTCTCCCAAATAGCTCCAACTTCTAAACCTGGATCATGAGACCCTCTTCCTCGTTGCCCACCATTCTCTATCGTGATGTTCCCATCCCTTTATATTTTCCATTAATTTTCTCTTTAAAACAATCAGATTTGCATTTTGACCCGATTCCCTGTTGTTAAGTATCTGCATTTCCTTCTTTCAATGTCTAAAAACATAATTTAGCTCAAAGGATAGGGGAAGCTTCATTTACTCCCCACACCAACCAGAACCAAAATGAATACTATTGCAGGAAGCTGATAACATAAATCTGTTTGGAAGACTAATTTATGGTCCATTTTCCATGGGCAGTCCAGCAGTGTTCAATTTAAGTGTCACGCTTTTTGCTTTTCTTCATTTGTATCTGTGTGTGCATGGGGATTTGGGAAGTGGGAGGTGGGGCAGGTAAGGTAATGTGTTGCTTTGTATAAATTGTTCTCATTCATTTTGTCTTTCTTATTATTTCTCACTTTCTATATTCATTCTCTCATCCTCATCCCTCTTTCTCTTCAGCTTACCCTCTCTTGTCTCTCAGCCCTCTTTGATTTCCCACTTTTGTCCCTCAGTTCTCTCACTGCCTCTTGTCTTTATCTGTCTCATCTTGGTCTTTCATTTTTCCTTTTCATTTTACCACTTTCCTCACTGTGGTCTCTCCTGTTTAATTTCTTTCGACTCCCTTTTCTCTCCTTTTCTTGTGCATCATCTCCCATTTCCTTCATCTTTTTCACCTGGTCAGCCTTCTCCCTCCTCCAACCGATCTCCTCCCCTTCCTGCACCCCTCTCCCTCCTCCTCACTCAACCTCACTCACCCCCTTTCCTCTCCCTCTTCCTCACTCATTATCTTCCATTCCCTCTCCCCTCCTTCGTGCCCTCCTTCCATCTTCTCCTGCTCCATCCTTCAGTCTCTCTACATCCTCCCTCCCCTTCGCCTCCCTCTTAGCTTCCCTCCCCTCCTCTCTCCCTCAATCTTTCCCCCTCAGTTCCCTTCACCACTACCCCTTTCACCCTTCTCTTTTTACCCCCACCTCCCTTTCCTGCTTTCCACTCCCCCTGTGCCCCCTCTCCCCCTCTACTCCCCTCTGTCCCCCTTGCCCTCTCCTCCCCTCTCCCTAATTCTTTCTCCCTATCTCTCCTCTCCCTTCCCCCTCTTTCTCTGTCCCCCTTCTCCACTCCCTCTCTCCCTTCCCCTCTCTTTCTCTCTCCCTCTGTCACGCTCTTTCTCTCACATGCGTGCTCAAAGCCTGATGTTACCGTGTACGAGCGGGATTCTCTTGTGCAGGTGTAACCCATTAACACTGACCTTTTCTGAGTGTCAACAAAATCAGGTGGAGATAATTAGCTCCCTTTCAAATCCCCTCATTACCGTGAACAAAGGCAGTGGATCACTGCTGTCATTGCTACCTCGGCACCGTCTCATTTTCACACTCTCCTTCGCAGAAATAAGGATTTAATTTGCCGCATTGATAGAACTTGCTTCGTCATTAATGTCTGTGTCGGCAGAACTTATTGAGATAGTAGGCTTATTATCAAGAAAATGCTGCCAAATTGTACTATCTTCATAAATAATGCTGCGTGAATCCTTTATCCGGTCCCACTCAAATTATCACTGCATTGTGTGCAGTGCTTTAATATTTCCAGATGAAGGAGATGTAATACTCTGGAAGATGGGGGGGGGGCACAGTATTGTACTGGAGAGGAATGAGGGTGCCTGAAATTTGTAGGAAGGAACTGCAGATGCTGGTTTAAACCGAAGATAGACACAAAAAGCTGGAGTAATTCAGTGGGTCAGATAGCATCTACGAAGAAAAGGAATAGCTGACCTTTTGGATCAAGACACTTCTTCAGACTGGAATTAACTGACTGACTGAGGTGGAAAGGAAGTGTCACAGAATATGTGTGGGATTTTGAAGATTTTTTAGTCAGACCATACTACACAAGAGCTGGTGATGTGTTTACAGTTTGACCCTTTTCCATTTGCTACAGAGGTGATGTTTCATGGAAGCTGCATTCGTGAGTGATTATTTTATAGGAGCTGAAGGTACGCAGATGAAGCTCACTTAGTTTCTGAAAAAATTGCTAGGGTTTAGGTATTACATTCTCTGGGAAGGCATTTGAGTTTTCTCATTTTCCGTCACTATGACTGCACCATATACCATTGTAATTCTCGAGGAAATTTGTAACAAGATTACATATCTCTGCAGATTTGATATTTACACTGATATTTTGTATAACTGTTAAGAAATGACTGAATTTTGGTCTATTTTGAAACTAACAACCACCTCTGTTCTCAATGAGCCCTGCAGACATAGGAAGTAATGACCAAACCATTTCTATCCAAGTCATAGGTTTTGGGTTCTAACCTTGTTCTGCAGACTAATTTTAAATAGAGTAAAACTGGTGATTAACTTTTGCTGGTGAAAGTTAAAATTTCCCTGAGACCCCTAGCTTTTAGACATGCAGCCCTTTGTATGTCTGTTCATTTTTGTTCATAAGTTTCAAAATCCTATATTGAAGCAACTGTGTGTATCTTGTTTTACAAATACTTTTTTTCATGTATACTTACATTATGTGACATCTTTCATTAAATCTGCATTGTACATCTAAAATTGATGGAAAGCATAAATAAAAATCGGGAAAACCTATGCAGCGATCCATTGCCTAGTTTAATATATGTAAAAAAAATGATTTATCAATCATAAGAAATAATCAATGAAATTACATTTATGAGACCAATGTGGTGTAATTTCATGGAATACTATACAAGATCTGCATTTAACATGCATCCTTTAAAGAATACAGTTGCTTTTTTTTTTTTGCACTTGCATTATCAAGGACTATGTCCTCCAGGACTATACTTCTGAACTAATTTAAAGACTAGGAGTATATTCAACATTTTTCAATACACTTAGGCTGTGGGCTGAGGAGCTTTTTCGTTCAGGTTCGTAACCCAACTCACGGAACTACCTACATTTTTAACATATTGTGTAAAAATATGATATAAATCATACCTGAAACTCGTCAAGACCAAAACCTGCACATTTTTAAGAAATACTAGACTAAGTGGGACCCGTTGGGTCCCATGTTCACTCGGGAGGGCTGGTCCCCCGATGCAATATTCCACCTCTCCACCAATTCCAATATTGGTGGCCAGTGGGGGGGCTTTCTGGAGTGCTGGTATGGGTTCTTGGGGTGGCAGCTCAGTCCCTCAAGCCTGATCTGCTGGCAGCTAACTCACGGCTGGTGGGCTGGCAGTTGACTCAAGACTATTCCTTGAAATTCCATTTCAAGCAGGGTGCAAGGCCACCAAATACAAATTCATGTTCTTACCATTTCAAGCAGGGTGCAAGGCCACCAAATTCAAGTACAGTTTCTTACCACTATGAGCAGGGTGCAAGGCCACCGAATTCAAGTGCAGCTTCCAACGACTTCAAGCAGGGTGCAAGGCCACCAAATTCAAGTGCAGTTTCATACCACTTTCAGCAGGGTGCAAGGCCACCAAATTCAGTGCAGTTTCATACCACTTCAATCGGGGTGCAAGGCCACCAAATTCAACCACTTTCAGCAGGGTGCAAGGCCACCAAATTCAAATGCAGCTTCATACCATTTCATGCAGGGTGAAACCAGCATAAAACCACACAAAACACCAAACTCACAGTTCAGTAGACATTCACTGTGTTCAGTTGATTCACAGCTCAGACAGAGTCTTGACCTCTCCCTCCTCCATCATGCAGAGACTGAGCCACACCCACACTTCCGGGTTTTATAACCCCTCCCCCTCCCAACTGAAAAGATGTGGCTTTCAGGGTGTGATTGACAGGAGAGAGATTCTCAACATTTTTTGAACACTAATAACACTGTTATTTTTCATTGATGGGAAGAATTCTCTGCACCTGCTCAGCAGAGGGGGATTGAGTAAGATGGCCAAAAATCACAGCCGTAAGTAGTAGCATTTTATCTTAAATCAATATACAGTGCAAACAGGAAGTAAGTGCATTTGCAGTAGTGCCTTTTAACTTCAAGCCAAAGCACCCAAGCCACCATTTGCAGTACCTACATTTGCAGTACCTAGTGCCTTTCAACTTCATGCCACCATTTGCAGTAAGTAGTGCCTTTCAACTTCAAGCCAAAGCACCCAAACAACCTTTTGCAGGTAGTTCCTTTTACTTCAAACAAACCACATTTTCATTTTCAAACCACATTAAGGGTACACACAGTTGTGTAGACATTTGTTCAGTGTTATTCAGAGCTCATAGAGACGTGACATGACCCTTGGCTTTAACCATCTTGCAGGAAGTGAGTGAGGCGCACCACTTCCTGGTTTTATAGTCCCTCCCCCTCCAGCAGGTGCAGCAGAGAGAATGGTGATTTTTTAAACTTCAAGCCAAAGCACCTAAGCCACCATGTGCAGTAAGTAGTGCCTTTCAACTTCAAGCCAAAGCTCCCAAGCCACCATTTGCAGTAAATCGTTCCTTTCAACTTCAAGCCAAAGCACCCAAACAACCATTTGCAGGCAGTGCCTTTTTACTTCAAACACACCATATTTAGATTTTCAAACCACATTAAGGGGTACTCACAGTTGTGTAGACATTTGTTCAGTGTTATTCAGAGCACAGAGAGACGTGACCCTTGGCTTCATCCATCTTGCAGAGAGTGAGTGAGGCACACCACTTCCTGGTTTTATAGTCCCTGCCTCTCCCTCCAGCAGGTGCAGCAGAGAGAATGGTGATTTTTTTAAACTTCAAGCCAAAGCTACCAAGCCACCATTTGCAGTAAGAAGTGCCTTTCAACATCAAGCCAAATCACCCAAGCCATCATTTGCAGTAAGTAGTGCCTTTCAACTTCATGCCACCATTTGCAGTAAGTAGTGCTTCAAGCCAAAGCACCCAAGCCACCATTTGCAGTAAGTAGTGCCTTTCAACTTTAAACCAAAGCTCCCAACCCACCATTTGCAGTAAGTAGTGCCTTTCAATTTCAAGTCATAGCACCCAAGCCACCATTTGCTGTAAGTAGTGCCTTTCAACTTCAAGCCAAAGCACCTAAACAACTATTTGCAGGCAGTGCCTTTTTACTTCAAACAAACCATATTTTCATTTTCAAACCACATTAAGGGTACTCACAGTTGTGTAGACATTTGTTCAGTGTTATTCAGAGCTCAGAGAGACGTGACCCTTGGCTTCATCCATCTTGCAGAGAGTGAGTGAGGCACACCACTTCCTGGTTTTATAGTCCCTCCCCCTCCCTCCAGGAGGGGCAGCAGAGGGAATGGTGATTTTTTTAAAACATTAATATATCTCTGATTTTTCATCGATGGGAAAAATCCTCCACACCCGTAAGGCAGAGAAGGGCTCTGAGTGAGGTGGCCAAAAATGACAGCCATAAGTAGCGCCGTTCTGTCAGAAATCGCAGCAAAGTGGGCCAAAAGTGGTCAAGATCAGAGATTTAGTAATATAGATGAGAAAAACCTCAAATTTTCTGAGTAGTAATTGCCCAATCGGACGCAAATTGACCAATCCCGCGCTTTGTTTTATGGTCGCTAGGCAGCGAGGACCCTGGGACCATGGCTGCCCCCTCATTGCATCAAAACAATTACGAGGTTTCCAAGGATAAAGGTAATGCTCACCTTGCTGATCATTTTATTTTTCAATTGATTTATTTTTATAAAGTTATGATGTGAAATATAAATGATAAATAACAAATGTAGAGCTAGGGTTAGGATTATGGTCAGTCAGTAGATCAGTCGGTCAATCGGGTTTGTCGGTAGGACGATGGATGCTGTGGAGGATCGGTCGGGCCAGGCCTCTGGCAGGTGGTGGCGTTCGGCTAGGCCGGGCCTCCGGCGGGTGTTGAGCGTTGGGCCGGGCGTTGGGCCGGGCCTCCAGTGGGTGCTGCGAGGGGTCGGACAGGCTGCCGGTGTTGCAGCAAGCGTGCGGGCGGTCTGACGGAGCCGGCGCTATGGGGGTGCTGAAGGGCAGGGCAATGCTGCTCCCCACCACCATCACCACCAGAACGGCATGCTGGCCGAGGTGGACGCACTGCGGGGCCACACGTACAGAGCCCGCAGCCGGTCCCAAAGCGGCTCCAGCTCCAGCCGTGGGCCAGCTCTGGGAGTTGGGGTTAGGCACTTTCCTGTCAGTGGAAGATGCCTTAGCCTTCCCCCAGCCTGGCACTGCCCCAGTCCCACTTTAGCTGTGACCCCCCATTCTGCACACTGCGGCCGTCTCATTAAATAAAACCTCACAATTATATTATTTTTATATAATATAATTATACATAATTATATATGATTACAGGCATATTCACAAGTATATATATATGTATATATAATGTATATAGACGTGTGAATATGACTGTAATATATATATATTAAACCATATATATATGGTTTAAAGAGACGGCAACACGGAAATAGGCTCCCCATGGTGTAATATGGGCATTGGACACTAGACGGTGCTTACTTTTCGATCTAATGTTCTAATTAGTTTAATTAATTAATGTGCAACTTTTGGCACTGACGAGTTATGACTTCTTTCTCAATTATATTTGATCTAAATCTGTGCAAAATTTCATGTAGTTCCTAGGCAGGGGTCACAAGAGTTGATTTCTAGACAAATTTTTGATGCTCGGCCCACAGCCTATCGCAGGTCCCTCTCTGGCTGTTTCAAACCCTTGCTTGTTTCCATCTGAGCTTCATCAATTATCAGCCTTCAAGTACAACAGTTTCATAGGTTTTGTTTTGTTCACATCTATGTGAGGACTGCCACTGTTAGAAAATTAGATGGATCTCACTCAATGTCCAGAGTTATTAGCTTAAATAGGGAATTAATTAAATTACTGCTCGGATATGATATTTACATTTGAAATATTTAACGGCCTTGATGAACTGACAATTAGTATCCTATTATGATCAAGGTAACGCCGCAGACTTATTCCTGCTCAGGGAATGTGTTGAAACTAGCCTGATTGAAACAGCTCATGAATCCTGACTGTACAAGTCTGAAGTAACAGTGGAACATTTACCATATTTGCATTTGTTCTTGGAAGAGTTTTCCTATTATCTTGCAGCTCAGCAAGTGATATACTGTTTCCATTCACTCTGTACACCAAATGGATCTTTCGTTGTGGAGCAAAACAAATTTAAATGGCTACAGTGTGAAGATGCGGGCATCATTTTTCCTTCTCCCATTATGGGACCTGAGCACGTTGGCAGGAGCAGTATTTATTCCCCAGCCCTAATAGTTTGTGAGGAGTAATGACGCTGTTAGTAAATTTCCACTACTCACATTATATCCCGTGCCAATGTCAAGATGTGTTAGCTTAAATAGAGAATTAATCAAGAGGATGGCTCATATACATCCTGCATTCCTGAACTGCTGGTGAAGGTACTTCCAATGTGCAGTTAGTTGAAGAATTCCAGTATTTAGACCTAGCTGCAATAACTGTAAGGGAACAGTATGGGGAATTCTAAGGGGAATTTGCTAGTGATTGTGCTCCGATATGCTCTATAATCTTTTGGTTCTTGGTATTGGAAGTCGTGAATTTCGAAAGGACAATTGGAATAACAATTGTGCACCTTTTTGTAGATAGTACACCCAAGGTACTGGGTACTGTGATGGAAATAATTAATATTTAGGGTAATGGAGGGGGTAAAAATCAAGCAGGCTGCTTTTATCCTGTTGCTGTCAAGTTTCTAGAGTGTTGGTCAACTTCAACATCATGATGGTGCCATTAAATATGAAGGACTGATAAACTGTTGCCTCCTTTATCATTGTCAGTGTCTGACATTTTTTTGCCCATGATAGACACAAAATGTTGGAGCAACTCAGGGGGTCAGGCAGCATCTCAGGAGAAAATAGTTAGGTGATATTTTGGTGACATTTCCCTTCTTTAGAAAAAGGGTCCATGTTCCCCAAAGATGCTGCCTGACCAGCTGAGCTACTCCAGCATTTTGTGCCTTAACATTGATATTAACCAGCATCTGCAGCTCCTTGTTATATATGTTTTACCCATGTCTGACTGTTCTCCAGGAACTTGTACATAGATGTGAGTTGCAAATGAAATTGAACATTATACAATCATCAAAGTATATTCCTGGTTCTGATTTTATAATGGGAATATAATCATTGATAAAGCAGTTGCAAGGCCTGGGCCACTTTCCTAAATAACTCCTGCAGCAATGTCTAGGGGCTGAAATGATTGCCCTCCAACAACCATTTCCTATATGAGTAATGATCTAGGCTTTGGAACGTTTTCTCTTTAAAGATCATTGAAGTTTTACCAGACCCCCTTAATGCCATATTCTGTCTTAATGTTTAGATTCCCCATCTCAATAACACGAAAACCTAGGAAAGATTATCTAGAAAAACAGACTGTATCTTAACCAAATATTTCCCTTTTCTCAGCTCTCATCAAAGTCTCTTGAGCCAAAGCCTCAACTGTGTCCTTTCCCTCAACACTGTGGAATTCATTGCCACTGACGGCTGTGGAGGCCAAGTCAATGGATATTTTCAAGGAGGGCATTGACAGATTATTGATTAGTTAGGGTGTCAGGGGTTATGAGGCAAAGGCATGAGAATGGGGTTGCGAAGGAAAGAGAGATCAGCCATGATTGAGTAACAGGTAAAAGGGAGGCCATTAAAAAGTTAATGACACTAGTGTCAGACACAGTAGGAGTAGATTTGATGGGCCGAATGGCCTTATTATGCCTCAAGATCATTAATTTATGAGCACTTAGCTTCTTGAGCCAATGCCTCTCTCTCCCAACATGGCAGCTCCCAATAGGCCACTATGTTAAATCCTCCTTGCCTTTTATTGCCTACTGTGTCTTTTCCTCAGCCAATCAATAGCTTACTTTTCAAATGTACTGCTTCATTTGGAACAAAGCTTTTCAATCAAAATACAGCTTTCTCTCCACCCCCCTGCTGATTTTTCAAAAATCCATTCTCTCCTCTCAAAATGGCTGCTCATCAACTCTCTCCCAATCACTATAAGCTTCAATTAGCCTTCTCTGTGTCCAGAAATTCCAGTCACTCATATCCATGTGTCTTTTGTCAATTTATTATCACTTTCCCTCTTTTTAGAGACAAAGTTAACTAAATCCTTTTACTAATTCTGTTTACAAAGTGGTTTCTTAAAAATCACAACAGCAATATTTTGTTAATCTATCAAATTAATCACTTCTCTGGGAGAAAAAAGTATAAAACTGTCAAATGCAATAAGCCTGGAACGATCTCTTTTTATCTGCTCTTGATTAAACCTTACCTTTCTTTGTGCTCATTATTTTTTTCCTTGAGTTGTGCTCTCTATAACTTTGACTATAGTCTAATTAGCTCACAGTTTCCTGATGATAGCTTCCATGCCATCTTTTGAACATGTGAAATATTTTAGTTATCGTTCAATCACTTTACATTATTTTTCTCATCTGAAGAATAAGCTTTAAGAATAAAATTTCAAATGAAGTGGTTGACATTGGAAACTGCAACTTTGAGAAATTTCATTCATCGTCCTTCATTTGAAATCGATACATGAAGATCTACTTTCATTCTTGGTATTTCAAAATTATCAGCTATTGTCATCTTAATCTGTGTAAATGAACCACAGATTAAGGCAGAAAAATTCTGATGAGCTCAAATATACTTTAAGGAAGAAAAGTCCCACATAAGAGATTAGTATACAAACTTAAAGCACACGCTATTGGGTGTTCAGTATTGATGTGGATAGAGAACTGGCTGGCAGACAGGAAGCAAAGAGTAGGAGTAAACGGGTCCTTTTCACAATGGCAGGCAGTGACTAGTGGGGTACCGCAAGACTCAGTGCTGGGACCCCAGCTATTTACAATATATATTAATGATTTGGACGAGGGAATTGAATGCAACACCTCCAAGTTTGCGGATGACACGAAGTTGGGGGGCAGTGTTAGCTGTGAGGAGGATGCTAGGAGGCTGCAAGGTGACTTGGATAGGCTGGGTGAGTGGGCAAATGCATGGCAGATGCAGTATAATATGGATAAATGTGAGGTTATCCACTTTGGTGGCAAAAACAGGAAAATAGACTATTATCTGAATGGTGGCAGATTAGGAAAAAGGGAAATGCAACGAGACCTGGGTGTCATGGTACACCAGTCATTGAAAGTAGGCATGCAGGTGCAGCAGGCAATGAATAAAGTGAATGGTATGTTAGCATTCATAGCAAAAGGATTTGAGTATAGGAGCAGGGAGGTTCTACTGCAGTTGTACAGGGTCTTGGTGAGACCACACCTGGAGTATTGCATACAGTTTTGGTCTCCTAATCTGAGGAAAAACATTCTTGCCATAGAGGAGTACAGAGAAGGTTCACCAGACTGATTCCTGGGATGTCAGGACTTTCATATGAAGAAAGACTGGATAGACTCGGCTTGTACTCGCTAGAATTTAGAAGATTGAGGGGGGATCTTATAGAAACTTACAAAATTCTTAAGGGGTTGGACAGGCTAGATGCAGGAAGATTGTTCCCGATGTTGGGGAAGTCCAGAGCAAGGGGTCACAGTTTAAGGATAAGGGGGATATCTTTTAGGACCGAGATGAGGAAAACATTTTTCCCACAGAGAGTGGTGAATCTCTGGAATTCTCTGCCACAGAAGGTAGTTGAGGCCAGTTCATTGGCTATATTTAAGAGGGAGTTAGATGTGGTCCTTGTGGCTAAAGGGATCAGGGGGTATGGAGAGAAGGCAGGTACAGGATACTGAGTTGGATGATCAGCCATGATCATATTGAATAGCGGTGCAGGCTCGAAGGGTCGAATGGCCTACTCCTGCACCTATTTTCTATGTTTCTATGTTTCTAATTATGTCACAGGCCAGATACAAAGGACCACATTTCACTGAGGTAGAATAAAAAAAAATAATTTGCACATTGGAAAGAGCCATTGGTGCTGCCAACATCCTTAAGGGCCTGTCCCACGAGCATGCGACCTGCATGCGGCAAGCGCGACCAAACCGGAAGCGGGGTCCGCGCGGAGGTCGAGTGATCCCTGTACAGGGTCGGTCCCACCAGCATGCACCTGCATGCGGCGAGCGCAACCAAACCGGAAGCGGGGGCCGCGCGGAGGTCGAAGAGTGACGTGAAGTTCGAGCAAAGTCCACGGGAAGTTCGCACGTGACGTATGGCGTCAAGAAGCTGCGTACGGTGTCAAGACGCTGCACATGCCCGTTGAGGTAGTGCGTACGACATTGAGGTGGCTGCGGGCCGGCAGGCCATTGCCGCGCGGAATTTTTGAACACGGTCAGTTTTTCGGAGCTCCACGCGATGTCGTGACCAGCTCCGCACAATTCCATACGGCTCCGGCGATTGAAGTGGGACCGGCCCCGCGAGGCCGTACAGCTCAAGCTACCATGTTAGGTCGCGCTTGCCGAATGGAGTCGCATGCTCATGGGGCAGGCCCTTAATGCTCTCCTAACTGGGCATTCAAATAAATATTTAATATTTTTTCAAGAAATCTTCTGGCAGTACCCTCCAATGACCTTTTAAAGAATAGCTGGTAGACAAAAATGCTGGAGAAACTCAGTGGGTGAGGCAGCATCTATGGAGCAAAGGAAATAGGCAACATTTCGAGTCGAGACCCTTCTTCAGACTGAAGAATAGCTGGTCAGATTCCATGCCGGCATATTATCTTAACTTGAACCTAGCCATATTTGAGCTAGCATTTCTTGGGTGAACAGCCATAACGTGCTACATGTGCACATGCAATGCTCTTTATTTCCATTTCAAGTGAGATCACAGATGTGATGGGTGACACATTTCTAGTGTGGAAAACAGTGTTTTCACTGTTTGCCATTGTTGATGTATAGAATCCCATTCTATCCCTATGTTATAAGTGCAGTGCTATTAAATTTTGGGACCCAAATTGAATGATGTATCACATCATCGTGGGAGTACAATTTTTTCAGCTATCATTATACAGATAATATAGTGGTCTGAGGATTCATCTATTCATATTAATATCCAAATAAAGGTAAATGTCCCATGGCATTGGAGTTCTACAAACTGCTGCTGCTTTTACCTATGTTGCGATGGCAACAGGAGTTCAATAATACGTGCTTGGCAATTGGATTATATCTATTCTTTTGTGTCAAAACATGGATACATTTTGCACTAATGCCAAATCAAATCCCTGCAAAAGGCAATATCTCAATTAACCATAAAGACATTTGAAACAGTATTAATGCCCAGAGATGAATACCAAAATGGGGCTTGCATGATCCCCAATAGGATCTTGCACGACTTCATATACCTTTCGATATTTGCTGAATGACTGGAGAGGGTTGTCAGCCCTTTAATTACACAGTCCCCATGACAGCCTGAAGGCAACAAGCAACACACTGTATTTCTGTATACGAGGGAAAGGCTGCAGTTGATAGAGAGAGAGCTCCCACATTGTTCTCAAAGGGACATGCAAGTCTCGGTCAATGAGAAATATATCTACAAATATGGAATTAAGAGCAGGCGTTAACCACTCAGCTCCTTACATTTGCTCTGTCATCTAATAAGATTGTTGCTGATTTGATGGCAGCCTCTGCAACCATTAGTAAGATACATCGAGGAGGCCAGTGGGTTAGTTGACCCTTCCTGCTTCTGTGTAAATATTGGGGCTCTGACTCTTTATACAGCTTTTCACTGTGTCTGACACCAGTGTCATGAATTTATTCATGGCCTCTGATTCCTCTCAGCCTCCCAGCCTTCACTCAGCTGCTTCACTGAATATACTGTACATAACCCCAATTTCAAAGCACAAGGAAAGATAGTACCATCGTCTCACGCCCTCCCCTCCGCTCCCATCTCATCAGCTTCATCTACACATCATGCCGCCATGGGAAAACAGCCAATATAATTAAGGACCATTTTCACCTCGGGTATTCCCCCTTCTCCCCACTCCTTTCTGGCAGAAGATACAAAGCCTTTAATGGATGTGCCACCTTATTCAGAAACAATTTCCTCCCCGCTGTTATCAGATACAGAATAGTCCTCCCATAAGCTAGGATGATGTACTGATCTTCCAACTAAAGTCATCGCAAATCTTCAATTTTTCTTAAACTATTCTTCCTTTGTAGCTGGAATGCTTTATTGGTGTAATGCTATATTCTGAACTCTGGTATTTTTCGGTTTGCAGTACCTGTTGTACTTATGTTTGTGTAGGAAGGAACTGCAAATGCTGATTTACACCAAAGATAGACACAGAATGCAGGAGTAACTCAGCGGGACACGCAGCATCTCTGGAGAAAAGGAATAGGTGACGTTTCAAGTTGAGACCTTTCTTCAGACTCGTGTATGGCTTGGTTGTAAGGATGTATAGGATGATTTGCCTGGATAACTCGCAACCAAATCTTTTCAATGTATCTCATTTCACATGACAGTAATAAGCTAATACCGTAACCAATAGCCAACATACAATGGATTCCACTCGGTCTTGGGAACCCTGTCTCAGGATGAGAACAGTCTGTGTAGTAGCTGCTGCAACATGCCTGTTGAAAGCATAATAGAGTTTTAGTCAGAAGTGAATGGAAAACTGAGATCAAGAGTAACAGTACTGGTATTTAGGAGGTAGATCGGAGATGTGGCGGCTTCATGTAATATTTTGGCTTCTGTTTAACCTACTGTTTAATAGAATTGAGAGTCTAGGTTCAGCAACTTTGGTAGAGCAATAAATACAAGATTATGGCTCTGTCTTGTCTCAAATTGGTGCATCAATCAATGTAATCTCATAACTGCCTTGCTTCTTTACTGTTTATATGAGGAATAGCATCTTGGGTGCCCTGAGCTTGTTTTCTGTACCAGTTGCTCTGGGCCTTTAATATGCAACAAGTTTCATATATTTTCTATAACATCCCTCCTTGAGGGCTCATTGAAGGATATTACTATGCCATCATAAACTATTCTCCCTAGCTGAAAATTGGCACAAACCAGATTTGTCAAGCTTTGCAATATATCACTTTGCTCGCCCCAATAATAGGTCCTGTCTTGTACCTCATATTTTTAGGAGTCTAGAGTAACTCTGCTTCTATGCTTGACTTGCATCCTCCTTGGATGTGTTTACAGGGATACAATTAATCAGTTTTACAGCTCATCTGCTAAGATGTATTTTTCCCTCAGATGAGTCTTTGTGCAGTGTGCGCATGTCAACCTGTTTGCTCTAACCTGCCAAAACCCTGGAGCTTGTGTTCACATTAGAGTTGGAAGGAGGGTGGGCAGCAGTAGAGGTTGATAGCATGGGATGGGAAGCTGGCAGGAGAAGCACGGATAAAAGTATGATTGGAAGAGAACAAGAGGGCAAGCAGCTGACAACACAATGTTGTGTTGTTTGTTGACGCCCATTGTATACAGCATGATAGCAGATATCAGGTCAGGAATCCGATTACTTAGTTACAGATCTTTTATTCACATGGTGCTGTGCCACACCTCATCATTTCCTGCAATGTATATTTTGAACGAAACACAAACTGCTGGAAGAACTCAACAGGTCACGCAGCATCTGTGGAGGGAATAACTAGATGATGTTTCAGGCCGGGACCCTTCTTCAGACTGATTACAATATGGGGCAGAAAGCTGGAAAAGAGAGGTGGGAATGGGACAAAGCCTGGCAAATGATAAGTGGATGCAGGTGAGTGAAGTTTAGCAGATTGGGTGGAGTATGTGACAAAGGCTAGAGGTAAAGCCAGAGGGAGGGATGGAGTTGAGTGGAAGGGGGCAGGGGAAAGAGGGGACAATAATAGGGACTTTTGACTTGGAGAATTCAGTGTTCATTCCATGGGGTTGTAAGCTGCCCAAGTGAAATATGAGGTGCTGTTCGTCCTGTTTTGGGTGTGGCTCTGGCAATGGGGGAGGCCAAGAAAAAGATATGACGGTAAAGAAATGGGAAGGAGAATTTAAAAAATGGTTAGCAACCAGGAGATCCAAAAGGCCTTGGCAGACTGAGCACATCTTTTAAAGTAAATGCTATTATTGTGCGGCAACCAAATTATTCATAGCAAGATCCCACTGAAAGGAAAGTGGATAATTAATCAGGTTATCTATTTTACTGCAATTGATTGTGGGATGACCATTGGTCTGGGTGTGAGATAAAATCTCATGCTGTTCTTCAACTAATGGTCAACAAAGAGAGACACCCAGATATTGGTCATATCTGAAGATAGTATAAAGGGGACAGTTCGTCCCCGTGAATGATGCACGATGCAACAGGCACAAACCTGATGCAACGTTTCTGGTTTTCCATGACTATATATCATCCCTTATTAATTACAGGAATCCATCTGTCAATATATTGATGAAGATGAAATTTGGCTCACTACCAAAAACGTCATGTAACGTACTGTTGTTTTGGTCTTAATCCCCCCCAAATAAGATACCATTAATATATTCCAGTAATATCCTTCAAATTTATTCATATTTATGTATTCAATTTATAAATCTTTTTTTTAAATGTAATATTTAGTAAGATCTCTCCAACCATAGATGAAAAACAAACAGCTTCAAGTTACTTGAACTATTCTGCATAAGGGCTTCATTATATTAGAAATAATAAAACTTAACTTGGTAATAGACACAAAATGCTGGAGTAACTCAGCGGGACAGGCAGCATCTCTTGAGAGAAGGAGTGGGTGACGTTTCGGGTCGAGACACTTCTTCAGGCTGAAGATCAGATCAGTCTGAAGAAGGGTCTTGACCCGAAACTTCACCCACTCCTCCTTCTCTCCAGAGATGCTGCCTGGTCCGCTGAGTTACTCCAGCATTTTGTGTATATCTTCGATTTATACCAGCATCTGCAGTTCCTTCCTACAATCTTAACTTGATTGTTCTGGTCTGGTTGTCACCTCAGTTCCTGTTCAATGTTACATATCTATGATAGGGTCATAGAGTCATAGAATCATTCAGCATGGACACAGTCTCTTCAGTTTGCAAAGTTTGCACTGATTTGCCCAGTACAATTCTCGTGCCGTAGGTGCAGTGGTAGTGGATTGCCAGGAGGTCAAAGGCTGTTGTAAGTTCTTGTAGGTTGTAGCCGGTGCTGACTGGTGAATTTCATTGGCTCATTGTGAAAGAAAAGCGTAAACAGTAGTTTTTAGAATCAAGGATAACCGGCCGGTAATGTTAATGTCTGCCAAGCTTCACAGCCGTGTATCTCTGGCTTCTTAAAAGTTGTCTCCACTCCTTCTCCCCCCTTCACCCCCTTTCACCCCCCTTCACCCTCCTCTCCCCCCTGTCTTTTAAAGGACTTATGTGACCTTTCCTGTACACTGTGCTTTCACCGTGTTAATTACAGCGCCAACCTTCCTATTCATCATGGTGTGTGTGTGTGTGTTCTCCACTCTGACAGTCGCCGAATTTTCAGGCGACTGCCAGCGATTTGACAGTCGCCTGAAAAATCACCTAAGTGGGACAGGCTCATTAGTTAATTTAAATGGTGCAAAGAGGATGATCCAGCTGTGAACTGCTGTTACCTTGACTGATCATGAAGCCAAGATACAATTGGCAAAGAGCCCGCTTGACTGATCAGCCCTGCAGTTGGTACAAGGGCCTCCAGGCATGTTCTCTTCAGTGTGAAAGGTCATTCCACTAATGTGCTGTAGGTGTGAGAACATTCATACAATCAGCGAGGTGGCAAAGGCAGGTGTGCTTTCCACCAGAAGTCACTGCTACTTCTACTCAGTATTTAGCAATAGGGAATGTGAGACTTTATCGCCAATCTAGTGCCTGCAGAAAATGCACCTCATGAACCTCATACTGGTGGGCTGTAGCCTGATATTAATTACCACCACACTTTTTGAGCCAGAGTATTATTAATTTTTTTTTAGTTTAGAGATACAATGCGGAAGCTGGCCCTTCGGCCCACTGGGTCCGTGCCGACCTGCGACCCCCGCACATCAACGTTTTCCTACACCCACTAGGGACAATTTTTACATTTACCAAGGCAATTAACCTACAAAACTGTACGTCTTTGGAGTGTGGGAGGAAACCGAAGATCTCGGAGAAAACCCATGCAGATCACGGGCAGAACGTACAAACTCCATACAAACAGCACCCGTAGTCGAGATTGAACCCGGGTCTCCAGCGCTGCATTCACTGTAAGGCAGCAACTCTACCACTGCGCCACCGTGACCAACCGTTACCATGCTTTATGTGTATTAAATACACATAACGCACGGTAATAAAATGAAAGCTTCTGATTATTGTAGAAATGTGTCACTATAACGTCACTTGGAATCACAATTAAAATAAGTATTTACAGAAAAGTAAGTATTTGTGTGGCGCTTTGTAAAATATTTTTCTTCCTCCAATCTATTGTTTATAGCGTTTTATTTACAGCTGAAGGGTTAAGATCAGAATACGAGAGAGGATTTATATGATAGTTGTTACAGCATTGTTGTCAATGTCACAGGATAATTTGACACAGCGGAAGTTCTTTCCAACAGTTCTGCAGGCCAAGAACATGCTGTAGCTAATTCCTTTCTCCATTTTGTGTTGTACTGTAAGCTACATGAAGTGCGGTGCCCTGTGGTAATCCACCATCAGCGTAGTGTTGAGGGTAGTTTGGAACGAATTCCAGCCTTAATTTCCTGCTTTATGCAGCACAGAAACAAATGAGGCATAAAAGGGGTCTGAGATGGCAGGTCCGTAAGATGTGTTGCATCTGTGGAGAAGTCATCAGTCATACAAGCAAGATTCAGTGCACCTACAGTGGCAGTGGCCACGAGGAATGGACTGAACAGGTTTCAGAACAGCAGGAAGCCAGTTCGTGAGCCATACCATCTGTTGCAAGGACATCTGCAGCCAATCTGCACCATAGAGTTGTCACTGTCAGTAGCAGACAGCGTTCATTATGCACTTACGTTTTTTGTCTTCCCAATCTAGCCATTTGCAACCCTGCATCATCAGCTGATCTTTTGCCCCTTGTTCATGAAACAACTGCACAACCAGCCACTTTATCTCTTTTCTCTTAAGCTAGTCATATTTGCTTGATGTCTCAGAACTATTCTTCAGAAAACATAATAATTTTGCATTTGTCTGTAGAAGGGTCTCAACCCGAAATGTCGCCTATTTCCTTCGCTCCATAGATGCTGCCTCACCCGCTAAGTTTCTCCAGCAATTTTGTCCATCTATAATAAATTTGCATGTGTTTAGTATCTTTCAGAGCCTTGGTACAATACAAGCACTCGTTAAAACTAATGAAGTAGTTTTGTCGGGCAGCTACACTTCAACTGGTGGATCCAGGCACAACCAAGTCCACAAGCAGTATTGTGCATAGGAACCATTTTTTGGACTTCTGACAGGACAAAGGAGGAAGACCCATTTCATTACTCTCTACATCAAGAGAGACATAATTAATTACCCTTTACTTGAACAGAGACCAAATCCATTTCCGTCAACACTATCTCTGACACCTCTCTCCTGTTTCTTGATCGCCCTTCTTCAGAGAACAGACTATCAAACGATGTCCATGACAAACCTCAGTTTCACACAGCTATCTACACCCCCTCCCATCCTGCCTCTTGCAAAGACACTATCCCTACTCTCAATTTCTCCATCTCCACCGCATCTGCTCCCAAGATGAGGCAATCCATTCTCGGACATCCGAGTTGCACTCATTCTTTAGTCAACATGGTTTCCCCTCTGCTGCCACAGATGGATCCCTCACCTGCACCCCTTGTACTGGTGCTTGAATTGTACATGAAGATCACTGCAGCTATGGTTCACTGAGAATGCCGATAAGTTGGCAGAAAACATTGCTTGGTGCATTTACGAGAGATTTACCAACATAATTTGTTAACACTGCTTAATAATCTTGAATATGAATTCATACTGTTTATGTTGCTTATGCAGTTGATAGCATGTGGAGTTGAGTGACTGATAAAAGAGTTGAAAAAGGCAAAACATGCCTCTAGCCTCTCTTATCATCTTCCATTAGTTTAAAAATAGTATTTGGAAAGGATAGAACTGGTCCACAAGTTAAAATTCTTAAACAGTGCAAGGCATTTTTGAAGATATAGTAAAAGTTGATCGGGGTAGGTTGTTTGTGGGCAAAGAGACATTTGGCAATTGGAATGCTTTTAGGTCGGATGGTGAGAGTTCAAGGTCTACATGTTGCTGCTGACAGGAGTAGTAAATCCTGGATGACAAGAGATATTGGAGCCTTGTTCAGAAAAAAAAAGAAGCATTGGACAAGTACAGCCGGCTGGGATAAAGTGAGTCCCTGGAAGTGTTTATGGGAATCAGGTGTAGACTTAGAGTCTAGTGTCAGAGAGCTGACAAAGATCAAGACAGCCTTGTCCCCTCAAATGGTTTCAAAAACAAATTAATGCGGTGCGGTGGAGTTGCTGCCTCACAGTGCCATAGACCCAGGTTTGGTTTAGTTTGTCCATTCTCCCCGTGACCTTCATGGGTTTTCTCCCACACTCCAAAGATGTACAGGATTGCAGGCTAATTGGTTTAAATAAAATTCTAAATTGTCCCCAGTGTGTGTAGGATAGTGTTAGTGTGCAGAGATCATTGGTCGGTGCAGACTCAGTGGGCCGAAGGGCCTGTTTCCGTGCAGTATCTCTAACTAAACTAAAAATAAACCCCATCCATGCACGTCCCATTTATCTGTGCCTGGTTCATATCTCTCTAAATCTTTCCTATCCATGTACCATCCCAAATATCTTTCAAATGTTGTTATTGAACCTATCTGAACGACATCATCTGGCAGCATGGTCCATATACCCACCAGCCTCTGAGTAAAAAAAGTTGCCTCTCGGGTTCCTATTAAATCTTTCACCTTAAACCTATGCCCTCTACTTTCAGATTCCTGTATCCTGGGAAACATAATATGTGGTTTACCCTATCTATTCCCTTCATAAATGTATACATCTATGTAAGAGCACCTCTCAGCTTCCTGCTTTCCAAGGCATCAAGTCTGAGCCTGCCCAACCTCTCTCTTTAGCACAGGGCTTCAAGGCACTCTTTTCGGCTTAATGACATATTTCCTGCATTAGTGTGACCAAACTAAACGCAACAATGCAGCCTCACCAATATTTTGTATGTCTATCATCTTACATCCCAACTTCTAGAGCACAAAGTGCTGGAGTAAAGGGCCTGCCGCCGGCACCCACCATAGGTCATTACAGGTCTCCGACAATGTTCAACGTTGAAAATCCAGCGGCGACCAGAACAAGGTACGACTCTTTGGGCGATGACTCACGACCGTACAGGCTTCACCCCGCGACATGTCGCCAGGGTGCCGCCTGTACGGTCATGAGTAGTCTCCTCAGTCACCCAAAGAGTCGTAGCGTCTTTCTGGTCGCCGCTGAATTTTCAACATGTTGAAAATTTCGGCGACCTGCAACAACCTATGACGGGTGCCGGCAGTCGCCGAAAAATTTGTGTAAGTGGGACAGGCCCATAGGTCAGCAGGACTGGCAGCGTCTCTGGCAAACATGAATAGGTGATGTTTTGGGTAGTCCTTCTTCAGACCCTCAACCAAAAACATCACCTATCCGTGTTCAGCAGAGATGCTGCCTGACCTGCTCAATTACTCCAACACTTTGTGTCCTTTTGTGTAGCAATGTTACAAAATTTTGAGATTTAAAAAATCAAGTCTGCAATTTATCCCATCAGATAAAGCATAAAAATAAGTTTAATTTGACACCTAATTCACTTTCATATCTCAAGTAATAAAAAAAGTTATGGCCATTTTCATACTCGGAAATTAGCATCATGTTCCCTATTGATTTTCTATGGACATAACAAAAAACCTGTGATCATGGACAGTCAAAAGCCCATAACCTTCTTAAAAATTAAGAGAACTGAATGAAATTTTCAGTTATCATAGATTGAACCATTCTGAAACAAATATAAAATAATCTTACTTGGATGACCTGAAATTAAAGCATATAATTAGTTAGTTACCCAATTGTAGCTAATTTCAAACTTCAATTATTAGATCTAAACATCTATCCATTTCTTAATAAATGATTAACATTTTTAAATAGCCTAAGTGTCCAAATAATATTCACAAATAATTCACAATAAAACATGATTTCTAAATCTCATTTACATCAATTTATTGGCCAAATGGAAGGAATTTAGTGTTTAATTGCTGTAAATTAAAGTCCATTTTAAATCGGCTTTCTAGTGGGTTCCTGTGAACGCGCTGGTTTAGAACTTCACATTGCGCTGGATTTGTGCCTCAAATGCCCAGAAAAATACTGCGGGATATAAAGAGCCCAAAATGAGCTACTCGTTATAGAAAACTTTATATACAGGGTTCTTAAGAAGCCCCTTTTAATGTAAAAATAAGGTACATACCTTTAGTTGTTTGCTTTATAAAACCCTGGGGCTGCGAGAGGTTGCGGGTTGAGAGAGTGATTTTTAAACTACTATAACTATTATACAAGGCCATAAAAACTAATAATACCTTTTGCGACGGGGTCTTTCAGCGATTTTTCGTTAATGATTTACTAGGCTGAACATTTTCGATTGCAACAGCCTAGTAAAAATCGCGTTTTAAACCCGCCCCCTCTAAACAGCACCAAAATCACACACACGGGGTGGGGCAGATTCTCAATGACGATTCGGGTAGTTTTGTAACATACCTATTTTGTGTTTAACCAGTTCTATGTTTCTACATCACATCTGCTATACTTCAATTCCCTGAATGGTGAAGGCCAGCATACCGATAACTTTCTTCACCACCATATTGACATGCAATGCACAATGTTCTTGTACTAATAGATCTCTCTGTTCCAAAACACTCCACAGGGCCCTACCATTCACTGTGAAGGTCTTGCCTTGGTTTGACTTCTCAAAGTGCAACATCTTTCACTTATCTGACATACTTCATTTGCCATTTCTCAACCCACTTGCCCAGCTGATTGAGATCGTGCTATAATTTACTGTCTACGATACAATCTATTTTGGCGACATCTGCAAACTTACTAACCATGATTTGCACATTCTCATCAAATCGTTGATGGGCTGGTGGCAAATTACAATAGGCCCAGCACCAAACTGTGAGGTACATCAGTAGTCACAGGCCCCACCCCCCATCAGTCTGAAGAAGGGTTTCGGCCCGAAACGTCGCCTATTTCCTTCGCTCCATAGATGCTGCTGCACCCATTGAGTTTCTCCAGCAATTTTGTGTACCTTCGATTTTCCAGCATCTGCAGTTCCTTCTTGAACACAGTAGTCACAGGCCTCCAGTTTGAAGAAAAGCTTTCCACCATCACCCTCTGTTTCCTACCATTAAGCCAATTCTGTATCCACTTCATGAGCTTGCCCTGGATTCCATGTGATTTTATTTAGAGATACAGTATGGAAACACGCCCTTCAGCCCACCGAGTCCAAGCCGACCAGCAATCCCCACATACCAGCATTATTTGGCACACCAGGGACAATTCACAATTTTTACCAAAGCCAACTAACCTACAAACCTGTACATCTTTGGAGTGTGGAAGGAAACCGGAGCACCCGGGCAAAAACCCACACAGTCACAGGGAGAACGTACAAACTCCGTAGAGACAGCACCCATGGCCTGGATCAAACCTGGGTCTCTGGCGCTGTAAGGCAGCAATTTTACTGCCCGACCTCTTTTCCAGCTTCCTCTCCCCCACTACAATCAGTCTGAAGAAGGGTTCCGACCCTTCAGATCTCGTCCTTCAGAGATGCTACCCTACCCTCTGAGTTACTCCAGCTCTTTGTGTTCTTTCAAGTTGATGTTCTGTTTGGTGTTGGTTACTTGCACTGGGTTCTGGCATGTTGTGAGAGCAGAGCCGCAGTCCTGACCTATATGTTAACAATTTCACTTTCTGACACACTTTATGAAGCTGCAGTTTGTCATGACTGCCATTAACCGATCACACATCATGCTGCTGTATTCTGATGCTGAATATTGGAATTACCTCGATTTAATAATTGCCTGCACCGATAAAGATATACTAGAGGTTGTTTGATGGACAATTCCATTTAATATTATGGTAGCTAAAATCCTATACTATTCTTACCCTATTTTTACACTGCTCTGCTATTTTTACTCCTCCGTCTCCTATAGTACACCCTCAGCCAAGTGACAACCCCATGTTTTTGTTTCTATGCTCTACATATATGGCATATTGAAGAACATTGGATATCTTTCCTCCATATTTCAGCAATTAACACTTTGATTGATATTGCAATGCTGTTTCCTCTTTTATATTCCTCGTGAAATCTCCTTCATACCTGGAGATTCTTGAGTTGTCAGTATCGCCCATCATTTAACAATTTTTCTGTGATCGCAACAACATAATATTACTTTATGTTAATAATTGCCTATAGTTTTTCCTCCCTTTTCAGGCTCCCTGCATTGAAATGGATGTAGCTCAGGCTAGCATTCCACCCATGTACCTGCAGAATTAGTTTTCCATCTCCATTCCTCACCCCCTATAGTACTTATACACTTTGTTGTATTCCTTTGCCATTATATGCTCACATATCTGTTGCGCTGCTACAAGTAAGAATTTCATTCGGGACATATGACAATAAAACACTCTTGACCCTTGAGCCTTGAACTGGTGTCAACCCTCCCCAAATTGGCAAACACACCTGCAAGGGTGTTGGCACTGTTCTGGATCAGGAGCACGTTGCCTGAGTCGTGGGTGTCCCACCTTCTGGGTTTGGCAAAGATTGCCATCAAACATTGATCAGATTTCCTGCCAAAAATGCTATTGTCATCAACGTCTGCACTCTGCAGTTGGTAAATGTCATTTTTAGCAATGTGACTCCTTCAATATCATTCATAGGTTTTGAAATCAGTGTGAGTGATTTCATCACTAGTCTAAAGTTCCTCTGCTCTGCTAGTCTCCTGTCCAACAGGATGGCTTCCCTGAGGTCAAAACAGAGCCTTTAATTCCATATGTACCGTTTATCATTCCTTAGATCTTAAGAAAGACATTGTGAAAGCTGTGGCAATTGTGTAATCTTGATTTGCCATTATAATGCTGACCAATTGAAACAGTGAAAGGGAAATCACTGCTGGGAAATTCAAGGCGTATCTCTTGACCTGCACTGAACCAATATCATAATGTTATGGTGGAATTAATGCAGCATGAATCTTATCACGTGCCTTCTGGAAATAACATCCAGGGATACCCTCTCACAGAGCAGCTTGGTGATCTCCAAACACAATTCAGGCAGATGGTCCGACATGATTGGCAAATTAGCAAGCAAAATATAAAATTTAATACAGAAATTAAATCATGGTTTATCCAATTATAAATTAGGGTTGATATTTTAAGAAGGTTTTCAGAAAGGAAACTACAGCCATTTTTTTTTTTAACTAATAAAAATAAGCTTAACATTTACTGAATCCTCAAATTTAGCTTGAAATTTAGTACATGGCTCACCGACGAGAGCTCATAGAGAGAAATCCACACGCCGGATCTGCTGTTTCCAGCAGTGACTAATCTGCTGCTGCTGGCTGCTAGTTAATCATCATCCAGCTCCTGCCGTTGCAGGCTTATTGTTGCTCAGCATCTGCAGTTATACTTGGGCTTCTCACTGTGGTATTCGCTGGCTGCCCCTGGACTGATGCACATCATCAGCTCATTGTTCAGTGACCATAATGTTCCTGCCCTGGGATTTGGCTTGACGTATACTGTTTGTTGAATGTAAGGAACCACAGCGTTCATACGATCATAAGTGATAAGAATAGAATTAGGCCATTCAGCTCAACAAGTTTACTCTGCCATTCAGTCATGGCTGATCTATCTCCACCCCCAAACCCCATTATCCTGCCTTCTCCCCATAACCTCTGACACCCATACTAATCAATAATCCATTTATCTCTGCCTCAAACATATCCACTGACTTGGCCTCCCCAGCCTTCTGTGCCAAAGAATTCTACAGAGTCATCAACCTCTGACTAAAGACATTTCTCCTCATGTCCTTCCGAAAAATAAGTCCTTTAATTCTGAGACTATAACCTCTAGTCCTATACTCTCCCACCAGTGGAAACATCCTCTATTATTAGTGTTATAACCATGTTTATGGATATGCTTAATCTTAACTTCAGGCCTGCATTTATAGGCAGAGATAACTGGGAATATTAATGTAGGGGAAAGGAACTGCAGATGTTGGTAAAGATAAACACAAAGTGCTGGAGTAACTCAGCAGGTCAGGCAGCATTTCTGGAGAGAAAGAATGGATGACCAACCAGAGATGCTGCCTGACAATGACAATTAAAATTGAATCTGAATCTGAATCATTTTGTGTCTATCTTTGGGAACATTAATGGCCCAAGTTCGGTCCAAGGGCATTGTCCACTGTGTGAATTTAAACCCAATTTCTGGTCTTATTTGCATTCATCTTTGACATACTTGAGACAAAGGCAGAACCGATAAATATTCTGTCTTAAATTTGGAAAAGCTAGGAAGTCTGTAAATCCTTTTGATTAATATTCTTACAAATCCCTGGGAAATGTGCACTGAATACTAAACCTTGCACTGTGATTGCAGGTCATTTGGATGATTGGAAAGTTATCACCTTTTAATGAATGTGGGAGATTTTCTCCAGATGCTTGTGTGACCAGCTGTTCTTAGTAATGTTCTGTATACACCATTCTGCCCTTTGGTTTAACAGAGCGGAGGCTGGTGCAATGCCCCAGTGCTAAATCTGTATTGCTTTGTTCTGATTCTGTATTATTACAGTAATCCATGATCTGACAAATGTCAGAGTCTCTTGCCCAGAGTAGGGGAATTGAGAACCAGAGGACATAGATTTTAATAGAAATCTGAGGGGTAACTCAGATGAGGCCTGCAGGTTAATGTGGAAATAAAAGGGTGGTAGATGTATGGAACGAGCTGCCAGAGAAGGTAGTTGAGGCAGGTACTATCGCAACGTTCAAGAAACATTTTGACGTGCATGGAAAGGACACGTTTGGAGGGATTATGGGCCATCGCTGGCAAGTGGGACTAGTGTAGCTGGGACATGTTGGCCGGTGTGGGTAAGTTGGGCAGAAGGGCCTGTTTCCACACTGTAAGACTCTATGACATGGCATAGCAGTTGAATACCTGTCACTTTTGCATTCTCATCCTAAAATTCCACCTGGTCACCTGAAGCAGCCAGGACCTAGGTCAGGTTGGTTTGGGCTCTGAGTGAGTTCCCACCATAACCTTTGAACTGAAAGTTAAAAAAAAATTTTGAACAGACAGTTTTGACACTGGGATCCAGCAACATTCATAACATTTATATAAAAGGGATTATATTTACAATAGAAATGCTGCAGCCATCTGCTCACACGAAGCATCACCCCCATAAGTTTACATGATAGACACAGTGGGGGCTGTGGATGGAAGAAGCACATGGCCTCACATCAAAAGGAGACTTAAACATACTCAAAAAAAAAAATCTGAGACATAGTGAAATACAAATTCATGCATGATCAGGCATGCTAAACACTGAATACTTTAGCATATGTTGCTCTCTGGTGCATGTACTACACACAGAGTGCTTCCACCCTGTGCTGGTATCCTGGTGTTCAGGCATCTGTATAAAGGTTCGCACTTCTAGGATGGAGAAAATTCATGCCTTTCTTGTAGATCTGTTCAAAGGATTTTCAAACGTTCAAAAGCAAAGGCAAAACAATGGTCATGTCACAAAATACCAACATCCCACATGAAATGGAACACCAAATTAACATGAATCAGTTCTCTCCTTGCTCACCTTTTGCATGCCCACTTCACTTAAAGCCCTGTCCCACGGTACGTTCATTCCAAGAGCTCTCCCGAGTTTAAAAATATCAAACTCGTGGTAAGCACGGAGAATGAACGTAGCGGGTACGTCGGAGCTCGGGGACGTCTCTTAGCGGCTCGTACCGCTAACGGCAGGTACTCGGGAAGACTCACTAACGGCAGGTAAGCATGGGAAGACTCGTGAAAAATTTTCAACATTTTGAAAAATGTCCATGAGAGCCCCGAGTACCGACGAGTAGCCATTACCGTAAACCTCCGAGTTCGAATCAGGGCAAACTCGGGAGAGCTCTTGGAATGAACTCGTACCGTGGGACAGGGCTTTAAGTCTTAGCAGAGGAATTGTTATGGGAAACTGCAAAGTAACTGTAACATGACCCATGCAGCAACGTTTGCTCTTTCTCGCTCTCCGAGGCAACTGCACAGACCACAGCCAACATCCCAGCAGGCTGCTATTCTTGAGGTTGAAGTCTGGTGAGCTGTACCAAGAGGCCAGTTGTTCAGCGTGGAAATTTTAAAAAGGGCTGCAAAAACTGCCCTGATGTCTGCTGGTGGCATGCGTGTCCATAAACTAAATCCATCAAATAATGTTTCTGGTGAGATGAAATGACAATTATTACCATGTATCTTTGAAAAGACTCAAGAATATTGGGTAATAAAGTGGACTAAAGATTTGTAATCAGTGTTCAAATTTACCCTGACCAACAGGATGAACATATTTACTCTACAGAAGTCTTTTTGATGTAAAACAGTTCTCCTCCCATCGGATAATGGCACATGCAATGAAAATAAATGGTACTAACTCACAGTCTCACCTGCGAACAAAGAATATATGGGTAGAGTTATTTTGATGAAGTTGAGGCACAGCTAGCCAATGGTATATTATCAAGTCATATGTATCACATAATACTAATACTGGCTACGGACAAAATTGTGGAGCCTGACACTTTGATGACTGCCGAATTCTCATGAAATATTACTTTAACCTCTTCTGGTTTGGTTTATTTTTGTTTAAATAGCAGGCTAACTAGAGCAGTAACATAATGCAACAAATATTTTTCCCATTTGTTTCTTATATTTCCCCCTGTTTCTTCCATAAGGCTATATGATGCTGTCGTATGGGCCTGTGAATTTTAACAGTCCTTGGATATCTCCCCTATTATTTATATGTGACTCTCCATTGCAGGTGTGAACAGGGTGTTCGCTAGGGGGGTTCACCATATGTACATTAAGATATTTTTGGAGTGGGTTGAGATGATACAGATCAGGAGTGAAATCCACATCTGATTTTCTACTCCCTAATTCGGGGCATAATAGCCATGTCTTATGCATCAGCACGACACGAGATAAACATCACTCGGACTGATCATAAACTAAGTGGTCCTTCTTCCTTTGTCAATATTTGACATTGCTGGTAGTGACATTACAAAGCAAGGGTTCAAAGAGATGGTTTGCAATGCCAATGTTTAATCATGAAAAATCATCTGTGATTCAGAAATGTCTTGCAGGATTGCAGCTTTTCACTCTTCAAGTGACTCCTGTTAAAACAATGTTTTGTCATTCAAAAATATATGGAAATCATAATTATGAGCTCAATTTTCTCACTAATTATGAAGAGGTTAGATTCTAGGGAAGTGTGAATACCATAGGGTACATTTTCTACTCCAGAGTTCCTGAAGTAGAAGCCTGTCTGGCAGGTACATTAATTATGGACAATAAATCACAGGCTACAGTTGCACGAGTTCCCAATGGGGGGGCTGGTCCACACTGGAGCACCGAAGTGGAAAATCTGTCCTTATCATTTGAACTGTGTATATCTTATCCTGTGAACAATGTGTAATTTTCTTCAGCAAGTATGTAAGAATCGCAGGTCCTAGTAATTCACATATCTCTTTCATTTTAGGCCTATGTGTTTTGTTAAGCAGCTCGAGATTCCACAATATGGCTACAGGCACAATGTGTCCACCACCACACCTCGATCTAACCTGGCAAAAGAGCTGGAGAAATATTCTAAGACTACATTTGAATATAACAACTATGACAACCAATTTTTTGGAAAGCGCGCTATTGCTCCCAAAGTTCAGACCAGGGATGCATCACCCAAAGGGTATGACGGTAAGAAAAATAAATTATAGTGGAACAGTGCTAAATTATGTTTTGCCGAGAAATTTTGTTTGCAGATGCCTGGTTGAAACAGGCTTGAGGTGACAGTTGATATTTTTATTTTGCTTTGTGAACACTCCCAACTGTTCTGTCTGTCATTACACCTGGCCAAGATTATGTGTGAATATAGTGATACTTTAAGCACACAAAGGCAATGGTAATTGGTGACACATAAACATAATGCAGCTGAAGTTGACCTATTTTCTGGATAGTGTGCAAGTGATAGCTGTCTATTTTGGAAGGTCAATATCCTGGACACTTTCCTTGCAGCTAGGGTTTGGCCCTGGATATATCAATATGAGGCTTCAGCTCTGATGGAAATTGGTTTGCACTGAACGGGCAAACCCTCTCCTGAGCCTGGAGCAGCCATGTCCATGTGAAATCCAGCTGCCACCCTCTATGAAATCACTGGAGATCTTCGCCAAAAGGTACTGTTTTAGCAAAATATTGAATATAGAGCCACAAAGATTGCTCCTTGTTAAAATGTGGAGTATTTCTGGCCATTTATCGCTTCCACTCCTACTCTCATCTCTGAATCCATTGAGTCCCCATTGGGGGCTCAGCAGTCATGACCTGCAGCTCACTCACAATAGGAACATGTTTTGAGAGCATTTTGCTGTTGGCCTGCTTGGGTTCACCCACAGCTCACTGCACATGCAGTATGCATTAAATTGAGTTTGATGTAGCTTCATAAGCCTCTGCAAGTCGGGATTTTGAAGGAAAGCAATTATGGTGTCAAAAATCAAAAATTATTTAAATTTGAAATAATGCTTATGGACAAGTTATATTGGGGAACACTACTTATTTGTGCCTGTATTATTATGTATGATATTGTTACGTAAATTAGGGAAGTAACAACAAAACATGACAGTTGCTGGTTTTCTGATAAGAAAATATCTTTCATTTCCCGAGGACACCAGTTTCTCACGGATACTTGATGAATTTGACAGAAAAATGAATAGTGAACTGGATTTGTTGACGGCTTTAGTTTAACCCTGGAGGAACAGCACCTATTCACAGTGAAATAAATCTGCCACAATTACCAGTTGATCAGCGAGACTTGAGTCAAACACGGTACAGAATCTTTACTGCTCTGTAGTCAAGGTTAAATTGCCAGAGCAATCAGATTGGTGCTTATTATAGCTGCTGGCTACATGTGTTAATCCAGACAGATTCATTGTGTCAAGAGATTTGTATTAGAGTTGTTGTGTCTTGAATAAAGATCTACTGTAATGAAAACAGAAAAACTGTGGAAAAGAGAGCAAAGGGCCGGAGCAATTAAATTAGGTAGACAGGATGCTGGGGAGGACTTCCACATCAATAATCTAAAGGTAGATGGTGTTGATCTAGAAGGTAACTGACTGTTTATGGCCTTTTCTAAGTCCATACTTTTGTTGGATTAGATCCCACTTGTTGCATTGATTGCAGTCCAAAGCAGATCCATCAGGCTAATTCCTGGGATGAGAAGGTTGGCCTATCAAGAGAGGCAAGAGAGTTTTGATTGGTCTTTCTCGGAGCTTAAAAACATGAGGGATAGCCTTGTTCAAACATAGCAGACCCCGAGGGAACTTGACATGGTGGATGTGGAAGAGCCACAAGCAAGAGATACAGCCTCAAAATAAAGGTCAGTTATTTAAAACTGAGTTACATAGAAAATGATTCTCTCTGGAAATCACTGCCCACAAGGGTGGTGGAGGACAATCATTAGATATATTTTAGGTGGAGATGAATAAATAGTCAAGAGTGTTTTATTGTTATACAAGACCAAATGGGACCCGTTGGGTCCCTGTCACATGGGAGAACTGGTCCCCGAACGTAATATTCCACCACTCACCCATAGCCCCCAACTGCGCAGACGCAGTTGACGGGTTCCCATTGTGATGCCAGAGATCCCCATTGTGACGCAAGTCACGGCAACCCTCCCCAAGTGCGCCTCACCATCTCTTTTCCAACCCCTATCCTCCACCATTCCCCCTCATCCCCCAGCACTGCCTCCCCCTCCTGTTCACCCTCCCTCTTCTTTCCCCTCTCCTTCTCCCCTCCCCCACTGCCTTCCTCATCTCCCTCCCTCTTCATTCCCCTACCCTCAGTCACTCCCTCCCTTCCTCCATAACCCCCTCTCCCCTCCCTAACACCCTTGACGTCATTGTGAGGTGGAAGCTGCTGTGTTTTTTTTTTAGTTAGTTTTTTTTAATGTAAATGAGATTCCAATTGTGACGTAATTGTGGGTTGGAACATTGCTGATGGGCAGTTTATGTAAATGAGATCCCATTGTGACATCATACGCTGCTAACGGCCAATGCAGGTGGAAGAGATTTTTGTCAGTGTTTTTTGTAAAGTTTAAAATGTGAATAACTTGTAAAATATACTATTAATCTGAACTAAACTTGATACATCACACAACAGGCAATGGTGAATTAGGTAGGTCAAAAGTTGTAGCACTATCGTGTACTGTTTTCCAATAATTTCAGGAACAGAATCACAGACATAAAAGCAAACAAAATGACAGTTTTAGTAATTTTTACTAGAACAAGTGGGACACGTTGGATCCCTGACACATGGGAGGGCTGGTCCCCGAACGCAATATTCCACCACTCACCCAGAGCCCTCAACTGTGCAGATGTGGCTGCCGGGTTCCGTTTTGACGCCAGAGATCCCCATAGTGACGCGATTCACGCCAACCGTCCCCAAGTGCGCCTTCCTACCCCTTTCCTCCCCATCCTGTTCACCCTCCCTCTTCTTTCCTCTCTCCTCCTCCCCTCCCCCACCCCCTCCCTCACGTCTTCCTCCCCCTCCTTTCCACTACTCTTGGTTACTCCCTATCTCTCTCCATGACCCCTCTCCCCTCCCTACCCCCTTGACATAATTGTGAGGTGGAAGCTGCTGTTTTTTTTTTAATGTATTTTTGTTTATGCAAATGAGATCCCTTTGTGATGTAAGTGTAGAACGCTGCTGTGCTTTTAATGTAAATTAGATCCCATTGTGACATCATACACTGCTAACGGCCAGTGCAGATGGAAGAGATTTTTGTCAAAGTGTTTTTTGTAAAGTTTAAAATGTGAATAAGTTGTAAAATATACCAACAACCTGAACGAAACTTGACACAATACACCACAGGGCAATGGTGAGTAAGGTAGGACAAAAATTGTTCTGCTTTCGTGTACTGCTTGGGCCTAGTTTCAGGATCATATTCACAGACACACAGACAGTCTCACAGACACACAGACAATTCACGGATATACTAACAAACAAGATGAGAGTTTTATATGTATAACTGAAACACTTGATAGAATGAGAACTGGCAAGTGTCTTCTCGAAGCACCACACTTAGGGCAGTTGACATGAATCATCATCTGAAATCAATGGTCTTGACTCGAAACGTCACCTATTCCTTTACTCCAGTCTGACCCGCTGAGTTACTCCAGCTTGTTGTGTCTATACATATATATGTCCCAGACAGAACAATGAAATTCTTACTTGCAGCAGCATAACAGAATATTTAAACATAGTACTCTGTAAACAATATAATAAACAGAGCAAACAATGATAGTGCAAAAGACAAAACCAACGTCTCCAAGTTTATGTAGTTCAGAGCTTATTTGGAGGTTTAATTTTGTAGTGTTTAATAGCCTGATAGCTGTGGGGAAGAAGCTGTTCCTTAGCCTGGATGTTACAGTATTCAGGCTCCTGTGTATTCTCTCCGGCGGCCAGGAGTGGTGGTGTGGGTGTCTGATGATGCTAGCTGCTATTTTGAGGCAGTGATCCTTTTGATGGTGGGGAGGTCAGTACTGGTGATGGACTGTGCAGTGTTCACCATTTTTTGTGGGTTCCAATTGGAAAGATTAAGGAATTGAGGGATATGGGGGATTGGCACAGAAGCAAAGTTGAAGCCAGGATAGATGAACCATGACCATATTGAATGGTGGAGCAGGCTTGATGGGCCTGGTGGCCTCCTGCTGCTCCTATATTCACATGTCTTTCTATATTAAGATACCATTGTAAGCTCTGTTCCTGCCAATAAGAATAGACACAAACATGTGTGAACTTCCTATGGTGTAATGTCAGTGACTTCACATAGACGAGGGTGCTGCCTAGCTCTCTCTGCTTGAGTGGTTGCACAATAGGTCAACCTCTAATGTAAGTGGTTTTAGGTTCACTCATGTAATTCATTAGCGGAACTTTTTGCTGGTTCATTCAAGCAAAATGAACATATTGAGAAATAATCTTCGTCGGGGTAGTTTTTTCTGAATCAGATCAAAGCAGCAGATGAAGACAGCTGTAAGCAAATCTGCTCTGCAAGTTTTAGTACAAAGTAGGAGGAAACCTCCACAATCAGAAACCTTATTCATTATTTTGGAAGAAATAGCTGAAACACTTGATAGAATGAGAACTGACAAGTGTCTTCTCGAAGCACCACACTTAGGGCAGTTGACATGAATCATCATCTGAAATCAAGGGTCTTGACTCGAAACATCACCTATTCCTTTAAACCAGTCTGACCCGCTGATTTACTCCAGCTTGTTGTGTCTATCTCCCAGATGCAAATTCATCCAACTCTGTCGAGGCATCTGAAGGAATGCTGTGCATGGATGGTGCCTGGGCTGCAGAGAGAACGTGAGCTTACCTTGTGCCAAATGGAGAGAGCTGCTATATGTATCTCACCAGAAGTAGTGTTCAGCATTGACCTGAATTTTGGAATGTATCATACTGTGCTGGAGGAGAGGGACGAAACACTAAAACCAGTAATCATAATTAAATATACTGGTTGATGTTGTTCAGAAAATAATCAAATCTCTTTTGAAAAAGATCTTTAGGAGATATGTTGCTCTTCATTTAATTTGAATTAATGTAATTTTACATTTTATTTCCATCGATCAATTTTGTTTTACTGCTCTTTATTTTAAAGGAGGGTCCCTGAACACATATTTTAATTTATTTTGATTACTCATATAACAATCAAAACATATGATTATGAAACTTAAACATACATTTTATTTGAGTTAGCCAGCATTGTAGAACGTTGCTATGGCTATCCTTGGAGATTACTAAAATTACTATGGACATCCAGAAAATATGATCCAACATAGATATCAAGCAAAATTGGAATGATGTGTTGTGGCATTAGACCACATCATGCCAAGGCCAACGGAGAAGAATCATCTGCTTATTAGGTCTATCCAGGAGAGGCAGAGGGGCAAGAGGGTCACAGACCCTCAGATGCCAAGAGAGACTGGAAGAATGATTTTAATACACAATATCACCATGCATCTGCATTTACCTGGCTTAATACCATTTTCTGACACATGTCCTCATAATGTATGGTGGTTTGAGGGTCACAAATGTGCAATCAATAGCACTCTTGACAGTTGTAAAGCCTGCTGTTTAATTGAAATTATAGTTGGCTTGTTGTTGCTCCTGCTGTGACCTAGGAAGCTAGATTCTGAGATGTGTGTGCCTGAGAGCATCTGTCACCTCAGACATGCAGCATGACATGGATGGCTAACTGCATGAATTTCCCAGCACAACATGCTTATTAAACCTATAACTCCTGATGACTTGGGCACCTGTCCAATCTTCAAGTATTACTGTAATAAACAGCATCATGCCTAGAAAGGGGTGTCTTGCTGCAATCCTTCGCTGCTGTGGGTTATGTATGAAGAAATTAAGCTATTATTTTTGGCGATACAAGTAAATATCAATACACTTTGAGACTGATTTCTGCTAAATTGGGGTGGCAAAATATCTAAAATTGAAAATGTCTTCAAATTACACTTTGCAGATTAAAGTGAATTAACAAATGGCAGATAAACCAATTTGTATGCATTTATTTTAATCCCTAATACATGCTGAGACTTCTGGAACACTATTTTCACAACTTCACATTAATCCTTTCCCAGAATGACTTCTAAATAAAAAAAAATCCCAATCTATGAATCCATGAATATTTTATGAATAGACTCCAATAGTTATTTTATTTGAAGCTTTGTGTCCAGATTATGTTATTTTAAAAAATGTATAGCAATAACAAAGCAGCTATTAGATTATCAGATAATTATCTGGATAGAGGGTTGTATCAAACCTACACTCACAGGCAAGATCCAGGTAAAAAATAAAATGGGAAACATCTAAACCCAGAGCTGTCAATTTAACAGGAGTTTTGTCAGACTGTAGGGAAATGTAGTGCATGAGGAAAAAGGGTGCAGGGAATGCTGATGCTCATTAATAATGCAATAAGTCTTCTGGCTATATTTGTGTGGGAGTTTGAATCAGAAATTAAGTAATAGCAACCGTGTGCAAAGAGCTGTAATGTTGAATCTGATTAAAATGGTTTGCAACTCTTTAAGCAAAGCAATATGTATCTCTCTGCCAAAACAAAAGAGAAGTACAGTGAGGTAGAAACATGTGTGTGGAAAATATTGGAATTTCTTTCTTGATTACTTGATTAGTGAGCATGGGGAATAGTTAATTTGTTTGATTTGATCAGCATGTTTAATAAGAACAAAATTGAAGTGGAAAGATTTGAATATAACGTGAAAGCAAATGTAATAATGTGTTTTAAACTGAAATAGGAAACTATGGTTTTTCAAATTCATATGGCAACAGTGCTATACATTTATTTCAGCTCAGTTGCCTGGAATGGGAAGAAGAATATATGAACAGTGGGAGCAGTGATTGGCTTTGGTTAATGGGATGGCTGTTTATAATTAGGAGACACCAGAAACTGCAGAAGCTGGTCTTGAGCTAAAACCAGAGCACTGAAAGGCAGCATTTGTGGAGGGAGGACAGCAACCTTTCTTGGGTAGAGTAACATGCACAAAAGGTCCTGACTCAAAAATATGGTTGTCCATTTCCCTCCACAGATGCTGCCTGACCCACTAGATCCCTCCTTGGGTTTTTTTCCCCTTCATAATTGGATATCTTCAAGGCATAGCAACAATTTTCCATTTCTATTAATAGCGTTTATGTGGGTGGTGGAGAAAAATAATCAGTCTGCAGAAAAAGTGGCATGGATTACTAATTCTACAGGAAGGATGTGGTAGCAAATGATAGTGCAGAAGAGATGTACCAGGATACTGCCTGGAATGGAAGACTATACATTTAATGAGAGATTGGATAAACTCAGTTTATTCTCAATACAGTGAGCAGAGAGATGACATTTATAGGCTTATAAATTTATGAGGGCGATGTATATGCAAAATTGATAGAAGGATTAGAGGGGAGATGAGGAAAATTTTAGTAATGGTAGGCTGATACTGAAAATTAAGATGCACAGGATTAACGGTGACGGTCCTGTGGATTCATAACTGGTTTACTGAGAGAAGAAAGAGGGTTTGAGTCAAGTCAAGTCAAGTTTATTCGTCACATACACATACGAGAGGTGCAGTGAAATGAAAAGTGGCAATGCTCGCGGACTTTGTGCAAAAAGACAAACAAACAAACAACCAAACAAACTACAAACAGAATGTAATAGAATCACATATTCGTTTTCATATTAAATATTGTGGGCAGAAGGAAAAAGGGGAAAAAAACAGCAATTTTAAGAAAAAGCAGTAGAGTGGTACAGTAAATTTAGACCCTGGTGAGATAGGAGTTAATAGTCCTAATGGCCTCTGGGAAGAAGCTTCTTCTCAACCTCTCCGTTCTCACAGCATGGCAGCGAAGGCATTTGCCTGACCGTAGCAGCTGGAACAGCCCATTGCAGGGGTGGAAGGGGTCTCCCATGATAGGTTGTGTGGAAGGGCAATATTCAGGTTGGAGATTTGTGACCAATGGAGTTCTACAGGGATCTGTGCTGTGACCTCTGTTGTTTATGATATATATGACTTGGACGTAAATGTAGATAGGTCAGTTAGTAAATTTGCAGATGACACTAAGATTACTGGAGTCACAAACTGTGAGGAAAGCTGTCCAAATGTACAGTGAAATAAAGTTAATCTGCAGAAATGAGCAGATAAATGACAGATGGAGTTTCATCCAAGCAGTGTGAGGTGTTGCACTTTGGGAGCTCAAATGTAAGGGAAAAAATATACAATTAATGGCATGACCCATAGCATCATTGATGTATAGAGGGATCTTGGAGTCTAAGTCCATAACTCCCCTGAAGTGGCAACACTAATAAACAGAGTGCTCAAGAAGACATGTGGTATGTTTGCCTTAATTGGTCAGGGCATTAGGTATAAGAGTCAGAAAGTCATGAGTGAGCATTATAGGACTTCGGTCAGGCCACATTTGGAGTAATATGTGCACCCCAATAAAGGAAGGATGTGGAACTTTGGAAAGGGTGCTGAAGAAATTTACCTGAAAGATGCATGGATTCAAGGACATCTGCTATAAGAAGAGATGGTAGAAGTATATTAAATTATGAATCCATAAATAGAGTAGATAGTCAGAACCCTTTTCCTGGTGTGGAAATATCAAAGAGGAGAGGGGTAAAGTTCAAAGGAGATGTGTGGGGACAAGTATTTTCCACAGAGGGTGAAAGGACCTGGAAAGTGCTGCCAGGAATGGTGGGGGCAGATATGATATCAGTGTTTAAGTGGCTTTTGGATGGGTACTTGGATATGCAGGGAATGGAGAGACATGGATCATGTGCAGCTAATTGAGACTAGTTTATCTTGGCATCATATTCAACACAGACATTCAGGGCTGAAGTTGTCCGTTTGCTTTTTCTGTACTAATCTGTGTTCTGTGTTGATATCTGTCCATCTGCAAGGGATGCTGGTGCAGCTCTGAGGTTGCCCTGCTTAGAGAGAGGAATGTGGATGCATTTCTTGCTGTGGCTGACTCGGCCTGTCCTTGACAAGCAGATCCTCCCACAGCTTCCACAGGTGAAGCTGCTTCTGGCCATTGGATTGGGGAGCGTGTTGCTGTAGCCATTGACCATTTAGTGGCGTGGGTACCTGGACCTCTGGGTCTTCAACCACATGCTGTCCTTGTGCTTCAGACCCACCTGGAGGTCCTTTCTCCACTTCCCTATTTTCTCTATGTTCTGTTGATGGAGTAAATAGAGAATACCAGTTAGGCAGCAGATTTTTATATCGTTCAAGAGATTACTCCCTCTAGCCACTAAAGTAGACTACATGATTAAGGAGAATGTCGTAATATGCATGTGCGCTCTCCGTGAGACCTTCAGAGCTTCTTTACAGATAAATCTTCATAACACAGTCTTTTGATTAATAGTTTCTTTATTGTTGAATAAATACAATAAGATACAACTGACCTTATACTCCGACTCGTACATTCTAATCTTCGTTAAACTCCAGCATATCGCTTAAACGTTAGAAAACTCCCCATGTCTCGGTTAAACTTCACATGGTCGAAGGGCATGCCTTCCTCATGCAAGTCCAAAACTAAACCAGAAACTAAGCTTCTGCGCAAGAAACCTAGCACCAAACACGCACTAGAATACGTCATAAATCCCACCCACATAATAACGGGCAGTCTAAAAGTTAAAAGCAAATGCCATAATTAATGACACACAAAACAAGCCAAATGGCCACAACAACCAGTTTCCTTCAGGAACAGGATTAAAATATTTATATGTAAAATTGGTAGAAGAATGAGAGAGAAGATGAGGAAAAATCTTGTCATCAGACGGTGTAGGGGTCTGGGGTTCACTGCCTGGATGGTTGGTGTTGGTGGTGTTGCATGTTACACAGTTCACAAAAGAACCACCAACTTAATTCTCTCTTCCAGCATTGGGTCTGTAATTCAGCAACTGAAACTGTTGTGGAAGAGTGTGAGTTGCTGAATTACAGACCTAATGCAAGAAGGGAGGACTAAGTTGGTGGTTCTTTTTTGACTAATAGATCCAATGGCTTCCTGTACTGTAAATTATCTGTGCTACACTTTCTCAAACTCCATGTGGGCAGAACTGAATCCCATTGGAAGGAATGTTCACTCAATGAAGCTATCTAGGCCTTGGTGAAAAATGTTTGTGTTGCTGACTTTCTGAGACATCTAACTGAAGCTTCAACTGCCCTCTGCGACATTAAATAATCCAAAATGTTACTTCTCTTATGAGCTAAAGCATTCTTCCTCGGAATCCTGGTCATTATTTTCTGAAGATTTCCATTGAAATCCAGTAGGCAATTTTCAACGTTCTGACCTCATTTTGCAAAATAAGCAATGGACGGCATGGTGGTGCAGTGGTAGAGTTGCTGCCTTACAGCACCAGAGACCAGGGTTTGATCTTGACAATGGGTGCTGTCTATGGAGTTTGTATGTTCTCCCTGTGACCTGCTTGGGTTGATTCTCCGGGAAGCTCCGGTTTCCTCCCACACTCCAAAGACGTTGGTTAATTGGCTTGGTATAAATGGAAATTTTCCCTAGTGTGTATAGGATAGTGTTGGAGTGCAGGGATCGCTGGTCGGCCCGGACTCAGTGGGCCGAAGGGTCTGTTCCCACGCTGTATCTCTGAACTAAAAGAGAAATGCAGACAGTGAACAACCTTTATCAGTGCAATGCAAATGAACCTTGATGTGTTTAGGGACACATCACACAAATGCAACCGTTTTGTGCACATTGCACAGATTGCAAAATGAACCTGTCATATGAAGGCACCATACACATTAGTTACATAAGACATGCATTGCGGTAGAGGCCCACCAAGTGTTGTAATCCAGAATGCAATGCTTATTTGGATTGTCTGTAGAGGAGTAAGGTCACAATTTGCTGCTTCAAAAGCATAATTTCTCACTTGCAGGACAATTGCATTTTCATTCAATACTTTTGCACCCGTTCAAGTGCTACAGTTTGGGACGGTGAATTTTGCAGACTCCGGGAGTAATTGAATGGTAAGTTAACGTCTCTGTGTGACTTTGGGTGAGATGCACTGCTGCTCATTCAAATGTTACCAACGGTACACTATACTCATGCTAGCTTCCAAGATGGCGCCCAACACAGGCGACTATTTGCGTGCTAGCCACAGAAGTAGATCTACAAACTCACATTTCAATCGCTCTACACTCTTAAATCTCTATTTCTACAGCAATATTTTTTACTTTATTGATGGTATTCCCTTATCATGTATCTGTATACTGTAAATGGATCAATTGTAATCATGTATTGTCTTTCTGCTGACTGGTTAGCACACAACAAAAACTTTTCACTGTAGCTTGGTACACGTGACAATAAACTCAACTGAATTGAAAAACTGAACTGATGTTGTGTCTTGGCCTCTATTTCTAAACCTAGAGTTCCTCATGAATTGTAAACACTAATATTCTTTGAATATATAACCTGACTGTGAGATATATGTTTCCCATGATCTATACCAGGTTTCTCGGGAATTTGCATGATTCCATTATTGTTAAGTAGTCTGGATAAGTTGCCTGTTTTGCTTAACACATAGCCAATCCAGTTAGATTATGGGGATAAGAAGTTTCTCCTCATTCCCTGGCTTCTGACTGCTCCCTCCACACCACCTGGAATTACTATTCAAGGAGCAGAAGTTCAGTCAAATGAGGTCTCTAGGACTGTCTCCTGTTCTGAAACAGCATGGAAATATGGAATAAATTGGCTATTTGTCCAAACCAGCCTCATGCATTTCCAGAGAGTAAACAAGACAAGCAAACTCTCTCTCATAATGAGATTTGGACTCTTAATGCCCCTGTCCCACTTAGGAAACCTAAACGGAAACCTCTGGAGACTTTGGGCACCACCCAAGGTTTCTGTGCGGTTCCTGGAGGTTGCAGGTGGTTGCCAGAAGTTGCCGGAGGTTGCAGGCAGTGGAAGCAGGTAGGGAGACAGACAAAAACCTCCGGGAGCCTCCGGGAACAGCACGGAAACCTTGGGTGGGACGCAAAGTCTCCAGAGGTTTCCGTTCAGGTTTCCTAAGTGGGACAGGGGCATTAGTTACAGTTGCAATAGACCTCTCACCTAATTGCTTCTGCTACCCATAAAAATGCCATTAAAAAAACCCCAAATAGTTTGTTACAAGCTGACCAATTCCAATTATGCAGGTTCCACTAATGGGCCAATTACTGTTTCAGTGGTGTTGGAAAAGTGGCAAAGTTACAAAAATCACTTCCTTACTTTGGAAAAGCTTCTCTACCTTATGTAGAATATCCATACGGGCTTGACTAGGTAGCTCTGCAGTTGATGTTGAGGTGCCAAGAATCAAGGGTTACTGTCTAAAACTATTGGGTTGGCTGCTGAGGACAGAAATGGAAAGATTATGCAGAATTTATTCCTGTGGCTGTTCTTATCGGAGAGGAACTCGTGGTTTTATGCCAACCTTCATCTTGGCAAACATGTATTGACCTGTCGGCTCTCTAGGAAAATGACAGTGCTGCATAACGCAAAGATCTGAAAATTGCTGACCATCAGTTAACAAAGTCAGACAACAAGTAGTGGACACCGTCAGATACCTTTAGGTTCAGGGCAGTTTATGGTGCTTACCTATGGCTGCACCGTTGAACAATGCTGCTCCAAAGAAGAAACCACCAAAAAATGGCTGAACATCCCATTGAAATATAACAAATCTCACTATTACTTCCACTCGTAGCCCAGAGCAACTGACTACGGTGTCAAAGACTGCAGATGACCACAATGGAAGAGCAAGGATAAGAGGGAAGTCTTTTAGGACCGAGATGAGAAAATCATTTTTTACACAGGGAGTGGTGAATCTGTGGAATTCTCTGCCACAGAAGGTAGTTGAGGCCTGTTCATTGGCTATATTTAAGAGGGACTAAGATGTGGCCCTTGTGGCTAAAGGGATCAGGGGGTATGGAGAGAAGGCAGGTATGGGATACTGAGTTGGATGATCAGCCATGATCATATTGAATGGCGGTGCAGGCTCGAAGGGCCGAATGGCCTACTCCTGCACCTATTTTCGATGTTTCTATGTTTCTAAAAGAATGCAAAATCTCAATGATCTGGCTGAAGGCTGCATTGTATTATTTTGAAACATTTTGGTTTAGCGAGCGTTGCGGCACAATCGAAGGTTTTTCTTAGGGCCCAATGGTGGAAGGAATGACACTGATATTGTGAGAAAAACACGTTTTTTAGTTTCACATTATCATTGTGCCCTCTCAGGACCAAGTATCTAAATGGCTAGAAGTTTCCTTCACACGCAATTATCAGATACGAGTGATAAGTGTCACAACATATGAGTAATATGAGTTATGCCTTAAAAATGCCTGACTCTATTCACCTTCAGCAAGAAAGTGACGAGCAACTCCTCCTGACCATTCATATTCAGTGGTATTCCCATTGTCTGGGCCCCACCATCAACAGGCTGGGTGGGGGGTGTCAAGTGACGGCTTTCTGTTCCTGAATGGCATTTTTATGTTCCTGATAAACAGCAGCTCTCTTGAAAGCATCCAGAGAGTAGTGCCTTGTTCGGAGGGGGCAGAGGGACTCCATTGATGCACACTCTCTTTGTGAGCCAAAGTGTTTATAACCATATAACGATAGAACAATACAGCATGGAAACAGGCCATCTCGGCCCTTCGAGTCCATGCCGAACACCATTCAATGTGATCCCTTAGTCCCACCTCCCCAACTCATACCATAACCCTCCCTGCCTTCTCTCCCATATCCCTATTTCGCTATTTTTAAATGGTACCAATGAACCTGCCTCCACCACTTCCACTGGGAGCTCATTCCACACCGCCACCACTCTCTGCGTAAAGAAGTTCCCCCTCATATTACCCCTAAACTTCTGTCCCTTAATTCCTCGTCTCCGTTCTAAATGGCTTACTTACTCCTTATTCTTAAACTGTGGCCCCTGGTTCTGGACTCCCTCAACATCGGGAACATGTTTCCTGCCGCTAGCGTGTCCAAACCCTTAACAATCTTATATGTTCAATAAGATCCCCTCTCATCGTTCTAAGCTCCAGAATGTACAAGCCCAGCTGCTCCATTCTCTCAGCATATGACAGTCCCACCATCCGGGAATTAACCTTGTAAACCTAAGCTGCACTCCCTCAATAGCAAGAATGTCATTTCTCAAATTAGGGGACCAAAACTGCACACAATACTCCAGGTGTGGTCTCACTAGGGCTCTGTATAAGTGGAAGAACAACCCTGCTCCATCTGCTGGTGCTCTGTGGTACTGTCGGAGCAGGCTGGCACTGAGGTTTATCCAACCTGCTGCCCGGGAACAATACATTGCTGGGAGGTGATGAGAGGGGGGGGGAGAGGATCATGATGGGCTGATGTAACCAGGAGGGGGAGGGGAAGGTGAAGGGGGAGGAGTTTCAGGCATAGGCTAATAAGTAAAGTTTAAAAAAAGATAAAGGAAAACAATTGGTGGAGGAAAAGATGGAGCTAGAAGGGAAGACGGTAGAGGGAGGGTAAAGACAAGCTGGATAGTAAAACATGAAACCAGATATGGAAGCGATGGTGGGCAGATGGGGGAGGGGATAGGAAGGGTAAGCTGAGAATGGGAAGGGGATTTTAAGTCACATCAACCAGAAGATCAAGATGGCAGTTGCACAAAATAAACACTGTCTATACTCGGTCTCGCCGAAATAGAGGAGACCACATCAAGCTCACCGATACAGGTGACAATGATAATAGAGTGGGTGCACTTGGTCCTTGCCAAAAGCTCAAAGGGGGGAGGAAGGGAAAATGTGGGTGGTGGTGGGTCCCCATTGCAGATGGCAGGAATGGTAAAAGGTGATGTCTCGATTGTGATGGCTAGTGGATTGAAAGGTGGGGACCCCGTTTTGTTGACCTATGGTTGATTGGTTCCACTTCCAGCTGTTCCTTGGGTTAGCAGGCAAGAGCCCTCAAAGTGCTGGAGACATGACGTCAATTAACGCGTGTCATAAGCAGAGTAATGAGCTAGAAATCATTAAGAATGGCTCATTGAACTGCTCGTTAAAACAGGAAATAAGAAAGTACAAGCTGCAAAATCATATAGCTATTGTCACAATGACACCACAGCTATACTGGGGGTGTATGAATAATGAACATATGAACAAATGCAAGTTATAAGCCAGCAGGCTTAGTGCTTCTATTCTGCAGGAATTCAATATCACGGATAAGAAATCTGTGATACACCCAGACAAAGAAATAAATATTGGTGGATACCAAAGCAGATTTAGAGGGAATATACAAGAACAAAGAAAGACGACACAGACGTGTGAAGACAGTAATTGAGAGTTATTTTGTCAGTTACTGCCAAGGATAGCCCTACCATCTGAGCAAGACATGTACAAAAATAGATTAATGAAACAGATTTCCTCTTCTGGATTCTGCAGCAATGCAATTAAATCTGCGCATTCTGAAAAGAGGTCTGAAGTGCCAGACAATTTTTTTTAATGATTTAGCAGTCATCTTTCTTTACAAAAAGTGCTGGACAGGAACTTTAAGAAATGGGTCAAAGCCCAAATATCAAGCGGGCAGAAAAGGAGAAGATGGGCAAGCTAAACAAAGGGAGTAGATATGCACAGTGGAGGAGTGTATGGAGCTATTGAACAGGAGTGCAAAAGCAGGTTGACAGTGAAGTGAAATAAACTAAACCGTCAATACAGGTAGGCACAAGCTGCAACGGTGGAAATTTGTCCTTGGTAATGTGCTAAGGCCAGCTGCCCATTCTATTTTGCTTCCAGAATTAATATGCATTAAATCCATTGAATGAGTTCCACAAGTAGGGAACAATGTGGGGAAAATGCTGGAGTAACTCAGTGGGAAAAGCAGCATCTCTGGAGAGAAGCAATGAGTGACGTTTTGGGCTCAAAATGTCCCGTTCAGTTACTCCAGCATTTGGTGTCTATCTTTGATGTAAACCAGCATCTGCAGTTCCTGCCTGAACAATGTAGGGAAGCTACTTTACTGAATAGTAAGAGAATGCAAGCAAAAGGCATTTCTATCTCACTGTCCCTAATAAAGTAGGAAAATAGTTACAATAATCTGCTGAGAAGAAACCAAAGGGACCTCCTTTAAGTAAGCAAGAGTAATGGGCCTGTCCCACTTACGCAACTTTTTTGGCGACTGCTAGCACCCGTCATAGGTCGTTGCAGGTCGCCGAAAATCTTTGAAATGTTGAAAATCCAGCGGTGACCAGAAAGACGCTAGGACTCTTTGGGTGACTGAGGAGACTACTCACGACCATACAGGAGACACCTTGGCGACATGTCGCGGGGTGAAGCCTGTATGGTCATGAGTAGTCGCCCAAAGAGTCGTACCTGGTTCTGGTCGCTGCTGAATTTTCAACATGTTGAAATGTTTTGACGAACTACAACGACCTATGACGGGTGCCGGTAGACACTGAAAAAGTCGCGTAAGTGGGACAAGCCCTTTAAAAGTGTTTAATTGTCATATGTATCGAAACAGAACAATAAAATTCTTAGGAAGACAAATTGCTGGATAAACTCAGCGGATGAGGCAGCATCTATGGAGCGAAGGAATAGCGATGTTTCGGGTCGAGACCCTTCTTTGGACTGATGTGGTGGGGGGGGGTGGGCTGGAATAAAATTCCTACTCACAGCAGCACAACAGGCTTGCAAACACAGTACTCAATAGATAACAAAAAACAACCAAAAATTCTTAAATACATTAATTTTGCTTTTCTTTTCTTTTAGTTCTATTTTATTTCATTTTATTATTTCATTTTATTGTATGACATGTTTTTATGTGAAGCACTTTGAGTCTGCCTCGTGTATGAAATGTGCTATATAAATAAAGTTGCCTTGCCTTGCCTTAAAATACAAAATAGTGCAAAACAAAAACAAAGCCCAAAGCCCCTACTGTAACCAAGAGAATTTGAGTTTGAAGTTCAGAGTTTGAAGTTCAATAGCCTGATGGTTGTTGGAAAGAAGCTGTTTCTTAAAATGAATGTCATGATTTTTAGGCTCCTATACATTCGGTGTCGATGGCAGAAGTGAAATGAGAGTGTGGCTAAGGTGGTGTGGATCCTTGATGATGCTGCCAACCTTTTTGAGGCAGGTCCTCCTATAGATCCCTTAGATGGTGGTGCGATCAATACCCGTGATGAACAGGGCAGTACCCACCATTTTTAAAAATCTCGTTTGTTCCTGCGGGTTCGAGTTGCTGAACCAGGCCGTAATGTAAGCAGTCAATATGCTCTCTACCGTAGATGTTTGTTAACATACTGATTCTTCTTAATCTTCTAAGGAAGTAGAGGCATTGATGAGCTATCTTTTGATTGCATCAATCTGCTGGGTCCAGGACAGATCTTTGGAGATATGCGCTCCTAAGAACGTTGTAGTTGTTGGCTCTTTCCACCGCCATCCTGTCGATGAAGACAGGTCTGTGGATCCGTGGCCTTCCTTTTCTAAAGTCAACATCAGCTCATTGGTTTTACTGATGTTTAGTTCAAGGTTGTTGTTCTGGCACCATTTAATCAGATGGGAACTGAGGAGTATGCTTAAAAAGGATATCGGGGGGGGCAAAAAAGGGACAGGAGATTGTTCTGGCAGATAATTTTAAAGATAATCTGAAGAGATTTCATAAATTCATGAAGGGAAAAAAGATAACCAAGGGGTGTTTAGTTTAGTTTATTATCACATGTACCAAGGTACAGTGAAAAGCTTCTTGTTGTTCTTGGTTTATACTGTCTAGAATTTAGGAGATTGAGAGGGGATCTTATAGAAACTTACAAAATTCTTAAGGGGTTGGACAGGCTAAATGCAGGAAGATTGTTCCCGATGTTAGGGAAGTCCAGGACAAGGGGTCACAGCTTAAGGATAAGGGGGAAATCCTTTAAAACCGAGATGAGAAGAGCTTTTTTCACACAGAGAGTGGTGAATCTCTGGAACTCTCTGCCACAGAGGGTAGTTGAGGCCAGTTCATTGGCTATATTTAAGAGGGAGTTAGATGTGGCCCTTGTGGCTAAGGGGATCAGGGGGTATGGAGAGAAGGCAGGTACGGGATACTGAGTTGGATGATCAGCCATGATCATATTGAATGGCGGTGCAGGCTCGAAGGGCCGAATGGCCTACTCCTGCACCTAATTTCTATGTTTCTATGTTTCTATGTTGTGTGCTATCCAGTCAGCGGAGACACAACACACGATTCCAATCAAGTCGTCTACAGTGTACAGATACAGGATGAAGAGAATAACATTTAATGCAAGATAAAGTCCAGTAAAGTCTGATTAAAGATAGTCCAAATGTCTCCAATCAGGTAGATGGTAGCTCAGGACCATTCTCTAGTTGGTGATAGGATGGTTCAGTTGCCTGATAACAGCTGGGAAGAAACTGTATCCTGAATCTGGAGGTGTGCGTTTTCATACTCTTGCCTGATGGGAGAGGGGAGAAGAAAGAGTGAGACTCATATTTGATTATGCTGGTGGCCTCACTGGGGTGGGGTGAAATGTGGGCCCCTCAGGAGTAAAAGCAGTCAACTTTGTGTGTAGCCACAGGAGATGGGAAAGGTCCTTAATGAGTGTTTCTCCTCTGTTTTTACCATGCAGCCAGACATGAGGACCGGGGAACTTGGGGCAATCAATGGAAGTGTCTTGAGGGCAGTCGGTATTGCAGTCGAGGAGGAGCTGAAGGTCCTAACGCGTATGAAGGTAGACAAATCTTCTGGGCCTATCCGGACATATCCGAGGACACTGTGGGCAACTAGAGAGGACATTGCAGGTGCCCTGGCTGAGTTTTATGAGTCAACATTAAATACTGGTGAGGTGCTGGAAGACTGGAGGATGACTAATGTTGTGCCACTACTTAAGAAGGGCTGCAGGGAAAAGCCAGGGTCCTGCAGGCCAGTGTACTATCTAACATCTGTGGTTAAAAAATTACCAGAGAGTATCCTGAGAGATAAGATATACATGCATTTTGATGGACAGAAGCTGATTCAGATAGTCAGCATGATTTTCTACATAGCAGTTCGTGTCCCACGAATCGAGTTTTTTTAAGATGTGACCAAAAAGATTGATGAGGGCAGAGATGTAGATGTTGTATGTAAGTATTTCAGAAAGACATTCAACAAGATTCCGCATGGTAGGCTGCTCCAGAAGGTTAGATTGCATGGGATCCAAGGAGAGTTGGATGACTGGATGAGAAATTGGCTTCATGGAACGGAGCAGAGGGTGAGGATGGAAGGTTGTTTTTTCAGAATGGAGGCCTGTGAACAGTGTTGTGCCTCTGGGTTCGGTGTTGACCCCTTTGCTGTTTTTCATCTTTATCAAAGATCTGGATGAGTACATACAAGGCATGATCAGTAAGTTTGCAGATGACACTAAAGTGGACGATATTGTTGATAGCGAAGATGGTTGTCAAAAATTACTGCAAGATCTTCATTGGTTGGGCAGATGGGTGGAGGAATGGTTGATGGAATTGTAATACAGAGAAGTGTGAGGTGTTGCATTTTGGCAAGTCTAAACAGGGCAGCATCTGCACAGTCTATGGTAGGTTTCTGTGGGGGATGTTGTAGAGCAGAGGGATCTAGGAGTACAGGCATATACTTCCTTGAAAGTGGTGTCACCAGTAGATAGAGCAGTCAAGATACATTTCGACACATTGAGCTTCATCAGTCAGAATATTGAGTATATGTTGGGAGGTAGACACAAAATGCTGGAGTAACACAGCGGGTCAGGCAGCATCTCTGGAGAGAAGGAATGGGTGACGCTTCGTGTCGAGACCCTTCTTCTCGTCCCGAAACGTCACCTATGCCTTCTCTCCAGAGATACTGCCTGACCCGCTGAGTTACTCCAGAATTTTGTGTCTACCTTTGATTTAAACCAGCATCTGCAGTTCTTTCCTACACGTATAGGTTGGGAGTGTATGTTACAGTTGTACAAGACATTTACTGTGTGCCAATTTGGGCCCCATATCTGAGGAAGACGTGCTGGCTCTGGAGAGGGTCTAGAGGAGGCTTACAAGAATGATTTCAGGAATGAGCAGTGGTGAGCCTTTGACAGCACTACTTGCTGGAGTTTAGAAGGTTGAGGAGTTTAGAAAGTTTCAAATTTCTCATTGAAACTTACAAAATACAGAAAGGCATAGATAGAGTGGATGTGGAAAGGATGTGGGAGAGTCTAGGACCAGAGGTCATAGTCTCAGAATTAAAGGGTGCTCTTTTAGAAAGGAGGTGAGGAGGAACTTCTTTAGTCAAAGAGTAGTTCATCTGTGGAACTCGTTGCCACAATGGGCTGTGGAGGCCAAGTCAGTGGATATTTTTAAAGCAGAGATAGACTAATTCTTGATTAGAACGGGTGTCAAAGGTTATGGGGAGAAGGCAGGAAAATTGAATTAGAAGGCATGAAAATGGAATTAGGACGCAGAGATCAGCCATGATTGAATAGCAGAGTAGACTCGATGGGCCGAATGGCCTAATTCTCCTAAACCTTGTGAACATTGATGAGGCCACATTTAGAGCACTGTGCTCAGTTTTGTTCATTCTATTATAGGAAAGATGTTGTTAAGCTGTAAAGGGTGCAGAAAAGATTTACCATTTACTTTGCTGCCAGTCTGCCAATGCAGATTTCCCTTATGACCATTAATGGTAACACACAGTAAGGAATCAAAGTAAAATGTTATTTTCCTCTGTGCTAAAATCAATCAATCATACTGTATTTGTTTGCCTGGAAGCATTCTGGTGGAAATGGCGTCAGTGCTATCATCTGAGACCTGGACACCCAAGCATGAACATGTGCTTGCAACTTGGGCAGAAAGCCATAGCTGCTTATTTGCACACTCCACAGTGGCTCTCATGATTTTGTTTTGCCTTTTAACTATTTCATTTGAGTGGTCTACAGTTTTAACAATTTGAGGAGTGATGTGTTATATGTAACAATTTACAAAGAAAATCTATGGGGATTAACAGATGATTAGGTGTGTAATTGAAACTTATTTTAAAAATCCACCGGCTTTCAAAGGTTCTGTAAGGCTTGCTTCCTTGTAGCTTGAAGGAGACCCACAGTGGCGGACTGGTCAGGGTGTCAGCTTGCCCGATGGCAAGTGGGCCCCTGATGAAGTGGGCCCCCTATATCAAGTGGGGCCCCTGATGAAGTGGGCCCCCTTTGTCTCCTGGCAACCAATATCTTTAGAACCAGTCCATCACTGGAGACCCAGACAGATGGGTAACCTTCAAACATTTACTGGGCCTCCTATGAGCCTTCAACCCACCACCCCCAGCAGTATTGTCTTCACTACCAAGCAAGCTTATTGCTCTCGGCCAATTTAATATCCAAGAATCAATGGAAACTTGCCATCCCACTGATGAACTGAACCAAGACCGAGCTATCTATTTATCTCCCAATCCATAAAACTATCAATCAACGGGTTCCACCATCCGCCAGCTAATACTAATCAGTCTACCTTTCACTTACTAATTCCCCAACCTCCTTCATGGCACCCAGGCCCCAGTTGCTGCTCAGACATTCAATAGCCTTTTTTTTTGTCAATAAAGGGATTTCTCAGCCTATCCCCCTTCCGGTGTGAAGTAACAAATTACTTCAGTTTTCTGGTCTTACACATTCGCGCATTTATACCAATAATGAAGTCCAATAGCTAAAATAAATAATCTCCATTCTTGCTATCTCTCCTGTGTTATCACCTCCACTTATTGCTTTATTTCTACTTTTCATGACAGATACTTCCACTCTCTTCTGAGAATCTTTCTTGGCTTCTACCTCCCATCAAGGGAGCTGTGTACTCTATATACTCTGAAAGAATAGATTGAAGTTCAATAATTACAGTCAGGAAATGCTTTGGAAAATTACAATCATGCAACAACAGTCACCTTTAGAAAAGTATGTAAGGGTATTCTATTTGCCTTTCAATACTGAGCAGATATTAAAAAAATATGGAAAAGTAACATCTATTCCACTTACATGATAAACTGTAAGCAGTCAGCTAACATTTGCATGTACTACTAAAGAAAAGGCAGGAAGCTAATTTAAGGAAACATAGCTACAGCATTTTTGGGTTACCTTTTGAGAAATTCTGTTTTTAATGATGGTGATATTGGATGAGATTATGTCAAGAGCCTTAAATTAAATCAAACTGATGACTGTTGTTGGTCATTGAGTTTAGGGTACATTATTTTGACAGTTTCCAGAGGGCTTCACTTCCAGCCAATCTCAGAACAAAGGATATGAAAATTAATCATCTGCCTGCCCCCCAAAGCCAAGATAAATAATTTTTGCTCTCCATCCTGTTGTTGCTGGAAATTTTATTTCTAATAGAGTAATTTGACCCCAACGCTCGTCTATTCGAAATCCAGGGCATTCGGGAGACTAATCAAATATATGAAATGCAGATATGATATTGATTCCAATTTCTGCCTTTGGTGTTTAATCCTACAAACTATTTGTCAAGTGAATCAAAAGTGATTTCAATGAAAAAAGTAGAGGTTTTGTTTTATCTCAGACAAGTTTCCCAACTGCTTGCATATAGATTTTATTTTAGAAGCAGAGATGATGAGCAGAAGCTCAATAAAATAACGAAACGACAAGGTTGAAAGTTCACATGGCATCTGTAGAAAGAAACACAGAGTTGGCATTTCAGATTGAAGACACTTCAACAGAACCTTTTGCCTGAACGGTTAACTCTATTTCTCTTCCCACAGATACTGCCTGAGTGTTTCCAACATTGGTGTTGTTTTCTGTTTTCCAGCATCTGCAGTTTCTCTTTGCTTCTCAATCAGAATTGAAATAATAACATTAGCTAAATGAGTAATGATTAATGGAGGGTAAGTTTTGTTTGAAAAAAAATCTGTAAATTCTAAAAGGAATGGCAGAAAAAATTTGACTTTGAAATTGTTGATGTGAATTGCTCCTGAATAATAGTAAGATTAGACGAGAACTTACCAGTTTGAAGTTTGATCTTTATTTTATGAGGAGTTACGATGAGGGATTACGTGAGGACCCCGCCAGCATGCATGCGCGACATACTTCAAAGCAGCGGTGTGGAACAACACAATATTTGAAATAAACATAGTTAAGATAAGGAGAACTAAGATACCAGTTGACCTTTATAATTGAGGGTGGGAGTAGATGTTTCATGACACATAAACAGGGGTCAGGTGGGTACACCCCGGAATTCCATAATTAGTCCTGAAGTTCCTGGTCTGCTCTGTTTTACCAGCTCCCGGATAATAAAAGTTACTTGGTCAGATGTTATGACCATGTTGTCCAGTCTGAGTAGGTGAAGGAACTGAACCCTTTGTGCTGAGACCGAAGCCATCAGCGTGCCGTTTTAGGGTAAGCTGTTTTAGAGCGAGGGATCTGGCTAGTGGCCATCTCCTTAGGTATGTCAGGACGACACTGACATCCTAGATCTGGGTGTACCTAGGTCTAGGGGGGTTGGTATTGTAGATGTCGTTCATTAATTTGGCCACCAGCGGATGGGATCCTATGGACTGTTGTCCTGGTGCCTGCCCCAAATAGGCTGACAGTGCACTCCTAGCACAATTGATTGTACTATAGCTCAGACCTTCATCGTGGTGAAGGCTGGTCAGGAACTCCAGTACGTTTGTTATGGTTGCTGTGTTGTATGTTGTCCCTGTTCTTGCTGGAGAGATATTGTTTCTTGGCGGAAAGTCGGTGAGATGCTGTCATCATGTCCATGGTCCTATTTGACAATCCCAGGTCCAATAATGGTCTTTTTAAAATCTGCAACCCAACAGATTTATTCTGTCATGGCATGGGTGACTATCGCCTGTGACAGGGTGGATCAATAGATCTAGTCTGCTGGGGATGGTCATGGGTGGTTCTGTGACCATGTCAAGGGCCACTGGGAACCATGGCTGTGTAGGCCCGTTGGGTACTACCAAAATACCTGAAGCAGAGTCCATCTGTATTTTGCGTAGTACCCGACTGATGAGGCAGAAGGGGGGAAAGGCATAGAAATATAGATTTCCCCAATTTAGCGAGAATGCGTCCATCGCCGCTACCTCAGGGTCTGGTTCCCAGGCGACATATGTTGATGCCTGGTAATTCAGTCGGGATGCAAAGAGATCGATATCTGGTGTTCTATATTGCTTTGTAATTTCAGCAAATGTTTTGGGGTTTAACATCCATTCGGTGTTGTCATTGAATTTACGTGACCTGGTGTCTGCCACTGTATTTAGCTTACCTGGTAGGTAAGTTTGCTGATAGTCAAATATGTCTGTCGACACACCATTGCCAGATTGTGTTGACCAGATTATCACATGATATCGATTATATCCCGCCCATATGATTAATATAGGCCACCACTGTGGTATTGTTAATTTGTAAGAGGACATGCAAATGGTGCATAGTTGAACAGTAAGCTTTTAAACCATACGACGCACACAACATTTCCAAATATTTTATATCCAGTGTTGCTATGCCAAATGTTCTCTTTCCACCATTGTAACTCTGATATTGCTTGGGTTGGTAATTTCATGGTTCGGTCAAAATGACCTGCATGTTGTTTTAACACTTGCACCTTTGTTCTTTGTAAGTTCTGGTAATGCAAAGGTCCAAGCTGGGTAGCTGGAAATGCTGCTACTAATTTCCCAATTACTCTTGCCACTTGTCGAATAGTTGGTTGATTGGCAATCATGAATTTGTTGCAGGCTTGTGCCAATTCTGCTGTTTTTTCTTTTAGCAACGTTACAGACACGTGGACTGAGTTAATTGTGAATCCCAGATAGTCAATTGTTGTGGATGGCGTCAACTTAGATTTATCAGGATGTATGACAAGTCCCAACGTTTCAAATAAATGTTTAGTAGCTAATACTGCTGAATTAGCTAATTCCAGGGTTTTGCCTATCATCAAGATATGCCATGACAATATGTTTTTGTTTTCTTAGTATTGCCAGGGCTGGTTTTAATATCTTGGCAAACAGTCTTGGGGCTGATGTTAGACCATTAGGCAATGATTTATACTGCTATAGTTGCCCCATCCAGTTAAACTTTGGGTATCTACGATGATCCTTATGAATGGGTACTGAGTAGTATGCATCTTTAAAGTCGATGCATGCCATAAAGTATCCTTTGGAATCAATTATTTGTCAGTGACAAATGTTTTCCATTTTGAAATGTATATACTTGACAAAAGTATTCAATGTTGTTAAGTCAATGATGATGTGACATCCATCATCTGTTTTAGTTTTAGTAAAGATATTTGATACGAATTCCAAAGGGTCATGTTTTGATTTTTCTATGATCCCCTTTGTATGTAGTCTCACCAGTTCTGCTTGTCCCTCGCATTTTTCTTTTGTGAGAGGGTAAATTCCCTGTGGGGTGCATGCTGAACTGGTGGCATTCTTTCTTGAATAAATTCAATTTTGTATCCTTGAATACTTTGTAGTATATAATTGTCAAGAGTGATAGTCCTCCATGCTTCCAAAAACAGGTGTAACCTCCCTCCTGTTGGTAAGGGCCCTGCACCTTTTATGTTCTGGAAGCAACCAGACTCGCCTATATTGTTACTGGTAGGATATTCATTTCTTGGGCTTGTGGTTCTGTGTCTATGGAGGTGGTGCTGTGAGGGGGTGGCACATCTTCCATGGGGTCCACTCTGGGCCCTGTCCTAAAAAAGACTTTTGGGGATGATATGCAGCTCCGAGCTTTCACCAGTACCATACTGGTGGATGCGTAGGGGTACTGCCGTCTGGGTTGCGTGGTCTTGCTCATTCCGGGGACTGCCCTCATGAGGCCAAATGCTTTGGACTCTTCGTCCAGATCTTTTACTTGTTTTGGTAGATCTTTGCCAAATAGCAGGATTTGTGGCTGTGAGGTTGGCGTTTTGCACAGTCCCGCGAATTTGGGGTTGAGGGCAGGTCTTATGGCTTCTTTCCGGAGATTATTTATTTCATACTGTGTGGTACACAGCAGAGCCAGGGTGTCCTGTTGATTATTTGTTACATCGACACCGTCCACGGAACAAGCATATGAGGTTATTGCCCACGTCAGGAGCTTTAGTATTTTCTGTAGTTTGAGTTCTTGGGTTCGGATACCCGGCCCAATGTACCCCCAGATTTGGCTGTTGACAGCTGGTACATTGAGCGATATACAGTTTTCTGGGGGCGTGTATAGTTCCATCGCCTCATTGACTACCTGTTCTTGGAGTGGATTGAAGGCCAGGTAGTCAATGCTAGCCGCCAGTTTGGGCTGTAACGGCTGTCCCGCTCGCGGTGTTGCAGCGTAGCGGTTTACCACTCCCAGCAGCTCTTCCTGTTCCTGTACCCCCAGCATGCTATTGAATTCTTCAGCCACTGACCTATGTTCTTGACCAGCCCAGTCCTGGTCGCCAATGCTCCCCTCTGTGAGGGTGATGCGATGGCCAGTGCTTTGCACTGTAGCGGGAGTGCTTGTACTCCCTTGGCGGGCTTGCCCCAACTCCATGAGCCGTTCCATGCGGCCCAAACGGTCACATCTGCCCCTCTCGGGCAGTGAGTCTTCCAAGCCGGGCTCATCAGAGAGAACCGGCCAGACCGACCTGTTTAGCCTTGCCTCCAGCCCGCTGCGGTTGTTCGAGCTGTGCAGCTAGCGGCGCTGGGCTTGGCTGCACAGAGCTTTCGTCGGTGACTGTGGACCGCAGCGAGTGCGGTCCAGGTGCCACCGGTCGCCCCCCACTGTTAGGACCCTCCTGGTCCATCGCAGCCAGACGGGGTACGACCTTCTTTGTTTGTCTTCCCTTGTCCATGTTTCTGTAAAGTAAAGCAGAACAAGGGTTCCAAAATACGACCTCAGAGTAAGTTTACTTACCTGGAGGTCCCGTTTCTAAACTTGTTGCGGGAGAGCTCGTGCTCCCGTCTGTCGCTGTTGCACTGCGTGAGACGCTATGTTGTGCATGCATGCTGGCGGGGTCTTCACGTTGTCACTCACGTGACTCCGAAGTAATATTGGTGTTGGTGTTGATTTATTGTTGCTTTTTGTATTGAGTAGAAGTGACAAACATAGTTTTGTTTGTTATCCAGGCACATCCTACCATTCATGAGTGCAATGGCACCATACAGGAATACAACGGTAGTGCAAAAGATAAAATAAACAGTGCAGAATATAGTGTTACAGCTACAGAGATACTGTAGCTACAAATAATAAGCACATGACAACAAAAGAGATGCAAGAGCAGGTCAGTCTGTCAGCCCCCTCAGCCTGTCTCAACACCCAACACAACCACTGCTGACCTGCCAAACGGTCACAGCTCCTGTATGATGAAAATAAATTAAATCGCATTATTATATATATATATATATATATATGTACAAAGGTGGTTCCAGGTAGTTTTGCTTTTGAAACTGTTAAACATGCAGATGTTATGACTATTGTTTCCTGAGATGGCCAGTGTGCACAGTAGTATTGTGCGCAGTAATCTCAGCTCTCTGATAATAGGGAACCCCAATTGAATTAAAATATTTGATCCACTATTTTCTTGATAATCCTCTTCTTCTGCTTTTAAATAAAATCATTTGCAAACATTTCCACGCAGCGTGCAACAACCCTAATGACTGAAAAATGAACTGAATCTGCTGCAAATACTCAGCAGATCTGTCAGGATTTGCAGGGGGAGGAAATTAATCTTCTGTCAGATGAATAGCTCTATCATTGGTGATCATCAAAGGACCACAGGTTGAACTGATCAGCAATCCAAAGTGAAATAGTTATTACAATAATGCACAAAAGGCCACAAAGTGCTGGAGTAACTCAGCAAGTAGCTCAAGCAGTATCACTTTCATTCCGGAGAACACGGATAGGTGAGAAGCCAGGGGGAGGAAAGTAGCAGGAGGGGGGCAGTTTCACAATCCGTAACCCTTCAAACCTGTCTCACACCTATTGTTCTTATCTCTGGCCTTTGCTCCAACCACATGCCTGTCAAAAAATCCCCCTCGCCTGTGTCGACCTATTACTTGCCACGCCTTGTCCTGCCACTTCTCTTTTACAGCTTTCATCTCATCCCGCACAATCAGTCTAAAGAAAGGTCTCGACCCAAAATGTCAATTTTTCCATGTTTTGCAGAGATGCTGCCTGACCTGCTGAGTTCCTCAAGCACTTTGTGTCCTATTGTGCATTGATCAGCATCTGCAGTTCTTTGTTTTTTGCATTATAGCAATGCACATTCCTTCCAGCAAATCATAAAATCATCATTGCTGTTTAACGAATCTGGACAAACAGCCTGGTCTTTTGATTAGTTTTAAAGTATTAAGACCTCAGTTGATCAAATAAAGTCCTTTGAATAGCTGAGGGACATCCAAGACATGTTATCATTTAGACACAGTGTCAGCCATTGAGGCAGCCTTTTTCTTTCTCAATTTCACAATTCCTCAATCTTAATTCATTTAAGATTTAAACTTTGTGGAATATTGTCAATCATAAGTGAATGAAAGGGGAACCGTGACAGTGATAGCTTCTGATGACTATTCTGTGCACAGTTGGTTCATATAAATGATATGCATGATAGGTCTCCATATCATCTCCATTATTTCTGCTTGAGGAATTTAAAAATTCAGAAAGTGCATCCACTTTCATCTATTGGCGTGAGATGAAATCTTCTCCTGATCTTCTGCTGTTAAGAGACTAAAGGTTAATCAAATTTCTGTTTTGCTTAGCCTATTAAAATTATATGCAATGAATATAAATCCAGCTTGCCACTTCTCAGTAGACTGCTTATTCAGGTCTCGAGTCAGTGGGTTAAATGCTGACCATCGCAGAATGCACTGTACACGGGGGAAAAAACAAGAACTCTCTCTGACTCCAGAACATGGAACCTCTCTGACAATTATAAATGCGACTAGGATTATCCATCTCTTGATTTGCAATTTTCTAATGATTCTAGGTAATTCTGTTAGCTGCTTACACACGCACGGAAGAGATGAGGTCGGCAGCAAATTGCCTTACTTGACATTTTAATCAAGTTGCAGCAAAAGAAGTATGAACAACAATGAGCAGAAAGTGGAGGAAGGAAATTACAGTGCCCTTCATAATGTCTGGGACAAAGACCCATCATTTATTTATTTGCCTCCACAATTTGAAATTTATTATAGAAAAAGTCACATGTGGTTAAAGTGCACATTGTTAGATTTGAATAAAGGCCATTTTAATACATTTTGGTTTCACCATGTAGAAATTACAGCAGTGTTTAAACACAGTCCCCCGATTTCAGGGCACCATAATATTTGGGACACAGCAATGTCATGTACAGTAAATTAAAGTAGTCATATAACCATATAATAATTACAGCATGGAAACAGGCCATCTCGGCCCTACAAGTCCGTGCCGAACAACTTTTTTTCCCTTAGTCCCACCTGCCTGCACTCATGTTTAATATTTTGTTGCATATCCTTTGCATGCAATGACTGCTTGAATTGTACGATTCATGGACATCACTAGTTGCTGGGTGTCTTCTCTGGTGATGCTCTGCCAGGCCTGTATTACTGCCATCTTTAGCTTATGCCTGTTTTGGGGGCTAGTCCCCTTCAGCTTTCTCTTCAGCATATAAAAGGCATGCTCAATTGGGTTCAGATCGGGTGATTGACTTGGCCACTCAAGAATTGACCATTTTTAAGCTTTGAAAAATTCCTTTGTTGCTTTAGCAGTATGTTTGGGATAATTGTCTTGCTGTAGAATTAACTGCCGGCCAATAAGTTTTAAGGCATTTGTTTGAACTTGAGCAGATAGGATGTGTCTATACATTTCAGAATTCATTATGCTACTACCATCAGCAGTTGTATCATCAATGAAGATGAGTGAGCCAGTACCAACGCAGCCATACATGCCCAGGCCATAACACCCCCACCACCGTGTTTCACAGATGAAGTGGTATGCTTTGGATCTTGGACAGTTCCTTCTCTCCATACTTTGCGCTTGCCATCAGTCTGATATGTTAATCTTTGTCTCATCTGTCCAAAATACCTTTTTTCAGAACTGTGGTTGCTCTTTTAAGTACTTCTTGGCAAACAGTAACCTGGCCATCCTATTTTTGAGGCTAACCAGTGGTTTGCATCTTGCAGTGTAGCCTCTGTATTTCTATTCATGAAGTCTTCTACGGACAGTGATCATTGACAAATCCACACCTGGCTCCTGAAGAGTGTTTCTGATCTGTCGGAAAGGTGTTTGGGGGTTTTTCTTTATTATAGAGAGAATTCTTCTGTCATCAGCTGTGGAGGTCTTCCTTGGCCTGCCAGCCCCTTTGCGATTAGTAAGCTCACCAGTGCTCTCTTTCTTCTTAATGGTGTTTATTTTGGTACGCCTAAGGTTTGGCTGATGTCTCTAACAGTTTTATTCTTGTTTCACACTCATAATGGATTATTTGACCTTCATTGGCACAACTTGGTTCTCATGTTGATAACCAGCAAATAAAAGTTTCCAAAGGTGATGGAAAGACTGGAGGAAAGACTAGGCGCTGAGAGCTGTCTTATACCTGCATTAAGGAGGCAATTAAACACACCTGAGCCTGTGAAACCATGTGTCCCAAACATTATGGTGCCCTGAAATAGGGGGACTATGTATAAACACAGCTGGTGAAACCAAAATGTATAAAAAATGTATTTTATTGAAAATCTGACAATGTGCACTTTAACCACATGTGATTTTTTTTTTCTATTACAAATCTCAAATTGTGGAGTACAGAGGCAAATAAATAAATGATGGGTCTTTGTCCCAAACATTATGGAGGGCACTACACCTCTATCATGTCACCTCTCAGCATCTTTCTTTTCAAGAAAAACAGGCATATGCTCTACTACAATGATAGCTCGAGCTCTCAAATCCAGGAAATGTCCTGTTCAATTGCAGGATAGACATACAATGTCAGGGAGAGAAAGATTGGCATTTCTGAGAGTAAAATACAATAACCAAGAGTAAGAGCGATGTGTAAAGATGTTAATTTCCAACCTAACAATAGGGCTTTAAGCATTTACTTGTCTTGATACCTCACTTTGCTGCTTGCAAGAAATTTGCCAAGCCATCATCTAAATTATACTGCCCACCGTCCACCTGATTTACACGTTGACCTCAGACTCTGAACGTCCATGAAACACAACTGCTTTCTTTAAAATATTTGTTTCTTGAAGAAGAAAATAATTCTGGAGTAATTTGCATTTGTGGAACATGCTTTTCTTTTGTCAAAACGAGCATAATTATGTCTTACCATTTGACTTTTATAAAAAAAGGTAAAAGAATTAATCGATACAAGCAAGAATCAAAAATCGATCTTAAAGATGAAAATTCAGAATAACAGCAGAAAATAGAAATTAACGGGTATATTGCCACCTCTAGGAATAAATGACAGTTTGCTCAGTTCTTTTTTGAAATAATCTGACGATCAAAGTGAGAGCTGCCTCCTTCTGTGACTAACTGTTTCAATCTTCCTGCCTGGTTGGGAATGTCAATGAGCCCGTACCTTCACTGGTTCTCATTTTCATCCCTCTGTTCTGAATAGGCTGCATGTAGAACTGTGCTAAGTAGATCAAATTTCCCATGAAGTGGCTGTTTGAAGCATTGTAAACCATGCTTTTCTGTCATTTTGCACAATGGCTTACAAATAGCAAAAAAAAGGTAACCTGCTGGCAGTAGATTAGATTAGAAACTCTGCCTCGGAGCGTTACACGGCATTATAGGGCGCAAGGAAGAGGTGCGCTACTAGGATGTAGTTATCATGATGCAGGGAACTGCAAACACTGCAGCCAACTAACTGTACACGGCTTGCCATAATTTGTGGCTGCAGCTCTCCGGAGCCAACCTTTTTCTGAGATGTGCTTGCAGATATGTCTATAATTGGATTAGTTCTGAGCAACAGTTGCAGAGCAGCTTTCTGCCCAGCAGAGTGCTAGTTGCAGAATGCCTGCCTGAGTGGTGAACTCCTCATGGAATCCAAGGGGCAGGATCAACATCCATCGATTCCTAGCACTCTGGTGCAAAATCCATGCAATGAATCCATGTCCAGTTTCCTTGGCCCAAGTGCATTGGACCCATTGAAATGAGTGGGAGAAATTGGCCATGCTGGATAGGTAAGTGGACCCATTTATTTGGTTAAGCAGTTTAAATCTTTTTATGTGCATGTGCACATTAAGTGGATGGCTCGACTAATTATGTAGTGTCTTTCCGCTGACTGGATAGCATGCAACAAAAGCTTTTCACTGTACCTCGGTGCATGTGACAATAAACTAAATGAAACATTTTAATATCATGTTTATTATTTAATAAGTCACATGAGATTTGGAATATTTGTGAATGTCACTTGATTTAAACAACAGCCTGAGCAGCGGGTGAGCTGTGGTGGGTATGGGGCTCCTCGGTGGTCAAGGCCATTGTGTGTGTGCAGATGCGCAGGCACGTGTGCTGGGGCAATCTGCGAGCCATTGTACTGCTCGTGGTCTTGCAAATGAACTAGCAACCAGCTTCCTCGTGGAATATTTCACCCTGGATCACAATGTGATCCGCGAGGCAGGCAACTGGGATTCTGAAGGCAGCCTGGAGATGGTGGCAAGTCTATGAACAAGACATATTGACGCAAGTTCAGCCAATGCATATATGAACGCAACCACATGAAGATGAATATCAATGCATCGTATAATTTATGTTGCATTCTGTAGTTGTTCTATTAAAAACGGAAACGTAATGCCCTTTCTAGTTTAGAGATGCAGCATGGAAACAGGCCCTTTGTCCCTCCAAGTCCATGCTGATCATCGATCAACCTTACACTAGCTCTGTTATCCCATGGTTTTGTATCCTACACACAAGGGACAATTTACAGAAGCCAATTAACTTACAAACCTGCACGTCTTTGGAATGTAAGCGTAAGCCAGAGCACCCAGAGAAAACCCATGTGGTCACTGGGGGAAATTACAAACTCTGTACAGACAGCAACCATGGTCAGGGTCGAACCCAGGTCTCTGGCATTCTCCTTTAAACTCAGTGAATTGAGCTGCAAGCCACATCACAAGTCACATCTATTGTATTGGAATAAATTTTTCATTAAAAAAGCACACACTTTGCTGTAAGTAGCGTCTCCCTTTCTTATTATCTAAATAGTAAAGAGTGGAACATCTCTGATCAATCTTCATCAATTCTAACTCTTTTCCACTCACAGTGACTTTAGCGTTTATACCCACAGTGTGGACATTAAAGTAATCAGCCACATCACCTAAGGAGTTTTTAAACATATCATTACTGGCAGATGCTTTCTCCAGTCCATCTTTTCCAGACTGGAAGTGCCTTGCTTTCATATAATTGTAGAACAGATAACTTCTATCTAACTCAGCGTCAGCCTGGCATGTGTTCTCTGTTGTCACCATTCAACATTATTCTCCATATCACTTCCATCCTGATCCTTTGTTTCTCATTCTATTCCTTTTTTCGCCACCAATTCTCTTTTCTTGACTGATCTCTTTTGCCCCATTCTCTTCCATTCTCATTCACCCCTACCCTTCCCTTCCTACTCCTATCTTTCCTTTTCCATTCAACCTTTTTCATTCCTCCCCACCCCACTTTCTCTCATTTATCCACATTATACTGCATCTGTCATGTATTTGCCCACTCACCCAGCCTATCCAAGTTACCTTGCAGCCTCCTAGCATCCTCCTCAAAGCTAACACTGCCCCCCAGCTTCGTGTCATCTGCAAACTTGGAGATGTTGCATTCAATTCCCTCTTCCAAATCATTAATATATATTGTAAATAGCTGGGGTACCAGCACTGAGCCTTGCGGTACCCTACTAGTCACTGCCTGCCATTGTGAAAAGGACCCGTTTACTCCTACTCTTTGTTTCCTGTCTGCCAGCCAGTTCTCTATCCACATCAATACTGAACCCCCAATACCGTGTGCTTTAAGTTTGTATACTAATCTCTTATGTGGGACCTTGTCGAAAGCCTTCTGAAAGTCCAGATACAACACCCAAATATAATGACTCAGAAAACATTAAACATTAATAATAATAATAATAAGACATTAATGATAAAACACCATTGATCAAGCATGTGAACCAACAAAATACCAGATCAAAGGGAGGCTACAGATTTTTGGCTGATGAGTAGGGCAACTACTCATGGATTAAAACCATATAACCATATAACCATATAACAATTACAGCACAGAAACAGGCCATCTCGGCCCTACAAGTCCGTGCCGAACACTTTTTTTCCCCCCTAGTCCCATCTACCTGCACTCAGACCATAACCCTCCATTCCTTTCCCTTCCATATACCAATCCAATTTATTTTTAAATGATAAAATCGAACCTGCCTCCACCACTTCCACTGGAAGCTCATTCCACACAGCTACCACTCTCTGAGTAAAGAAGTTCCCCCTCATGTTACCCCTAAACTTCTGTCCCTTAATTCTGAAGTCATGTGCTCTTGTTTGAATCTTCCCTGCTCTGAATGGGAAAAGCTTATCCACGTCAACATCATTTTAAAGACCTCTATCAAGTCCCCCCCTTAACCTACTGTGCTCCAGAGAATAAAGACCTAACTTATTCAACCTTTCTCTGTAACTTAGTTGCTGAAACCCAGGCAACATTCTAGTAAATCTCCTCTGTACTCTCTCTATTTTGTTGACATCCTTCCTATAATTGGGCGATCAAAATTGTACACCATACTCCAGAATTGGTCTCACCAATGCCTTGTACAATTTCAAACCTGCAGTAAAACTCATTCAGGTCCTTGGTCAGCTGATGATTGTCGTTTGAAGTTGTCATCCAGGTCGTTGGTCAGCTGACGATTTCTGGTTGAAATCATCAGAAGTCATAGAAGGTACATGGTGGGATGCTTGCTTGGATGTCATATTATAACTTTATAAAAGTTAGACTACAGCTGGAATACTGTTGCCAGTTCTGGTCGCCACATGATGGAGTGAATGTGATTACACTGGAGAAGGTGCAGAGGAGGTCGGCTCGATCGTTTTAAGGAAATGGAATGAGTTTGATTTCCTTTGAGAGGAAGCAGCTGAGGGGTGAACTGACAGAGGGATACAAAATTATGAAACAATAAATCACAACAATTTGTTTTACAAAGAATGCATAAGTATAAAGTGCGTGGTAGAAAGTTTGGAGGGGATTCCTCTGGGGAGGTTTTCACACAATGAATGGATAGACTATGAAACACATTGTCTGAGGAAGTGGTTTGCCCACCTCTTTGCAGAATGTGGTTTCACTGAGAGGGTCTGGAGCAGCCCTGGATTAACCATTAAGCAAAATAAGCACGTGCTTAGGGCATCAAGGGAAGGCGGCACCAGAGAGTTTATTCCAGTGCCGGATTTATCATGGACCATGGTGCGGCTGAACCAGGGCCCACAAATATTTACTGCATCCCCAAGTCAATTATCAAAATTAGAGCAACATAGCTGAAATTATTCATGGTTTTCACTGTAGCCTATTATTCGTCAAATTAAATTTTACTCTCTCTCTCTTCAATTGATGTGCTACCTATATAAGACATAATATGCAATCTGACTTTGGAAAGTTCTGGAATGCATATTGTAAGGAGATGCAAAATGGAATATGCTATAGAGATGTGATCAGTTCACGTCTTCATCCTGTCAAGTGACTCCCGTCCACTGACAGGGTCTAAGTGCAGCAGTGCTCAGTCGCTTACTCACCGTGTCACAACACAACGTGTTAACATTGTAGGTTAAGGGCCTGTCTCACTTGGGCATCATTTGCACGGCACACAGGTGGGGCGCGAAGATTTTGTGAATCTCAAAATCCCGGGGCGTCACACGCGATCGCGTGTCACTGCCTACGCCACCACGTCTCACCACGGGCCATGCGTGAGTAATGCACGCCATGCGGGAGTGACACGTAAATGATGTTGCGTCCTGCGTTGTGACGCGTAAATGATGTCGCGTAAATGACGTGCAAATAACGTCCAAGTGGGACAGGCCCTTAAGCTGATTCCCCAGTTTTTTTCTCTCATTCCATGACACTGCTGACAATATATAATGTTTCATGATAATATATTCGCGTGGTAGTGCTTATAAAAATATGATGATACTGAAAACGGGATACTTTGTATTCTCATTCTAATGTCACATTTTTAAATGCAATGTAATACTGGTGCCTTAGCGTTTACTGTAAATAAATCTTACTGTAAGTTTTGTTTCATTTCGAAAGATAAAATGTTATTTTACGGTTTAGTATTGTTTTATTTTGAATTACATATATATGGGGGAACCATAATCTTTTCAGTGCTTTGGGCCTCTAAAGATTTCAAATGCGGCCCTAGTCTGGAGGATGATGCTGGGATCCTCATCACGGTTTATTGAGGGCAGCTGTGTAACCGAGGATTTTTCTGACATGGGCTGTTCCCAGGATTCATTCGGGACATCAAGTGCTGCTGGAAAACTATCATTCAGTGAAAGACGCTCTTTGGTCTGCCTGATACTTGTTGGTTTTCCAGCAGAGTGAGATGTCCGCGAGGGACTATTGCCGACTGGCCCTAGTCCAGATTCCAGGAGTAAGTGCTGGGGGATGCACTGAAGCCTGGTGTAGTCAATGCAAAGGTTCTGTGGAATAGGGCTGCATATTGAAGGGCTGAGTGTGGTGGAAATGCCCCTCAAACGAGAGAAGGGATATCATCCCAGGGGCCACATGAGTGACTAGGAATTTTGTGTAAAGCCACGTGCTAACACTGTTGAGTATGACACTACCAATAACCATATAACCATAAAACTATATAACAATTACAGCATTACAATATTGAATGTATAGACACTAAGAATTTATTAAGAGTTTTTGCATGAATTTGTTTTGTTTATATTTTTTATTTTGAATAAGGTTTATTTATGAAATTAAAAAGAAAGAGGGAATGGGTACAGGGATTCATAAATCACTATCCAAAGATTTGAGATAAGGAATACAATTTGATCTTGCAGAATTTGCGTTAAAAAAAAAGTAAATGTACACAAAGATTTAAATTTGCTTTCCTGATGTGAGCGGTGATGAAGTGGCTTTGCAATTATATGGAAATTGAATTACTGGAGTTTCCCTGTACTTCCGTCCCCTTCCTCCTGCACTGTCTCCCTTCTCATCTGATTCCTTCTTATCCTGCCCCATCTTCTCATTCTCTCCCAGTCTTTTTCCTTTGCTTGCCTTTATCTTCCTTTCCCTGATCCCTTCTCCTGTTGCATCATCCCGCTCCTACTTGCCCTGTCCCGTCTGCCCCATCCTCTCCCTTCCTGCCTCATTCCTTCTCATCCCCCTCCCTAACACCGCCCCCCTCTCTTACTGCCCCATCCTTTCTCATTCTGCCCCAACACTTCTCTTCCAAACGATTGTCAATGAACTGCAGAGGATGCCAAAAAGACTTATGAGGATGCTATCGAGTCTGGAGAGTTTGTTATAAGGAGAGGCTGGATTGGCAAGGTCTTTATTTCTTGGAGTGCAGGAGGCCGAGTAGTGACCTTATGGAGGTTTATAAAGTCATGAGGGGCATACAGTAAATGAGGTGGATACCGCAATCTTTTCCACTGGGTATGGGAGTTTAAAACTGGGGAGCATAGTAGTATGGTGAGAAGGGTGAGATTTTAAAAGGGGCCTGAGGGACAATTATTTTACACAGAAAGTGGTCCACAGGAAGCAAAGAGTAGGAGTAAACGGGTCCTTTTCACAATGGCAGGCAGTGACTAGTGGGGTACCGCAAGGCTCAGTTCTGGGACCCCAGCTATTTACGATATATATTAATGATTTGGACGAGGGAATTGAATGCAACATCTCCACATTTGCGGATCACACGAAGCTGGGGGGCAGTGTTAGCTGTGAGGAGGATGCTAGGAGGCTGCAAGGTGACTTGGATAGGCTGGGTGAGTGGGCAAATGCATGGCAGAAGCAGTATAATGTGGATAAATGTGAGGTTATCCACTTTGGTGGCAAAAACAGGAAAGTAGATTATTATCTGAATGGTGGCCGATTAGGGAAGGGGGAGATGCAACGAGACCTGGGTGTCATGGTACACCAGTCATTAAAAGTAGGCATGCAGGTGCAGCAGGCAGTGAAGAAGGCGAATGGTATGTTAGCATTCATAGCAAAAGGATTTGAGTATAGGAGCAGGGAGGTTCTATTGCAGTTGTACAGGGTCTTGGTGAGACCACACCTGGAGTATTGCGTACAGTTTTAGTCTCCTAATCTGAGAAAAGACATTCTTGCCATAGAGGGAGTTCAGAGAAGGTTCACCAGACTGATTCCTGGGATGTCAGGACTTCCATATGAAGAAAGACTGGTTACTTGGTGTGCATGTATGAATTGGGATGAATGGCATGTTTCCGTGCTCTTCAATGCCCCTATGGCTCTATCACTCCAGCTAGTAATGTCCATATTCCGATCAATGCTGCTGCTCGATAATTCCACCAACAAAAGTGCATCTTATTTGCTGGAAAATGACATGTATGTTAAAATTTGGTTCATTTTTTTAGGACAGCATGAGAAATTATAATTTGAATTGTTAACTTCTGTCTGAGCTTACATCTATTTGTATGAGACTGAACAAGTTGCCTAAGACTTCATTTCCTCGGTATAACTGGAGAATGAAATCTTATCAGTTAACCAGCATATTTTCTCCTTCCTTAAGGCCTTTCAAACTACTTCCAATGATCTATACATTTTTCAAGTCTAATAGCTATATATTTTTCAAGACGTACAACACGTGCTCATGTATCTACAGTTTTACTTTTGTGGGGCCATTTCTAATTGCTGTGTCGATGTATGCACTTGTGACTCCAGGCTTGTCTGAAATCAGGTCTCTTCACATCTTGCCGTGCAGTCTGACCAAACTGCGGCTGGCAATTTGGCTTTTGGAATCAGGTCTCCACTTGGAAGAGGAGTAATTTAGGACATGTAGCTCGCCAGAGAGGAAGGATTTCAGCCTGCTGAGGGCTGGAGAAAGAAGCTGAAGTGGGATTTGTCGGCATGGGCTGGGTGGCCGACAATGGAGAATATAATAAACCTTTGTTTTAACGGACCCTATAGAACAGATTTTGGTTCTAGTGGATGGACCTCGCCATGCCACCCCTGGCTTGCACAGACTCGGATTCCTGCACAACCACCACCAACAGGACGGGCTCAGTCACCATGGGGCTCCCTCCCCTCTCACCAGTTGCCTTCTTCCTGTTGACCGTCGCTTTGCTTGCTCCACCGTTGTCACCTCCGCCTTCTCCAGTTGCTGTGTCCACTTGGCCTGTTCCCACCACCACCTCCTCCTTGTCCCCTGGAGTTGCCAACATACTCAACCTTGGACGATATTAGCAGCTGGGGAGGAGAAGGAGGAGGTGGCATCAGTGGAGGGGGAGCAGACAAAGCGACTGCTGACAGGGAGAAGCTGCAGCTGGTGCGAGGGGAGGGAGCCCCGCAGTGACCAAACAGTGCCTTGTAGTTGGCAGTGGCCTGAAGAAAGAGCTGATGGCCACGGGCTACAACGTGAACCCCAACAACAGCCGCATGACTGTGCGGTAGCTGGTGAAGAAGAGCTTGCTAGTGCAGACCAGTGGCATTGGTGCCTAGTTTTAAGACGAAAAGACAGAAGGTGCTGGAGTAACTCAGCAGCCTACATCAGTCTGAAGAAGGTCCCAACATCACCTATCCATGTTCTACAGAGATGATACCTGACCACTGAGTTACTCCTGTTCTTTGTGTCCTTTTGTGTATTAATCATCATATGCAGTTCTTTGTTGCAACTACATGCAATGAGAAAACCTTATTCGGCAATAACGGACACAATTCCTCTTCCAATGGACCGTTATAATGAGGGTTTACTGTATATAAAATAATGAGAGGCATATGTAGACAGTCAAGACCTTTTTCCCAGGATGGAAGTATCAAATATCAGAGGACATAGATTTAAGGTGAGAGCGGTAAGTTTAAAGGAGATATATCAGGCAAGCTTATTACACAGAGAGGTGAGTGCCTGGAACACACTGCCAGAGGTGGTGGAGAAGGCAGATATGATAGTGGTATATAACAGACTTTTGGATAAACACATAGATATGCAGGGAATGGAGGGATATTGATTATGTGCAGGCAGATAGTTGGTCTTGGCATCATGTTCGGCACAGACATTGGGGGTCAAAGGGCTAGTTGATGTGCTGTGCTATTCAATGTTCTATTTTAATCTCGTGGTGTCTCATTATAATGCCTGGAAACAATTACTTCATACCATGGTTTATCTGAAATCTTCAGATCTTCACTGGTTTACAGGAAGTCTTTGTTTAAAATCGATGGTGAAACCCTCCTGAAGACACTGGAAAAAGTATTTTGGAGATGAATAAGTAATGTATTGCTACAGTAGAATGCCAGAATTGTGCTTTCACGGCCAAATTTATGTTAAGAAAGAAACGATGTAAAATCTTGTTGCTGACATTTAGTTAATGGAATAATTAGTGGTCATGTGTTCCCTTTATTGCTTGTTGTTGCAGCGAAGCGATTTTGTAAGAACTCCAGTTCGGCCAGCAGCACGACAAGCAGCTATGCTCCCAGCAGCAGCAGCAGCAGCATCAGCTGTGGCGGAGGCAGCAGTGCCAGCAGCACCTCGAGCAAGAGCAGCTTTGACTACACACACGATATGGAGGCAGCACACATGGCAGCCACCGCCATACTCAACCTGTCCACTAGGTGCCGAGAGATGCCACAGAATCTCTCGACCAAGCCTCAGGATCTATGCGCCAGGGTAAGTGATGTCCTTTTCAAGGTTTGTAGGATGGAACTGCAGATGCTGGTCTACACCGAAGATAGATGCAAAATGCTAGAGTAACTCAGTGGGTCAGGCAGTTTTTCTGGAGAAAACGAAGAGGTGACATTTCGGGTCGAGATCCTTCTTTAGACTGTGGAAGGGTCTCAACCCGAAATGTCACCTGTTCCTTTTCTCCAGACCTACCAACTTACTCCAGCATTTTGTGTTCTTTTCAGGGTTCTTCTCTGGTGTAATTGGCAATCCTTGGCTTCCCCTTTGTCACATACAGCTGTGTGCATGTGTGTGTACAAACCTAAGCACAAAGAAAATCCCAATGACACTGTGTAACATATAAAGTGCTGCGGCTTCACTGAAGAGTCTGGCAATTGATGCTTTGTTCTATGAACCTGAACTTTTGTAAGGATTTTAATTTACCAATTTTTGATTAAGATTCATTCTGCTTCATTCCTCACAATCCTCTTTCAGGTAGTAGAGCAAATGAAAATCCAGTTTTGAGACTGACTATCACAACCCCCCACCCCCCCCCCCCCCCCCTGCCCTATATCTGCCTACTTGGAAAGTCAGATCACACCCCTACTCTCAATACTGCATTTTAAGTGTATAGAGCAAGGCATGACTCCACCAATCTCTCTCCTGCCTTACAGCGTAGAACAATATGGAATGCAACTACAATATGAAGATTTGTTCAATTTTAAAGTAATTCTGGGAACTCCAGAGGCTGTACAAATCTAAGGCTTCATAAAACCTTTCAGAGTCGTGGAAGTGGAGCTCTTTGAAAAATAATTCATGTTCATAAATTCATAAGTTATAGGAGAAGAATTAGGCCATTTGACCCATCTAGTCTACTCAGTCACTCAATCATGGCTGATTTATCTTTCCCTCTCAACCGCATTCTCCTGCCTACTCCCCATAACCTCTGACACCCGTACTAATCAAGAATCTGTCAATCTCCACCTTCAAAATATCCATTGACTTGGCCTCCGCAGCTGTCTGTGGCAATAGATTCCACAGATTCACCACCCTGTGACTAAAGAGATTCCTCCCTATCTCCTTTCTAAATACACTTCCTTTTATTCTGAGCCTATGGCCTCTGGTCTGAGACTCATCCACTAGTGGAAGCTGGTGGAAACATCCTCTCCACGTTCATCTACAACCATCTCCATACTAAGATTTTTCTTGATAAAGGCAAACATTTTTAAATGCACAGCTAACAATGGGAGATAGGAACAGAAGCAAGTTCTTTATCTCTTTGAGATCAATGTGTTAGTACTCAAGAATATACCTCATGCAACAATTGGATATGCACCCGAGAAATGTACTTAATAAACTGGCTGCTACAATTCAATATTGTAGCCACTGCCCCATGATTGATAGACTTGGCTACAATCACAATAAGTCAGCATTATACTATCTGAGATGTCCTGAGCTCTCGTTTTCAAGAAGCATTCCTCTTGCAGTTCCTCAGCATGCTTTTTTTTCTTTTTTCTCTGTCTTACTCAAAGCTTTTTAAGACAGTTATTGTGCGCATTGGGGCCATACCTATTAGATACAGGATTGAGTTAACCAAACTAATTTTTTTGCAAAGTCCTTGTTAATGCATCTGAGCAAGTTTTTATTCTGCACTTCCAGAGAGGCTGATCTGTCTGCGCTTGAAACACTATATTATTAATGCTGCACTTACTCCAATATCTTTATCCTTTACATTTCTAATTATTTCTTATAATCCAATTTTCTAAGAAATATGTCTTCTCCTTCACTTTCAGGTGATGTGAAAGTGACAATTGAGAAATAGTTGATAATAATAAGGAAAAACTTTTTTTATTTTAAAAAGCTCACCCAAGCTCCTTGAGACCAATGCTATTCAGTTAAATCATAGCTGATCTATTTGCCCACCTGAGCATTATATTCCTTAATTCATTATCTATTGTAATTCAACCATTCTCAGTCAATCTCCTTCTGCCCTTTGGCACAGAGAATCCCCAATTCCTTCTATTTACAGATAATTTGCTTCACAATGTTCCTCCTCATTGCCCTGGCTTTAATTTTAAATTTATGTTCTCTCAAACCTTATCCCTCTTGCAGCAAAGATACTTTATTTTCTCTCACCATCGCCCGCGTTTCTTTTTGCCAAAGTATCTCAAAACTACATGCAGTGATTTAAGCATTTTCTTATATCACTCATGGGTGTGGCCAGCATTTATTGCCATCCACAATTGCCCTTTGGAAACTCGTATTTAGCCACTTCTTGGAAAGCTACAATCTGGTGGGTAATATATTTGGATAGAAAGTTACAGGATTTAGTCCCAGTGATGATGAAGGAACAGTAATGTATTTCCTAGTCAGGTTGGTGTGCGATTTCAAAGAGAAATTTCTAATGGTGATGTTCCCACGTGTCTGTTTCACTTGCCCTCCTGTAGCAGGGAGCGTGCAGAGATCTCCGCAGTACCTCTGCAACAGTCTTGACAAGTAACTGCAGTGCATTTCATGGATGAGACACTAAACATCAGTAGTGTGAAAATGAAATGAAAACTAAATGTTTAGGTCGGTGGTTGGGATATCACTTCAGCGAGCAGTCTTATCCTGGATGGTGTTGCATATTGCAGGCAACTGGATAATATTTTGCATATTGCAGGCAACTAGATAATATTTCATTGCATTCAATCTTGTGTACTGGAGATGGCCGAAAGGCTTTGAGGTATCAGCAAGTGAATCATTTGCCAAAGAATATCCAGTGTGTGCTCTGTTCCTGTAGCTACAGTTTATACATAGATCCAGTTCAGTTTCTCAGCAGTGTTGACCACCAGGATATTAATGCTAGTGAGCTCAGCAATGATAATGCTGTTGAATACAAAGGAGACGCTGTTAGATTCTTTTTTGTGGAGACAGTTATTATCTGGCAGTTGTGTGGCCTGAATGTTACTTGTCACTTACCCATGGGATGTGCAGAGGCACTAACGTTGCTGTGTAGAAACATCATTTAATGAGTCCTGAACGGAACTGAGCATTGTTCAATTGCCTGTGGAGATTGTGAAACAGGGTAGGTCGTTGATGGAACAGCTGAAGATGTTTGGTCTAGGCACACTGTCCAGAAAAGCCTCTCTAATCATGTTTGAGGGATGAGGTGATTAACCTGCAATGGCAACATCTACGATAGACAGAAATGTTGGAGAAAAGCAGCGGGTGAGGCAGCATCTATGGAGCAAAGGAAATAGGCAACGTTTCGGGCCAAAACACTTCTTCAGACTGTCCAGTCCAGTCTGAATAAGGGTTTAGGGCCCAAAACTTTGCCTATTTCCTTCGCTCCATGGATGATGCCTCACCCGCTGAGTTTCTCCAGCATTTTTATCTCCCTTTGATTTTCCAGCATCTGCAGTTCCTTCTTAAACATGGCAACATCTACTCTCCCTTGTACAAGATCTGACAGCAACTTCTGGAGAGCAATCCCCCTACTACATTTTGTTATCCACATTATCAGAACTACTTAATTGCTACACTCTGTCATAAGGCCATAAGGAATAGGAGTAGAATTAGGCCATTCGGTCTATCAAGTCTACTCCGTCATTCAATCATGGCTTTTATATCTCACCATCCTAACCCCATTCTCATGCCTTCTCCCGATAACCTCTTACACCCATACTAATCAAGAATCTATCTATCTCTACCTTATAAATATCCACTGACTTTGCCTCCACAGCTTTCTGTGGCAAATATTTCCACAGATTCACCACCCTCTGATTAAATAAATTTATCTTCATCTCCTTCCTAAAAGAACATCCTTTAATTCTGATATCAAGGGCAGTCACGCACTTCTGAGGTTCAACTCTTGCGTCATTGAGGTTTTGGGCTAAGAGGCACTGGCAGTACCCAAAATGAATGACAGATAAGATGATTATTATTATTAAGATTGAGGTTTCTGAGTACTTAAATGCACATCCATTATCCCTGGCAGATGACCGGGACAGATTTGGCCTGCACACCTGGCCAACACGTCATGCGGTCAACTGATTTCAGTAGTATCTGGCAGTGGTTTCAGTCAATGAACCATAATCTCCTTCCCTTTGTATCTCAGACCACTAAGAATGGCTATTGGTACCTAACTACAGTTTCAAATAGTTTATATACTTGGATGCCTTGCTCTTTTTGCTTTGTTATGCTCCAATTTTTCATGATTTGGATATACTGTGTTTATACAGTCCAAGGTCCAGAATGGATCTCTTCATTCATAAGAATCCAACTGCCATAGTTTTGCTCACTCACCTCAGTCTCTTGTTGTCCATTGGATCTCCCTCGTTCCAACTGGACTACTTATTGTGGAGTTTCTTCAAAGTATGACAACTTTAAAGAAGCTTTCCTCTCTGATGCAGGGTCTTGACCCGAAATGTCAGTAGTACCTCCCCTACAGCCCACCCACATATTCTGGTCGACTTATTTAATGCAGTGTACTAATTAGAAAGAACCACAAATAAGTAACTCTTTGACACAGGGAAAATATACGGTTCCTGGACAGTGGGAAGGAAGAAAAAAAAACTGAAATTGACGTAGAGGGAATTGGGTTTTGTAGTTATTAAAGAATAGAATTGGAATAAATTATCCTTTTAGAATGCTGAAAGGAAAAGGGGGGTACTTGCTCTGAAGCCAAGCTAATAATGTCCAAAGTGCAAGGAACAATCTGTTCGAAATAAGAGAATTAGTTTGAAAATGAAGAAAAGGCGAAGTCTTACATGGCTTTACTAAGAAGAACGAGTAAGAGTATATGGGAGTCATTTACCTTGCAATGAATTTTGATTGAAAGCACATGCCCTGAAGTCAAGGCAGGAAAGGGAAGTTCAAATAAAGGGTTGGAAACTGGAAACGGTCGATATTCCTGCTCGATCACCTGTGATAGAATATAATTATCAATGTATCAGAAAAACAGTTGAGAGAGAACCGGAGCAGTTGTGTGCATAGAATGTTCTGCATTCCCTCAGAAGATGTAGACAAAGTCAAGACCCGGTTTGGTTGCCATGGCAGTTCCCTTGGTAGTTGATTCTCATGGCATAAACTATTTGCCAGTTCGCATGGCATGCTGGAATCAGAAGGAGAAATTATTTGTTGTGGTAACAACTTTAGTCAAATAAGGATTGTGGTGATGGAGTCAATGGAAGGGAAGTTGGTTTGCGTGATTGTTTGGGCTACATCCACAATTCCCAGCAATTTCTTGCGGTCTTGGTTGGAGCTGTTCCCAATCCATGTTGTTATGTATTCCAATAAAATGCTTTCTACGGTGCGTTAGTAAATGTTGGTGAGGGTTGGTGAGGATTGGTGGGGACATGCCAAACTTCCTGAGGAAGTATGTAGTTACATGAGTTTTGGATGACCTCAAGTTAATGGACAACGTAATTTGGCAAAAGTGCATGAGACAGTTATGTATGTGTTCACAAAGGCATGGACAATTCTTTCAACAATGGATAAACTGAGACATAGAAACATAGAAACATAGAAAATAGTTGCAGGAGGAGGCCATTCGGCCCTTCGAGCAAGCACCGCCATTCATTGTGATAATGGCTGATCGTCCCCTATCAATAACCCATGCCTGCCTTCTCCCCATATCCCTTTACTCCACTGGCCCCTAGAGCTCTATCTAACTCTCTCTTAAATGCATCAAGTGACTTGGCCTCCACTGCTCTCTGTGGCAGGGAATTCCATAAATTCACAACTCTCTGGGTGAAAATGTTTTTTCTCACCTCAGTCTTAAATGACCTCCCATTTATTCTAAGACTGTGGCCCCTGGTTCAGGACTCGCCCAACATTGGGAACATTTTTCCTGCGTCCAGTCCTTTTATACTTTATATGTTTCTATAAAATTCCCTCATCCTTCTAAACTCTAGTGAATACAAGCCTAGTATTTTCAATCTTTCCTCATATGACAGTCCTGCCATCCCAGGGATCAATCTCGTGAACCTACGCTGCACTGCCACAATCACAAGGATGTCCTTCCTCAAGTTAGGAGACCAAAACTGTACACAATACTCCAGATGTGGTCTCACCAGAGCCCTATACACCTGTATACAATACTTCAGATGTGGTCTCACCAGAGCCCTATGGAATCTCTTTACTCCTATACTGAAATCCTCTTGTAATGAAGGCCAACATTCCATTAGCTTTCTTCACTGCCTGCTGTACCTGTAAGCCAACTTTCAGTGACCGGTGTACAAGGACACCCTGGTCTTGCTGCACCTCCCCCTTACCTAACCTAACCCCATTGAGATAATAATCTGCCCCCTTGTTTTTGCCGCCAAAGTGGATAAGCTCACATTTATTTATATTATACTGCATCTGCCACGCATCTGCCCACTCACTCAACCTGTCCAGGTCACCCTGCAACCTCCTAACATCCTCTTCACAGTTCACACTGCCACCCAGCTTTGTGTCATCTGCGAACTTGCTAGTGTTGCTCCTAATTCCCTCTTCCAAATCATTAATATATATGGTAAACAGTTTCGACCCCAACACCGAGCCTTCCGGCACTCCACTCGCCACTGCCTGCCATTCTGAAAAGGACCCGTTCACTCCTACTCTTTGCTTCTGGTCTAGCAACCAATTTTCTATCCAAGTCAACACCCTACCCCTAATACCATGTGCTCTAATTTTAGTCACTAGTCTCCCGTGCGGGACCTTATCAAAGGCTTTCTGAAAGTCTAGATATACTACATCCACTGGCTCCGCTTCATCCATTTTACTTGACATATCCTCAACAAATTCCAGAACTTTAGTCAAGCATGATTTCCCTTTCATAAATCCATGTTGACTTGGACTAATCCTTTTAGTGCTATCCAAATGCCCCATTATTACCTCTTTAATAATTGACTCAAGCATCTTTCCCACCACCGGTCAAGCTAACTGGTCTGTAATTCCCCGTTTTCTCTCTCGCTCCTTTCTTGACAAGTGGGATAACATTAGCTATCCTCCAATCCACAGGAACTGATCCTGAATCTATTGATCATTGGAAAATGATCACCAATGCGTCCACTATTTCTAGAGCCATCAGGCCCAGGGGATTGATCATCCTTCAGTCCTATTAGCCTACCCAATACTATTTATCGCCAAATGAAAATTTCTTTCAGTTCCTCTACCAACTTAGATCCTCTGTCCTCCAGTACATCTGGGAGATTGTTTGTGTCTTCTTTAGTGAAGACAGATCCGAAGTACCTATTCAACTCTTCTACCATTTCCTTGTTGCCCACAATAATTTCACCCGTGTCTGCCTTCAAGGGTCCCACATTTGACTTTGCTGCACTTTTTCCCTTAACATATCTAAAGAAGATTTTACTGTCCTTCCTGGACAGCTTCCCTTCGTTCATTTTTTCAGCCCGTATTGCCCGTTTTGTTTCCTTCTGTTGTCCTATGAAAGTTTCCAAATCCTCTGGCTTCCGGCTACTCTTTGCTGTGTTACACATCTTTTCATTTAGTATTATTCTATCCCTAACTTCTCCTGTCAGTCACGGTTGCCTCCTACTCCCCTTAGAATCTTTCTTCCTTTCTTCCGGATTATGCCCATTCCTGCCATTGCTGTTCCACCGTCATTCCTGCCAGGATCCCTTTCCAGTCTACCTTGGCCAGCTCCCCTCTCATGCCTTCATAGTCCCCTTTGTTCAACTGCATCACTGACACTTCCGATTTAACGTTCTCCTTCTCAAATTGCAGATTAAAACTAATCATATTATGATCACTACCTCCAGCGGTTCTTTTACCTCGAGTTCTCTTATCATAGTTATCTCTGTTCATTGAACAACACTAAATAACCATATAACCATATAACAATTACAGCATGGAAACAGGCCATCTCGACCCTTCTAGTCCGTGCCGAACACATAATCTCCCCTAGTCCCATATACCTGCGCTCCACCACCATAACCCTCCATTCCCTTCCCATCCATATAACTATCCAATTTATTTTTAAATGATAAAAACGAACCTGCCTCCACCACCTTCACTGGAAGCTCATTCCACACAGCTACCACTCTCTGAGTAAAGAAGATCCCCCTCATGTTACCCCTAAACTTCAGTCCCTTAATTCTCATGTCGTGTCCCCTTGTTTGAATCTTCCCTACACTCAGGGGGAAAAGCTTTTCCACGTCAACTCTGTAAATCCAGAATTGCCTTTTCTCTGGTCGGCTCCATTATAAGCTGCTCTAAAAATCCATAACAAGGGCATTCTACAAACTCTCTTTCTTGGGGTCCTGAACCAACCTGATTTTCCCAGTCTACCTGCATATTGAAATCCCCCATCACCACAGTGGCATTACCTTTGTTACATGCCAGTTTTAACTCCTGCTGCAACCTACGCCCTACATCCGGGCTACTATTTGGGAGTCTGTAGATAACACCAATTAGTGTCTTCTTGCCTTTACAATTCCTCAACTCAATCCCCAGTGACTCTACCTCGTCAGTCCCTATATCTTCCCTTGCAAGGGACTGAATGACATTCCTTCCCTCACCAGCAGAGCCCCCCCCCCCCCCCCCCCCCCCCCCCCTCCTCTGCCCTCCAGTCTGTCTTTTCTATAAGATGTATAACCCTGAATACTAAGTTCCTAGGCCCAATCCTCCTGCAGCCACGTCTCAGTAATCCCCACAATATCATATCTACCAACCTCTAACTGAGCTTCAAGCTCATCAACTTTACTTCTTACACTTCGCGCATTCATATACAATACTTTTAATTCCTTACGCATCTCACCTTTCACATCAATCCCTATTACACTTGGCCATACTCTCCTACCCCTTTGTGAGCTTCCTTTCCTTTTAATTCTGGGGTTATTAACCATCCCTTTACTCTCTTTCCCTCTAACTCCGTCCTCGACTATCCCATTTGACACCCCACCCCCCTTATACAGTTTAAAACCACCCGTGTAGCAGTGTAAACCTGCCTGCCAGAATACTGGTCCCCCACCTGTTAAGATGCAATCCGTCCCTTTTGTACAGTTCCCCCTTACTCCAAAACAGATCCCAGTGATCTAAGAATCTAAATCCCTGCCCCTGCACCAGTTCCTCAGCCACACATGTAGGTCTCGTATCTCCCTGTTCCTGCTCTCGCCAGCACGAGGAACTGGAAGCAAACCGAAGATAACATCCCTGGAGGTCCTGCTTTTCAGCATTTTTCCGAGCTTTCTAAAGTCACACTGCAAAATATTCATCCCCTTCTTTCCGACATTGTTTGTGCCAACATGCACTACCACTTCCGGCTGTTCACTTTCGCCCATGAGGATTTTCTGCACTCTGTCCGTGACATCCTGGATCCTGGCACCAGGAAGGCAGCACACCATCCTTGAATCCCATCTGTCCCTGCAGAAACCCCTGTCCGTACCAGGAGAAGAGTCAGACAATGTTAAGGAGATGTAAATATGCGATCTCAGAGATGGCATAGAAGAATTTCAGTACTCAACTCGGATTCACTTGTGACACGAGGTTGTGAGCAGTCTATTCCAGTTTCTGGAAGGTGCTGAAGAGAGTGATGGAGTAGCTATTGACAGGAATTCGTGACTGGGACCAAAGATAAATTAATTATTCATGGGTGACTAATCGTTATATGGATAGAGCAAATTAAATTATGAAAGGTAAATTTGAAGTTGAGGTTATGGAATCTTTTCAAGACAATATGTTATTGTCTTGGCATTGGTGTGCTTTCTTGATCATTGCTTCATTGTGGAAATCCTTTATTCCATTAGTTCTAATTGTAGTTTGTGTCGTAAAACTTTATTTGATGCCTTCTATCGTAGAGAACAATTAAAACAATATGTTATGGATTCAACCAGGGAACAAACTATCTCAGGTCTGGTCATATCAAACGAGGCAGGATGAGGAAATGACCTCCGAGTAGTTAAAATAAAATGTAATATTCACTTTAAGGATAACAAACTTGAATTTGAAAGTAAGATCTTGAACTTAAAACCCAATAAATGTAATTGCATTGGTGTTAACAAAAGTGATTTGGGAATATAGCTTAAGAAGTAGATGAGCACCAGGAGACATTTCAAGAAATATGATAAGATTGTCAAGAAAGATACATATCATTGAAAAATAAGCACACTTAAAAAAGGATCCATTTGGGCTAAATAAAAAAGTTGAAATGATGTAGGATTGTCCCACTTGGATACCTGAACGGAAACCTCTGGAGACTTTGCGCCCCACCCAAGGTTTCCATGCGGTTCCCGGAGGTTTTTGTCAGTCTCCCTAATGGTCGAAAGTGGTTTCCGCTTCTTCTATGTTCCGGCGATTATTTCAAAAAATTAAAAACCGGCCGTGACTAAAAATAGGTTGCTGTTTTAAAAATCGGTAATTTTTTAGTCGAAGCCGGTTGCGATGCTAGTTGAAGGTGGTCGCCGGAGGTAAGACCTTCCACTACCTGCAACCTCCAGCAACCACTTTCGACCATTAGGGAGACTGACAAAAACCTCCGGGAACCGCACGGAAACCTTGGGTGGGGCGCAAAGTCTCCGGAGGTTTCCGTTCAGGTTTCCTAAGTGGGACCGGGCATAGTGGGGCAGGGGCATTATAGCACAAGAGACCCGGGTTCGACACTGACTATATGTACTATCTGTACGGAAATTGTACGTTCTCCCCGTGACCATGTGGGTTTTCACTGACATCTCCGTTCACTGACGTTTCTTCCCACACTCCAAAGACGTACAGGTTTGTAGGTTAATTGGCTTTGGTAAAAATGTAAACATTTAAAATTGTCCCTTGTAGTGATAGTGTTAATGTGCGGGGATCGCTGGTCGTTGTGTGGACTCAGTGGGTTGAAGGGCCTGTTTCCGCACTGCATCTCTAAAATAAACTAAACTGCAAATGATATGCTGCCATTTCAGAGTGGCTGGATGGGAAAGTAAAAAAACATTGGCTGTTAGCTTAGTGGCTAATGTTAGGAAAATTCTGAATTGTATTATTAAGAACTGCTAGTCAGACACTTTGAAAGTCATTGGATGATTACGGAATCACAGAGATTACAGCATGGAAAAAAAGCATTTGATCATTTTAATGTATACCACCACTATTGAACTAATCCCATTCCTGCAGCCACTCTTTATATGTAATTCTTTATTTTGAAACAATTAATCAGTTCCTTTTAAATGCTACACTTGAATATGTCTCCATTACCAATCCTGGCATTGCATTCTACATCCCAACCACTTGCTGCATTAAAAATTCCAACGTTGTTGTTGAATCCAGCTAAATCAATTTTGTTTTATGATCGTGAAATTATGTTTGACAAGTTTGTTTGAAGAGATAATGAGTAGAGTGGGAAAAGAAACAAATATAGTGTATTTAAATTTTCAAAAACTCTGCATTAAGGTGCAACACAAAAAAACGAGTGCTGAATTAAGAACCAATGGTTGTGCGGTGGGGGTGGGGATGGGGGGTGATTGGTAGAGGGAAATATTAGCATGGTTAGTGGGTTGGCTAAATGACAGAAATAAGAAGTTTGTTAGATTGGTCATTTTCAAGTTCACAATCTGTTACTTTCAGGAATCTGTGCTGGGGCTCACCATCTGCATTAGTAATTTAGATAGTGGTTCTGAGCGTATTATCTATCTAAAGGGCATGTCCCACTTTCACGACTTAATTCATGACCTCTGCCGAGTTTGCCCTTGACTCGTACTCGCAGCATGGTCGTCACAAGGTCGTAGGAGGTCATAGATAGGTCGTAGCAAGCCGTGATGTTAGTCGTAGGTAGTCAAGTAGGTTGGGCTGTTTTTCTAGCAGGATGAAAAATGTCCATGAGTGAAAAAGGTTATGAATTTGGTCGGGAAAGTGGAACAGGCCCTTTAGGGTACTGATTATACTATGAGAGGTGGGAAACCAAATTAGGAGAAGTTCATGTAAATCTAAAATATGAGTGTAACGTGGAGAAATGTAAGGAGACTAAGAAAAGTAGAAAGCATAAATAATGTGAGTCATTGTTAGGTTTAGGGACATATGACAATAAATCACATCTTGACTCATGATCAGTAAATGCCTTTCAAAGAGTCCCTTTGGAGTCCTTTGAAGGCAATGGAGGCCAATTCTCTAGATGCTTTCAAGAGAGAGTTAGATATAGCTCTTAAAGATAGTGGAGTCAAGAGATATGGGGAGAAGGCAGGAACGGGGTACTGATTGTGGATGATCAGCCATGATCACATTGAATGGCAGTGCTGGCTCGAAGAGCCGAAGGGCCAAATGGCCTACTCTTGCACCTATTGTCCATTGTTTATTATCCTTGGTGACCTCTCAAAAGAAAGTCAATATTAGCATTCAGATCACCATAAAGATAAATGTTTATTGGCCTCTATTGCTATTGCAATGGAGTGTGGAGAGGAAAATGACACTGATGGAATTGCAATGCTGGGAGGTGATTGAATCAAGTGGGCCATTTGGCCTTCAATGCAATTATAATTACTAAGAAGAGGACATGCTTCATTTAGTTTTGAGGAATACAATGTGATGTTACTGCAAAACATACAAGAATGCAGGGTAAATGTTGAGACAATATTTTCTCTGGTGCAAAAATGCAGAACTAGTGAGCATTGCCCCAGGATATGAAGCTGCCCAGACAGAGACAGACAAAGAGGAATTTATTCTCTAAAATGATTATAGATCTCTGGCATTCTCTACCTCAGAAATATTTGAATTATTTAAGGCATGCTACATATACTGTATATATATTTGGGAATGGAGGAATCAAGTTTTATAAGGACTAACCAAGAAAGTAAATTTGAGATCAACGCTCCTATCTGCCATGATCTTACTGCATAGTTGGGCAGGCTGAAGGGTTTGTCCCATTCCAGTCTCTTGTGCTCTTTACAGTATTGAATTGGAAGAGATTTCTGCTAATTTAGTTTTGGATGTTGAGAATACAATTTGACAATTAAAGCAGTTGAGGGTCCAAGGAAATGGGTGTCATCAACTTACATTGGAAATAAAGAGGCTGCTTACAGATGTTGCCGTTACGCCACATGTGGCCAGGAAAGCGGGGAGCAAAGTTAGATCATTGGACAGGTGACTATTACGCACCAGCTATAGTTATCTTTATTATTTATCATTATCATTATTTTACATTACTATTATTATTTAGCATTCAAAACTGTTTCCTCTCATATTTTTATCAATTTTCTGAATTGGTCTTCTGTGAAGGTTGGATGTAACTTAACCTAAAGAAGGTTCTTCAGAAGTCTGAAGTAGGTCTGAAGAAGGGTTTCGGCCCGAAATGTTGCCTATCTCCTTCGCTCCATAGATGCTGCTGCAGCCGCTGAGTTTCTCCAGTATTTATGTGTACCATGTAATTTAACCTGCTTGGAAACCAGGTAGGAGAATCTGGCACAGTCGTTGCACAGTGGCGCAGCTGTATATTTGCTGCCTTATAGTGCCAGAGACCCAGGTTCAATCCTGTCTACAGGTGTTCTCTGTACAGAGTTTGCACATTCTCAGTGACCCGCATGGGTTTCCTTAAAGTGCTTCAGTTTCCTCCCACATTCCAAAGACATGCAGGTGTGTTGGCTAATTGTCTTCTGTAAATTGTCCCTAGTGTGTGGGATAGAAATAGTGTCGTGGGGTTCACCTGTCAGCACGGGCACGATGGGCTGAAGGGCCTGTTTCCGTGCTGAATCTCTTTTAAAAAAAAAGAACCATGCTGCCATTTATTTGCCTATTTAATCTTTAAGCACAATGAGACACTGGGATTTGATATGTTAATAAGTCTTCAACTTGTTTTTTCACATCCATCTTTGCTTTCCCAGTGGGATCCACATTTAATCAACACAGCCATGACAAATGGTATCCATAATTACTAGAGGCTTTGAAAAGATTATTAGTTCAGAACCCTTCTTGGAGACTGTGTGTGCAATTTGTGCACCTTCAGGATTTTTAATGTTCTTATTATTCAGATTTCTTCTTCACAGTCAATGGTTAGCTGGTTTTAAATATCACTGGGTGAGATTATCCTGGAGGGGAGCCAGAAGCCAGAGTCATTGTCTGCAGTTCACCCATTATCTGCAGTTCATCTATTAATTGAGCTGGAGTCGGAGGAATGATGTTGTTGGCCCTCAGTACCCTGGAGCCTAGCAGTGAGATTGGGATTTTGGTAGGGCCACAGTTGACCAAGCAGAGGCCCCACCTCCAAAGCAATCCAACACCATTGACAGTGGTGTTGTGAAAGCTGCTATTAGCATAGAATCATAGAAAATATATGCAGGAGTAGGCCATTCAGCCCTTCGAGCCAGCACTGACATTCAATATGACCATGGCTGATCATCCAAAACCAGTACCCCATTCCTGCTTTCTCCCCATATCCCACGTAGTATTGAACTTAATGGGTGTTAAATGTCTCCATGGTTTTGATATATTTAAGAATAATTTAAAATGAAGTTAAATTAAACGGATAACAGAATAAAAAGACAGAGAAATGACAGCACATTTCCCGAAGCTGATTTCCAGGAGATTTGAACTAACCTATACCTGTCAGAAAATTAAGAATAGTGAGGCCAAAATTAAATCAAAAACATTTTTTGAATTAACATTTGATGTCAAATAAACTATCATGCATCATTTATAATATTAAATAAAAATAAAATATTTTAGAAATTCAAAAATATTAAATATATATATATATTTTTTTAATTTATTGTTTTTTTCTGTCTATTGAATGTCAAAGGTATTGTACCGATAGGGCAAAGGCTGAGCACGTCTGGGTCCTGCCCTGTCCCTCAGCACACTGAGAGATTTTAACTTCCAAAGCTGTCAGTACATCTGAGGCTTCCCTATTTCACAGTGCATGATCAAAGCCACCAGTTCAACTCTGCAGTGTCTGATCCATTCTTGTGAATATTGAAGGAAATCTAAATCACATATACTTTTTTGGTGGAGGATGATAAAAAAATGTAATGGAGTGATGCATGGTTGCAGTATGGATGTTCTGCAATCTCAGGTCCACTTGTGTTCTGGTTTACCTGGTGGACTCGGATGCTTGGGCTGTCTACACAGGGTTGTGGAGAGCTAACAAACTTAAATTCAACGATCAAAAAATAAACCTGGAATTAAAAACAGTGCATCAATAAAGTTCACAATGTTGGACAAAAATCAACTGCTCAGATAGCCTTCTGATAATGACATTCGTTTTTGTCCAATTTCACCTGTACATGCTTTCTGACATGTAAGCCCAAGAAGTTCAGGAGCTGTTTGTAGATGCACAATAAATCCAGTGAATAATTATAGAAATAAACCTATTTCACTAAGTCTGCACTTACACCCCAAATTGAGCATCCATTAAACTCTAAAAGCCAGGGTTAGGTTAAAAGAGCTGCAATTATATTCTCCAAAGTGATATCCAAACAAATCCATCCACAGACATTGTCCCGTAATAGCTGTGAAGACATCCACAAAACCGTGTAAGCCTTCAGAGTGCCTAAACTGTGACTGAAAACATTACAAATAATAATCTGCAGTACAGAGATGTATAATTCCAGAGATGGATAGCTGGTAGTGAAAAGGATTTTCACTGTACCTCAGTACACATAACAATAAACTAAACTAAACTGATTTAGTTTACCTATTAATGTCCTTCTTCTTCCTTCTTATCTCCTTCTTCCATAAACTACCAACAGCACCCAGAGGGAGCTCTCACAGGCCCAACGTTCACATAAGTATTGCTTTAGATACTTCATTCTATCTTCCATTTCAGAATCAGACAGGATTCAATTTTATCTTTTTCCAATCATAAGTACATTTTAAACAAACTGCTGGAGAACCCAACTGTCAGATAGCATCTGTGGCGGGAAATGAACGTGCAATATTTCAGCTTGAGATGCTTCTTCAGTCTCCACAGATGCTGCCTGACCTGCTCAATTCTTCCAGCAGTTTGTTTTCTGCTCAAGATTCCAGAATCTTCAGTTTCTTGTGTCTCCAGAAGTAATTTTTAGATTTGTTAAATCCTATCAGTTAATCATTGCTCACTTTCCATCAGATAGAAACATAGAAAATAAGTGCAGGAGTAGGCCATTCGGCCCTTCGAACCAGCACCACCATTCAATATGTTCATGGCTGATCATCCAACTCAGTATCCTGTACCTGCCTTCTCTCCATACACCCTGATCCCTTTAGCCACAAGGGCCACTAACTCCCTCTTAAATGTGGCCAATGAACTGGCCTCAACTACATTCTGTGGCAGAGAATTCCAGAGATTCAGCACTCTCTGTGTAAAAAATGTTTTTCTCATCTCAATCCTAAAAGATTTCCCCTTTATCCTTAAACTGTGACCCCTTGTTCTGGACTTCCCCAACATCGGGAACAATCTTCCTGCATCCAGCCTGTCCAACCCCTTAAGAATTTTGTATGTTTCTATAAGATTCCACCCTCAATCTTCTAAATTCTAGCGAGTACAAGCCGAGTCTATCCAATCTTTCTTCATATGAAAGTCCTGACATCCCAGGAATCAGTCTGGTGAACCTTCTCTGTACTCCCTCGATGGCAAGAATGTCCTTCCTCAGATGTATTAATGTTTTCAATGAAAAGCAGCTGCTTATAGGATATGTAGAAAATAAAGTGCTTTCATTTGAGTTTTGATCATTTAGTTGATTTAATTACTTTCAGTTGTTCCATAATGTTTATTTACATTTTTTTTAAAAAATGCAATATGTTTAAAGTATTTTTAATATTTAAAATTGTTTGGTTATTTGTAATATTTGCTGATATCGCAGATATGTGCAAATCACATTAATGATTTTGACAGCTCGTGGGCTAGAGGGTATGATTTAGTTGTACCTCCAACCATTACCAGAGAGGAGTCTGTAAAGTATGCTTGGAGGGCCCTTTTCTGGCTGCCTTTGCAGCAAGAAATTGCTTCCCAGAACATTGCACATGGGGGCTCATGCCACATAAGAGCTGGATCAAGGACAAGCAACTGGTGCACAGAAGGTCTTTGCAAGTAAGATATCCACATACATTTGTAAACCAGTTGAAGATGAGCATATTGTGTTTCATACCTATCAGGTAATGGAATGCTTGGATATATCTGAGTATATACCACAATAAACTAAACTAAACTAAACTAAATACAGCCTGGCTAAAACATTATGATAGTTTATTGCCTGGTACATAGTTTGCCCCTTCTCATGAGCCATTATCATGCAGGTATCAGAAAAAGACCATGTGCGGTAAAGACAAGAACAAAAGTGTTTTGAAAGGTCACGATGCTGGTCTGGAATACCCACTGGCCAGCTCTCAGAGATGGCCTTCATTTAGTGAACATTTTGGACTGCATTAAGTATACAATGTCACTCTCCTGTGACCTCCACCAGTATTTGGAAATGATGCCTGAATAATTTGAGCACTTAGTCATAATCATTGATTCATTCAGCACGGAAACAGGCCCTTTGACCAAACCTGTCCTTGCCAACTAAGATGCTTCATCTATGCAAGTCCCACCTGCCCATTTGTCTCATATCCATCTAAATCTTTCCTGTTTGTGTACCTGTCCAAATGTCATTTAAGTGCTGTTATAGTACCCCTTGGAATAGGAGGTGTTGCACTTTGGGAGGTTGAATGCAAGGGGAAAGTATACATTTAATGACAAACCCTAAACAGTATCGATGTGCAGAGGTGTCTTGGAGTCCAAGTTCATAGCTCCCTGAAGGTGGCAGCACAAGTAAATAGTGCAGTAAAAAGGCATATGGTATGTTTGCTTTCATTGCTAGGGGTATTGAGTATGAGAGTCAGAAAGCCATGATGCAGCTCTATTTGAGTAGACTACATTTGGATTATTGTGCGCAGTTTTGGTTGCCTCATTACAGGAAAGACGTGGAGACTTTGGAGAGGATGCAGAGGCGGTTTACTAGAATGCTACCAGGATTAGATGGTTTTAGCAACAGCAAGAGATTGGATAGACTTGGATCGTTTTCTCTGGAATGTTGGAAGTTATGGGGAAAGTTGATAGAAGTGGAAAAGATGATGAGAGGCATCGATAGGGTAGATGGTCAGAACCTTTTTCCCAGGGTGGAAACGTCCAACATTAGAAGGCATAGCTATAAGGTGAGAGGGGGGAAGTTTACTGGAGATGTGCGGAGCGGTTTTTTTTACAGAGAGTAGTGGGGGCCTGGAACTCATTGCGTGGGGTGGTGGTGGAAGCAGATACCATAGAGACACTTAAGAGACTTTTAGATAGGCACATGAAGTGAGGGGAATAGAGGGATGTTGATCACATACAGGTGGATGAGATCGATTTAACTTGGCACCACGTGTAGCACAAACATCGTGGGCCAAAAGGCCCGTTCCTGTGCTGTACTGGTCTATGTTCAATGTTCTAGGACTAGTAATTCTGTGTTTTGGGGTGTCTACTCCAAGCATGGACAGTGATTCAAGCCAATTCGACAAAGGGTTATTTTAAATGTACTATATTGAACAGAGATGGTGTTACACTCTGTCCTATTACTTTAAACAACACTGTGAAGTCATTAAAGTGTCCTTTCATTACCCTATGACACCCACTGGTGAGGCAGGCTCAAGCAACATGCAGATTACAAAGTCAAACTACAATTGATTATGGAATTACTTCTTATATTTCCTGCATCATGTTGTTGGCATCTCCTGCAGTCATTATATATCTTGCATGAGGGCTCCTCAGATTCATTGTTCTGTTAGAATTTCTATGATCATATCTGGAAAATGGGCCATTCATTGGCACGCTGAATTATTGATGTTCAAATTTGCAAACCAGTTGGATTCTTCTCCTAAAACCATTCCCAAACGACCATTTTGGGTTGTCACAGTGTTTTAAATCTGCATTGATAGTCTTCCAGCCACAAATATGGCATTGAATTGTGCAAAATGGAGAAAACTATGGAATTAGGTGTGTGTTTGCACTCAATAGATCAGGGTATTCCAGTTCCTCGTCCAATTCTATTCTAATATGATTTTAAGTACACGAGCAACAGCAATGGAATAGCCAGCTGAGTAATGTTCAACAACTGGCTTAAAATGTGTCTGTTATCATTCCCAGCATTAATAACTGCCCTCAATCTAAATGTATACCAGTATAAATGGTATGTTTATTCAGTTCAGATAATTCCATTCCCTTGCAATGGAAAAGCAAAGGCTGGAAATCATAATAATCACACAAGATACTGGAAGTACTCAGCAGATCAGGCATCATCCATGAAAAAAGAAAGTACTCAACTTTTCAGGATCCTTCATCAATCTGTACGATAATTGCTGCTCTCTTCACAAATGCTGTCAAACCTGCTGAACATTTCTAGTATTTTCTTACTTCAGGTTGCTTGCACTATGTACTCAATTAATTATGCAAGTCATTGCCCATAGAGATGACATCTGTTCCAAAGTTAAACATAAACATTTCACATATATCATAGCAAGGCAGCAGAATGTTTGTTTTAATTCTTTACATCTATTGCCTTTGAAATGGGTCACAGTCTAAAAGCCATGATTATGATAAATTGACCATTTTAATATCCCAGCTGGCAGTATACTACTGCAAGAAAGTATGAATTTCACAGGGGCTGGTTTTGTAAAAGGGTTGGTGATAAATAAGAATGAATCATCAAAAGAACTAGAAATATAAGATAGACAAAAATGCTGGAGAAACTCAACGGGTGAGACAGCATCTATGGAGCGAAGGAAATAGGCAACGTTTCAGGTCGAAACCATTCTTCAGATTGAAAAAGGGTTTCGACCCGAAACGTTGCATATTTCCTTCGCTCCATAGATGCTGCCTCACCCGCTGAGTATCTCCAGCATTTTTGTCTACCTTCGATTTTCCAGCATCTGCAGTTCCTTCTTAAACAGAAATATAAGATACATTTCAGTAAAAATGAATAAAGTGAAAGTTTTGGCGTGAAGGGGAATAGAAACAAGCAATAGGAAGTTAATAATGGAATTAGAGGGGTCTATAGAACATGAACCTAGATTTACAAACAAGAAGGAAAATAGGGAATTGAATTAAGAACTCGTTTTTTTTTAGAAAGAATGTATAAGGACATTTTTTAGAAAAGGCCTAACCAGGCAATTTTTAAAATATTAAAAGAAAACTTGGTAACATGTGGAGTTGTATCAAGTGTTTTATGCATTTACAAGATCTTTGAAGATATTTTTAAATTGGCATTCCAAATAATAATAGGAATAGTCTGAATAATTGTTTAACAAAGAACAGCTTTATTCACCAATCTTTCCAGTAGATTTCCCACACCTGAACTGAATTTCAAATAACTTAAGTTGTTTGTGCTTTTAATTATGGCCTGTCAGATTAAAGCCATTGAAAACACCAAGTATTTTGAGGTTTATGTTACTTTACATCTTTCCCATAATTAAAATTTGTGTCCGGTAGTATGTGCTGGAATAATACAATGGTAGTATTCTATGTTGTAAATTTAGTTCCATCAGCTTCAATGACATCTAATTTGGGAGGTAGAAAGCAGAATTCTTGAATGACTGTATATATGTGCACTTGGCACAAGATGCTGAGCACAAAGTTTGCAAAGTTCCAAGTGCAATTCTGATCTGTGATATTCATTTCATCTGAAGTCATCATTATGGCCGTTCAGTGGCCAAACTCACCAAGTGTAGTATTTCAATCTGGCTACATTTAAAATATATGAAGAGAATTAAGGCAAGATGCCCCAGAGCAATTGGAACAAGGATCAGGAGAGAAAATCCACAGGGAGAAAGGAGGAAATTAAACGATCTATACAATTGGAATTATCAAGAAGCAAAACCTAGTAAACTTGATTGGAGTAAATGTATGCAATCCTTGCACAATTTCGGAAAACTTGATATTAATCATGCTTTCCTGACCCAATTTCTCTTTTGAGCAGACTACTATCTAAATTGGCGAATTTATTTTGTATCCCCATTTTGCTGTCATTTTATCCACATTGTCACTTGTTTTCAGTCTTGAAACCTTCTCCTCCTTGTCTCTCTTCTGCAAAACACAATTCACCTTACCAGCTTTGACCTTATCCCCATTTCCATTCTAACTATCTCTGAATTCATTCATAATGCCAATCCAAAACATGCAGCCTTAACCCTACTTAACGTCCTGATTTCTTGCCACAGTCTTTTTTCTTAATGGATGTCATGTATTCAATGCCAGGTGAATGATCTTTGTTATTATGGGTGCAGTCACTTCATATTCTGTTAGGAAAACATTTTTCATGTTTCAGTTTTTTTTTCTGTGAAATGTAATTACTTTTAATGAGTGGACAGAGTGCTTTGTAATATGCCAAGTAGACCACCCAAAGTTGTCTGTCCAAGGACAATGCCTAAATCATCAATTTGCAGCCCATTGGTGGAAGAATTGACTAGAAACTATCAAAGAACTGAATTGCTATGAGTTCATCTATTCATACTTAATGGTCTCCTACAAACTAATATCAGACGCCACTGATTGAGGAACAGAGAAGCTATCAGTGAAAATATCAGTTATTTTATTGACTGATACAGTTCATGTTAACATAAATGTTCACGAGAGAGGGCAACCAGTATCATCTGTCCCCTGCAACATGTCTTCAGGGAATGTACCATGACATCTGGGTTCTATAGCACATATTGTAGAAAAAGTTATGTTTGGGTAATAATTTTGCATCTGTCAAGGGAGAAGTCTGAATCGACTGTTAGCCTTGACCATCCCCAAAGTCAGTTTAGCCAAGGGAGGTGAATTATGTATCAGTTCTGCGCAACATTGATGACTCTAAATTGCTTCAAGTTAGATAAACTGCTGGCAGGCCTTGGCTAATTTGTTGCTCCCTGATTGTAATATTGCCCACGATACCAAATAAGCATAATGTAATAAATTACATCTTTCAGAGACTATGGAGGGTGGATATTGTGACAGCTGGAAACGCTACTTTGTTCACCAAAAGCTGCTTATCTGTCTATAATGTAACTACAAACAATTTAAAATGTAACATTATGAGTTTTGGTAGACCTGCAAATGCTATGTTTTTAGCAACTGTAAAATGATACATTATTCATTAATCCCTGCACCCACATTGCCCGGCAACTTTTGATATTTGAATTTTTGCCCCCAGAGCAAAACTACCATAATTTACACCAAGATCATATATTTCTTTCCAGAAATCAAATATAGAAAGTATGTTTCTTTTCTTTCAAAATTGGGGAAGAGATTTGTATTGCTCTTTTTTAAACTGTTTTATGCCTGCTGAGGAAATATTGAAAGTTATAAAGAAGTAATAAAGAAAAGATTAGGTAGAATAAATGCAATAAAAATGATCTTCCTACCACAATTGTAAATTGTAATTGTAATTGTAAATCTTTATTGTCATTTCCTGAGTATTCGCATACTCAGAGGAAACAAAAAAACGTTTCTCAACCAGTGTCCATTCAGTTTTCGTTACAAAATAAATAGCAATTAAAATTAAAATACATGTCATGAACAATTTAACCCTCTAATAACATTCAATAACATTCAACAGCCGTTCCGACCGGCAGCGGCACAACAGTGGCTCTGCTGCAGTGTGGGGGGGGGGGGGGGGGGGGGGGGGGGGGGGTCTCCTTTTCCTTTCTCTCTAGGGATATTGACCCTGTTCAGCCCATGTGCGCGATACTTGGCAGGGGGGAAAGTTCATTTAACAGTCTTATAGCCTGTGGGAAGAAGCTGAGGAGCATCCTGCTGGTTTTGCAGCTGATGCTCCTGTACCTCTTCCCAGATAGATAAATTACTATACCTATTTCAGGCTATACCGGTATATATACCAAAACATTTTTGTAAAAATTAGACTCTAATATTACTAATTATATTTGGGACTATAGATCACATAGAATCACAAAAAAACACTTATGTAAACCAAAAGAGGTCGGGGGACTTTCACTCCCGAATTTTATGTATTATTACTGGGCAGTGCATATTAAGAATATGATTTATTGGTCGGAGAGTTCTACCCAACAGACAGAATGGATAAAAATGGAGAAGGAGGATTGCCATCCTTGTAATATAGGAACAATCCTCTTCTCCCCAAAAAAACTGAATAACACAATATATAAGAAGAACCCAATTATATATGGTACAATAAGAATTTGGAAACAAATAAAATTATCTTTAAAATTAAGAAATCTATCATTGTTAATGCCAATAGCGAATAACCCTTTATTTAAACCATCTCTTATTGATAAGACATATAACCAATGTGAAAGTCTCGGAATTAGAAGGATCGGGGACATGTACGAAATGGGAAACCTACTATTATTCCAACAATTACAATTAAAATTTAAATTGAAAGACAACTAATATTTTAAATATCTTCAGATTTGCGATTTCATGAAAAAATATATACAAGGATATCAAAAAATAACCTCTGAAATATTGGAAGAAGCAATGAATATTGAAGCTGACACAAAAATTAATATCATATTTATATAATAGTATTCTAAATATAGACCAACCAGAGGTACTTAGAGAAGAGTGGGAATGGGAACTAATGATAAAAATCACGAAGGTTACATGGGAAAAATACTTTATATATATTTACAAATGTTGAATTAATGTAAGACATAACCTAATTTAATTTAAAATTGTACATAGATTATATTATTCAAAAACAAGATTAAACACATTTTATCCTAATATATCCGCCACTTGTGATAAATGTCTAGCCCAAAATGCAACTATAACACACTCCTTAGTTTCCTGCATAAAACTTTATAGATTTTGGAATGATATTTTTGAAATATTTACAAAATTATTCAAGACAAGAATGGAACCTAATACTGAAATGATTATATTTGGCGTAATGGAAGATGGGAATAAATTGAACACATCTCAAAATTTATTCTTTAGCTATGGTTTAATAATAGCAAAAAAATTAATACTTACATTTTGGAAGGGTACATCAATACCAATGCTTAAAATGTGGATTGCAAGTATGTTGGACACCGCTCATCTTGAGGAAATGCGATTCCTCCTAATGGATAAATCAGACCAATTCATAACGAGTTGGTCTCCATTTGTCGTCTTTTTGGAATCATATGGTGCAACACAATTGTAAAAAACTGCTTCAGGACTGGACGAGGGTTGGTCATTTCTCATTCTCAACTTTCTTCATTTACTCGTTTTCTTTCTTCACACACTATATATTTCACATCTTTCTATCCTTTATTATCTAACTTCTTTTTCTTATTCTAATCTTTTTTCAATGTAACAAAAAAAAAAGTTGTACATAAAATGTATTATGAAAATATATATTAGGCACTTTGGTGCCATATGATTGTACTTACTTCTAATAAAATAAAAAATTTAAAGAAAAAGAAAAGATTGGACACCATTTGAAAGTAGTGCTGACCTATTTTATGAATCTTACCAAGGTGCAAGAGGACTTCAAGGTTTCAAATCCGTCATTCTCTTGAGAGTGTTTTCCCTTAGCTTGGAGGGACCTTAGCATTATTCATAACACTGCAAAACCGATGAGGGATTTAAAGTAATGCATAAAACTATAGTTAATTTAAAACCAGACCAAGTAGAGAGAGATTACAGCGTTACTGGTATGCAGTGCAAAGTCAGTTAAAAGGGATGATCTTTATTATGCAGAATCCCGAGATCGAGGTGGATGAGAATGGAACCCTAGATCTGAGCATGAACAAACAGAGGCACAGGGATGGCAGCTGTGGCAGCAGTAGCAGCACTGGCCTGCTGACTCCATTAGAGCCAATGTCCCCACAGCGACAGAACATGATGGTCAACAAGTGTTATGCAATGAACGAGAGTGATTGCTGGGACTTCCCGGTAGACTACACCAAAATGAAACCTGGGACGATGGATGAGGACGACCCCAAAGAGGTACATGTGATAGGCCAATTTAAAATAAAATAAGCATTAGACAAACTGCCTGAGGTTTATTGGTTATGCATATTCCTGGTGTGCAAAAATAGAATTGTGTTTTTCCATCTCTTGCAAAGGATTTTGATGCATTTTGACATTCCTTTTTTCCCCTGTTACTTTTCTTTCAAACTCGTCATTCAGGGATCATTACTGATGAAGCAGCCCAGAGGAACCTAAATGCACAAATTAACATAAGCAAAAAAAGTGAAGGTGAAATACCTTGCTTTAATTATATCAGCTGATGATGTTTCACACTCTTTGCATATGTTCTCCAATCCAGCCCTCAGACAATATAATTCGGACTGCTATTGAACAATAAAAATAGAAAGAAAAAGTTGCTGAAGGTCGGGGAGCTGGGAAAGAAATACACGATGTACAATTAATCATAAGAATTTGTAATTGTTTTATTTTTTATTAAATTAACCTTTAATGGAGAGGTCCCACCTGACACTTGACTGAATATGACATTTTGTCTTTGCTTGTTAACTTATATTCTGGTTAATAATGTACAGTGAGAGAGTGGTCCCAGATGTGTTATGTTTGTGCTTAAGCCGGTATATTTATATTTGCCATCGACGGTAGAGCAATAGCTGCTTTTCTCATTGCCCAGATATTTTTTAATTGCTTTTCAGCAGCTACAAACATAATTCATATCCCAGAAATCAAAAGAGAAGGATCAAAAAACATCTGAGGCAAAAAATAGCCATTAATGTTTTGGATGTGACACTTCAATTCTGTCAGAAAAGCTTAAGCTCAAGTCATCGCCCTTTTTATTTATCAGCTGTTGATTGCTTGCTGTTTATTTTCAACATGACCTCCACTTACTTCGGGTTCCAGCGTTTACAGATTTTCCTTTTATCTCATACCACAGGGAATATGTGTGGTAGGCAAGCCACAACATATGAAATAACGGTAAATGGCTGCCCAAATGCATCTGCTGTTACTTCCAGCAGAGTTGGTCTGAACAATGAAAATAAATTATCAATAGCAAAGATTTCAAATTGCATTGTTTCAGACAAAATTTAGATTTACACCCCATTCCATACTCTGGATATCCCTGATATAGGTCTTCATTATATCTCTGGAGTGGGACAGAGGAATGCAGGTAACGACATATTTATGATGGATCTTCTCCCATTAGGCAGTTATTTGAAGACCTGGATATCTTGCTTCCACTTCTGTTCTGTAGTTGCTGATGAGGCCAATGTGGGTCCCACAGACTGTGCCATTGGGTGAGGTAGGAAATGTTTGACAGCACACGTTTGTGGTTAGCCGAGAAGTAGTACATTCCTTCCTCCATTAATGTTGGGATTCTGTTGTGCTTCTGGCGAAGTGACTCGGGTTCTCAGCAAACCCCCAGGTGTTTCCTGTCCCATTTGGTTAGCAATGGGCCAGGTGACTAAGTTGCCCTTTTTTATTCAAGGAGGTTTGAATTGTTGCCTGTGTTTTCCAGTATGTTCCTGGTAATCTCCTGCTGCGATGGAGTGTGGGATGGGAATCTGGTGACAGGCAGGCAAACAATGTGGCCTGTGGATTAGAGTTGACTGAGTGCAATTAGGGTCTCAGTATTGGAGATGTTGGCCTGGGGGAGGATGCTGATTCCAGTAGATTAGGAGGATTTTGCGGAGATGTGATTTGAGACTGTGCCAGTCTTGTCAGGTAATGTATTTTGCAGAACTAGTAAGGTTCACACTAGAGGAGCTGTGGAGATGTGGAGATCTCTTTCTGTTCGGATGTAAGTTTTAATGGGCTCCACCAGACTTCAAAGGTCACCCAGCAGCCATGTACCTGAGCTGAAAATGTAAACCCAATTATCTTACCCTATGCTGCATTATAGGTTCCTTGCTTTGCGTGGCCAGTTTGCTAATCAGCCTGAGGCTGGGCATTCAAATCTGGAAACTTCCCTCAACTTCATGAAGCTGTGTGATGTTATGTGGAAAAATGGTTTTCATGAGTAAATGTGAGTTGTTCCATTATCCTCTAACCTTCCCTTTATTTTTAACAATATGAAAGATAACAATCCTGGTACAAGCAAAGATTCTGAATCATAGGAAATTTATGATCTAGACAGTGGCCATTCAGCCCAGAGTGTCTGTGCCAGTCAAGTAGAGCTACTCAACCTGATACCCCCATTTCAGCAACAGCTCCATTGTTCTGCAGGTCAGCTCTTCCAGAAGTAAATGAGATGAGGTTTTCTGTTCTATCAACCCTTTGGCAATGAGACCCAAACCCTGACCCACTCTGGGTAAGAAAAAAAAACCTTGTGACTCCCTTCTCACATTTCAAACAATTATTTTAAACCTGCAGTCCCTGATCTTTAACCCCTTTACTAAGGAAAATATGTCCTTCTTATTAATTGTATACCAGGATTTTATGCATCTCGTTTCTCTATCTTCCTCCATGTCTGTTCCAGAGAAACAACCCTAACTTAACCGATCATTCCTCACATCTATAATTTTCCATTCCTGGCAACAGCCTCACAAATCTCTTCTGTATACTCTCCAATACATTCACATCTTTCCTGCAATGCAGTTAACAGAACTGCACTCAGTACCCAAACTGATATTCAACTACACCAAGAGAATATACAAGATGTGAATTACAATTTCAATAAGGACTGTTTCATAGATATATGGCAGGCGTGGGGTAGTGGACATTATGCAAGCACAGACCTACACAATTATTATTCTGTAGCTTGTTGGGAACATCAGTGTTCGTAATAGACACATAATTATCATAATTACCTTAGTTCTTTCGCTAGCAAAATTTCATTTGTCGAAATCCAGAATGATGTTCATTTCATTGTGACACAATGTGACCTCTAAAATAGAGGAAGGATTTCTCTTGCTTCTATCTTTCTGTTCTGGCTCACAGCTCATATAACGATCGGTGGCTGACCAGGTCCACACACCTCATTGTGCAGGAAGGAACTGCAGATGCTGGTTTAAACTGAAGATAGACACAAAAAGCTGGAGTAACTTAGCGAGTCAGGCAGCATCTCCGGAGAAAAAGAACAGGTGAAGTTTCAGCTCGAGACCCTTCTTCAGACTTCTGTGATCATCCAATGGCCACTATTGTGCTGCCACTCAAGTGGATCAGGCATCTTACTATTCCTCACCTTACTGATCCTCACTTTTTTCCAACTGTAGTCCTGGCGCCTCCAGCAGTGTGTAGATACAGTCACCTGAAATCTCTCCAGTGAGAGATTAGTGCAAGCTCTGGAGAAAATACATTTTCAACTTAAAAATGGCCCCATTTCTAATACTGCAGTATTTTATTTCTGTAGCAGGATATTCTGCCAATCAATCAAAGTAACATAGAAACATAGAAAACAGGTGCAGGAGGAGGCCATTTGGCCCATCAAGCCGAATAACAGCAGGGATTAAGAATTCCACTGAAATTATTAATCCAAATCATTTCCTGACCAACCTTGACTTTCTCAAGATGATGTGGCATTTCCCAAATGTTTAAAGGTCAATATTAGCTACAAAAAGTTCTTCCTCTTTTCATGATAAAAGACCCCCCCAGGTGGCAGCTCACAATCACACTCCAGTGTCTTTCCCACACCTTAAAGGATATGCTCAAAATTCATGGAATCCCCATCAGAGGCTGGACCACTTCCTCTCCAGCATGTCCTGGCTTGTGCTCATCTTGGTTAAGGTTGTGGTCCAGGTTTACCAGGGCTGGGGGAGAAGTGCCAGGTAAGAATTAACACTTCCATCTCCCCTTTGACTACCCTGCCTTTGCCACAACAGAGACCTGTCCTTTGCTCCTCACCTCCCGAGTCTCCCAATGCAGTCTTGTTTTCTACTTCCAACAACAAGATATCTATTGCTCTCTCTCCCCAACTAGTATTTCACAATTGTGGGTGGCATACTGGTGCAGCGGCTGGAGTTGCTGCTGCACAATGTCAGAGGCACAGGTTCAGTCCTGACCTGGTTGTACCTGCATGGAGTTTGCACATTCTGCCTGGGACTGTGGTTTTTGCCTGGACGCTCTGGTTTCTTCCTTGGTTGATAATCAATTGCCAACTGTAAATTGCCATGGCATTGGAGTCAAAGATTAGTGGTAAAAATCTGTTGGGAGTTAATGGACGTTTAGGTAGATAAAAAAATTGGGATTAATGTACAATGGGGTTGGTTTTGGCAGTGGGCCAAAGGGCCTAACTCGCACTGCATCTCACTATAACTCTTCCATCTTTGAATCCAATGCCATTGCATTTAAGATTTTCATGCATATTTCATGTTATGTACAGTATATGTCTTTGCTTTGCCTTTTTGCCCACTGTCATTGAGTTCCGAACACACAACCTTGAAGCCAATGTGAACAGCTGACCAGTTGGCTATCCCATAGACAATAGACAATAGACAATAGGTGCAGGTGTAGGCCATCTGCACCTTCGGGCCTGCACCACCATTCATAGTGATTGGCTGATCATCACACTCAGTACCCCGTTCCTGGCTTTTCCCCACATCCCCTGACTGCTATCTTTAAGAGCCCTATTGAACTTTATCTTAAAAGCATGCAGAGAATTGACCTCCACTGCCTTCTGAGGCAGAGAATTCCACAGATTCACAAACCTCTGTGTGAAAAAGTCTTTCCTCATTTCCGTTCTAAATGGCTTACCCCTTATTTTTAAACTGTGGCCCCTGGTTCTGGCCTCCCAAACACCAGGAACATGTTTCCTGCTTCTAGCGTGTCCAAACCCTTAATAACCTTAAATGTTTCAATAAGATTCCCTCTCATCCTTCTAAATTCCAGAGTATACAAGCCCAGCCGCTCAATTCTATCAACATATGACAGTCCCACCATCCCGGGAATTAACCTCGTGAACCTACGCTGCACACCCTCAATAGCAAGAATGTCCTTCCTCAAATTTGGAGACCAAAACGGCACACAATACTCCAGGTGTGGTCTCACTAGGGCCTTGTACAACTGCAGAAGGACCTCTTTGCTCTTGTACTCAACTCCTCTTGTTATGAAGGCCAACATTCCATTCACTTTCTTCACTGCCTGCTGTACCGGCATGCTTACTTTCAATGACTGATGAACAAGGACCCCCCAGATCTCGTTGTACTTCCCCTTTTCCCAACTTGGCACCATTTAGATAATAATCTGCCTTCCTGTTTTTGCCACCAAAGTGGATAACCTCACATTTATCCACATTAAACATCATCTGCCATGCATCTGCCCACTCCCCCAACCTGTCCAAGTCACCCTGCATTCTCATAGCATCCTCCTCACAGTTCACGCTGCCACCCAGCTTTGTGTCATCTGCAAATTTGCTAATGTTACTTTTAATCCCTTCATCTAAATCATTAATGTATATTGTAAATAGCTGCGGTCCCAGCACCGAGCCTTGCGGTACCTCACTGGTCACTGCCTACCATTCTGAAAGGGACCCGTTAATCCTTACTCTTTGTTTCCTGTCTGCCAACCAATTTTCTATCCATGTCAGTACCGTACCACCAATTACATGTGCTCTAATTTTGCCCACTAATCTCCTATATGGGGCCTTATCAAATGCTTTCTGAAAGTCCAGGTACACTACATCCACTGGCTCTCCCTTGTCCATTTTCCTAGTTACATCCTCAAAAAATTTGAGCAGATTACTCAAGCATGATTTCCCTTTTGTAAATCTATGCTGACTCGAAATGTTCCTGCCACTGCTATCCAAATGTGCCGCTATTTCATCTTTTATGATTGACTCCAGCATCTTCCCCCGTGTGTGGACGGGACGTTGGACGAGAAGCTGAAGTCAAGAAGTGGAAGCCAGGATACCGAACGGACACGACGTCGAAAGGATACGAACCCGAATGGACACCACGCCGCAAAGACAAGACACAGAACGGACATGACATTGAAAAGCCGATGAACACAAATGACATCTCCGGGGACGGGATTTGTTCAAGACCTTCTCAACGATTGGTCCAGACCTCCGCGTCCATCACATCACTGGCCGGGGGGAGACGAGAGGGTGGGGTGAGCTTGAGCTTGCGTTGGTAAAATGGTGGCATGCGATAGTTTGTGAAATGGTGGTAGTGACTTCAAGTTGCTGCGATTGCCACAGAGGCAGCTTTGTGATGGACGACGCGGGGGTCTGGTCCAATCGCTGACCTTTGTCAATGACTGACAAGGTGTCGGACCAATCCCGTCCCCAGAGACGTACAAGGTACAACAATTTAACTATTTTAAAATGTAACAAGGTACAACAAATCTTGCAGCAAATAAAGATTTTTTTAAGTGTTTCATACCTATTTGTCACTTTGGCTTCATGTGCGTTTGGCGTCAGATTGCTTTTCGGCTTAAAATCTGACGGGGAATGAACATGACGGCAAAAAGCCTCTGTGGCAATCGCAGCAGCTTATAGTCACTGCCACCATTTTACAAACGCAAGCTCAAACTCCCCCTGACCATCCCGTCTCCCCCTACCCACCTGTTTCCCTCCCTGCCAGTGGTGTGATGGACGCAGGGGGTCTGGACCAATCGCTGAAGTTTGTCGATGACTGACAAGGTGTCAGACCAATCCATTCCCCGGATGCATCATGTCCGTTCAGCGGCTTTTCGACGTCATGCCCGTTCTGCGTCTTGTCCTTTTGGCGTGGTGTCCATTCGGATTCGTGTCCTTTCGGCGTGATGTACGTTCGCTATCTTGGCTTGTTGGCGTGATGTACTTTCGGTATCTTGGCTTCCACTTCTTGGCTTTTGCTTCTATCCTCCAATGCACAGGAACTGATCCTGAATCTATAGAACATTGGAAAATGATCACCAATGTGTCCACGATTTCGACAGGCACTTCCTTAAGTACGCTGGGATGCAGATCATCAGGCCCTGGGGATTTATCAGCTTTCAGTCCCATCAGTCTACCCAACACCATTTCCTGCCTAACGTGAATTTCCTTTAGTTCCTCCATCACCCTAGATCCTCTGGCTACTAGTATAGAAACATAGAAACATAGAAATTAGGTGCAGGAGTAGGCCATTCGGCCCTTCGAGCCTGCACCGCCATTCAATATGATCATGGCTGATCATCCAACTCAGTATCCCGTACCTGCCTTCTCTCCATACCCTCTGATCCCCTTAGCCACAAGGGCCACATCTAACTCCCTCTTAAATATAGCCAATGAACTGGCCTCGACTACACTCTGCGGCAGAGAGTTTCAGAGATTCACCACCCTTTCAGAGATTCACACTGTGTGAAAAAAGTTCTTCTCATCTCGGTTTTAAAGGATTTCCCCCTTATCCTTAATAGTACATCAGGGATATTGTTTGTGTCATCCTTAGTGAAGACGGATCCAAAGTACCTGTTCAACTTGTCCACCATTTCCTTGTTCCCCATAATAAATTCACCTGTTTCAGTCTTCAAGGGTCCAACTTTGGTCTTAACTAATGTTTTCCTCTTCACATACCTGAAGAAGCTTTTACTATCCTCCTTTATATTCTTGGCTAGCTCACCTTCGTACTTCATCTTTTCTCCACGTATTGCCTTTTTAGTTATCTTCTGTTGCTCTTTAAATGTTTTGCTTCCCACTCATCTTTGCTACGTTGTACTTCTTCTATTTTATTTTTATACTGTCCCTGACTTCCATTGTCAGCCACGGTCACCCCTTACTCCCCTTAGAATATTTCTTCCTCTTTGGGATGAACTGATCCTGCACGTTCTGTATTATTCCCAGAAATACCTGCCATTGTTGTTCCACTGTCATACCTGCTAGGGTATCTTTCCAGTCAACTTTGACCAGCACCTCCCTCACGGCACCATAGTCCCCTTTGTTCAACTGTAATAATTATACTTCTGATTTTCCCATCCCCTTCTCAAATTATGGTCACTACCTCCTAATGACTCCTTTACCTCGAGTTCCCTTATCAAATCCGGTTCATTACACAACACTAAATCCAGAATTGCCTTCTCCCTGGTGGGGTCCAGTACAAGCTGCTCTAAGAATCCATCACGGAGGCACTCCACAAACTCCCTTTCTTGGGGTCCAGTACCAACCTGATTTTCCCAGTCTACCAGCATGTTGAAATCTCCCATAACAAACGTAGCATTACCTTTACGACATGACGATTTTAACTCCATGGACCCATTAATAATTATTAGGGGAACATGGTAAATAAAGAGCCAGATTTTGCTCAAAACTAAGAAAATATAAGCTGAATGAAGAAAGTGTAAGCTAAACACACCAATATTGATGAGGATCAGAAGCTTGGGAAAAGAAAAGCTGCTGAAAAATTGTGAATTGCTGCATCTTGCTGGCTACTCTGCCACTGTGTAAAAATTATCACTTTGTACTCAACCTCCCTCTGTTTCATGAATTTGCAGCACTCATGCTCCATTAAGTTAATCATGCAAAGTTAGGTCTAGTAATTAACACCAGAGGTATCTTTCAATAAACATAATAGTCGGTAATGACTAGCTATCAACCTCCCTTAACCAGAAAAGGAACAGTTGCAAGCAGAGAAATTCCATTTGGAAAATTAAAAAAAGACACATTTTCTTTTTTTTTTTTTTACTTTCCCTTGCTTTCAGCTTGCTACACTGTCTCTTAATATAGTTCTTCTTTTGCTCCTAGTTGCGACAATAATGCATTAAAATATTAAGCCTTTCTTTGTTCCATACACCCACTACCCTCTGTGTGAAAGTTACCCCTCAGGTTCCTATTAAATTTTTATCCTCTCACCTTAAGCCCATGCCTTCTAGTTATTGGTTCCCATGCCCTGGGAAACATTTTGTACTTTTGCTTGACCAATTCCTCTCTTGATTTAATACACATCACTAAGATCACTCCTCAGCCTCCTGCATCGAATGTATAAAGTATTAGCCTGCCCAACCTAGGACCTGATCAGCAGCGTTCAAGTCAGGCAATCCAGAATCATACAAGAAGTTGATGCACGACCTTCAGAAGGCCATTAAGAATGCAAAGCAACCGCTCTGGAGTAAACAGGAGGCTCAGACAGATGCTCAGCAACTGTGGCAAGGCTTGCATGCCATCACGTTATACTGTCTGAAAACGACTATCTCAAATGACAGTGATGGATCCCCTCAGGACAAGCTCAATGCTTTTTACACTCGTTTCAAAAGGAGAGCAATGATGTACCTTCACAAGGCAGCACAGTCCCCGACAACTCTGTAATCTCAGTCTCCAAGGCTGACATGAAAAGGTTATTTTTGAAGGCGAGCCCTCGGAAAGCATTCTGCCCTGATGGTGTATTTGACCACGGTCTCAAACCTTGCATGGATCAACTGGCTGAAGTTTCTGTGGGCATCTTGAACCTCGCTATTACGGTCCAACATCCCCACCTGCTTTAAAAATACATCCATAATTTCAGTGACGAAGCTTACATCTTGTGTGATGTTGCTTGTGGCGCAAAACAATTCCTACCAAGGTAATGACCTTAACCCACTTCAATGTGCCTACTGCAACAACTGACTGATAGCAGAGCCAATCTCACTAGCTCTCCACTAGACCAGTTGGACAAAAAGGAACGCATCCATCAGGCTGTTGTTCAGAGTTCAATAGCTGTGCAAACTCATTGGAAGTCTCTGCTTCTCCCGAAGGAACTGGATTCTTGACTTCGTCATCAGTAGACTTCAATCAATTCAGATAGGCAGCAAATAGCGGAGTCAGGGGATATGGGGAGAAAGCAGGAACAGAGTACTGATTGGGGATGATCAGCCATGATCACATTGAATGGCGGTGCTGGCTCAAAGGGCCAAATGGCTACTCCTGCACCTATCGTCCTTGCCGACCATCAGGATAAGTGTACTGCAACACAAGGAACTGTGTGCAGGAGACTGTGCTCAGGCCCCTGCTCTACTCTCTCCATACCCATGATTATGTAGCCTGACTCAGCTCTAACACCATCCTTAAATTCACCATTGCACCACCAAATACCAGGTAACAGCAAGGCAAAGTACAGGGGAAGATCTGTAATCTGGTTGAGTAGTGCAACAATAATTAGTTGACATTGTTGACTTCAAGAGATGAAGGCTGAAGGGCTATGCACCAGTCTTCATTGAAGGGATGAAGTCAACAGCTTCAAGTTCCTATGCAAACACAGATCTCTCCTGGGCCCAGCAGTCAAAAGGACGCTTATCAACGCCTCCCCTTCTTAAGTTTGAGGATATGCAGTATGTTGCTGAATGCTCTATCAAACTTCTTTCATTCAACAGTAGAGAGTATTGTAGCATCAGGGAATTACACTAGGTTCGGCGTGGTGAATTATACTAGGTGAACTCATATGATATATTTTATTTGTAGTGGTAACGAAGTCCAGGACCACCGATGGATGCTGTCCGTTCCATCAGATCGCATGTACGATGATGCTGGCGATCTCAGGGTTGGCCCAGCAGTTTAGTCCTGGTCTTCAAAAGAGGAGGAATGGCAACATTAGGCTTTTCCCTGCAGTTCACCCTAGCCTTGAGGTGCTGACTGCATAGGTTTCTTCCTGGCAGCTCAGTTTTGTGCTTAAAGAGACTGTGCTGGCAGTCTCCGGATTATCATCTGACAGCCAGTCTTTGCCTCTGTGTGTGCGTGTATGAGCACTGTCCCTAATTATCTTTGGGCAGGAAGAGGTTCTGGCATCTTAGGCATTCCCCAGCCATCAGTCTTAGCTTCAAGTCGAGGCACCGGCTGCCGAAGGCTTCTTTTCTGGCAGTCCAGTCATAACCACACAGTGGCACTGATGTTCCCAGGTTTGGCCCAATGCTCGTCAAACCTGCAACAGGGCAACACAACTGGCAGGGAGGCACTCCACTTTATCTCTCTTCTCTGGCTAGAATGCCTGGGTTTTATAGGGAGTAGGCTGACTAACTAGTTCCATGTGGCCAAAGCAATATCAGCTACTTGGACCCAGCTGTTATCAATGATGGCGAGGATTGGCCTCTCTTGGTCTGTCAGCCAGTTAGAGGGATCAGAATGACATCTCAGGTAGAGAACACTTTCACAGCATATTAATTGGGTGCATTGGAAATTCGAACACTCAAGAAAGATAGAGGTTGCAAAAGGTGGTGGATGTTCAACATTCTGTTTCTTCCTCTTTGCTATACTCTGCACCCCGTTCTTCCCTTTTACCGTACTGATTGTATGTGAGTTTGCTTTGCTGGATTTATTTTGAGCATTATCTGATTTAAGGTGGATAGCATGCCAAACAAAGCTTTTCACAGTACCTCAGTACATGTGACAATAATAAACTTAACCCTAGACAACCCCTGGTCCGCCATGGGTACTGACATCCCACCATCGAAGGGATCTAGAGGAAGCACTGCCTCAAGAAGGCAGATAATATCATTAAAGATCCATGCCATGCTGGTCACACACACTTCTCGCTGCAGCCATCGGGAAAAGGGCACAGGAGCCTGAAAACTGTTACCTCCAGGTTCAAGAACACCTTTTCCGCATGAACCATTAGGTTCTCGAACTATCCTGCACAATCCTATCTCATCACTGAACCACTTTGGATGCTGTAAATACTTTGCACTCTCATGGTCCAGTTCACTTAGAATAACAGATAGTTTTTAAGAGGGAACTGCAGATGCTGGAGAATCGAAGGTTACACAAAAAAGCTGGAGAAACTCAGCGGGTGCAGCAGCATCTATGGAGCGAAGGAAATAGGCAACGTTTCGGGCCGAAACCCTTATTGTGTATTTATTGTTGCTGCATCTAATGTAACTGTAAAGCTGCAGTTTGTAACAATGTCTTTGTTCCTGTTTATATTCAGTGCTTATGACAAATAAACACTCCTGACTCGCCACTCTCTTACCACTCGAGCATCATCTGGCCTGAAAGTCCAATGCAATACTGAGAAGACACTGCACTATCTTTTGATTAAACCATTAAACCAAAAGATATCTGAACCCTCGTGGAAGTAAATTAACATGAGATTTTATGTGACGAAAAGCAGTTGTTAAACAGGCTAATAGATATTCTTTCATCAGCATCATTCAGCCAGATTGTCACATTGCTGCTGTGGAACCTTGCTGTTCATGAGAGTCATTACATTTATTTCCTAGAAGGGGAAAACATTGACTTTATTTCTGATTTAATCCTATGATTGCAAATTGTTTTGGAACATAACGAAAGGTGAATAGTTCTTTCTTCCTATTTGCTTCTCTTCAGTCTGATTGCTTTTCCGACTGAAAATTAAGTCAGTTTCTCTGGACAATTAAATACCGAAAAGTGCAACTTTCTGCAGTTAGTTAATCGGATTATCAGAGTCGACGTTAAAACCTTGTGACTTATTAATAGATATTGTCTGATTATTCTTAATGTATGGCAAATACTTTGAATGAGATTTTAAATGGTTGCCTTATATCTTTTCATTACCTTAGTAGTGGTAGTAGGTCCCTCTCGGTCTTGACTGTCCATGGGTGATGCATCCTGGTTCGATGCAAGCCTGGGCGATGTCATATGGAGGACAGGCTGTTGCCCATGCAGCACGTCCCCCCTTTCCACATCACTGATCAATCCAAAGGAACAGCAGGGCCGTTACAGTTTGGCACCAGCGCCGTCGCAGGAGCTGCCAGAGCGAGGTTGTAGACAACGACAAACTGCCTCCGGATTTTCTTGAGGTTTACTCCTGGAGCCTTTTCCATGACTGGATGTGGCCACAAGGCAGTGGAGGTTTTAACTTAGAGTTTTCCCTCTCCTAGATGGACTGCCTTCCCAGGCTGACGAGCCCGATCTGCCCGAGGCTCGTGGGGCGGGAGCGTCTACCTTCCCGTGCAGGTCTATAGCACCTGCCCACTGTCCAAAACATGAGGAGTTAATTGGTGCATTTCTTGGATGTCTTTAGAATGCATGCATGGACACACAAATAGACACATAGAACACCTCCTCATGCAGAAACACTGCTACTATTGCTGCTGAAACAATTACATTGGTATAGTTCGAATGTGAGGGTGCGTCACATTAGAATTAAACTAATTGTGAAATGCACAAAGTCTGTGACAAGTGATGCAGCAATCTAAAAGTTCTGCAATTGTGCAACAAAGAAAAACAAGTCACGAATGCCCAAGAGTGAGAGGGATGTGGGAGGTCGGTGTTTCCAGAGAAAAATTGCCCAGAAGCAGGTTGAAGGGAAGTTGCTGAAAAAGAATATTAAGGTTAAAAACAAATCTACCATTCACTGAGGCAGCTTAGGTGCCAATTACACTAAATTATAAGTGCCAGATGAGCTATCATTGCAACCTGAGCACAAATCAAATCCAGCAGTCTGTTAAGAACGGGACATGAAGGGAAGCAATGAATATTTAGAGAATGAGCTCGGGGAACTGAGACATGGAAATCGTGGACTGTTTAAAGTTTGAAAACTGATCGGAATTGTTGATATAAATAACTAACAATTAAAGTTTACTTTGTTACCCTCAAATATTCTCTTACCAGGTTTGTAGTCAAGATACTTTAAATTAAGGTAAACTTTGCAAAGTACCACAAACAGCATTGATGCATAACATAAACAGTGCAAGATATTCACTGGCAATGACAAACCTAGAAAGTCAGCCTCTTTGGTGATGCTACCGTGAAAATATTTGGCTCAGAATCTATAAAATACATGGCTAATAGGCAAATCTATTCTCATTTTATATAACTATAATTACCCATCTGTACAGATATAGTTATAAAGCTGCATTGTATGTGAAATGTGCAATGAATTGTCTTTGTCGAAACAGCACTATATTCAACTGTTTGCACTGCCATCTTGTTGCAGCAAAACAACAAGTCAGGGCCTCTCAACATCACATCTGTTTGCAACACCTACATCGCAACACCACACCAGTCTAACGGACATATTTTGGACCACTTTAAATGATCTTGTTGGCTATAGATAGGACAGAAGTGGCTGCTTGGTTGCTGCAAACATAGTTCAGCCACAGATCAATTACTTTAGAGATACAGCACGGAGACAGGCCATTTGACCCACTGAGTCTGCGCCGACCAGTGATCACCACGTACACCAGCACTATCCTATACACTAGGAACAATTTACAATTTTACCAAAGCCAATTAACCTACAAAACTGCATGCCTTTGGATTGTGGGAAGAAACCATTGCACCCAGAGGAAACCCACATGGTCACAGAGAGAATGTACAAACTCCATACAGACAGCACCCGTAGCCAGGATCGAACTCAGGTCTCTGGTGCTGTAATGGAGCACTCTAACTCTGACGTCACTGTGCTGCCCCATTTCCTGAATGACCTCGCTGAGCCAACTTCAGCATTGAGGCTACTTTGTGAACAAACTGGATGCACCAATCATTTGTGGCAAAATACAAAGTGCTGGAGCAACTCGGTCAGTCAGACAGCATCTCTGGAGGGAATGGATAAGCGATATTTTGGGTCGGAGCCCTTCTTCAGACTCAAGATCCAGCTTCTGCAGTTCCTTGTGCCGACACCAGGCACATATATCTTGTACACAAAAATGCTGGAGAAACTCAGCGGGTGCAGCAGTATCTATGGAGTGAAGGAAATAGGTAACGTTTCGGGCCGAAACCCTTCTTCAGACTGATAGGGGGTGGGAGGGGAGAAGGAAGGAAAAAGGAGGAGGAGGAGCCCGAGGGCTGGGGGATGGGAGGAGACAGCTCGAGGGCTAAGGAAGGGGAGGAGACAGCAAGGGCTAACAAAATTGGGAGAATTCAATGTTCATGCCCCCCGGATGCAGGCTCCCCAAGCGGAATATGAGGTGCTGTTCCTCCAATTTCTGGTGTTGCTCACCCTGGCAATGGAGGAGACCCAGGACAGAGAGGTCGGATTGGGAATGGGAGGGGGAGTTGAAGTGCTGAGCCACCGGGAGGTCAGGTAGGTTCTTGCGGACCGAGCGGAGGTGTTCGGCGAAACGATCGCCCAACCTCCGCTTAGTCTCACCGATGTAGATCAGCTGACATCTAGAGCAGCGGATGCAGTAGATGAGGTTGGAGGAGATACAGGTGAACCTCTGTCACACCTGGAACAACTGCTTGGGTCCTTGAATGGAGTCGAGGGGGGAGGTAAAGGGACAGGTGTTGCATTTCTTGCGGTTGCAACGGAAAGTGCACGGGGAGGGGGTGGTACGGGAGGGAAGGGAAGAATTGACATAGGAAGTTGCAGAGGGAGCGGTCTTTGCAGAAGGCAGACATTGGGGGAGATGGGAAGATGTGGCAAGTGGTGGGGTCACGTTGGAGGTGTATCTTCGTAAAATCGTACCTTCGATTTTCCAGCATCTGCAGTTCCTTCTTGAACACATCTATCTTGTAGATGACATTGCACTAAAGATTGTATCATCCATTGCACCCTCATGTAATTCGTCTTGTGATTGCCACTGAGCTTCAGGCAGCTCCAGTGCATGGGAGACCTTGGCCATGCAGATGCCAAGAATGGGTTTATCCTTGTCAAGTGTGGACCTCTTGAAGATGCACGGGAATTAAGTTGGCGAGATGATTGCTGGTTTATGGGAGCTTAAAGACATTACCTAGCTGTGAAAACAGAAGATAATGGCAATGTCAGTCTTCTAAAGGTGAGGAAATACCAATGGAGAGATTAACATTTCAGGTCAATAATCTTTCATCCGCACAGTTCATTGTTGGCATCTACTCCTGGACAAGAATCAAGAAAAGCACAAGAGTCCTCAAACCATAATGAGAATCCAAAAAGGAACCTCTGAGGACACCAAGAAAACTACATTTCAAGGGGATTCAAAGCTTCATCTCAAGCGTTCTTACATTCTCCACTGCAACAAATTGCACAGCAATAATAGAATCACTAATTCACAAGTTCACAATGCCTTCGCAGATTTCATACATGTTCATTTCTAAAGAAAGGCTTTTACCCATTAGCCAATTTTACAAGGATTAGCGGGTGCAGATTTAATGATATATCAGGAAAGATTTACAGGGTGAAGTTTATACAGCAAGAACCTTCTGCCCATGGTGTTGGTGGATGCTGAGGTAATCAACAATTTTAAAAGGAAATTGGATAGGTATTTGAAGAAAATAAATGTTGGGCCAGGAGGATACATCAATGGAATGGAACTGGCTAGATCGCTGTACAAACAGCCAGCATGAATTTAATAGATCAAATGGCCTCCTTCTAAGTCTCCTATGACTCCTCGCTACATTTGTTGACTTTGATATTGCCAACTTTCAGACCATATTTATGTTCTGCACATTCATCATTATTCCATTAAAGCACCTCGATTTAATATTAACTAAAATATTGACCAATAACATTGTTCAGATTATTTATTATTGGTATAACAGAATCTAAGGGCACCTTGGCAGTTGACTCTAATCACTCTGTGGCCACTGTTCACTACTTCTTTAAGGATTTCTGCGTCATTTACAATTACTAGGTTAGGGTGAGCCACCATGCCCATTCACAACGTTGTGAAGTAGTTGTAAGTCTCGAGCATGGATATCATGGGTCATCTTTGTGAACAATATATATTTTGGAATTCTCATGTTAATCTGCCTAGCATTGGATGACTGAAGTCTCTCATTGAATGTTTTCTTTATGCACTCCCGGTATTAGCTTGGACAGTTTTACATTTGTGTTCCCTCTCAGGAATTTAACTTTGCTTCTTTCTAAATGTTCCTGGCCTAATCGGCTCAGTGTCTCTTCTGGACACTGTTTACTCCCCAAGGCAATTTTAACCATTTGAACATATAGTGCTTTATAACATCATAAATCTAATCCACTGCTTGTTGGTAACATGTATTTTTTAGTTTGCTGCACCTTGAAAATATAGTTTGTTGAGGCCCCTTTCAAAAATCTCATCATTGAATTTATTGTGATTTTGAAGCTTTCAAAGGAAACTATTTTACTGCGACCTTTCTCATCTTCCATTCTTTTGTTTACTTTTACTGTAATATTGATGGGTGCTAACAGAATTTTCACACGGCCTTGGATTAAGCCATCTGCCTTCCACATTTTTGTACCTGGAAATTCCTGGATTATTTTCCAAGTTGCAGGAATCCTCCAGAGAGAAATCTTGCAGGCCCAACTCTGGATCGCTCTCCGGAAAGGTGTTCCAGTCCATTTAACATGCTAAATAACTATGGCGTTTAATTGGATTCAGTAAAAATCGTACAGTATATTACTCATCTCCTTGTAGAAAAGTCACTAAATGTTTTGATTTAAAACAGTTCATTGAAATCTCAAGAAATTCTATGTACTTACGCCTTTCCTATCAAGAGTGTAATTTTTATTCAAATGCACATTATTTTAAATATTTATTTCTTCAATTAAATGTCTTGAAAATGGCCATCAAAAGCCGTTTTGTGAAGGTTTTTTTTTTTAAATTCAGCCTTAACAGTAAAATGATTGCATTTGCATCATAGTCATACAGTTTCGAAGTAGTCTCTTTGGCCCACTATGTCCATGCTAACCATGAAGTATCCATCAATGCTAATCCAATTGACCAAAATGATGATGATCACACTCCTGTCACAACAGCAGAATGACAGAGCAAGGCTCCTGGCCCCCATACGATAGGACAAGGTTACAATACAATACGGTTTATTTGTCACATTGCACAAAAGTTCAATTGAAATGAATATGTCAGCAGCGGTACAATTATAAAGAAAACACACAAAAACACAATAAAAATTTAACATAAACATCCACCACAGCATTCATCACTGTGGTGGAAGGCACACAATTTTGCCAGACCTCCTCCATTTTCCCCCGTGGTCGGGATCTCAACCCTCCGCAGCCGTTGCTGCGGGCGTCCAGATGGTAAAAAGACAAGGTACAAGTCCAGGTAAGTCCAGAGTCGGCTCTTCCCCACCGGAGACCGCGGCTTTAAGTTGGTGTAGGCCGCAGGCCGGCGGTCGAAGATTTAAAGTTTAAAGTTCCCGCCGCGCCGCAGCCAGAAGCACCGCAGACCGCAGGGCCGGCGGTCGAAGCTCCCCTCCAGGGGTGATGGTAAGTCGCCACCGCGCCCGCGGTAGAAGTTGGCCGCGGGCCGGCAGTGATGGCTTCTTCTTCCCCGGGTCCCCCACAAGGGATCCCGGGCTGTAGACGCCGCACCAGCTGAAACTCTGCTGACCGCGGCTTCAGGCTGCCGGCTGCCCCGGGCCAGCGAAACGGAGCACTCCCCTCCAGCGAGCCCCAGCGAGGGCTCGCCTGCTCCACGCCGAGAGTCCACGCTGCGCCCGCCGCTGAAGCCCCAGGCGCGTCTCCGGGAAAGTCCGCGCCGATCCTTGCTGTTAAGCCACGGGGTGGCGACCTGGAAAAAGTCGCCTCTCCATGGAGGAGGCAGCCAAAACGGTTTCCCCCTCAACCCCCCACACCACCCCCCACACAAAACACACAAAGAAACATTAAAAACATACTTTAAAACATACTAAAAAAATAAAAAAAGTTGAAAAAACTAACGCGCTGCTGACTGGGCTGCCGCCATTACAGTGCCCCCACCGCTGATTATATTATTATCAATAGTGACCTGCGTGTATCAAAGGAAGGACAGTCAACCCTTTTAAAACGATAGTTTGAAGCCCAAGAAATCGGCCAAATGTTTTCTTCATCATCCAAAGTGGAGCTGATTGAACATGATATTAGAGATAATTAATCACTAAATCCCTTTATCGTAATTGTTTTTTAGAGTTTAAAAGTTACAATACAGGCAACCTAAATAATGGACTTTGCAAATTAACTTATCCAGACATGCTAAACACAGGACGAATGGATGAAATGTATGCACAGGATGATGTAAATTAGTTGTTTTAAGAACTCGATCCCCACTGAAATTATGGCCAACAAAGTGTTTTTACAATTTAGAAGACATGTTGAAAACAACATGACATAGGGATTAAAATCAGATTCAACTCGCGCTGAGAGGAGATAACTGAACATATAGGGTACTGGTGCATTGAATGCAGAAGAATTATGATTCGCATCTAACGGTGTGTCAGTTGTAAAATCCACTGATTTGACTACCATTACTACTATTTACTACTTGAACTATTATTGGTGCTGCCTGAGAGCAGATTAAAGTGAAAGCGATGAGAATGGGCTCCACAATTCTCTGATGAATGATAATGTTGTCAGTGATGGACACCCCAGAGCAGAGATCATTGTAGCCTCAGCCCCCAAACCTTTGAGTTTGGCTACCACAACTGAGCCCCACAAGACCCAATTATTAGAGAGAAGGAATGGGTGACGTTTCGGGTCAAGACCCATCCAGCTTTTTGTGTCTATCTAAAATTTAAACCCGCATATGCAGTTCCTTCTGACACAAGACCCAATTATTGTTTTGGGTTTGTTTCTAAGGGTCAGGAGGATATTTTGTTAAAACAATCAGATTCACGTCACTCATTTATGTTTCATATATTTATCCTATGTTTGCTTTTAAAGCGGGTGGTACGGTGGCGCATCGGTAGAGTTGCTGCCTTACAGCACTTTCTCCGCCAGAGACCTGGGTCCGATCCCAACTATTGTCTGTTGTCTGTACGGAGTTTGCACATTCTCCCCATGACTGCATGGATTTTCGCCGAGATCCTTGGTTTCCTCCTACATTCGTACAGGTTTGTAGGTTAATTGGCTTGGTATAAATGTAAATTGTCCTGAGTGTTTGTAGGATAGTGTTAATTTGCAGGGATCGCTGGTTGGCGCGGACTCAGTGAGCTGAAGAGTCTGCTTCTGCACTGTATCTCTAAAATAAACTAAAAAAACGAAATAAAAAATCCACAGAGTGCCTTCCTGAACCATTCCCTGTGGTAAACAATGCATGCTCCAACTGTGTACATAAAGACATGTCTCTTGTTGCTAAGACATGTGGGCCTCCTGTCAGGAAAGTAGTGCCCTGAGAATAGAGCAATCTTGTTTTGGATAAACAAAGAAATGATAAGAAGTGGGTAAACCAGCATTTATCACAATCCACAGCTATATTGCCACATTATTTGATAAAAAATAACAGGAATAACTTTTCGTAAAAGATTAAATATAAATGTAAAACTTTATAATCGAATGTTGCACTTTTAAAAATGTCAGTATTAGGATGTGGGTGTCACCAGCCGATCGCTAATTGCCCGTGTGAAGATGTTAGTGAACTAACTTCTTCTGCAATTCTTCTCATGAAGTTACCCTGAATGTGTTATTAAGTAGGGAGGACCAGGACTCAGACCTAGTGCCAAAGAAGGAAGATTAATAGATTAACAGATTTCCAAGTCAGGATCATATAGGAAACTGCAGGTGATGCTGTTTGCACAAAAAGCCCCCAAAATGTCTTGTTCAGTGGTTACATTTTAATATTGTGATATTTAATTTATGTTTACCTTGCAATAATTTATAACTGGTGGTAGAAAAACAGTTAAACAGAGGAAGGAGTATAAACTGGATTTATTTTTAACATCCCATAAAGAACATATTTTGAAAGCTCTTAATATATAGAAAAAGTATCCTCACCTTTTGGGACATGGAATATTTAATGTTGCTACTTTTCACTTGCTCAAAGTTTATCTTCAACAGGTGAAAATGGTCATTGTTTATAGATGCACATGTTTACACTTTACAAAGTAGATATATACTGCAGTTTGTGACTATTCCAAGGCACCCTGTATTCGTACTGTTAAGTTCGAAGTTTAAATATAAACTTAAGTAGTAACAAACTTAAATTTTATTTTGATTAATTTAATTCATTTGATGGACATTAATTTAATAATATTCATCATGTATTTACATAAACCTAGTGACCAATGAATGTCCCAATGTGTTCCAATGTGTACAATAAATGCTGAAGTTACAATTTTGCCAAGGCTGTAATCTCCAGCATAGGAGCAGCTTCATAGCAACATATTAATCTTAAGGAATCTTTGAATGAAGTTTGTAAGAAGGAACTTCAGATGCTGGTTTAAACTGAAGATAGACACAAAAAGCTGGAGTAACTAAGCGGGACAAGCAGCATCTCTAGAGACGAGGAATGCGTGATGTTCTGGTGTACCTACGAATGGGTGACCCATTCCTTCTCTCCAGAGATGCTGCCTGTCCCGCTGAATTACTCCAGCTTTTTGTGTCTATCTTTGAATGAAGTTGACAGTTGAGTATATCTTTGCTTCTGTGGGTCTGAACTTTCTATAAACTGAATGAGCACCTTTCACATTAGTTCACCTGAAAGAAAAATATCCTTACATTGTGTGAATTTAATCTCAGGTCTCAAAATGAGAGCAAAGTCCACTGTAATGTTTTAAACTCAATGATAAACATGTAAAACTTAATTAAAATAAAGCATGAAATAAAAGTAAGTAAAATGCAATCCAAAGGACATCTTCTCTTCAGAGGAAAAATTGCAGCCTCATCAACAAACCTCTAGAATAAAATGTGATGTCTTTCCAGGCAGATGTTTTAATATCTACCAGATTGTAGACAATCAGCAAAACAATCAGGATTGAGTTCTACTAGAGTTGTGGGTACTGAAAAGCATATGATTTGAGTCTTTTCTACTATCTAAAGCAGGCAGTTTTACTTCAAATTGTTGTCACAATGGCATGCTGAAGAGGCAATATATACACTGAGGTATTTTGTAATCCATAAGATCTAATCATACTCACAGAAGTATCAAAATCCTGTCAAGCTGCATGTAACATTTGCAACAATGAGAAAAACATAAATGATGGTTAGATCTTGTGGATTATACTGTAAAATACTCAGTCTATATGCCTCTTCAATGTGCCATTGTAAGTAACTGTTAGAAGTTAAGTCACCTGCTTTAGATTGCAGAAAATATTCAAATCATATGCTCTTTAAAGCTATGTCCTCTAGACTTTGAGGATCTGCTAAAATGACCTGCTGAATATTGTAAGCAATTTCATTTTTTATTTTAGATTTCCAGCATCTGTGATATATTTTTGGTTTCATTTCGCCCAAACCTAAACTGACAGTGACAATCTTCCATTTCTTGTGTCGTTCAGCATAATAAAAATGTTGTTAGGTGCTTCAGAGAAGCATGAAGAATCAAGGATTGGTACTGAGTCAAAGGAGGAAAATATGAGCAGAAAACTAAAAAAATTAAGGAGCGAAGAACAGGGAATTGTAGAATTTGCAGGTTGAAGGTGGGTCTGCAACTGCTGCATTTATTGAAGTGGGGAAGACAAATTGGATGGAATGCAGTTATCCCAAGGCTTATAGGGCTGGTATGCACTACAAAAATACCATTGAACTCATTGACTTATATTATGAAGTTCAAAGTGCTATGTAGGTTAGTGGGTTTAGGCTGAATAGTGGCTCGAACTGGTTAGATTGTGGGCAGCTGAGTGATACCATATTAACTACTTAGGAGGCCAATCTTGAGACTGTTAGAAAAGTGCAAGCTGAACATAACAAAGGCAAGAATGAAGATCTAACAACCTCAGATCAAATACATCAAAATCCAGTCCATTACACAGACCAGTGACAATCTATACTTCGCTTTGGGAAAGGAGCCAACAAAATCAAGGACCTGATCAGTCCTTCTTCTCTCCACTCCCATCAGCCAGAAGATACTGAAGCTTGAAAGTGTGCACCACCAGACTCAGGAACAACTTCTTCCACTCTGTTATTAAACTTCTAGATAGTCCTTCCATAAGCTTGGGTACTATCCTGACATTCATTATGGACATTGGCATTTTTCTCTCGAACTGTTATGCTACAAAGCTGAGAAACTATATTCTGCATTCTGCATATTTCTCACCACTCTATCTTTTATGCATGTATAAAGTTGTTTGGCTTGATTTTATGCATGTATAATGTTATCTGAGTATGTTGGATAGCATGCAAACAAAAACTTTTCAATTTTCATCGGTAGAGTGTATCAATGATAAACCTAAACTTAAATCTGGTGCACTTGCTAATAACATTTATCTTCAGGTATATCCTGTTACAATTTCAAAACAAGTGCATTCAAAAAGTAACTGAACACAGCTGAAGTATTCCAATATTCTCACTATTTCAAATTTGAAGCAGTGTAAAAATGGCACTACATGTTTTTAAACACAGAAACTTGCGAGGAGTTTGTTCTGTTGCTAGTGCAACCCTGAAATTATTGCCCTAGTTTTCCACATGTTTTTTGAGCCTTTCTGTGAACTATACCAGATCCCCACTGCCTGCACCTGGAATGAGAGTGAGAATCATTGTTCTCACAGTTGTGTGCTCTTGAATTTTCAATGTCTTGTTCTACATTTGGTGGCTGAGATAAATCAGGTGCAGGAACTGCCAACCTAATCATCTGGCCAACCTGCAAGGGAGATGCTTGAAAAGCCTTGAAGAGTGTGCAATAATGTTTATGGCTTTTTTCATTTGTCTTTAGTGTAAGCATTATTCTTTGTGGAAACCTGCATTCTCACTGAGGTTCACATACACCTCCTATCGTTCATCTGCTCCATCCTGATGTGGCCTCTTTTATATCGTTGAACTTGGTGCCCATTTCTCCGAACACTTGCACTCAGTCCACCAAGGACTACTGGGTCTCCCAAGAATGAACAATTCTAACTCCTCTTCCCATTCCCATAGTGACCTTTTTGTCCTGGGCTTACTCCATTGCCAGACTAAGGCCACAGGTAAACTAGAGGAACGACACCTCATGTTCTGCTGCTTGTCCCCCCCCCCCACACCCACACCCACCCTCCTACATTTTTCCCCTATCTCTCTTCCCGGTGCCCCATCTGGACTCAGATCCATCCTCTCATCCTCCTCCCCTTCCACCTTCATTCCTTCGCAAATCTTCAATCCTTATCCCACATTATTGTCTATTCATCTCTGGCCTTTGTCCAACCTATCACTTGCCAGACTTTGTCCTGTGCGTTCTCTCTTCCTGCTTTATTCCACCCCACCCCCCGTCTATCACAATCAAACTAAAGAATGGTCCCGACCCGAAACTTCACTTTCCGTTCTCCAGAGATGCTGCCTGACCTGCTGTGTTACCCCAGAACTTTGTGCCTTTTTTTGTAAACCAGGATCTGCAGCTACTTGTTTCTCCACATATCACTTGCCAGGCTTTTCCTAACCCCTACCTCTCTTTCTCAGCTTTCTCCCCCTTCTAATCAGTTTGAAGAAGGGTCTCGATCCGGAATGTCATTTCTACATGTAACTGCATTCTTGCTGGTTCTCTCAGCATCACTGAGGAATTAGCAGACATTCCCCTCTGCCTGTCCCTCCCACAGTCAGGGTGTTTCAGAAATAGGTATGGATTTCTGCTGATGCTCACTGCTCTTTGATATTATCACAGCAGGTTGGATGGAGTAAAGGTGATTTAGGCAGGATTCAAAGAGTTCAAGCAGTTCATCACATACACCTTCACTGCCCTGCTAATGGCAAAAATCCCATCAAGCCCGCCATTGTCATGTTTAACATAAGGTGTTCTCTCCCACGATGAAAAATTGGCGCAGACAACCATGGTCAGATTTCCATATTTTGCCAAATGTGGGAGGAAACCAAAGCACTCAGTGCAAACCCAAATGGTCACTGGGAGAGCATGCAAATTCCCTACAGTCAGCACCCCTAATCAGGACCAAACAGAGGTCTCTGGCATTGTGGCAGCAACTCTACCATTGCGTCCCGTGCTGGCTTTATCAATGTAAACTCTGCCATATGGGAACAAGAGCTGGTTTCATTACCTTTTTTTTAGTTGTGTGTCTCCTAGAGGCAGCCTACATATCAGGACATCCCTCTAAACCACATCAGACTGCAGATGTGAAATTCCTCGCTGGACTTTCTGGCTGCTGTTGATCCTGTTGCTGGAGATGAAGTTATCGCTGCAACATTGATTACCAGCAGAAACAAGACTGAATGCTTTAAATTGTTCCTTTTACAGACCAGGATTATTGGTTGACTTTTCATTAATAATGATAACATCATTAAAATGTTACTTGTACTGTTAATTAACAAACTTAGCTTGTTGAGGAAGCATTATTAGGCAAAGGGTGAGATAGTTTTTATGCAAAGTAAAGCACAGGATTGCACAAAGTGCTCTGCATGTGCCAAAAATGGTCTATTTCTGATGTACCATGGGCCCCTGAATCAGGTTTACACATTGATAGTCGTCAGTAATGCATTAATAATGGGCTGGCAAAATGTAGTCTGTTGTGTTAAACCTTCTCTGACAAATTCCTATTCGATGTTAGGGAAAGGGATTGCAGGGAAGAGGATGTGTGCTGGATGGTAAGTATCTAATCCTAATGTTCTTACCATTGTGGATGCAAGATAAGTTGGCAGAATGGCTGATTTGCTCATCATTATGCTCGTAAATAATGGAAACATTAACACATTACTAATTTTCCTGCAGCCAGATGATATGGATCCATTTCAAGAATGCCTGGAAGAACGGAGGTATCCTGGAGAGGTCACAATACCAAGTCCTAAACCTAAATATGGACAATGCAAGGACATCAGCAAAAAAGATCTCATAACGTAAGCCAGCAGAATAGTGTCAACCTCAACGACTTTATTTACTAAATATCTCTTTGAAATAAACGTATTTCTGTTTTTGGTAGCATGCAACACAATTTGCAATGTGTACTTTTTAATCTTCATTTTCCAAAACTTTCTTGGCGGATAAAGTTTCTTACTTTAATGACGCTATGTCAAGAATAAGTAAAATATTATAAATGTAATTGCTCCATTTTTGTTAAGTTTTCCCTGAGGATGCTTAGCAAGCCATTGCAAACAGTGAAGCTAAACTGGAAACAATGAACTATCAAAAAATGATCTTCCTAAAAACGTAATTACTTTTTTTGGCTGTTTTCTTGTTTGGTGGCAGATGTCCAACACCAGGGTGTGATGGGAGTGGTCATGTCACGGTTAATTACTCCTCACATAGAAGGTGTGACTTCCTTTTTCATGGTGGATACTGTCTTTTCAATTTTTGTTGTTTTCAGCTTACCTGAACAATGCAGTCAAGTGAATTGCAAAAAAACTCTTGTACGTTAACCCGTAGACAATTGAATTTTCTTGACAGTTTGCAGTATGTTTGTTACAGAATTCTTTACAATAATCACTTAGATTATGGGCTGAATGTCATGAGGAGTAAGAACAGCATTTAAGAAGAAATAAGCTTTCTTTATTGTCAATGCTTCATGAATAAATTATACCCCTTTCCTTTCCTTTTTTTTGGAAATGCATTGTAAACGATTAGTTACATAAAATAGTTGTTTTTAATGTGCTGTTATTGTATTACTGGACTTTATGTTTTACTTTTATTACTGCAAAATGTATCTACTGTAAATGAAAGAAGCAAGGGCAATGCTTTAAGAATCAAATTCCGTTATATAATATACAAATTCTGCAAACAAAAGCTTGCTTAAATCTTGAGAGGATTAACTATTGACATGGATCTGTCAGCAATTCAGATGTTAAACCATTGCTTCTCTGCATTTGTCAAGTTGTGTCATATGTGTGAATGAAAGGTTGGGTTGGGTTGGCTTGACATGAGTTGATTTTGCCACTTTGTGTATCTTGCAGTCTATCCGGCTGTCCTTTGGCAGATAAAAGTATCCGGAGTATGATGGCCACCAGCTCACAAGAACTCAAGTAAGGCATAAATGGCATTAGTGCATGCAAGAAGTCTGCATTCTGTCATTACCGATCTTATTCTATTAATGTTGGATTTATGTTAACCAATAACTGCCTGAGTTAATGTGAAATCTGCACTAAAAAAAAATTGAATGGATAGACTGACACAAATAGGTCTGATACATTTATATTTCTCATTTCTGTTTGAATCCATTTCTAATTGCTTCTTTTAGTGATAACCTCTATCTAAGAAACCCTTTGTGAAAATCTAAATCAAATATTTGGCTTAGTTGTCCCAGTTTGAATATTATAATTCAACATTGGATTTGCCATCAAATTATTAACTTGTTTCAGTTTGCATCCAATTGGGTTTTGTGCACAATCTTCCAACGCCACAGCAATGTCAATCACCAATGAGGCTTCCTCTTCCAGTGTTATGGTTTTAACATTCACTAGTTCCACAAAGATTCCCTGTTGGTCACCTGCAAGGTTGGTGATTACAAATAAGTTTGCAACTGGCCTTCTCACAGACTGACCTGAATGTCTGCATCAAGGTGTCAGTTGCAAATGGAAAGGACCAAACCCTAAATAGAGGGATAGTGGGGAAGTGGTGTGATGGCAGGTGGCTGATGGAATCCTGTAGAACTGTTTACACAAATGTTATAGCTGTACACGCAGTTAATTGAAGTGATGGACATTGTTGGTGATTTTCAGGCAAATTATGAACATAGTGGAAACATCAGTTATAATGGGTCATTTTAGCAAAAATGTTCAGTGCCGTCAAATGTTCTTAAAGTAGTTCACCGTTCACAAAATACCCAATGTAGTTTGTCACGCTGACGTACAGATATTTAATATTGTACATTGTACGAGTTATTTAGTATTTTTATAGAGCTGTATTTTAATCACTCTGTCTCTTTCATTCATAGCATTCAGGCAGCAAACTAGTTTCCACTTGTAAATGCTACCATAGATAGTAGGTCACTCTAATCAAATTGCTGCTCCTACATTTTCATTGATAGGTGTCCAACCCCTGGATGTGATGGTTCTGGGCATATAACTGGAAACTATGCTTCTCATAGGAGGTAGGTCAGACCTTCACATTGCACAACACTTTCCTTTTTTTCTCTTTTCTCTAACCAAACTCTTGTCCTTCCATTTCTCCATCTATTGTCGCGAAGATAGACTGCTGTAGATACCATTCACATTTCTAAATTCTCGTTAAACATATGCAAACTTGGACGGTGAGTGCTGGCAGGCTACTTTATTGGGGGAAAGCTAAATGCTGCTTTCCAAACAAATATCCACAAACTTGCACCTAAAGGAATCGGGAAACCTAGCTGATTGAACGACATTAAGTCATGAAGATTGTGGTCAGCTCATAAGACATTGCTGTGATGTTGGATAAGGGTAATGAAATGATTCAAGTTATAGATAATGTCTAAAATCTTTATGAAATGGCTAATCACTTTCATGGGTAGATGAACTACTGAGAGACATTAGCACAAGATAGTTTATTCTTCCAGACTCCCATATAATATCCCAACAATTAGTGTTTTTACTGCTTCTGAAGAACCACCTCAGACACCCTCCATGATTTTCCAGGTGACTGCAACTGAAGAAGTGCAGCAGTTAAATTACATTCAAATTGATGTTGCATGGTTCTTGCCAAAAATTGCCAGTGTGGATCAGAACAGACTCCTGTTGTAGGCAAAACTTTTGAGCTGCATTTCAGTCACATGGATTCTTCAGAGTTCTTCAGAAGATTTGATTATTATAAATAATATAAATAATCCACAAATTGGGTTTATTTTAAAAAGTACTTTTGTAATGTTAAGTATAAAAATCTGGAACCTCTTCACTCTATTTTCCAGGTTAATTGGCTTGGTAAATGTAAAAATTGTCCCTGGTGGGTGTAGGACAGTGTTAATATGCGGAGATCGCTGGCAGGCGTAGACCCGGTGGGCCAAAGGGCCTATTTCCACTCTGTATCTCTAAACTAAACTAAACTATTACGTAAACTTTGAGGCTTAATAATCATGCTGGAGTTCCTCCAAAGCTACTCCTTTAATATTGCAGCTACCTGCAAAATGCCAAGTGGCCATCTGTTTTCTGCGTTGTGTACCTATATAAAACAGTGCAGTCTACATGGATGCCTGTCTTATATAAATATCATACAATTATTTGTTTTTTTAAATTAGATGCATACTTGCCTGACCTGCCTCCAGATAGTGAGTGTAGACAAAAAAAATCAGGCTGCAGTGATTTTTACTTCCTATTAATAAATAAGTTCATTAATGTCCTCTACTGCAAAAATCCTAGGTTTGCAATTTGTCTGCTTTTCATAATCCTTTGCTCCACTTTGAATTTCATGATGGACTTTATTGTCGGGCATATGCATATCACATTGGTTGTATTAACTCAGCAAGTTGACCCGATCTCAAACTTATTGCCTGAAAGGATAGAAGAAACAGATTGAATAATTGCAAAAGCAATCTCTATTTGAAAAGGCAAATATTGCATGGCAGTGGTATTGGTATGGGTTCATCATTGTCATGTGTACTGAGATAGAGTGAAAAACGTTTTTGTAGGCTATTCAGTCAAATCATACCATACATGAATACATTTAAACCATACACAAGTACACAGATCATAAAAAGAGGAAAATAGATTGCAGAATGCAGTGTCACCACTGAGTGCAATGAGGAAAGAACAAGGGAGCTGGGTGAATCGCACTCACGTGTGCCCCAGCTATTCCTGCCTTTTTGGTGGTTACATCAAACAGTCGTTATTCCAGGCATGCACTGGCCCTATCCCCCAACTCTTTACCACTACTGCATCAGGGCTACCTCCTTCACCCGTGCAGAACTCATGGACTTTATTAACTTCATCACTAACTTCCACCCTGATCTCAAATTCACCTGGACGATCTCAGGCACCTCTCTCCCCTTTCTCGATCTCTCTGTCACCATCACAAGAGACAGGCTATTGACCAACGACTATTGCAAACGTACCTACTCCCTCAGTTATCTGGACTACACTTCTTCCCACCCTACCTTTTTCAAATATACAATTTCCTACTCTCAATTCCTCCAGCCTGCCATATCCCCCCCACCCCCCACCTCCCCCTTACTCTCAGTCAGAAAAAGGATCCTGACCCGTTGTGTCGCCTATCTTTTTCCTCCAGAGATGCTGCCTGCTCCAGCACTTTATGTCTATCTTGGGTATAAACCAGCATCTGCAGTTTTGTTTCTACATACAGGGTGAATTGAATAGAAGTTTCATAGATTGTGTTTGAATGGCTGCCCCCTTGTGGTATATGATCTTATGATTAACCATTGGAAGAGCAACGCTATTGCACCTTCAAGGAAATGGTGTGAAATCATGAACAGTCATCCAGACCTGCCAGATAGAATTTTCTTTTGTACCTGCTTGATAAATGTTCACAACTTTACACCATAATTTCTTTTTATCAGAGATGAATGTCAAATTGCAGAAGAAACCTCTTTGTTGCTAAGTAACTGGTTGTCTAATCTAAACACTAGCACATTTTCTGGTCCATGTCAGTTTAACTACTGACGCCAAAATGCATCTTGTTTATAGTGACTTTCAAACCTAAAACACTTCCAACTTCACAAGTACTTTGTTTTTGAATTAATAATATAAATACAACACCGTGCCTTGATTCTGCCAACCTGCAGTAAGTTAAAGTGTGTACAGCCATTGTGTTTGGATGTACAAGGTGCTGTGATACATCTACATTGGAAATCAAATGTGAATGGAACATCAATTACCAAAAAAAGATAAAGACAAGAAGTATCTACACAGATGATCTTGACCAGGGAGTGATTAATATAATTGCAAATGGTTTGTCATAGCTGATCCATTTGAAGTTCTGCAATAAATGCTATATTATGCCTTCATTGTTTAAAATGATACTTATCTCTTCTGGAGGCTGTCACAGGTGTTTGTGAATCTCCTGATATATTTACAAGCAATTAACATTTGTATCAACATCTTTATATTTGTGAGGACACTTTCCTACCCATAAGGAGTAAAAGACAATGCCCAAGCCATTGGTCATCTGTACATTTATGTATGACGACTGTCTTGTTTCAAATATATGCCAGTTTCTATTTTGCCACTGGTGGCCAAATTGCAAAAACTTCCTGCTATGTGCCACGGCCCAAACGCACATGGTGATCATGTACCAATTGCATATGTGAAAATTGATGAAAATATAAATCAATCATTTTCTCAACCCTAAAATGTAAATGGGGGTGCCTGTGATAGCAAAAGTGCATTCCGCAACCAACTATTTAAAAGGAGTAGCTCGAGCGTATTGAGCTAATCATGAAGGCAATAACTTGGAAAAAAAAATAGATTGTCACAAGAAGCTGCCTCCACTCTGAGCTATAAAGAACTCAACAGATGGGTCCAGAGATGACGTAAAAACATAGATTAACTCTTGAAGTCACTGAGACAAGAACCACAGATGGAAAGGAATAATGTTAATTTATGAACCTAACCACAGATGGAAAGGAATAATGTTAATTTATGAACCTAACATTGACAAAGCAAGATTTCTCAAAGCCACTGGCCCTCTTTTGATTCAAAACGGGAAACTAATTCTGCCACATGTGATATCCTTCCAGTTCATTTTGCTGGAAATTGTAACTGGCCTGGAAGACAACGGTACAGCTGATGTACTTTTGCTGTTTATAGTTCTTCTTTGTAACTTAGTATTTTCACTGGATGAAATTATTAGGTGACAAAGAATCCTATCTATTTCACTCATGATCTTATATACCTCATTCTCCTGCACTCCAAGGAATAAAGTCTTAGCCTGCCTAACCTCTCCCTATAGCTCAGGCCTGCAAGCTTGGCAACATCCTTGTAAATCTTTCTAGCTTAACAACATCTGTCCTATAGCAGAGTAACCAACATTGAAGACAATACTCCAAAAGTGACATCACCAACATCTTGTACAACTGTAACATAAGGATATGGCGGACCAATTGAATAACTACTTTGGTTCCGTCTTCACTAAGGAAGACATAAATAATCTGCCGGAAAGAGCAGGGGCCCGCGGGTCAAAGGAGTTGGAGGAATTGAGTGAAATCCAGGTTAGTCGGGAAGTGGTGTTGGGTAAATTGAATGGATTAAAGGCCGATAAATCCCCAGGGCCAGATAGGCTGCATCCCAGAGTACTTAAGGAAGTAGCTCCAGAAATAGTGGATGCATTAGTAATAATCTTTCAAAACGCTTTAGATTCTGGAGTAGTTCCAGAGGATTGGCGGGTAGCAAACGTAACCCCACTTTTTAAGAGGGGAGGGAGAGAGAAAACTGGGAATTACAGACCAGTTAGTCTAACATCGGTAGTGGGGAAACTGCTAGAGTCAGTTATTAAAGATGGGATAGCAGCATATTTGGAAAGTGGTGAAATCATTGGACAAAGTCAGCATGGATTTACGAAAGGTAAATCATGTCTGACGAATCTTATAGATTTTTTCGAGGATGTAACTAGTAGCGTGGATAGGGGAGAACCAGTGGATGTGGTGTATCTGGACTTCCAGAAGGCTTTCGACAAGGTCCCACATAAGAGATTAGTATACAAACTTAAAGCACACGGCATTGGGGGTTCAGTATTGATGTGGATAGAGAACTGGCTGGCAAACAGGAAGCAAATAGTAGGAGTAAACGGGTCCTTTTCACAATGGCAAGCAGTGATTGGTGGGGTACCGCAAGGCCCAGTACTGGGACCCCAGCTATTCACAATATATATTAATGATCTGGATGAGGGAATTGAAGGCAATATCTCCAAGTTTGCGGATGACACTAAGCTGGGGGGCAGTGTTAGGTGTGAGGAGGATGCTAGGAGACTGCAAGGTGACTTGGATAGGCTGGGTGAGTGGGCAAATGTTTGGCAGATGCAGTATAATGTGGATAAATGTGAGGTTATCCATTTTGGTGGCAAAAATGGGAAAGCAGACTATTATCTAAATGGTGGCCGATTGGGAAAGGGGGAGATGCAGCGGGACCTGGGTGTCATGGTACACCAGTCATTGAAGGTAGGCATGCAGGTGCAGCAGGCAGTAAAGAAAGGGAATGGTATGTTAGCTTTCATAGCAAGAGGATTTGAGTATAGGAGCAGGGAGGTTCTACTGCAGTTGTACAGGGTCTTGGTGAGACCACACCTGGAGTATTGCGTGCAGTTTTGGTCTCCAAATCTGAGGAAGGACATTATTGCCATAGAGGGAGTGCAGAGAAGGTTCACCAGACTGATTCCTGGGATGTCAGGACTGTCTTATGAAGAAAGACTGGATAGACTTGGTTTATACTCTCTAGAATTTAGGAGATTGAGAGGGGATCTTATAGAAACTTACAAAATTCTTAAGGGGTTGGACAGGCTAGATGCAGGAAGATTGTTCCCGATGTTGGGGAAGTCCAGGACAAGGGGTCACAGCTTAAGGATAAGGGGGAAATCCTTTAAAACCGAGATGAGGAGAACTTTTTTCACACAGAGAGTGGTGAATCTCTGGAACTCTCTGCCGCAGAGGGTAGTTGAGGCCAGTTCATTGGCTATATTTAAGAGGGAGTTAGATGTGGCCCTTGTGGCCAAGGGGATCAGAGGGTATGGAGAGAAGGCAGGTACGGGATACTGAGTTGGATGATCAGCCATGATCATATTGAATGGCGGTGCAGGCTCGAAGGGCCGAATGGCCTACTCCTGCACCTAATTTCTATGTTTCTATAACATCCTAACTTCTATACTCAATCCCCTGACATATAAAGGCCAATGTGCCAAAAGCCTTCTTGACCCCTTATGCCACCACTTTCAATGTATAAAAAATCATGAGATGAATAGATCGGGCAGATGCACAGAGTCTTTTACCCAGAGTAGGGGAATCGAGTACTAGAGGACATAGGTTCAAGGTGAAAGGGAAAAGATTTTGTAGGAATCCAAGGGGTAACTTTGTATGGAACATGCTGCCAGAAAAGATAGTTGAGGCTGGGACTAACCCATCGTTTAAGAAACAGTTGGACAGGCACATGGATAAGACAGGTTTGGAGGCTTATGGACCAAGCGCAGGCAAGTGGGACTGGGGTAGCTGGGACATTGTTGGCCGGTGTGGATGAGTTGGGCCAAAGGGCCTGTTTCCACGCTGTATTACTCTATGATTATATGACTCTATAACTGATCAAGATCCTGCTGTAATTTTTGACAATGGTCACAGATTCATTCAACTGGGCAGAACTTTCCTTTGGGAACTTTCCATCCTCATTTTCTGCTTTATGCTAATTTTTAAATGTTATTGTAATTTTTCCACAACCTGGCTGAAAGTTTGTTCTGTTAAAGGAGGACATCCCAGACCTTACGCTGGAATTTATTGATTAAAAACCTCTACAATACATTGCCTGATGTTTCAGGATCAGGAGAACGTTTCAATCTCATTCTGCCATGCTGCTGTAGTTTTCAAAATCCTGGAACTGTGACAGTACCTTTACCAGACGAAATGTTGCTCTTCAATATTTCTCTTCCATCCTTTCTGTGGGAGATAGCAATGCAACATAAATCACAAACTTTAAAAAATGCACATCTCCAGAATAAATTAATAAAACAGTTTGGGCTATCAGCATTATTATGAGAGTGCAACAGTTACTGTAGCTACAAATTTTCAACTCCATTGTCTTCTCATATCTGGACTTTCCTGGACGTATTCATTTTAAATTCACCATTCAATTCAAATAACCTATTTATACTTGCATTACTCATGTCTGCCAACACTTTAAAGATTTGCATCGTCTGTTCTTAATTTTATTTTCTTCAATGAAAATAACTCCTAGCTCTGTGTGTCTCCCTTCTTAGCTAGCAAACCTTGGTGAGAAATATTCCTGATCATTCTCTAAACCTATAAACATTCTAAACCCAGCATTTACTAACTTATAATGGCTCATTTGTTTACTTTTAATCTGCCACCATTGTATTGCTTCTTTACAGTGTCATTTATGTTTGTCTATTTAATCTTTTGTTCTGTGGAACTCATTTATTACAGGTCCCTTCTGCAAAATTGCTGACTTGTATTTTGTGTGGGAGCAGAAATATTTTATGAGTGGCTTTGACCATTTAACATTTAATCATGGTTTTTCCTTTTCTGCTGCAAAACTTCTTCATGATATTTATCACTGTTTTATTCACTGCGGCAGGTTTCAATAATGTATTAGGGTACAAGTGTTTATTTAGTTTTCATTTCTTTGTCCATTAATTTGGGTCAATTCTGAGCAATCATAGACTCAACTCGCCCAATTAAATGTGTGTGAGAGTGCCCTCACAGATAGCTAAGAGATTACTTGGAGGGGAACAGTTGAATAATAGTTTGATCTTCATTCTCATGTAGCATCAAATATACTGCCTTTTGTAGGTTGGTCTGTTGGATCCTTGCCTCTTCCATGGCTTTCCTGACTTTGGAATGTTAGTAGATTGTGCCACCTTCATTTCTATAAACAGCTTTAAATTTCCAAATATCTATGAACCAGTGTTATACAAAATGTACTTGCATTGGGCAATTCAGTAATAACATAGAACGGTGCAGCACAGGAACTCGCCTGTTGGCCCACAATGTCTGTGCCCAACATCATGCCAAGTTAAACCAATCTGTCTGCACTATTGCCTATTTAAATGCCTTTTAAGTAACAAATCAGATTTTTTGATCGATTTCGCAGCAAATTGTGCATTTATGGTTTATGAAATGTGAAAGCTGAAATACCTAGGATTAGTACGGCAGTGGCACATGCCAGAGATCTTCCATCCAATATCACTATAAATACTAATTAAGCTATGAATTATGAACTGTCTTGATTGCACTAAGAACCTCAGGCGTTTTGCAATAATATTGGGAGTTTTTAAATGTATTGATTTTGTTTGTTTTATCATGTTATCCAAGAGCATGGTGTTTGCAGGCCTGTTATGCTAGAACAAATGTAATTGTTCCATTTTTTGGCACATATGACAATTAAACCCTCTTGAAGATTATTTTTTTCCCCCTTCCTTTGCGGTCTTCTTATTCTTTTCGTGTCCATCTTGTTACAAATGTTGGCCTCGCTGTCATCGTCCGTCCTGAAAAGGACGCAAGCTTCTGGTGACATTCAGTGGAAACCATCACTTGTCGCAATAGATGATGGTGGTAGCAGAATTAGCTCAGGATACTTCCAGTTTCTAGTGAGGACGCTTCTGCTATGGGGCTTCCGTTGCGGTTTCCACCTATCACAACCAGCCTCTGCTTTCCAACTTCACCCCTTCCCCTACTCCACATGGCTCCATCTGCCCACCATCCCTTACTTCACCTGCATCTCCATATCACCTACAAGCTCCCAGCTTCTTCTGCAGTTGTATAGGGCCCTGGTGAGACCACATCTGGAGTATTGTGTACAGTTTTGGTCTCCTAATTTGAGGAAGGACATCCTTGTGATTGAGGCAGTGCAGCGTAGGTTCGCGAGATTGATCCCCGGGATGGCGGCACTGTCATATGAGCAAAGATTGAAAAGACTAGGCTTTTATTCACTGGAGTTTAGAAGGATGAGGAGGGGTTCTTATAGAAACATAAAATTATAAAAGGACTGATCAAGCTATATGCAGGAAAAATGTTCCCAATGTTGGGCGAGTCCAGAACCAGGGGCCACAGTCTAAGAATAAAGGGGAGGTCATTTAAGACTGAGGTGAGAAAAACCTTTTTCACCCAGAGAGTTGTGAATTTCTGGAATTCCCTGCCACAGAGGGCAATGGAGGCCAAATTACTGGATGGATTTAAGAGTGAGTTAGATAGAGCTCTAGGGGATAGTGGTGTCAAGGGATATGGGGAGAAGGCAGGCTTGGGTTATTGATAGGGGACGATCAGCCATGATCACAACGAATGGCGGTGCTGGCTCGAAGGGCCGAATGGCCTCCTGCACCTATTTTCTATGTTTCTATGTTTCTCACCACCCCTTCCCCTTCATACTGCTATCCTTCTTTAACAAAATTAATGCACAGTCCTAATGCAGAGTCTCGACCGTCCTTTTCCCCCCACAAACGCTGCTTGAGCCTCTGAGTTCCTCCAGCAGTTTGCTTTTTGATAAAAAGATTATTTTTCCACATGTTTCCATTTGAGATTTAATTGCATGCAATGAGATGTTGCATCGTAATCTTGCAATCAAAGAATATGTAAGCCAAAATATGACTTCACATGGAGAGACAATGAGATAGAAGAAAAAATGTTTAATCACCCAGCTTATCTTTTTGTACCTCCAATCAGCTAACATTGCTAACTCTGAGAATTTGCTTTCAAACTAGACTCTCATCTTGACTGGATATGCAACATGTCAGCAGCTTGAGATGGGGGAAAAATGAAATATCGACAACATGTGTAGCGCAGTGATGCAGTTGGTAGTGATGCTGCCTCACAGCGCGGGAGATGCGGGTTTAATCCTGATCTTGGGTGCTATCTTTTGTGGAGTTTGCACCTTCTCCCTGTGACAATGTGTATTTCTTCTGGGTGCTCCGGTTTCCTCCTACATCCCAAAGATGTGTGGATTATTAGGTTAATTAATAGCGGCCTTTCGGTGAGTTTGCTTTTAGGCATCACACCCTTTCGGTTAGTTGGCTTTTCGGCCTCGTATGCTTTAGGTTATTTGGCTTTTCGGCTTTATTTCCATTCGGTTATTTGGCTTCCACTTCTTTGCTTCGGCTTCTCGACCTTCAACACCACGTCCAGGTACCCTGGTGTGTAGGGAGTGGATGAGAAAGTGGGAAAGTATAAAACCAATGTAAACAGGTGATGGATGGTCAGAGTGGAGTTAGTGGGCCGAAGGACCTGTTTCCATGTTGTATCTCTAAACGAAACTAAAGAGCTGAAGTAGTCCATTACTTGCTATTTTTGTTTTTCATCAAAATATTGATGATGATTTGTTATGGATAAATTCAATTCAATTCAATTCAATTCAACTTTATTGTCATTGCACAAATACGAGTACAGGTACAACGAAATGCAGTTTAGCGTCTGGTCGTAGTGCAAGATAGTAGAAATAAAAATACTGGTTAACAATGTGCGGACTGTGGATTAATTAAACTGGTACATAGGCAAATAAACGTATACAAATGGGAGAGTCTAAAGATAGCTAGCGAAGGGACTGTGAGTTCAGCAGTGTAATGGTGTTATTGAAAAAGCTGTTCCTCAGCCTGCTTGTGCGAGACCTGAGGCTCCTGTACCGCCTCCCTGATGGGAGGAGGGCAAATAGTCCATGGTTAGGGTGAGAGAGGGCCTTGATGATTTTCCAGGCCCGTCTCAGACATCGTTTGCGGTGGAGGGCATCCATGGCAGGGAGCGGGGCAGCGATGATGTGCTGAGTGGTTTTCACCACCTGTTGCAGTGCCTTCCTGCCAGCTCGGGCCATGACTTGGGCCATGAGTTAAATGAGGCCGTGAGTTAAAATTGTGAATTGGGAAAAGGCCAAACCTGATGGTATTAGACAGGAATGTCCTCAAGTTGATTGGAGTTGATTGTATGTGGGCAAAGGAATGTCAGAAAAGTGGGATGCTTTTAAAAGTGTGATGACAACATGTTCATGTTAGAGTGAAGGGCAAGGCAAGTGAAAGTTAAGAAAGCTTGGATGAGCAAGTAAATTGAGGCTATGGACAGGAAAAAAGAGGCATGGGACAGGTATAGGCACCTGCAATAAAGTGGACCCTGAAGGAGTTTAAGGAATTGAGGAGCATACTTAAGAAGGGCATAAAAAGGGACATAGCTCTGGCAGATAATATTAAGGAAAATTCATAGGGATGTTATCAATACATTATGGGAAAAGGGGTATTAGAGACAGAATAGGGACACTCAGAAACCAAACCTGTCATCTCTGTGCAGGGCCACAAGAGTTGGAAAAGGAGTATTTTTCTTTGGAGTATTTCGTCTCTCTTTATACAACGGAAAATCTTGGGACAGTTGATGGAAATGTCTTGAGGACAGTCAGTACCATGGTCGAGGAAGAGCTGATGGTAGGAAAATCTCCCGGCTGATCAGATATATCCAAAACTACTGTAGGAAATTGGAAAATAAATTGCAGACGCCCAGGTTAAGGTATAGGAATCATCATTAGACATGGAAGATATGCCGGAAGACTGGAGGGTGGCTAATGTTGTGCCTCTATTTAAGAAGGGCTTCAATGGAAAGCCCTGGAACTATCAATCAATAAGCCTAACATCTGTGGTTGGCAAGTAACTGGAAAGGATTCTGAGGGATAAGATATATATGCATTCAGATGGACAGGGGCTGATTTGTTGTTAGTCAACATTGTTTTGTACATGGGAGATTGTGTCTTACGAATTTGACTGAATTTTTTGAAGTAACCAAAAAGGTTGAACCAAAAGGGCAAAGCTGTAGATGTTGTGTATATGGACTTCAGCATGGCATTTAATAAGGTTCCGCATGGTTGGCTGCTCTGGAAGGCTAGAACGGATGGAATCCAGGGAGAGCTATCCAACTGGAAACTGAATTGGCCTCATGGAGGAAGCAGATGGTGATGGTGGAAGGTTGTTTTTCAGACTGAAGCCATGTGACTAATAGTGTACTTCACAGATTGGTGCTGGGCCCATTGTTGTTTGTGGTTCATAACAATGATTTGGATGAGAATGTAGAAGACATGATCAGTAAGTTTGCAGATGACCCTAAAGAGGGTGGTGTTGTAGATAGTGAAGATGGTCATCAAAAATTACAGTAGGATCTTGATCAGTTGGGCAAGTGGCTCAGTCTCTGCAAGATGGAGGAGGTGGAGGTCATGAGTCGCTGTCTTTAGTGGCCTTGCACCCTGCTTGAACTGGTATGAAACTGCACTTGAATTTGGTGGCCTTGCACCCAGCTTGAAGTGGAAAGAAACTGCACTTGAATTTGGTGGCCTTGCACCCTGCTTGAAATGAAATTTCAAGGAATAGGCGTGAATCAACTGCTAGCCCACCAGCCATGAGTGAATAAGCTGCCAGCACAACAGGCTTGAGTGACTGAGCCGCCTGCCCAAGAATCCATTCGGGCCACAATGTCCATACTAGCTCTCTGGAAACCAGTCCCTTCAGCCCACAACACCCATACTAGCACTTCAGAAAGCCCCCCCCCCTCCTCCCCCCTCACTAGCCACCAATATTGGAATTGGTGGAGAGGTGGAATATTGCATTGGGGGACCAGCCCTCCGGTGTGACCCTGGGATCCAACAGGTCCCACTTAGTCTAGTATTTAACTAAAAACTGGTGCCAATGTAGAACATGCATATAACCATATAAACCCAATGCCTAAATCTTCGTCTGGGTCAGCATCACCAATCGTGATAAAATGTAACAACATTGCATTGTATTCTCTATGAAATATATGCATGGCACATTCTATTAATTATCAGTCAAACTATCAGGTTGAATGCTATAATATTGCAATTGATGAAAGTTCTATGTTAAGTACTCCAAATGTGTTTAATTTGATGACCTTTATTTATCTCATGTAGTTATGATAATTCCATTTGAAGTATTTTACATTGAATTAAAAAATATTCACATTCATGAAAAGACAAGAGGACTTGCTGTGGTGATATAATGCAGTCGGATCACCTGAAGTGCATTCACTGACTGATCAGTGGGTACAATTAGCTGGTGTGCTCCTCTGCACCCATTTTACCTTTGGCATATCATGCTGATTAGTGGCCACTGGTACTTGTTCAGGGAGATTTGTGTGGTCAAAAAGAAGGGACATCCTTTCCCACCTTGCAAATGCAAAGAAGGGAACATCTGCAAGGTTCTCTGCTCCTCACACCATTTGAAACTAGCCATGGCCCCTCGGACACTTGAATCTACCATTTACCAGTCCCCTGCAAAAATCATCTGGTCTGCACTGAGCTAGACCATCAGACAGGCCCATGTGCAGAGATTTGCAATTGAGCTACTTTAGCTAGTTACAGGTTCAATTGTAACTATTATACACATGTGAATATATACTTGTCCTTAAGGGGCTCATAGCTATTGGGCATGAGGGTTGGAGTAAGATGAGGGATAGTGACTGGCCCTGCTGGCTATCCTCCCAAGAATCCCCTTGCTAGCAGGGTTTTGTTAATCACTGCAGAGTCTCTTGCTATCTTTCCAGTTACCCCCCCTCCCCCGTGGCCTTCCACTACCTCCTACCTGATCCATTCACATTGGTCCTGTTGGATTGCATGTCTGTCCTTGACAGGCATTTTGCTTACTGTGTAGGAATGACAGATGAGTCTCCCTTTCCTTACTGGGGTCAGGGGAAGGGAGCAGACTGACTGACCTAAATGTCAAGGCACTGAGAACACGCATCAGACTACAGTGGCCTGAGCTAATGGAGATTGCTGTCCAGTGATGCTGAACTGATGAATCTAACCTAACCGACAGCTCCGATAATGCAGCTATTGCAAAATGCTCGACTGTGAATTCTCATGAAGCGCTTTGCAGCTATTGTTGAGCTCATCCCACAGTTTCAATGCTGGGGAGGTGTTGCATAAAAATCAATCATTTACTCCAGGAGATCAGAGGGTGAAATTAGCCTGTCTGCTTTTCTGCATCATTTCCCAGACAAATCACAATTGACACCGTCGACATTCGGGGGTTTGGTGTTAACCCACTATTTCAGTTGGAAAATGACCTGCAGGGGAAAAGGGAGAATAAATATTTGATGTTAAAACAGGAAGCTGGATACATGAGTTTTAACAATGAAATACATGTCCCAGTTACACAGAACAATAAATTGTTTTGAGTCTCGCAGAGGAATATATATATATTTTTTCTGTTCTACGTGTCCATGCACAATTTGATAGAAAAATAGCCAGGAATTCTTCGGGAAGTATCGGGGAGTTCCTGTGAATTGTGCTTGCTCGGAATCTCTACCCCAATGGTTGCTCTGATTTAATTACAAAGGAATAGTGTGCAGCAGCTTATTCTGCAGATTTCCTTGACTTCAGCACCATCTGCTGGTGTCTGAATAACGTTTCCTAACCACCATGCATCATAATTAATTATTTCAGGGCAATTACCTGAAAGAGCAGAAGTCATTTGTTCATTTGTCATATACGAAATGAAACTGTGATAACAAAGGCAATTTAAGAAAAAACACTAATCTTTTTTTAAAATCACAGAAAGCAGAAGATCCCTCATTTTGTGCTACGTCTGCTTTCAGCTGGTACAGAGCCTTCAGCTTGCAACTGTGCTCTTGGTGAGATAGAATCATGTAAGGATGCTGGTTGAGACCAAGATGTCCTGCCAGCACTCACGGTCAAGACTCACATATTTAAACAATAAACAAGAAGGATGTTAGTTTGTGGAATGTTTCCTTGAAGGAATGTTAACTGCAATAAAGGAGTGGAGAAGAATAACCAAAAAAAAGACCAAATTAGCAAAGGAAAACTGGGGATTACACACTCACATACACAAGTACTGTTTTCTTTTCTCTCGACGTCTACTATTATTAGTATGTAAGGAGAACCATGAAGAGTTTTCTTACAATATGAATTAAGTAATTCTCTATTTCTCCAGTCTTTCAGGCTGTCCACGAGCAAAGAAAAGTGGAATCAAAATTGCTCAGAGCAAAGATGACAGAGAGGATCAGGAGCCGATCAAGTGAGTCCAACTCAGCACAACAGTAATTGTTTGTCACGCAGCATGGAAAATTGCATTTAAATATACTTATGCTACTCCAAGTAAACAACCGGTTAATTTAAAGTCATTGCAAATTCACATCAACAAAGTCTTAAAGTATAAATCGAATGCAGACACCATAATTGACCTCAGGTTTGGGACACCAGCACACCTGAAGCAAGGAATTTTGTACCATTTGTACTGAATGAACAGCAACCTTTCAATTAATTACATGACAAGCTTAGCCTGGTATTTGGTAGAGATCAATCTTAATTTAATTAAGTTAGATTTAGCCCTTAGGGCGAAAGGAATTAAGGGATATGGGGTAAAAGCAGAAATGGGGTACTGATTTTTAATAATCAGCCATGGTCATATTGAATGGCGGTGCTGGCCCGAAGGGCCGAATGGCCTACTTCTGCACTTATTTTCTATGTTTCTATGTTAATTAGTAAAGATATCTGTGCTGATTACTTTCATAAATTTTCAATCCTTGTTTGCAATGACTTCCTTTCCAAAGCAAGGGACAAATGCAGCAAAACAAAGATATATCAATAGATCAGATAGCTCAAATTTTTATCACATTTTGGTAGTCATTGGATAATAAAACATAATTATTAGTTTAACAACAGCAAAGTAAGGTGGTACTATCAATGAAGTAAGTACACATATATAAAGGTCAGTTTAAGCAGTTTAATCAATCGCTCAGATGTTTTCCATCAACATCAATGTGAAGATGGGTGACCCTATCTTTAAATGTTTCATTTTTAACCATAAATTACTTTTACAGTAAAAGAGATCTCAAGTGTATTCATTCCACTTCTGTGAATGTCAGTGTGTACTACTTTCAGCTGTCAACGTGCTTCACTATCCTGAGGGATAATCCATATTGTCCCACAAGAAATCTTGCTGGGCTCTGCAGTCAAATTCCCAGATCTCACAGCTGGAGAGCCACGCTTAGTATCATGAGTCAGAGGTTGTAAAATAAGGGATCCAAGTTGTGGGAAGTAGATCATTTTTTGATGCTTCTGCCCCATGCAGACTACATTGAACATGTTGTGGATACCCCAACTACATGCAAACCTAGGTGGCAGTTATTTGTTCAGTGATATGCCTCAGTGCCTGAAAAGCAAACATTTTCTTCATTGCTACGATTGCTTTCATTGCACGTTATGCTGTACCGGATGAAATTGTGACTGTCAATTCGCAGTTTTGGTTGATGGAGCTATGGACCAATGGTTCTATGAATGAGTGGACATAGAAACATAGAAACATAGAAAGTAGATGTAGGAGGAAGCCATTCGGCCCTTCGAGCCAGCACCACCAGTGATCATGGCTGATCTTCCCCCATCAATAACCCGTGCCTGCCTTCTCCCCATATCCCTTAACTCCACTAGCCCCTAGAGCTCTATCTAACTCTCTCTTAAATCCATCCAGTGACTTGGCCTCCGCTGCCCTCTGTGGCAGGGAATTCCATAAATTCACAACTCTCTGGGTGAAATTTTTTTTTTTTCACCTCAGTCTTAAATGACCTCCCCTTTATTCTAAGACTGTGGCCCCTGGTTCTGGACTCAAACATTGGGAACATTTTTCCTGCATCTAGATTGTCCAGTCCTTTTATAATTTTATAGGTTTCTATTAGATCCCCCCTCATCCGTCGAAACTCCAGTGAACACAAGCCTAGTCTTTTCAATCTTTCCTCATATGACAGTCCCGCCATCCCAGGGATCAATCTCGTGAACCTACGCTGCACTGCTTAAATCACAAGGATGTCCTTCCTCAAATTAGGAGACCAAAACTGTACACAATACTCCAGATGTGGTCTCATCAGAGCCCTATACAAATGGGATTAGTGTTGAAGGGCAAAAAGATCAGCATAGACCTGGTGGATCAAAGGGTTCATTTCTGTGAGTAGATTCTGGGTTAAGACCATCTAATTTTATTTCATGTAGATCATTTAGTAATTAGAAATGAATGGAAAATGTGAATGGTTAATGCACATATAGTAAAATGTATGAAGCATAACTTATACTTATACGATTGTATTTGAAACATAACTTTATTCTGTGGCTTTTAGTCATGTATATTCAGTTATGGTTAATGCTTCTGCAGATGTCCAGTTCCGGGATGTGATGGCCAAGGACATGTAACTGGCAAGTATGCATCTCACCGCAGCGCGTCAGGGTGCCCCTTGGCTGCCAAGAGGCAAAAGGACGGCTACCTCAATGGTTCACAATTCTCGTGGAAGTCTGGAAAAACAGAAGGCATGTCCTGTCCAACTCCAGGATGTGACGGTTCGGGACATGTAAGTGGCAGCTTCCTTACCCATCGCAGGTGAGAAATCAGGTAACAGGTTCCCAAAACCATTGACTAAAAGCCGCTGTTGTTTTTATATTTCTAGAATTTATACAGTCTTAACCATTTGGCATCTTCAAAACTAGCTTTCAGCCATCCTTCCTGTTGCATGCTGCTTTGAATAAAACATTGTCAACTTAAATTGCCCTGGAGTCTTTAAAACTATTTAAGTTTCATTTTCATGACATTTCACACATAACCTGGGAGAAATATCAAAAGAACATGAGAAAAGATGTGCATTTTAATTTTCTTATGTGATTCTCAGCATTTTTTTTCACCAAGTGGAGAAAAGACAGTTTAAGTGGATTGTATTAATGAAGGTCATGTGATTAAATTTCCAGGAATAAGTTGAGCTAAGCTTGTGATCCTAACTGTGAGAATCCACTGGAACATTCCTCCCACTGTGAAATACTTCCCCTGAGAATTGCCCAAAACAATTTGGCAGTGACCAGCACAGTAAACTGCACTTAATATTTTTATTTCTTGAAACAAAATTATTTTTTTTTGTCCACTATTCTCAAAAATACATTATAGCAATGAATTCACCAGGAATAGCAATGTATAATCTTCAGGTAGGACAGGATTTGACATTGTGTGTTTAATTAGATTAGAGAGGTCAGCAACAATTTGTAGTGCAAATTAATGAAATGTTTCCCAAATGTATATTAGGTCAATACCAAATCTGGTGCCATTTGGGTGGACTTTAGTTTTTTTAATTTTTAGAGACACAGTGTGCAAACAGGTGCTTTGGCCCACTGAGTCCACACCAACCAACGATCACCTGTACAATAATTCTATCCTGCACAAAAGGGATAATTTACAGAAGCCAATTAACTGTATATCTTTGGAATATTAAACTCAAAATCGTCTTGCTCATAAAGTAGCTGTGATTATCAACTAGCTGCAGCTTTGGAAGAGCAACACGGACCTGGTAAACCGTGGGACAAAATGTACATCATCTTAACCGATTTGGTTTAAAAATTGGGAAATGAAATCTTGGGGGTTCAACAAAGCCAAATTATAGTGGATACATTCAATGACAAATCAAATCAAAATAAGAAACAGAATGGTGAAACAATAAAGAGAGAGAAAGGAAAGTAAAGAAAAAAGAAAATGATAACTATCTAAAAATCAAGTCAAGTCAAGTGAGTTTATTGTCATGTGTCCCTGATAGGACAATGAAAATCTTGCTTTGCTTCAGCACACAGAACATAGTAGGCATTTACTACAAAACAGATCAGTGTGTCCATAAACCATAGTATAAATATATACACACACATGAATAAATAAACTGATAAAATGCAAATAACAGATAATGGGTTATTAATAATCAGAGTTTTGTCCGAACACATTTTAAAGCTTTTCAGACCTGCTAAAATAATGGATGGAGGAATGAGAATTAAGGTTTTCATTCATACACTGTACAGTGAATGAAAGTGAGATTGGGGAGAAAAAAGATAATTTGAATCACCAAAGTTGAAGAGTTGCAAGAGTGCTGGTTGAATATTGCATTCACATTCAAAAACTTATCTTTGCCATTGAGCACAATGAGCTTGACTGAGTATCACAGACACATTTAGCAAAGGCACATTTTTCCTCTACATTAACTCATGCTTTCCATAAATTGCTGGATGATTTGCTCATTAATAAAGAATGCATCACCAATGCAAATTCCAAACTAATCTGCAGTTCAAGATGTGTTTTCAACAACGGTGAAATATTATTTTGATTAAGGTAATTTAGAGTGGTTTAGTGAGTGACAATATAGTTTAAGTATTGGTAAGATAATCATTATCCATAATGGCACCATAAATCATTTTCCAGCCTGATGGGTTTGTGTTTGTTCTCATCGTACATCAGGCACTGATGTCATAGAAACAGCATTCAAACAAGTAAATAGTGTAACTAAATGTTTAAATATAAATCTGCATAGTAAAGCAAATAAAACTGCTATATTGTGTGGTTCTGAGCTGAAAAAAAAAGATTTTTTTTTGGACTTCAACATGACAAATATCAGTGTAAATCTACTGAAATAATTAACAATACTTTGGGAAACAAAGATTCACATTCAGACGTCATTCTGTCATAATTCTTTTTTTAATGCTCCATGCAGTTATGATTTTTTGTTGGATGTGCTCATGAACTTTGTATGAAAACTGTAGATGCTGGAATCTGAAACAAAAGACAGAAGACTGGAAAGCTTCAGTGGGTCAAGCAGCATCTGATCTGCTATGTTGGAAGGAATTACTTTGTTCTATGTACCTTTCCATATCTCTCGGTTCCTTCTTCCCTGACACTCAGTCTGAACCTGTGTTGCAACCTGAAACATCACCTATTCCTGTTCTGCAGAGATGCTGCCTAACCCTTGGATTTACTCCAGCATTTTAAGTCTAAACTGCTGTGTTCGTCCGCATTCTGTTGTTTATTATTTACTTTATATGTCAATTTTGGTCAATCGCAAATAACCCACTAAATATTGAAAGGTGGATGAAAATGTTCACTTCATTATATCTTTCTATCCAATTGTGGAAATCATAATTAATTAATTTGTTTCTCTTTCCTCTGTCTCTCTGGATCCAGCTTGTCAGGATGTCCAAGAGCTACTTCTGCCATGAAGAAGGCAAGGTTGTCAGGAGAGGAAATGTTGACGATAAAGCAACGAGCCAGTAATGGTAAACACATTTCACATATCTTGCAGAAAACGCTGGTATAATTTGAAATGAATTTTCTGAAGGGAAATTGCCACTCAATTGTAAAAATATGTACAAATAAGCCTATGCAACCCACAGGGACACCCATAGGGGCACCATATACAGTCTCTCAATCTCAATATCACCTGATAGCTGCATAAAATAATATAATAGCATTAATAATATGAATAAAATAATAGCAATAAAATGTTGTTCATTCAAAATAATCTATATTATTATAAAACTCTGATCTTGGATGTTTACTTTTGTGTTTACTTATTCTTACCCCTTAAGAATAAGGAGTAAGCCATTTGGAACGGAGACGAGGATCCACTTTTTCTTACAGAGAGTTGTGAGTCTGTGGAATTCTCTACCTCAGAGGACGGTGGAGGCCGGTTCTCTGGATGCTTTCAAGAGAGAGCTAGACAGGACTCTTAAAGATAGCAGAGTCAGGGGATATGGGGAGAAGGCAGGAACGGGGTATTGATTGGGGATGATCAGCCATGATCACATTGAATGGCGGCACAGGCTCGAAGGGCCGAATGGCCTACTCCTGCACCTATTGTCTATTGTTTATTTGAGTCTTTTTCTTTGATTCACATCTCCTCAAAAATCCGACGCGCTAATGGTGAAATTTTTACATATTCCGGTAGAGATTTACCTCATGATCTCGAAAACCGCCTCAGCTGAAAATATGATTCATTATTTTCCGAATTTTACGTGGCCCAGCTCCCCCCTCCTCTTTGGCAGTTCTTTACAAGACAGCTGGGACCTTTTCACATATACACTGCTAGATTTACCATTCCCTCATATACATGGAATTCCTAAAGATGCTTGACTTCATTTTCTTGCCTGTTGTTGGACATGTCCCGTAGATCCAGCAGGGGAGCGTGAACTTGCTGCATTTGTCCAGCACTTACATAGGAAATCTTAGAACATGGAACAATACATCGGTTTGTTTTGATGGGGGAGAGTGGCTGCGAAGAATAAGTTGAGCATTAGTTAATTTAGAGTCTCAAGAAACTGAAGATGCTTGAATCTTGTGCCAAAAATAAGGCTGGAGGAACTCAGTGGGTCAGGCAGCATCCATGAAAGTAATGGGCAGGTGACGTTTTGGATCGAGGCCCTTCTTCAGACTGATTAGAGTACAGGGAGAAAACAGGGAAAGAGATGTGGGGTTGGGCAAAGCTGGCAAATGTTAAGGGCCTGTCCCACCTACGCATAAGTGGGACAGTCCCTCAAGGTGGAGAAACAAGGAAATGCAGATCTTGGTTTACAAAAAAAATACACAAGTGCTGGTGTTGGTTTACAAAAAAAAGATACATGGTGCTGGAATAACTCTGGGTCAGGCATTGGAGTGGACAAAATGTGTAGGAAAGAACTGCAGATGCTGGTTTAAATCGAACGTAGGCACTAAATGCTGGGGTAGCTCAACAGCACAGGCAGCATCTCTGGAGAGAAGGAATGGGTCCAGAATTTTGTGTCTGCCTTCTAGGTCAGGCAGTATCTCTGGAGTACAAGGATAGGTTCCATTTCGAGTTGAGAACCCTCTTCAGTGGTGAGAGGGGGAGCTGTGATTGGCAGATGGGTGGAGCAAGTGGCAAAGGCAGGAAGCAAATTGGCAACTAAGATGCATGGTGGAAGATGATTGGGAAATGAGTGTGCTCCACTGTGGTGGTGGTGGGTGTAGGGGATTGAGAGGGGATTAGGGCGGTTTTAAAACTGGAGAATTCAATGTTCATACCATTGGGTTGCAAACTACCAAAGCAAATTATGAGGTGCTGCTCCATCAGTTTGCATGCAGCTTCACTCTGGCAAAGGAGGAGGCCCAGGACAAAAATGTGCACAAACCAAGCACAAGTGTGCGGAGAAATAGTTGCCTAGTCGGCACTTAGTCTTGCCTCACCTGTATCCACTTATCACTTTGTGCATCCCCACTTCTCTTTTCCAGCTTTCTTCCCCCTACTCTGTCAGTCTGATGAAGGGCCCTCACCCTGAATGTCGCCTGTCCAATCCCTCTACAATGCTGCCTGACCTGCTGAGTTACTCCAGCACTTTGTGTCCTTACGCACAGTTAAATGTTTTGATTGTCTTTTAGTGCCTTTGATCATTTAAATTGTCCATTATTTATTTTCCATTTTTCCATTGATTTTTTTGAGTGATCACAATGTGCCAGCAGTTCCTTTCGGAACCACTGACCACACCCAGCATGATTCAGCCCAGGATGGAATACAAGAGAATTAACTACATATTGGCAGAATGGATAAAGCAAACCTGCAGCATTTTAGGAATCTTGGAAATAATCCATGCATTTTTGAGAAAAGAAAACTCTGTATAATGAATATATGAAATAATTTTCAAACATGGGCCAACTATTGGCAGTGTGATTTATTAATGACACTGTGATTTATTAAGTAGGCAGGAAGTTTTGCTTCTTTAACCCATTCCACTGTGATAAATGTTAATGTCAGGGGCTGACAAGCAGAGTTTTATTTTTCTTGGCAAGAGGCAATGGGATACGGGAATCAGAGACAAAGTTACTGACCGCAAACAGCCAAATGCTTCGTCATAGACATATCCGCCTGCCTGTGCAGTTTCAAAATTATGGTCAGGGCATCGAAAGAAAAGGTATATCTAAACTGGTGTAAAATTACATTCTTCTAAGGTGTTGGCTCTTGTGCAATATGCCAAGCTAATAATAATTACATTATTGGGTTTTCATATTATAATCTAACCTCAGATTAGGTTGCAAGAGTAAATTACTCAAGCGAATACCCCGATAGGTTCGAGAGTCATGTCATTTCTGTTTTCATACATTCTCAGCCACCTACTATATCCAATAAGTGAACAAATTGATAATACATTTTGAGGTGTTGCGTAGTAATAACTTTAAAGTTCTAATACATGTAAATTCAATACAGTGTAGAAGCTATTCATTTGCCATCAGTCTATTTTGCAAAATTAACAAAAATCTGTGTTGACCCATTGCTTTGGTATATTTCTTCAAACAATATCAAATGGAAGTGCTAATCACATCAGTGTTCTGCAGGGTGAATTTGTTGAGTCGGGTTTTTTTAAAGACTTACTGGCAGAAGTCTAGCCAACCAAGACTTTTCTGCAATCACATTAATTTCCTAGCCATCATGTGACAGTACAGACACTTAGCCGACCGAGTGATAGTCAAGGTTAGGATAGAGCTATGGAGAATGGGAAGCTGCAGTAAATTAAACAGACCAGAAAATCTGAATAGCCTGCGTTTCATTGATTTTTGGAGGCTGATTCTGAGATCCTGATGTACTGCAGTAGTCTGCCTTAACCTGTGCGGCTAGACTCAGTGCTTAAAATCACTAGCATTTCATTTAAAGTTAATTCTTCAAATAGTCATGGCTTTCTTTGCACCTACCATGATTTGATCAAGGAAATAAAGTACATTTTTCAACAGTGCATTGCTCATCTGTGTAAAATGCCCCTGAGCCAAAGAACTGTGAATTTAAGTAACTGTAAGAGAGAATATCAATGGTAAATGCGGAGTTGAAAATAAATGGTATAATTATTGTGTAGGAAAGAACTGCAGATGCTAGTTTACCCCAAAGATAGACACAACATGCATGAGTAACACAGCGGGTCAGGCAGCATCTCTGGATAAAAGGAATTGGTGACATTTCAGGTTGAGACCCTTCTTCAGATTGGGGCTGGCTTGGGATTACCAGGCTTCTCTCTTTATCAATGAAACAAAATTGAAAACATAATTATAATAAGAAGCTACAGATGCTCGAAATCTGAACCAAAAGCAGAAAAAGAGTAGATGTTTCCAGATCAGGACCTTTCATGAGAAACAGGATAGAGAAAAATAGTTAGCTTTCAAGAGTTGTGAGGATAGGGAGAGATAAATAGAACAAAGGGAATATCTCCGAGAGGGTGAGACCAATTGTGTACATCAACTAGTGGTTCTCGAGCTTCGGATAATAGGAGCGCTTGCAGTCCAAAACTCTCTGATCTGTGGCATGCAGGACTCCTACTGTTCTGTGTAGGCTTCCAATCACAGATTAACAATACACAGAAAAGTTGTCAACCTGAGTAAAATGTTAATACACAATCCTGATGGAGACAAAGGCCATTTGAATCATCTGTACCTCTGCATGCATGATCTATTGGTCTCATTGAACTTTGGTAATATTAACAGCTGAAGAAAATTTCAGCATGGCTTAAGCCTTATTAAATATTTAAGTACTCAAATCAGGATTTTTAATTATATATTATGTTTAAGCACCTGAATCATTTATTCTGCAGTCAGCTTAGATGTTAAATCATTTCCCATTTTGTTAATATTTTATATTTGAACGTGGTTTTAAGAAGCTTCAACGGCTGCATGTTTCCCCTTTTAAATAGAAAATCAGCAAACTTTTGCAGATGGCAAAAATTAACAACTTTGCAATGGTTTTTATTGCACATTAGGAGTAAATCATACATAATGAATTTATAAAATCTTCACTGAATGAGCATAAAGTGGGGAATTTGTAATATAAATGAAATATATGGAGAACATCAATCATGACTTTTTTTGATTGGGGTTGGCTCTAAAATGTGACATTTAAGGTTTGGTTGCATTTCATTTATTATTTTTTATCAAAAATGTCCAAGCACTTTTTCCTGGTAGCAATTTACTGACGACCAGCATTCATGCTGTTTTTAGTGCTTCCCAATAGACAGTGGCCAGGAAGTACACACCCATTCGTAGTAATTCTTTAATTTTGCCTTCCCAAGTTGTGTAGAACTATCTATCTCAATATCTTTCTCTCAATCACTTACTGAAAGGGTAGCTATTTTTAAACAACAACCTCATGTTGCACAAAGCAGCTCCTCATCATTGAGAACTATTACTGTGGTTCCATTATCAAATTACCAGATTTGTAGTACAGAGGTCTGGCCTAAAACCCCTATCCCACGGTACGAGTTTATTCCAAGAGTTCTCCCGAGTTTGCCCTGATTCGAACTCGGAGATTTACGGTAATGGCCACTCATCAGTACTCGGGGCTCTCGTGGACATTTTTCATCATGTTGAAATATCTTCACGAGTCTTACAGTGCTTACCTGCCGTTAGCGAGTCTTCCCGAGTATCTGCCATTAGCGCTAAGAGACGTCCCCGAGCTGCGACGTACCCGCTACGTTCATTCTCCGTTCTTAACACGGGTTTGATTTTTTTTTAAACTCGGGAGAGCTCTTGGAATGAACTCGTACCATGGGACAGTGTTATTACAACTCAGAGGACCAAGTCCATGCAAAACACAAAGTGCTGGAGTAACTCAGTGGGTGAGATTAATCTGCAATTCTTATAGAATACAAACCATACCAGAAGGGTGGTAAAACCTATTGTGATGGGGAGTAAATGCAAACAAGCTATTTATTTGACATATATAAGGATAAATACATGGGGAAAGGCAGCTAGTTGCGATGTAATGTGAGAGTGAATGAGAATGCCATTCACAGGCAGGGAAATAGGACCGAGGGAACATAAAAATAAACTTACAGAAAGGCAGGGTTAAGTATTCAGGTAGACCTGAAAAACAAGGTGCTATGTGTAGAGTACATATCTTTTTACCCCCTGTTCTGTGTATGATCAGTACTGCAGTAAGATTACCTGTGAGGCTCTTCAGATGAGTGAAGCTATGGCTGAAGAGGGTGCAACAACATAAATTTGATGCAAGTGAATTTTTGAAATCCCTGCAGTGAGATTTATTTCCTGACAGCTCAAAGTGGTTGAGGGTTATACTTTTGCCAGGGGTAGCTGGTGTAATTACTTCCAGAGCAGCTGCTTTGAAGCCACTATCGCAAGAGGCAGTTGCGTGTTGGCAAAGATGACATCGATTTTTGGCGTATTGTACAGATGGGAATGCTCCTCTCCTCTTCCATGCCAACTGGAATACAAAGAGAAACCATATATTCAAACAATCTCCCACCTCCTGCACCACATTTCTTTATGCCAGCACTTGGAACCTGGCCCTGTTCCTGAACCCAGGTTTTGCACAACATTCTTAGCCAATCACTAGTTCTTTGCAAGGATGGACCGCACAGGTGACAAATGTGCTTGAAATGCTGCAGACTTTGCAATTCATAACATGGGCACATTTGTGGGTGATGGATTCTATAAATTGCCCAGCATATATGTGTGTGTAAAAAAAAAATAATTAAATGCATGTCAGCTGGCTGGCTGGCACCATATAATCCATAAAATCCATTAGATTTCCAAATAATTTTTCTGGGAGTTCTATGAAACTCTCATGGAGTTTCTGAATGTTGCAACTTACCTTTAAGACCTGCATGGCTTCCACTCTTGTTTCCATTACAGCTCAATGCCCAATATTGATGTTTAGGGCAGTAAAAGAAGCCATCCTATGGATGTGGGAAGCCTCTTTACTTTGAAGGAAGAACATGCCAACCCAGAAATTTGATCATGTTAAAAGAATATACTGGACTTTTGAATTAAATGAAAAAAGCATTGATATCATTGTACGCTGACAATGACCATATAATTTGAATTTATAGTCAGAAGTGTGCAGTCCGTAACCATCTGAAAAAATATCAATACAAATTTATGAAATACTAACATTTCTCTATTTAAAATGTTCACTCAGCTGTCACTGTACATAAAGCGTTATATTAAATTTAAGGGTATGAAAGGAATTTTAATAGAAATAAATTGATTTTACTGGCTGTTTAAGCCAAACATGAATAAATGCTTTGGGAGCATTTATAAACCATAAGAACAAAGGGCTTTTCAATGCACCTGGAACAATTTGGCTGTTCTTAACCCCTTTGTTTGGCAAAGTAAAAGTCAGCCAAGGGCACGGCTCAGGGGCGGCTCCAAGCTCCAGCCCACCTTTGATGCGGAGTGACTGATCTCCCACCACACCTTAATAGGGCCAATAGCTTTCAAGTAATTTTTTTCTGTGGACACACAATTGTAAATTACAATTAATATTACATTTTATTACATGAATCATGGGGACAGAAGTAATCTAATTCATCCAACAAGTCTGTCACCATGCTTATGCTCTGTTTGAACCTACTCCCTCCATTTTTCATCTTACCCCTCTTATATATTTCCTTCTATTACGTTCTTGCTCATTTGTCTCAAGAAGGGATCTGTCCCAAAACATTATCTGTTCCTTTTCTCCAGAGATGTCCCCTGACCAGCTGGACACTTTGTGTCTACCATGCTCAATTGCTTGTCTAGTTTCCTTTTTAAAGCATCAATTAGCAATCAGAAACACACTCAGTGCTGCTGACGCTTACATGTTGACCATTCACTGAGTGTTCCAGCTTTGGGATGTGTTCGATTTTATTGTCTGTCTGTGGCTCATGGCTTGGACTTAATCACATTTTATTTGTTTTTACCTGAAAGTTGTAAACTCACAATTTGGGTTTCAACCCAATGATTTTTGATAGCTTCTTCTTCGCTGCTAGGTTTTTGATAATGTGACAACCAGTACTGTCCCCAAATTGAGCTAAAAAAACATTATATTACCAATTTAGTCGTGGGGTACCACAGTGGTGCAGTGGTAGAGTTGCTGCCTTCCATTGCTTGCAGTGCCAGAGACCCGGGTTCGATCCCGACTACGGGTGCTGTCTGTACGGCATTTGTACGTTCTCTCCGTGACCTGCGTGGGTTTCCTCCGAGATCTTCGGTTTCCTCCCACACCCCAACGATGTACAGGTTTGTAGGCTAATTGGCTTGGTGTTTGTGCAAATTGCCCCTAGTGTGTGTAGGGTAGTGTTAATGTGTGGGGATCGCTGATCGGTGTGGACTCAGTGGGCCGAAGGGCCTGTTTCCGCGCTGTAAACTAAGCTAAACTTGGTAATACTAGAGTAAATCAGGGTAGACATAAATGCTGGAGAAACTCAGCGGGTGAGGCAGCATCGATGGAGCGAAGGAAATAGGCAACGTTTCCGGTCGAGACCCTTCTTCAGACTGATGTGAGGGTGGGGGGGGGGGGGTGGGGGGGCAGGAAGAAGAAGATAAGAGATGGAGACAGTGGGCTGAGGGAGAGCTGAGAAGGGGAGGAGAAAGTAGGGACTACCTGAAATTAAAGAAGTCAATGTTCATACCGCTGGGGTGCAAACTCCCCAAGCGAAATATGAAGTGCTGCTCCTCCAATTTACGGTGGTCCTCACTCTGGCCATGGAAGAGGCCCTGGACAGAAAAGTCAGATTCGGAATGGGAGGGGGAGTTGGTGCTGAGCCACTGGGAGATCAGGTTGGTTATTGCAAACCAAGCGGAGATGTTGGACGAAACGATCGCCAAGCCTACGCTTGGTCTCACTGATGTAGATCAGCTGACACCTAGAGCAGCGGATGCAATAGATGAGGTTGGAGGAGGTGCAGGTGAACCTGTGCAGCACCTGGAAAGACTGCTTGGGTCCTTGAATGGAGTCAAGCAGGGAGGTAAAGCTGCAAGCATAGCATTTCTTGCGGTTGCAAGAGAAAGTGATAGGAGAGGGGGTGGTTCGGGTGGGAAGGGACAAATTGACCAGGAATTTACAGAGGGAGCGGTCTCTGCGGAAAGCAGACAGGGGAGGAGATGGGAAGATGTGGCAAGTGGTGGGATCACGTTGGAGGTAGCGAAAATGTTGGAGGTTTATTTCCGGTGGGGTGGAAGGTGGGGACAAGGGGCACTCTACCCTTGTTACAAGTGGAGGGATGGGGAGAGAGCAGATTTACGGGGTATAGAAGATACCCTGGTGAGAGCCTCATCTACTGTAGAAGAGGGGAACCCCCGTTCCCTGAAGAATGATGCCCTGGTGTGGAACACCTCATCCTGGGTGCAGATGTGGTGTAGACAGAGGAATTGGGAGTAGGGGATGGAGCCCTTACAGGAAGCAGGGTGGGAAGAAGTGTAGTCCAGATAGCCATGGGAGTCAGTGGGTTTATAATGGATGTCCGTCATTAGTTTATCACCTGCGATGGAGATAGTGAGGTCTAGAAATGGTAGGGAAATGTCGGAAATGGTCCAGGTGTATTTGAGTGCCGGATGGAAGTTCGTGGTGAAATGGATGAAGTCAGTGAGTTGTGTGTGGGTGCAGGGGGTAGCACCATTGCAGTCTATGATGTAGCAGAGGTAGAGTTTGGGGATAGGGCCACGGTACGCCTCGAACAAGGATTGTTTGACATACCCTACAAAGAGGCAGGCATAGCTGGGGCCCATGCGCGTGCCCATAGCTACGCCTTGTATTTGGTGGTAATGGGACAAAAATTAGACAAATGAGACAAACAAAAAGTTATTAAGGGTAAGGACCAGCTCCGCTTGGTGGAGGAGAGTATCAGTATCAGTAGACAGGGATTGGTTAGTTCTGCAATTGAGGAAGAAACGGAGGGCTTTAAGGTCAGGCAGCATCACTAGAGAAAAGGAATAGGTGATGTTTCGAGTCGAGACCCTGCATCAGACTCAAGCAGGCCCGAAATGACACCTATTCCTTTTCTCCAGAGATGCTGTCTGACCCACTGAGATACTCTATCTTGGGGGTAGACCAGCATCTACAGTTTCATCCTACACACGTGGTAATACTAAATAGCTGGGCGTTTCCAGCATTCTAATTTCAGTCTCAAGCACCAGCAGATTTTGTTCATTTTCAAATGCAGAAGTAACCTCTCCACAGTCTATAGCTGACCTTTGTGCCCCTGCACTGAATCACAGAATGTGCCAGAGGTCAGACGGCAGCAAAGCTGATCCTCCATTCTGTCACGGGACTAGGGGATGGGCGCTCAGATGTACTGAGCTGAGGTGCCAGACATACTTTGCATTCAACCCCTTCTTCTACTCCTGCTGCAGTTGGAATCTGTACTGTGGCCCCAGTGCTTTAAATGAGTGTGTTAACTTTGATTGGATTGGTAAATGCAGATAAACTTTTTATTTTACACAATCTAATGATTTAAATTAATTTCTATCAATTAGATATTTTTCCATACATTTAATTTCTTAATTTTTAATATAGGTTATTGTTCTACTGTTTTGGATATTTGTGGAGGGATGGCCTCTCTGAGACAAGCAACCGCAGCAACAGATAAATTAGTGACAGCACAAATTAGTGGCACTCGGAAGAAGGGTCAAAACCCGAGACGTCACCCATCCGCGTTCCCCAGAGATGCTGCCTGGCCCACTCAGTTACTCCAGCACTTTGTATCTTTTTAGTGATTTGGCTTTGCTGTGGAGCAAAGTCTTGCGAGCAGTAGTGGGTGTACGATTCATTAGAGTCACAGTCGTTCAACATGGAAACAGGCCCCAGCATATGAGAGTTCCTTTTAAGAGTCTAATAACAGCATGGAAGTTGTTCTGAATCCGGTGACACGTGCTTTCAAGCTTTTGTAAATTGTGCCCAGCGGGAAAGGAGAGATGGGAGAAGAGGGGGTTTGAATGATCCCAGATTATGCTGGCTGATTTCCCGAGGCAGCCTGAAGAATAGATGAAGTCGAAGGAGGGGTGGTTGGTTTATGTGATGGACTGGACTGCAGTTACAATTTTATGTGGTCTTAGAGCAGTTGTTGTACCAACCATAGAAACATAGAAAATAAGTGCAGGAGTAGGCCATTCGGCCCTTCGAGCCTGCACCGCCATTCGATATGATCATGGCTGATCATCCAACTCAGTATCCCATCCGTGCCTTCTCTCCATACCCCCTGATCCCCTTAGCCACAAGGACCACATCTAACTCTCTCTTAAATATAGCCAATGAACTGGCCTCAACTACCTTCTGTGGCAGAGAATTCCACAGATTCACCACTCTCTATGTGAAAATTGATTTTCGCAGCTCGGTCCTAAAATACTTCCCTCTTATCCTTAAACTGTGACCCCTAGTTCTGGACTTCCCCAACATCGGGAACAATCTTCCTGCATCTAGCCTGTCCAACCCCTTAAGAATTTTGTAAGTTTCTATAAGATCCCCCCTCAATCTTCTGAAGCGTTCAATGCTTTCTGGGTGCTTTCTATGTGCTTTCTGTGGTGCATTTGTAGAAATTGATAAGAGTCATTAGGTCAGATAAGAGCATGCCAGAGTCATTTGATTGGACCAGGACAAATTGTTCGTGATATTTATACCGCGGAACTTGAGTTCCCAACCAGTTAGACTTTCAACACCATTGATACAGGCCAGGCTGTGTACTTACATCAGGCTGGTTCATTTTAGCACTATAACTAAATATGAATTCCCGTGTCAGGATTAAGAGTATTTAAGACTACATTTTTGTTAAATTTGTACTTGCACTAAAATAAGTGATTATAACTATAGTGATGAGCCCATAAAAGAAAATCATGGTTAGTATCTTTAGTTGAGTAAATACATTAGAAAACATCAAGGTAGATTTTGTAGAAATTGATAAAAGTCATTAGGTCAGGAAAGAGCATGCCAAATTTCCTTAGCCTTCTGAGTAAGTAGAGTCTACCTTAGAAAACATCAAGTTCAAGTTCAAGTTCAAGAGTTTATTGTCATGTGACCCTGATAGGACAATGAAATTCTTGCTTTGCTTCAGCACAACAGAACATAGTAGGCATTGACTACAAAACACATGAACAAAACACATCAAGGTGGTTTTAGTAATTGGTGAGTCAAGTTTAATCTTGAGTTATGTGTGGTTCCATGTATTAATTGTAATGTTTAACATAATCTTATTCCCTAGGGATAGAGAATGATGAAGAAATCAAACAGTTGGATGAAGAAATTAAGGAATTAAATGAATCTAATTCCCAGGTGGAAGCAGATATGATCAAGCTTAGAACCCAGGTAGCAATGTTTAAAAAAAAATCTTTGTATTCACTGCATGCTGAAACATTTAGCGTTTTTGGTAAAAGGTACTGTTTAACATCAGACATAAGTAACAATCAACTAATTGTGTAATCAGTTGACATCCAGCAAAGTAATTACTTGGTCCCTGTATTGTGAACCCGTCCCTCTCCATCCAACCCCACAAACTAAATGTGGACAAATACTGGCATTTCCTTCCAACCACAACTCATCAATTCATCTAACTTAAGGCCTTCCATCCACCCTTCCCACTTGGCAAGAGTGGATTGAGACGATATGTAGGACATGCGCCACCCATTAGATATAGAGCCCCTCGCTATGTTTGGCAACCTATTAGATTGTTACTTATGCAGATGCTCATGGTGTGAAACAGAAATTGTGTGGAGCTTGACCTATAACCAGTTATTCTACAAACTATGAACTACTTTCTGGAGACCAGAACAGCTCTGTTTCTGTTCCGTAAACCTTCCAATGGTTTGAAACTGTAAGTGGGAGCACAAGCTATCTTAAAACTTTGCTTAAGTCCATTACAAATGGGGAAATATTTTAAAAGCAAGCAAAGAACATCCTGTTCTTGGTACAATAATGGATTAGCCCTGTACAATGATAATATTGAGACCAACATGTTGACCCAATATGGCATCAAATCAAAGTGGTGAGAGTGAGCCTTGGGCCTGACTTAAGAGTTATACTGTCATTTTGAGGTTACGGTAAAGGGGAAGCTACTTCACAGTGACATAAAAGAGGCAATATAAATGCACGCTCGGTATTTGAATGGATTTGTGCAAATTAACTTTAACTCACACCTATGGCAAGGTACCAAGCATAATTTGCGCTTGAGTCACTGTAAACCTCATTCACTGTCATATTGTACTGCTCATGTTGTATACTGTGGAACTAATGTATATTGAAGTTTGATAGCCAATGAATCAGCAGTCTCAAAGTGCTCTTCAACTGAAATTCTCTATAATAATTGACTTGACTATAATATGATAGAAAGCATTTATTCATTTATATTTTCCCTCCTTTAGGTCCCCCACACCATGCATCAATCCCTGGCTGAGAGGGGGGTAGGTGATCTGCTGTCTTTGCCACTTTGTAGCAGGCTACTCAGAGCTCTTCCGGAGTGTCCCAGGTTGACTTGCATGATGGCGTTTTAGGTCTGAGCCGGTGGGGAAGAATCTGCCAGCCTTTGCTCTGCAGTTTTCACAGTTGCCTGGCTGAGAACACCAGAATGTGAACCCACATACAATCACTCAGCAATGTGGTGAATTATTAAACTAGTACCAAGTGCATATTATTAACAATATTAAGAACATCTGTTAACAAAAAAGGAAAGAAAGGTGTTTATTTTCTAATTTACCAGGTATAATAGAGATAATCTCCAAGAGTATGAAGTTTCCTTGGCCACCAACCAACAATAATTATAATTCTACCACTCCCTTCCCAACCCGACCTCCCTTACTGTATCTCATAGGAAAGTATGTGCATAATTCATTTTGTACAACCTGGGACTGGATGCAGCATTATCAGCCCATCAGCAATGCCAGACCAAATGAATGCATCATCAGATTAGATAACCATGAATGGGTCATTCAAAACTGCCAAATTTCCATCGATTAGACTCTGGAACTAAATTGTCTGAAACTGAATGCCTCTCATTGGCTTCCCAATCAATTACTGGGCTCCAGCCAGAGACACACACTTTGTTTTGAAGTACGGTGGGGAGCTGATGGCCTGATTTTCACAAAGCTGGCATAGACACAAGCTTTGAAATTATTGTTGGTGATATTAGTAGATCAACATTCAAAATGCAGGCATGATATTCTTTTGTGCAGTATTTTAACAAAGGCATTGATCTGTTTATTTCAAATAGACTAATGCAGTTGATAAAATCGAGGCCTGAGGGATATCATAGAGAAGTACGTGGCCCTAATATTGCCAACACTTATTTCCAGGCTTTGCAGGAGCGATTTTTAAATGACAGGCCACTCATACCAAATTAACCAAATGTGAAGAATTTGTGATTCAACCTCTAACCTATAATCTAATTCAATTCACCTTGGCCTTGAAATGATTCTGTACAAAGATGAACATTCTAACATTTAATTCATATGAACATGCCATTCCTTTATTCACACTTCTAACAAAGATGTGAAATTGTTCAAAATAAAGGAATTGTTTTGAAGATACTCAAATCCAAATCTTCACAGCAGAATTTCAAGGCCAATGGCTTCTTAAATTGGCTTGGAACTTTTCCCTATATTTTTGCATCGTTCTTCAGTATGGTGTTTTAATTTATGTTGTTTTTGTTATTAATTGGATTATTAATATATTTTAGTTTTTAGTTTAACAATGGTGTTATATTTTTGATTACTAATTACTATTGTATGCTTTTTATTTAAGATTAATAATTGGTATTGCTTTAGTAATTGTAGGCTAGAGGTATTGTGGTGAATGATGCTTTAGCTTTTAAATTACTGAATGGTAATGTTTTCCTTTAAGGTCACAAATGGGTATTGTAACTCTTATATTTAAAAATAAAAATTGCTGTAAACATAAGATGCTCTAAATGTATTGAATGGTGAAGTATGTTTTAAAGTGATCAGTTCATAAAGTAAGACTAACTTTAAGATTGCTAATTGATATTGGATGCCTTACTTTCCAGATAACAACAATGGAGAACAACCTAAAGACGATAGAAGAAGAAAATAAAGTAATTGAACAACAGAATGAGTCCCTTCTGCATGAGCTGGCCAATCTAAGTCAGTCTCTAATCCATAGCTTGGCCAACATCCAACTGCCACACATGGTAAGTTCCAAAATAAAAAAATAGCTATATTATACGTTCCCCCAAACAATGACATGATGCAACGGCAATATTTTGAAGGAATCATCCAGTAAAACAATTGGTGGTCTGCAGTTGTAGCAACGCATAGAATCAAAAGACCAGGAAACTAGAAAAGGAGGCTGTTCAGCCCAGTGGGCCTGTGCCTGTTTCCTATTCACCCACTCTTTCTCTGAGGCTCAGAGTCTGAGCCATTGAAAATGGTTTGCTTTCAAATATTTGTCCAGTTCCATTTTGAATAAACTTGCTGCCGCTATATTTTTTATAACAATTAGCCCAATCCGGATTATAAACCCACTGTGTAAAAATGAAGTCTTCTCTCACATCCTCCCTAGATGGTTTGCTCATTTTCTCTAGCTTCACTAGTATGTGATTCTTCTTACAATGGAGCCATAATTTTCTTATTTACCAAGCCTAAACCAGTCATGATTTTGTATACTTTTGTCAATTCTTCTTTCAATCTTCTTTACTCCGTGGAAAAGTGTTCCATGTTCTATACCCTATCCAAAGATTGGAATTAAGATACTTAATAACTGATACTGATTCAGTGAACTCCTTCTCAATCCATTCCAGAGCCTTCATATTTTTTCCGAGAGGGTGATGTCCAGAAGTAAATACAATGCTGTGACTTAATTGATGTTTCATAGAATTTCCAAGTGGCTCCGACCTTTCTCTTCTGTATTTTCATTCATGGTCTAAGATCCCAAATGCTTTATTAACCAAATTCCAACCTTTTCCGTCACCTACATTTACTTCCAGGTCTTTCTATTTCTCCATTTGTTAGTCTATATTCGGTTATAAATCACATTACATATTTTTCAGTTGTGCAGTTAAAATTATTTTTTATATGATAGGAGGTCTGATTAGTAAATTTGTGAATGGCAATAGAGTTGGTAATGTTATGAATTGTAAGGACGGTTGTCTAAGACTACAGCAGGTTACAGATCAGATGGAAAATTGGACGAAGCAATGCCAGATGGAACTTAATCCCAACAATCCCAAATATTTACTTTAAAAATACAGTGTGAAAACAGGCCCCTCGGTCCATCATGCCAACACCAACAAACGATCCCCACACATTAACACTATCCTATGCACACTAGGGTGAATTTTATTGTGTTTAAGAAGGAACTGCAGATGCTGGAAAATCAAAGGTACACAAGAATGCTGGAGAAACTCAGCGGGTGCAGCAGCATCTATGGAGCGAAGGAAATAGGCGACGTTTTGGGCCGAAACACTTCTTCAGACTGATGGGGGGTGGGAATGGGGGCGGGGAGAAGAAAGGAATAAGGAGGAGGAGCCCGAAGGCTGAGGGATGGGAGGAGACAGCCCGAGGGCTGAGGAAGGGGAGGAGACCGCAAGGACTAACAGAATTGAGAGAATTCAATGTTCATGCTCCCAGGATGCAGACTCCCCAAACAGAATATGAGGTGCTGTTCCTCCAATTTCCGGTGTTGCTTGCTCTGGCCATGGAGGAGATCCAGGACAGAGAGGTGGGATACGGAGTGGGAGGGGGAGTTGAAGTGCTGAGCCACCGGGAGGTCAGGTTGGTTATTGCGGACCAAGCGGAGGTGTTCGGCGAAAATCGACCTAGGGTCAATTTTACATTAATACCAAGCCAAATAACCTACAAACCTCTACATCTTTGGAGTGTGGAAGGAAACCAAAGATCACTCATGGGGAGAAATGTACAAACTTTGTAGAGACTGGACCTGTAGTCAGCATCAAACCTGGGTCTTTGACTCTGTAAGGTGGCAGCTCTACTGCTATGCCACCCTAAAGGTGCTGTATTTTGGAATAGGACATATACAATAAAATGTAGGGCAACACAGGTAGATAGAGTACTGAACAAGGCAAATGATATTTGTTTCCAGCCTTCTGGCTACTCCTCCTTTTCCCTTTCTTGTCCCCACCCACCCCCACCCCCGATCAGTCTGAAGAAGGGTTTTGGCCCGAAACGTTGCCTATTTCCTTCGCTCCATAGATGCTGCTGCACCCGCTGAGTTTCTCCAGCTTTTCTGTGTAAGGCAAATGATATGCTTGTCTTCATAGGTGAGGGCGTAGATTATAAAAGTTGGGATGCTATCTCTCCACTTTATAAAATTCGGCTTAGACAGCACTTGGAGAATTGTGTACAGTTCAGGTCACCACACTGTGGGAATTATGCGGTTACGCTGTTTAGAATGCAGTGGATGGTAACCAGAATGTTGCTTGGAATGGAGGGCTTTAGTTGTGGAGAGAGATTCAACAGGCTAGGTTTGGTTTCCCTGGAGAGAGGAAGGTCTGTAGTGACCTGTCAGAGGTATATATAATTATAAGACACATCATTCAATTGTGCTAGAGACAGAATAGATAGAATCTTTTTCCCATGGTGGACTTATTAAAAACAAAAGGGCACCAGTTTAAGGTGAGAGGAAGGAATTTTAAAGGGGATTTGAGGTGCAAGCTTATTATACAAAACATGGTTTATATCTGGAAGTCACTGCCAAAGGTGGAGATGGATTCAGATACAATCACTATTTGTAAGAGACATTTAGAAACCTACTTAAATAGAAAGATACCCACAGTGCAGGCAGATGTAATTAGATCGATAAAAGGGTGGCATGGACATGATGGGCCAAAGGCCCGTTTCTGTGCCTCTTGCTTTATGACTCCAATAAGCATTTCCTGTACTGAAAGATCAACTGGGACATTTCTTCCCTTGTGTCAGCATCATAACCTCTGTGTAATTTCCTCATCCGAGGTTCATGGTTGAACATCAATTCTCAGCCATGCTTTTTTTGAAGTATCACAGGAGCACTTGTTGTTAGGCACTTCCAGGATAACAAAATGTTATCATCACAGACTGGAATACCTCCAGATAAATAAAATACATACCTAATGTCTTGCCTGCCACACTATTAACCCACCATGTCTACAACACAAACCATCAGAAAGACCCAAAATCTGTATCTCCTCCTCCTCCCATGTCACGTCCCTAACCAATCCCCTGACCATTGATCTCACTCCCCCCTCCCCCCCGCCCCCCACCATCAACCATACAACTTTGTTAGTGAAGTTACTACCCTGCCAGCCCAAACCTCAAAGTCATTGCCGAGAACAAAGTAAATGGATCGATCTCCCGTATCTCGACTATATATTGACAATGGCATCTCTATTTCTCAACCCCATGACATTCCAAATTGAATCATTTCCTTCTCCACACACAATCCCACATCCATGAGCTGTATCTTCTTTTCTCACCCAAAACTGTTTTGCCGCACTGGGCCATACCGATTGCTTTGCATTGGATTTTACTTGGCACATGTCAACATGTTCAATCATCCTATCAATGTACTAACATAGTCTTATCCTTGGAACTATTTTACATACGTCCAAATGTTATGGCATCTCAAGTTTGGAAATTTAACACCCATACATAGGTTATTAATGTATATCAAAAGTAGCTATCTTCACAGCTCTGACCTTCAACAAACAATACTATATGCTATCTTCATATTTGAAAAACATCTAAATAGCACCATTCTTTGTTTTCTTTCCCTGAACTACTTGCATAGTCATTTTACTCTATGTGTTTCAACTTTGCTAATCAAACCTTAAAGTAGAATTTTATCAAACGTATTCTTAAAAATCAATGTGAACGCCATCTAATGCATTTGCTTCACTAATCCACTCATCAAAAAACTCATACTGGTTAGTCAAATACAATTTCTCTTTAACACATAGATAGACACAAAATGCTCGAGTAACTCAACGGGACAGGCAGCATCTCTGGATAGAAGGAATGGGTGATGTTTTGGGTTGAGACCCTTCTTCAGCACTTCTTCATTCTGAAGAAGGGTCTCGTCCCAAAACATCACCTATTCCTTCTATCCAGAGATGCTGCCTGTCCCGTTGCATTACTCCAGCATTTTGTGTCTATCTTCAGTTTAAACTAGCATCTGCAGTTCCTTCCTACACACTTCTCTTTAACACAGTTATGTTAATTCAAACTTATGTTAGGGACTAGTATTCATCCACAGATTTTGACACCCTTACTAATTAAGAATTTATACTTAAGACTTTAGAGATGGAGCACGGAAACAGGCCCTTCGGCCCTCCATGTCCACGCCGACCAGCGGGTACCCGAACGTGGCGCCGACAGACAAGAAGCCGAAGCCAAAGAACGGAATGGAAACGTGGGTGGAGGCGGAGGGGAGAGAGAAGGGGGAGACGGGAGCATGGGGTTCATTTTCCCACACAAGCCATAGGTGACTGGGCAATCTGAACCCAAGCACCAAGTTGAAAGCGGCCGAAGGTGTGCATCGCTCGCGACAGCCTCACTCTCCCACGGCCACCCTCCGCGGGCTGCGGGTCGGGGGAAGCGGAGGTTTGGGACAATGTTCATGCCTTCACAGTGATGTGATGGACGTGGGGCTCTGGACCAATCCCGCCCCCCCCCCCCCGTCCCCCCCCCGGCAACGTCACGTCCGTTATTGGATTTTTCTGTTGAGCGGCAGTCGGTTCGTTGGCCTATAGGCGACACCGCCTTTTTGGGTAGGTGGCGTTTCGACAAAGCAGCCATTCGGTAAGTTTGATTTTAGGCGACGCAGCTTTTCGGTTCCTTGGGTTTTAGGCGTCCCACCCTTTCGGTTAGTTTGCATTTAGGCGTCCTATTCTTTCGGTTAGTAGGCATTTCGTCTTCGGACTCTTTCGGTTTATTGTCGTTTCGGCCTCGTTTCCATTCCATTCTTTGGCTTCGACTTCTTTGCTCCGGCCTCTCGTCCGTCGGCGGCACGTTCACACATGGACCAGCAATCACCCTCAAACACTAGCGCTATCCTACACACTAGGGATGATTTACCATTTTCCAAAAGTAATTAACCGACGTCTTTCCAGTGTGAGGGGACACTGGAGTACCCAGGGAAAAATCCACGCGGTCACATGGAAACGTTTAAACTACGTTCAATATGTTATGTCACTTTTGCATGCTCTGGCTTTGGTTGCCAATCCAACTAATCTGTTCAAAACCTTTAAAATAAGTACAGTGCCTAATTTCTTATTTGTTATGATTTGATCTTGGGTCTACTTTTTGCTCCGGGAAGGTTTAGGGCACTGCAAATATGAAACATAGGTAATTTGCCTGAGATTTGGTACAGTGCAATTTGACACCCAGGCCTTCTTTAAATGTCCCACCCTTGGTTACAAAGTGGTGGAGACCAGTAAATATCTACCTGTCTCGGGTCACTAGTCAGCATGAAAGTACATAGCAAGGAAACAGATCGAAGGTGTTTTGCAGGAAGCAGAGGTGTATTCAAGGCAAGACACAAATAATTTCCCTGATGTATTAGTGGCCAGAGGATCTGGGGAGACGGAGGAACTAAAGAAAATTCACATTAGGCAGGAAGTGGTGTTGGATAGACTGATGGGACTGAAGGCTGATAAATCCCCAGGGCTTGATGGTCTGCATTCCAGGTACTTAAGGAAATGGCTCTAGAAATTGTGGACGCATTGGTGATCATTTTCCAATGTTCTATAGATTCAGGATCAGTTCCTGTGGATTGGAGGGTAGCTAATGTTATCCCACTTTTTAAGCAGGCGGGAGAGAGAAAACAGGGAATTATAGACCAGTTAGTCTGACATCGGTGGTGGGATAAATACTGGAATTCGATTATAAAAGATGAAATAGCGGCATATTTGTATAGCAGTAACAGGATCGGCCCAAGTCAGCATGGATTTACGAAGGGGAAATCATGCTTGACTAATCTTCTGGAATTTTTTGAGGATGTAACTAGGAAAATTGGCAAGGGAGAGACAGTGGATGTAGTGTACCTGGACTTCCAGAAAGCATTTGATAAGGTCCCACATTGGAGATTAGTGGGCAAAATTAGAGCACATAGTATTGGGGGTAGAGTACTGACATGGATAGAAAATTGGTCGGCAGAGAGGAAACAAAGAGTAGGGATTAACGGGTCCCTTTCCAAATTGGCAGGCAGTGAGAAGTGGGGTACCGCAAGGCTCGGTGCTGGGACCGCAGCTATTTACAATATACAGTGGCTTGCAAAAGTATTCATACCCCTTGAACTTTTCCACATTTTGTCACGTTACAACCACAAATGTAAATGTATTTTATTGGGATTTTATGTGATAGACCAACACAAAGTGGCGCATAATTGTGAAGTGGAAGGAAAATGATGCATTGTTTTCAAATTTTTTTACAAATAAAAAACTGAAAAGTGTGGCATGCAAAAGTATTCAGCCCCCTTTACTATGATACCCCTAAATAAAATCCAGTGCAACCAATTGCCTTCAGAAGTCACCTAATTAGTCCACTTGTGTGTAATCTAATCTCAGTATAAATACAGCTGTTCTGTGAAGGCCTCAGAGGTTTGTTAGAGAACATTAATGAACAAACAGCATCATGAAGCCCAAGGAACACACCATACAGGTCAGGGATAAAGTTGTGAAGAATTTTAAAGCATGGTTAGGTTATAAAAAAAATCCCAAGCTTTGAACATCTCACGGAGCACTGTTCAATCCATCATCCGAAAATGGAAAGATTATGGCACAACTGCAAACCTACCAAGACATGGCCGTCCACCTAAACTGACAGGCCGGGCAAGGAGAGCATTGATCAGAGAAGCAGCCAAGAGGCCCATGGTAACTCCAGAGGAGCTGCAGAGATCCACAGCTCAGGTGGGAGAATCTGTCCACAGGACAACTATTAGTCGTGCACTCCACAAATCGGGCCTTTATGGAAGAGTGGCAAGAAGAAAGCCATTGTTGAAAAAAAGCCATAAGAAGTCCCGTTTGCAGTTTGCCACAAGCCATGTGGGGGACACAGCAAACATGTGGAGGAAGGTGCTCTGGTCAGATGAGACCAAAATTGAAGTTTTTGGCATAAATGCAAAACGCTATGTGTGGCGGAAAACTAACACTGCACATCACCCTGAACACACCATCCCCACTGTGAAACATGATGGTGGCAGCATCATGCTGTGGGGATGCTTTTCTTCAGCAGGGACAGGGAAGCTGGTCAGAGTTGATGGGAAGATGGATGGAGCCAAATACAGGGCAATCTTGGAAGAAAACCTGTTAGAGTCTGCAAAAGACTTGAGACTGGGGTGGAGGTTCACCTTCCAGCAGGACAACGACCCTAAACATATAGCCAGAGCTACAATGGAATGGTTTAGCTCAAAGTATATTCATGTGCTAGAATTGTCCAGTCAAAGTCCAGACCTAAATCCAATTGAGAATCTCTGGCAAGACTTGAAAATTACTGTTCACAGATGCTCTCCATCCAATCTGACTGAGCTTGAGTTATTTTGCAAAGAGGAATGGGCAAAAATTTCAGTCTCTAGATGTGCAAAGCTGGTAGAGACATACCCCAAAAGACTTGCAGCTGTAATTGCAGCGAAAGGTGGTTCTACAAAGTATTGACTCAGGGGGGCTGAATACTTTTGCACGCCACACTTTTCAGTTTTTTATTTGTAAAAAAAATTTGAAAACCATGTATCATTTCCCTTCCACTTCACAATTATGCACCACTTTGTGTTGGTCTATCACATAAAATCCCAATAAAATACATTTACGTTTGTGGTTGTAACGTGACAAAATGTGGAAAAGTTCAAGGGGTATGAATACTTTTGCAAGCGACTGTATATCAATGATTTAGATGAAGGGATTCAAAGTAACACTAGCAAATTTGTAGATGACACAAAGCTGTGTGGCTGTGTGAACTGTGAGGAGGATGCTACGAGGATGCAGGGTGACTTGGAAAAGTTGGGTGAGTGGGCGGATGCATGGCAGATGCAGGTTAATGTGGATAAATGTGAGGTTATCCGCCTTGGGTGGCAAAAACAGGAAGGCAGATTATTATCTGAATGGTGTCAAGTTGGGAAAAGGGAAGTATAAAGAGATCTGGGATTCCTTGTTCATCACTCACTGAAAGTAAGCATGCAGGTACAGCAGGCAGTGAAGAAAGCTAATGGCTTGTTGGCCTTCATAACAAGAGGAGTTCAGTATAGGAGCAAAGTGGTCCTTCTGCAGTTGTACAAGACCCTAGTGAGACCACACCTAGAGTATTGTGTGCAGTTTTGGTCTCCAAATTTGAGGAAGAACATTCTTGCTATTGAGGGAGTGCATCGTAGGTTCACGAGGTTAATTCCCGGGATGGCGGGAAGGTCAAATGTGGATGGAATGCAGTGGTTTGGCTTGTACACTCTGGAATTTAGAAGGATCAGAGGAGATCTTATTGAAACATATAAGATTATAGAAACATAGAAACATAGAAAATAGGTGCAGGAGTAGGTCATTCGGCCCATCGAGCCTGCATCGCCATTCGATATGATCATGGCTGATCATCCAACTCAGTATCCCATCCCTGCCTTCTCTCCATATCCCCTGATCCCTTTAGCCACAAGGGCCACATCTAACTCCCTCTTAAATATAGCCAATGAACTGACCTCAACTACCTTCTGTGGCAGAGAATTCCACAGATTAACCACTCTCTGTGTAAAAAATGATTTTCTCATCTCGGTCCTAAAAGATTTCCCCCTTATCCTTAAACTGTGACCCCTTGTTCTGGACTTCCTCAACATCGGGAATAATCTTCCTGCATCTAGCCTGTCCAACCCCTTAAGAATTTTGTAAGTTTCTATAAGATCCCCCCTCAATCTTCTGAATTCCAGCGTGTACAAGCCGAGTCTATCCAGTCTTTCTTCATATGAAAGTCCTGCCATCCCAGGAATCAGTCTGGTGAACCTTCTCTGTACTCCCTCTATGGCAAGAATGTCTTTCCTCAGATTAGGAGAACAAAACTGTACGCAATACTCCAGGTGTGGTCTCACCAAGACCCTGTACAACTGCAGTAGAACCTCCCTGCTCTTATACTCAAATCCTTTTGCTATGAATGCTAACATACCATTTGCTTTCTTCACTGCCTGCTGCACCTGCATTCCTACTTTCAATGACTGGTGTACCATGACACCCAGGTCTCGTTGCATCTCCCCTTTTCCTAATCAGCCACCATTCAGATAATAGTCTATTTTCCTGTTTTTGCCACCAAAGTGGATAACCTCACATTTATCCACATTATACTGCATCTGCCGTGCATTTGCCCACTCACCCAACCTATCCAAGTCACCTTGCAGCCACCTAGCATCATCCTCACAGTTAACACTGCCCCCCAGCTTCGTGTCATCTGCAAACTTGGAGATGTTGCATTCAATTCCCTCATCCAGATCATTAATATATATTGTAAATAGCTGGGGTCCCACCACTGAGCCTTGCGGTACCCCACTAGTCACTGCCTGCCATTCTGAAAAGGACCCGTTTACTCCTACTCTTTGCTTCCTGTCTGCCAGCCAGTTCCCTATCCACATCAATACTGAACCCCCAATACCATGTGCTTTAAGTTTGTATACTTATCTCTTATGTGGGACCTTGTCGAAAGCCTTCTGAAAGTCCAGATATAACACATCCACTGGTTCTCCCTTATCCACTCTACTAGTTACATCCTTGAAAAATTCTATAAGATTCGTCAGACATGATTTACCTTTCATAAATCCATGCTGACTTTGTCCAATGAATTCACCACTTTCCAAATATGCTGCTATCCCATCTTTAATAACTGACTCCAGAATTTTCCCCACCACCGATGTTAGACTAACTGGTCTGTAATTCCCCGTTTTCTCTCTCCCTCACTTTTTAAAAAGTGGGGTTACATTAGCCACCACGGTTCCAGTCTTCAGGAACTACTCCAGAATCTAAAGAGTTTTGAAAAATTATCACTAATGCATCCACTATTTCTGTGGCTACTTCCTTAAGTACTCTGGGATGCAACTTATCTGGCCCTGGGGATTTATCGGCCTTTAAGCCATTCAATTTACCTAACACCACTTCCCGGCTAACCTGGATTTCACTCAATTCCTCCATCTCATAAAACCCCCGGTCCCTTGCTATTTCCGGCAGATTGTTTATGTCTTCCTTAGTGAAGACAGAACCAAAGTAGTTATTCAATTGGTCTGCCATGTCCTTGTTCCCCATGATCAATTCGCCTGTTTCTGACTGCAAGGGACCTACATTTGTTTTAAATAATCTTTTCCTCTTCACATATCTATAAAAGCTTTTGCAGTCAGTTTTTATGTTCCCCACCAGCTTTCTTTCATAATCAATTTTCCCTTTCCTAATTAAGACTTTTGTCCTCCTCTGCTGGACTCTGAATTTCTCCCAGTCCCCTGGTAGGCTGCTTGTTCTGGCTAATTTGTACGCTTCATCTTTTGTTTTGATACTATCCCTGATTTCCCTTGTTATCCACGGATGCACTACCTTTCCCTGATTTATTCTTTTGCCAAACTGGGATGAACACTTGTTGTAGTTCATCCATGCAGTTTTTAAATGCCTTCCATTGCATATCCACCGCAAACCCTTTAAGAGTCATTTGCCAGTCTATCTTGGCCAGTTCATGCCTCATACCCTCAAAGTCACCTTTCTTTAAGTTCAGGACCATTATTAAAGGATTGGACACACTAGAGACAGGAAACATGATCCCGATGTTGGGGAAGTCCAGAACCAGGGGCCAGTTTACGAATAAGCGGTAGGCCTTTTAGAACGGAGATGAGGAAAATCTATTTCACCCAGAGAGTTGTGAACCTGTGGAATTCTCTGCCTCAGAAGGCAGTGGAGGTCAATTCTCTGGATGCTTTCAAGGGAGAGTTAGATAGAGCTCTTGAAGATAACAAAGTCAGGGTATATGGTGAGAAGGCAGGAATGGGATACTGAATGTGGATGATCAGCCATGATCACAGTGAATGGTGGTGCTGGCTCGAAGGGCCGAATGGCCTACTCCTGCACCTATTGTCTATTGTCTATTGAGATGATTATATTAATTCTGAACTCCAGTTCATTCCCATGAATGGAAGCCTCACAGTCCGACTGCAGACCAGTTTCATTGGATTGGAAAATCCCAGAGATTTCCTTCCTCAGCTTCCAGTTAAAATGTATGTGATACTTCAACATAATGGAGGGCTGATGGAGGGTTGTTGTGGCATCAGAGGTACCTTGATGGTTCTGGCCACGTCAGCATTGATTTGACGAGCTCCCTGCTCCACATTAAATCAAGCAATCCTCACCAGCTTTAGGCACTGACTCCCTCTCAGCTGCACAGATTCATATTGGAAATGAATCAAAGGAATTAAAATACAAGCAGGTAGGAAACCAGACTAAACTTAGAAACTCAGAAACCAGAATAAACACCAATTCTTAAATCCTTACATTGGCTCCCTGTATGTCAGAGAATTGATTTAAAAATCCTGCTGCTCACCTATAAATCACTACATGGTTTAGGGCCAAAGTATATCACTGACATGCTTCCACTATGTAAGCCTTCTAGACCGCTAAGATCTTCAGAGACCAATCTGTTAGTGATTCCCAGAGTAAATACAAAACATGGGAAAGCAGGATTTAGTTACTATGCAACAAATAGCTGGAATAAACTTCCTGAAGATTTAAGACTTGCCTCAACTTTGACCACTTTTAAAACAAGGTTGAAAACTTTTATGTTTACTTTAGCTTTCAGCTAAATCTTAACTACATTACACTTTTAACTTTTGCACTTTTTATAATGCATTTTTAATTTTGCTTTATTTTCTTTTAATTCTTCTATGTTATTTCATTTTATTTCAATTTATTATTTTGTTTTATTGTATGACATGTTTTTATGTGAAGCACTTTGAGTCTGTCTCGTGTATGAAATGTGCTATATAAATAAAGTTGCCTTGCCTTGCCTTGTCTTGCCTTATCTGCCAAAGTGTTCTATTTCTCAACTTTTTCAACCACTAAACTTTATTAACAATTATTTGATTGCTTGCAATTCTATTGTGTCATTGGTCATACCTTCTCTCTATGGCTAGTGATATTTCTTAGTTACTTCTGTATTTTTTGTGATGCAAGTGCCTTTACTTCACCGATGTTTGGTGTTGGTTTACAGTGCATGAAGAAAGGCACAAATCTCCTTCAAGAAGACAATACAGTTACAAAAGCATATTCTAATTAAAATGCTTTAAAAGTAAAATTCCATTTTATTTTCATACTTGATAAGAATGAACATTTGAAAGTGCAACCAAATGGCAAATATTCAAATGATTAAATTCCCCAAAATAAGAAAAATGTTGGTCTACCTTCCAATGCATTTGGCTAATTGTTTTTTTTAAAGTTCTGTTCAATTTCTTAGAGCATGACATTGGTTCTGTGTTTGTACTGAGGTTACCCTGCCTGCAATAGATACTGTGATCCCAGATGCGCATAGCATGTGTCTTTTCATCATGATCATCTGATGAATCTGTGCTCTCAGCAGAGAGACTGTTCCACCGTTTGTGTTTATTAAATTGGTTCGCAACTCAAGGAAAAAAATCCCAATTGATCAGTCAATATGGACTTGTATTGAGTGCAAGGTCCCCAAGAAGGCACAAATTTGTAAAGTTGCCAGCCAACTTGAGATTGAAATCTAAAGGGGGTATTATTGGAATTAACATCAACACAAATGAGGATTAATATTGGCTGTGATCACCAAGCAGTAACTGGGCAGAAAGAACCTTTGCAATTCTATTCGCATTGACACTTTGGCAGCTGCCCTGCTGCCACCTTGCACTCCTCTTGAATAAAAAGTAGTGCCCAATCCCAGTCTATATAGAATATTTTCTGGAAACATCTCAGCACCCATTTAACTGACAGAAATTGGCCAGCTCCATGTCGGAGTTAATCGATTTATCTCCCTCTAAAGGTTTTATGTTTGTAGAATACAAATGATGCTCAAGTCTCAACAGAGCTTTGAAAAATCTGCAGGTTACCTAAATCTGAAATATACTCACCTTTATATTTTTCAACTTTTTACATTGCCATTAACCTTCATGATCTCTTAGCATTCTGTGGATTCTTCTTCTGACGAAAGTCATGGCTTCATGTCTCCACTCGTTTAATTGTTTCAAAAATCAGGTAACCATTTGAACTGGGTGCACTTATGCTGCACATTAAAAGTCCAGGTTCCCCAAACCATCTTTATGTTAATGTTTAAATTTAAATCTGTAATGTGCACTCTAGCAAATTAGTATCTGAATCATTACGTCCAAACTCATTGAATTAATCTAACTCCAAGTCATCAACAGCGTGAAAAAAGAAATAACTACATTTCTTAAATATTTTTAATGAAAGCCACATTTCAAATTTCCCACAGCCAATCTCGTGCTAAATTCAATCAGACCACTTGATATACTCCTATTATCAGACATTTTAATGTGGTTTAACATAATGTTAGCTTAAATCTTGCTGTTTTACATCGCTGAGGAACACAAGATGGAACCTTGTTTTGTTCTCAACAACAGACATATTATTTGTTACATTTTACAGCACATGAAGTGGATACAATGGAATAACAGATTACCTATATTTTTGTTGGAACTTCTATCCTAATCTAACTCAGACCAATGTGACAGGAGCCTCTCATTCATTGGTGGTTTGGTTCTAAAATGGAATTAGTTTGCCTGCTTGTTTCAATTATTTGATATTCATGCAACCATTCACTGAGGATCGCTGTGGAAAATTTCAATGTCGTTTTGGTACTGTAAGGTATTTGAGGTCAAAGTATGCAGATAATTTTGAGGTACAATAGACTTGCCACAACTCAGAGAAAAAAAACAATTACTTTTTATGATGCTGTCACTCATCTCAGCAAATACAACATTGATCAAGATGATGAGTTATGGTGCAACGAATAACAAATTATCTGATTAGTCATTCCTTGCATGAAGTATTCCCACAGTTGTGGATGGAGCCCTCACCTGTGTCGCCTCCATTTCCTGCAGTTCTGCTGGTCCTTGCCTTTCACCCCACCATCATCTGCACATCAACCTCCAAACTTTCTGCTGGCTTCGACGCAATCCCATCACCAGTCACATCTTCCCTACCCCACCACTTCCTGCTTTCTGCAGAGACCACTTTGTCCATGACCCCTCGGTTTGCACAACTCTGCTCAGGTACTTTCCCCTGCAACAACAGGTGGTGTAACACTTGTTCCTACATCTCCTTCCTCACCCCTATTCAGGGATCCAGACAGTCTTTCCCAACACATGCGCTCTGTCCACTAGAGCCAGTTGGAACTCAGGATGGAAGACACTTCAATTCCCCTTCCCGTTTCCATATCAAGCCTCAGCCTTCTCTGCGACCAGAGTGAGGTCAGATGCAAACTGGTACCTCATAAAACATTTGGTAACCAACAACTCAACAGCATGGACATTCAATTTCCAATTTCAGGTGAACCCCTCCATTTCTTATACCCCGCCCCATTAGCCATATTCTTTCCCCTCCATTCACTCATCACCTGGCACTCCCTACTCCAGGTCCCCCATTTTTCTGCCCTCTCTCTGATTCTTCTACCCACCATCCCTCCCTCTGCTTCTTCATTTCACTCCCCACTTTCCTCTCTTATCAGATTCTGCCATCGCACTTCTTTGTCTTCTCCACTTGCCATTTCTAGGCTTAATATCGCCAACCTTCTCTCTCCCACCTCACTGGGGGGTGGGATAAAGTCTGGCAAGTGAGAGCTGAATGCAAGAGAGGGTGATTGACAGATGGGTGCAGTGTTAAAAAGATTAGAGATGTCATCCATTTGCCAATCAAACCCTCCTCACCTATCCACTTATCACTTGCCAGGATTTGTCGCCCCCACCCCCACCCTATTTTCCAGTTTTCATCCTCCCTACTCCAATCAGTCTGACCCAATACATCGGCTGTTAATTCCCTTCACAGATGCTGCCTGACCACTTTCCTCCAGCACTTTGTGTGTTGTTCAAGATTCCAGCATCTGCAGTTTCTTGAATCTTGGTCTTTCACTTGCCAGCTCTTTCCCCATCCCTTTTCCTCACTTCTTTCCACCAGCGATCTCCCCTACTCCATCAGTCTGAAAAAGCATCCTGCCCTGATACATCATCTATCTATTTATCTCCTCAGATGCTGCATCATCTGAAAATTCTTAAGGGGTTGGACAGGCTAGATGCAGGAAGATTGTTCCCGATGTTGGGGAAGTCCAGAACAAGGGGTCACAGTTTAAGGATAAGGGGGAAATCTTTTAGGACCGAGATGAGAAAAACATTTTTCACACAGAGAGTGGTGAATCTCTGGAACTCTCTGCCACAGAAGGTATTTGAGGCCAGTTCATTGGCTATATTTAAGAAGGAGTCAGATGTGGCCCTTGTGGCTTAAGGGATCAGGGGGCATGGAGAGAAGGCAGGTACAAGACACTGAGTTGGATGATCAGCCATGATCATATTGAATGGCAGTGCAGGCTCGAAGGGCCGAATGGCCTATTCCTGCACCTATTTTCTATGTTTCTATGTTTCTATCATCCTCCAGCAATTTGTCTTAATTCAGGCTTCCAGCATCTGAGGTTTCTTTGGTCTGCAAGGAATATTTATTGGTTCTTGATTGTTAGAGGATTTTGCTATTCTATTACTGCAAATACCTCCCATACTACCTATCTAACTATCACGCTGCTGTTTGCCACATCCTGGATTGAGCATATAATCCACCAGTGCATTACTCACAGATGTTCTGGCAGACTTATGAAAATCATAAAAAGCTGCTGATACTGGAAATCTGAAATAAAAGCAGAAAAAATAAGTAGAAATACTCTGCAGATCATGCAGCATCTGCAAAAGGAGGAAGAGTCAATATTACAGTTTGAACACCTTCGTTAGCACTGGCAATTAGTGAAAACTAATTTGCCAGTTCGGATGAAAATTCTTCAACCTAAAAACTGTTAAAGTCCGATTTGCTTCAAACAGATAACAACACAATAAAGTTAGTAAAAATGCAATAAAGTCTTTATCATGGACAGGCGGGTGTGGGAGCCAACTCTAGTACATAAACACAGAATACAGAGTTGCTCGTGTTCCACACAAAGATGTAATGTTCAATCACATGTACTTATACCCCAATAATCAGCAATTCAACAATTCTTTATCTTACAAAGCCTCTTGCCTTGTCCATATAGGGTAATATCAAAGATTGACAGTTTCATCCAATGGAAGAAAGGTTATGTCCATGTATGGTTTTACTTACAAAGCTATTTCTTATTTTTATTGCAGATTAAAGCGGTCTTGTTTTTTGACCTTGTTGATTCAATGTCTGTACATCTTTCTGAATGTTTATATCAGAAGGGCAAAACTAGTGTTCTTGTGCTAGTGTAATAGAAGAAAGGCAAACCATTTAGTGTTCCTGTGCTGATACCTCGCTAGTGTTTATATTATATGGTCATCTGGTGTTATTGTACTGAAATCTTGCTAGTGTTTAGAGGAAAGGTTAAGCATCCATTTTGTAACTTCTAAATCTACAGCGGAATCCATCTTGTAACTTACTACTTCATTTAACTCTTTCAAAACATTCATTCTCTTTCCACTAGTATGGACACTGAAAGTTTCCCGCAATTTCTTTTTTCATTTACTGTAAGATTAACGCTGAGCAGATGGAAACTAATATTACTTTGTAATAGCAAAAACATAACGCGCTGGAGGAGCTCACAAGTCAGGCAGCATCTGTGGAGGGATTGGATAGACAACATTTTGCATCATGACCCTACCACAGACTCATTCAGACTAATATATTACTTTGATATATTGTTGCTATCTACTAAAGCAATTGAAAGTGTAAAATATTGACATTGGACTGAAATAGTTATTCTCTCCAAAAGACAGCACTAACACAGAAACATATAAAATAGGTGAAGGAGTAGGCCATTTAGCCCTTCAAGCAAGCACCACCATTCAATATGGTCATGGCTGATCATACAGAATCAGTGCCCTGTTCCTGCTTTCTCCCCATATCCCTTAATTCCGTTAGCCCTCAGAACTATATCTAACTCTCACTGCTAGAGTTTCTATTGTAAATGTTTATCAGAGTAAAGTAGTTCGATAAATGCATGTTGTTGCATGTGCATATATGCATATTGTTGCAATGTAAGAATGTAAGAATCGAGGACTAACAACTTGTATTTATTATATAACAGATTTTTAACAAGGTGCTTTTCAACCAACTTTTTTCTTGTAGGATCCAATAAATGAACAGAATTTTGACGCCTACGTGACGACTTTAACAGACATGTATACAAATCAAGATCGCTATCAGAGCCCAGAAAACAAGGCCCTGCTGGAAAACATAAAGCAAGCTGTGAAAGGAATACAGGTCTAAGGACCATTTTCTGGTTTTTAAGAAAGATCTTGCTTGGATGCCTCACGTTTTTGCTGCTCTAATTTACCAGACAGTGTTGAATAAGGAAACTTTATTTCTGTTACAAAGGTGTTATGCGTAGGAGACTTCATAATAATTTTATGTCCTGCTTTGAAAATAGTAATTGCATTTAATATATAGTTTTTAAAAACATTCACATTTTGTACGTTTTCATATGAGATGACATAGTGTAATATGCCATGTAATGTTTATAGCTGCCAATGTATGCACTTTTTTTGAGTGTATACACTTGAATGGTTGACGGAACAAAAATTGAATAGGATGTGAATTCTTTCAAATGCTTTACAAAAGGGGAAGAATTTAGTATTACAAATTGAATTTGACAGATAACAGAAAGCTTGGGAGCATGTGAGCTATGATCTATGTATCGCTATCACTTGGATACCCTGATTTTCTGTCTCATATGGGAGACTGTGTTTTACAGAATTAAAAAAATAAAATAATTTATGTGCATATTGTTTAATAGACAAGGATTGGTAGCGAAAATGCTCTAGTTTTGAACAACGCTTTAAAAATATTATGTGCTTTAGTTTTAAATGGATTACAATTAGGTGGGGACATTCAAATGAAATTATTGCTTTGGGATTTTAGAACAGTGAATGAAATAATGAGTAGCTTTAAGGTTGTTTTAGTTTAGGTTTGCCAAATAGCCCTGTGTCCTCACTAACCTGTTCAAATTACTTCTATTCAAATAAAAGAGCAGTGGGATTTGTGGTAAAGACAAAGTAGCCCAGTGAGGGCCCAGGGCTAAACTCCGAGACAAGGTAACTTGACAGAAAGAATACTTACACCCTGCACTGATTGGTGTTGTGACTAAATCGGCCTTCCCGGCTATGATGCTTAGAGCAATGCACTTCAATGAACATAGGACGACCGCTGAATGCCACAGCACACTTTCTGTGAAGTTAATTTGTCTTGTAGTTACAGTACATGCGTATCTATCTGTACTATGGGTCTCTGTAGAAGGAAGTATGGGTTTTATACCTTATTAATAATTTCATCTGACTGGACATTACAGGGTCGCTGTCCCTCGAAACCTGCCAGATCTATTTTGCACTTACCTTGTCCTATATCTACAGAGTAATAAGGTGTGCAATTGCTGATATTATCAGTCATATGACAAAAGTCGCATGAGTCTGAACAAATGAAACACAGAAGCCCTTGTGGCCACTGTTGTGGTGATAGCCGTAGTGGAAGCTATTGGGCACAATAAGGTCATGACAGGAAATGTGATACAATATTCAATGTGAAACATAATCCCAGCAGCACTTTATTCATAGTCGTTGTGCAAAACTTACAAAGTTTTCCCAATGGACAAATTCTCAACTAGCTGGGAAAAGATTCTGTAATTACTCTGGGTCCATGTGGCTTTGAGCCTGCATGGTGCCCACTTTCTGTTGTGCTATTAGTTGTAGCTGCCATGTTCAGAATTGCCTTTTTGAGAGCTAAAGCAAGGTGCTTGTCTTTCACCTTATGCCATATATATAAACATATATACTTGCCCTAGCCTCTTTTAGGGCTTTGTTCTTCATTGACTGCATATGCCTTTTTTTCCACTGCATTGTGTCTGCAGCTTCTATGCCAATATAGTAATGCTTTTAATAGAGTAAGAGCTAGTTTGACTTTTGGATTATTACTGTTCTCACCTATGTAAATGGAAAAGGGATTTTAAGCACAAATCTGCTGCTCATCTAATGTTGGTACATAATATCGAATCAAAACGTACCCGTGACTCCAACATAGTGAACACAGACGTGTCACATATTAGAATGCTAACATTTCATAAGGATTATTGCAGATTCGTCAGAGTTTATTTATAATAACTTATTGTTCATATTCATTTCTAAGTTAATTTAAGTGATATTCATTTATTAAGACAGGATTTTGTATAAACTATTTATTGTGCTCTCTGTGGAACTGAAGTTTGATTTATTTTTGTACAACACAGCATGGATTTGTTGACATTTTAATTTTGCTATAAATGTGTGAAATCACAAGTTGCTGTGATGATTCATTTTTAAATTGTGAACTTTGTACAATTTTGTCATGCTGGATGTTGACACATCTTACTATAAATAAAATCGTGTTGCCACATTTGTACCACAGTGGTTCTCTGATCAGTGTTAACATTTTAACTTTATTGTATGTACTGGCAGCTGTGGCAAATAAATATTCAGCTAATATAATAAGTATTTCACGAACTCTGCCCTCTTATTGTCATACTTTTGCATGCCAAGCCTTATCAGGCATGGACCTCATTTATGCATGCAATTGTGCAGTCGAGGGTTTTACTAGCCTTCCAGGGAGTTAGTCCCCTGAAGTTACCTCTTAAAAAGCTCCAGGAATAAAACAGAAGAATGCAGAAATTAGGCAGAGGTCGTAGTCAAATTTTTGAATTCTAAGAAATCTGTATATATTTAAAAAATCAGATTTAATCTGAGGGCTTCCTTCGCAGTGGAAAGTACAATTAGATTAAATACATCTCCAAATGTGAAGCTGCTCTCCTGCTGATGCAGTTGTGGCCACAATGCCCTGAATATCTCTGATGGTCTGGCTGTGTGATGGAAAGTAAAGTAAGTCCCACATTTATGTGTGAACCTTCCCTTCAACTAAAAAGGGAGAAAATGCCACAGTACATGATAGTAAAGTTTTATTTTTAAAGAAAAGCATAGTATCAGGAGGTCAAGTACATATTATAAAATAATATCTTAAAGATGAAGTTATGGACAGTGCAGCAACTATCACAAATAATCTAAAAGAGAGTTACATTTCAGGCTAGTTATAAGCCTATTACTGTGATAAATGAAACGTATCCTAAATGTTTGCTATCATTGCAGCATATTTAGTTATATTTCTTTCATTGCTGTGTATATTTTATTTTACATTCGTGTTCATCAAAGTACACTCGCCACGAAGATAAAATATCCTGGCTGAACAGAGTTTTACTTTTATGCAAAGATTTTGGCAGCATTGTTGTATGAAAGATTTAAAGAAAAATTGTATGTTAATAGACAAGAAATCTGCTCTTTCAGCAAAGGTTCAGTCATAGTACGCCACAGACATACAGTGCCCTCCATAATGTTTGGGACAAAGACCCATCATTTATTTATTTGCCTCTCTACTCCACAATTTGAGATTTCTAATAGAAAAAAATCACATGTGGTTAAAGTGCACATTGTCAGATTTTATTAAAGGGTATTTTTATACATTTTGGTTTCACCATGTAGAAATTACAGCTGTGTTTATATATAGTCGTCCCATTTCAGGGCACCATAATGTTTGGTTTGCATGGCTTCACAGCTTTTTGTAATTGCTCAAATTATGGAGTAGAGAGCCAAATAAATAAATGTTGGGTTTGTCCCAGACATTATGGAGGGCACTGTACCATTTAACCAATGAATCTCAAAAGCTGAAACAAAATAATACTGAGTCGTTGGAGAGAAATGGAGAGTGGAACGACAAACAGCAATCAAATAAAAAGCTGGTACCTGTAGTAGGATCCTGATGAACAAAATAATCTTTCAAAGATTCAAAGGTATTTTATTGTCACGTTATGGTACAGTGAAATTCGATTTGAAATGGTTGGAAACATTTATAATATTGTTTACAATGTAAAACACTTTCAATGTCCAAAGGAAAGCTAAGGCACTTTAAGTTATTTATTTAATTTGTTATCATTGCAATTGTGGGTTTTTTTTTAAACAGGGTGACCATCATGATTGAAGACATGGGTGTATGTTTATACCAAGTCGTGGTATATATATTGAAGGGCCAGCTTTACTTCAAAAGCAGGTTGAACTGAGCTGGACAGAGTTGCATTTTGTGCTGTGGGTAACCTAGCATGTTGACTTTGTTGACTGCAATATCAAGACTAGCTTGGCTTTTGCAAAGGAAAAAAATTGTTCAAATTGCATTGAAAAGATGCGCACTTGCATGAAGGCAAACTTTTAAAAAATAGAAAATGCTTTGTGTAGCCCAAGGATTTAGTGACATCCCACAGGAGGAGGTAAATCTAATTTAGTTTAGTTTAGTTTAGTTGATTGTCACGTGTACTAAGGTACAATGAAAAGGTTGTTTATTGCATGCTGTCCAGTCAAAGAAAAGACTATACATGACTGCAATCAAGCCATTCACATCGTACAGATAAAGGATAAAGGGTACGTGGCAAGAGGTTGTCTAATTTAAAATCTTATAGTGAGCAAACGGAGGTTAAAAGAGGGCAAGGCCTTGGAGATGAAGGAAAATATAAATTTAATAGGAGGTTGATTGAAAGAAGCTACATTTTAAAGCAATTACATCTGAAGAAAAAATAAATGAAAACAAATTAGTGTCTGAACATTTCAAAATACCCAGGGAACTTTAGCGTTCAAAGTCCTATCTGGGGCAGAATTCCCCAGCTGAAGGTGTGATTGGAGCCTACAATTATGTTAGCTTAATAACGGAACATTCTATCTCAAGTTATTGGGATTCCATTGCAAGATAATAAGTTATGGAAAGTTGCACGAAGAACCATTAATTGAACAGAGGTTGATAAAAATTAGATCTATTTAGAATAATTAGTTAAATTTGTTGCACAATTGCACATATTATTTATGCTGATTGCAAGCAAATATTTGCATATGTTGTAATTCCACCAATTACCTCAATCAATAATGTTTGCCTTGCTTTAGTTTAGCTTTAGTTCAGAGATACAGCGTGGAAACAGGCCCTTTGGCCCACCGAATCCGCACCGACCAGCGATCCCCACACACGTACACTATCCAATGCACACTAGGGACAATTTACATTTATACCAAGCCAATTAACCTACAACCCTGTACTGCTGAAAGTAATTAACAATAACCTTGCATCTGTCAAATGGGCACGTGAGAGGCAATTACCTTTTGTTCTAATATTTATTTTTTAGTTTGACAAAACACCTGAATATTGGTGTGAAGAGTCACCCATCCGATCAACTTACCGATGTGAGCTTCATTGATGATCAAATAATCTCCAATGTGGAGGAGACCACACCATGAACACCAAATGCTCTACAACACTGTAATTGTAATTTCAAGGGAGGTCGGGGCAGGGGGGGGGGTGCAGATGTTTGGGAAATTGAAGAAATGGGTTTGAGTTCTCCATCAACTATGACAGAGGGGAAGCTATGCTTTAGGAAGAATAGCTTTCAGGAGGTTTGGAGCAGAGGGACTCGTATCGAGATTAGATACGGTGGAGAAATTGGGAAAAGGATGACATCCTTACAGGAAACAGGGTTGGTGGAGTATCTGTTGGTGGATTTATAAATATATCAATGGCTAACTCCTGAGATTGTGACAGATCCAGAAAAGGAAGAGAAGTGTCAGAAATAGGCCAGGTGAATTTGAGGCCAGGGTGGCAAAGGTGGTGAAAATGACCAAATCTACAGGAGCGTAGTAAGCAGCACCAACACAGTCATTGACTTGGTAGTGAAAGACTTAGGGGGAGAGCTGATGATGTGTACTGGAATATGCTTGGAACAAGAACCCAACAAAAGGACAGGCATGGCTAGGCCCCAGCTGAGTCCCATAGCCACAACTTTGATCTGCAGACAGGCAAATCTACTGCTTGCACAGCATTATTATGGTCAGCATCAATGACAACTTCTAGTTATATAGTTCCTTTCACACAATGAAACATAACTCGCAGTGTGAGCAAATTAAATTTGACACAGAACAACAAACACTTGGTCAAAGAAACAGGTTTTGGGCTTTAAATACTGTTGTAAAGAAGAAAGAAGTGTTGAAAGGTTTGGGAAGTGAATTTCTGAGAGGATTTAGGGAGTTGATGATGCAGCCATCATGCGTAGTCAAAAAAATTAGAGCTGCACAGAAGTGAAAATTGAGAGTTGCCAAACAAGAAAAATAAAAAATAAGACAGTTGGAAAGTTTTGATAAGATGGAAATGGGTGATATTAGAAAGGGTTAAGTGAGTGCTCTGAGTGTTAAACAGTTGTTTTGTCAAATCCATTGCAAATGGCAGCAATTGTGGATGTGATTCAACCAAGCAAGAATATATCGTCCCAAGAAGAATGATCATAAATTGGGCAAGTATAACAGTAGTGGCCCAATAAAACTAAAAGTTTTTAAATGTCTTTGAATGTTTGAGACAGTTAAAACCCATAAAATTGCCAACAGTTTTCATAGATTGTAAAACACCATTCCCAGCTTTGCACCTTGTCAAAGGGGATCTTATAGAAACTTACAAAATTCTTAAGGGGTTGGACAGGCTAGATGCAGGAAAATTATTCCCGATGTTGGGGAAGTCCAGGACAAGGGGTCACAGCTTAAGGATAAGGGGGAAATCCTTTAAAACCGAGATGAGAAAAACTTTTTTCACACAGAGAGTGGTGAATCTCTGGAACTCTCTGCCACAGAGGGTAGTTGAGGCCAGTTCATTGGCTATATTTAAGAGGGAGTTAGATGTGGCCCTTGTGGCTAAGGGGATCAGGGGGTATGGAGAGAAGGCAGGTACGGGATACTGAGTTGGATGATCAGCCATGATCATATTGAGTGGCGGTGCAGGCTCGAAGGGCCGAATGGCCTACTCCTGCACCTAATTTCTATGTTTCTATGTTTACCAGGGGCATTCTGAGAGTGAAGCTTCAGCACCGTAGCATGAGGGCCTTGATCGGCACCGAGACCTTTCTGTGCAACTTCAGTGTGCAAAGGTCTAACTAGATCAGCCCTCGGCATCCAACCATAACAGCACAGGGATTGTGGACAGAATTTCTGGGAACTGGAGGGAGGGGTGCGAGGGGGGGGGATATCAATGTTTTCATCAGCCCTTCACAAAATGATCAACAGCCCTTCACAAAATGATCTTGTGTTTATACCTGCACGTAGTATCCTGTGTATTTTCTCAGCAAAAAGTAACCGTTAGTGCAGAGGGCACTTTCAATCTAAAGTAAAACGTAGAGCAGCAAGTCACATTGACGACGTTTAATAAAATCTGGTGCTTAAACAAAACAATGACCTGCATTTTTGGAAGTCTCTCACAGCCTTGGGATTACCTTGGATTGTTTATAACAATGAAATACTTTCCAAAGTACAGTGCATTCAAAATGTCTTCAGACCCCTTCACTTTTTCCACGTTTTTGTTACGTTACAGCCATTTTAAAATTGATTAAATTCTTTTTTTTTATCATCAATCTACACACAATACCCCAGATTGAAGAAGCGAAAACAGGTGTTTAGAAACTATTGCAAAGTAATTAAAAAGAAATGACTGAAATATCACATTTACATACGTATTCAGACCCTTTGCTATGACACTCAAATTTGAGCTTAGGTTCATCCTGTTTCCATTGATTATCCTTGAGATGTTTCTACAACTTGATTGGAGTCCACCAGTGGTAAATTAAATTGATTGGACATGATTTGGAAAGGCGCACACCTGTCTATATAAGGTCCCACAGTTGACATTGCATGTCAGAGCAAAAACCAAGCCATGAAGCCAAAGGAATGGTCCATAGACTTCCGAGACAGGATTGTGTCGAGACACAGATCTGGGGAAGGGTATAAAACAATTTATGCAGCATTACAGGTCCCAAAGAGCACAATGGCCTCCATCATTCTTCAATTGAAGAACCTTGCAACCACCAGGACTCTTCATAGAGCTGGCCGCCCAGCCAAACTGAGCAATCGGGGGAGAAGGGCCAGGAGGTGACCAAGAACCCAATGGTCACTCTGACAGAGCTCCAGAGTTCCTCTGTGGAGATGAGAGAATCTTCCAAAAGGACAACAATATCTGCAGCACTCCACCAATCAGGCATTTATGGTAGAGTGGCCAGATGGAAGCCACTCCTCAGTAAAAGACACAAGACAGCCTTGGAGTTTGCCAAAAGGCACCTAAAAGAATCTCAGATTATGAGAAACAAGATTTTCTGGTCTGATGAAACCAAGATTGAAATATTTGGCCTGAATGCCAAGCGTCACGTCTGGAGGAAACCAGGCACCGCTCATCACCTGGCCAATACCATACCTACGGTGAATGAAGATTGCTGTGGGGATGTTTTTCAGCGGCAGGAACTGGAAGACTTGTCAGGATTGAGGGAAAGATGAAAGGAGCAAAGTTAGGAGAGATCCTTGATGAAAACCTGCTGCAGAACATTGGACCTCAAGACTGGGGTGGAGGTTCACCTTCCAACAGGACAACAACCTTAAGCACACAGCCAAGACAACGCAGGAGTGGCTTTGTGACAAGTCTGTGAATGTCCTTGAGTGGCCCAGCCAGAGCCCGGACTTGAACCCGATCGAACATCTCTGAATGGACCTGAAAATAGCTGTGCATCGATGCTCCCCATCCAAGCTGGCAGAGCTTGAGAAGATCTGCAGAGAAGAATGGGAGAAATTACCCAAATACATGTGTGCCAAGCTTGTAGCGTCATACCCAAGAAAACTTGAGGCTGTAATCGCTGCCAAAGGTGCCTCAACAGTATTGAGTAAGGGTCTGAATACTTCTGTAAATGTGATACTTCAGTTATTTCTTTTTAATTACATTTCAAAAATTTCTAAACACCTGTTTTTGCTTTTTTGTTATGGGGTAATGTGTGTAGATTGATGATAAAAAAAAAAAATATATATATATATATATTGTAAATGATTTTTTTATCATCAATCTACACATATATATATATATATATATATATTTCATTTTAGAATACGGCTGTAACGTAACAAAACGTGGAAAAATTGAAGGGGTCCGAATACTTTCTGAATGCACTGTATGTTCATTGATGTAATGTGGGATATGTGGCAAAAACACAAAAGTGGTGCACACAAGCTCCCACAATTCAATAAAGGCAGATATTGCTTTAGTGACACAAGAGACTGCAGATGCTGAAATTTTAAGTGAAAAACAAACTGCTGGAGGAACTCAGCAGCTCAGGCAACATCACTTAAGGGAATGAACCGATGATGTTTTGGGTCGGGTCCCTACTTCATGCTGATAAAGGAGAGAGGTGGTAAAGGGAAGTGTGTGAAAGGGTGGGGCAAAAATTGGCAAGTGATAAGTGGATTTAGATGAGGAAGAGTTGATTGCAGATGGGTCAAGTTGGGGGGAGAGATGGTTAGAGATAGTAACCAAGGCTGGAGGTGGAAAGTGAGGAAAACAAATTTGGAAAAAAGGCTGGCATCCTTACAGGAGACATATGTTTCGCCAATGTTAGTTGTAAGATAAATATTGTTGTGGCCATTCCTAATTTTGAAATAGTGCAATGGAATCTTTTACAGCCACTCTGCAGGATGGATCATGTTAATTTAAAAGTGCATCATCAGTTATATGCCGAAACATATGTTTATCGTAGTTATTCAGTTCTTAAAGTCAATGGATCACATTTCAGAAGCAGAACTCAACATATGCTATTGCATTGCACATTTAGCACTTAAACAGACAAGTTTTGACCTCAGTAGTCCCTTGGTACTGGTCGATACAGTCAGCTTTGCGTTTGTGCTTAAGTCTCTAGAGATGTGAATCCTGATGTAACCATAGCTAACAGCCATGACGGGGTTGTGCTGTTTAACCCATTAGATAGGAGCAGAAAGAGATTATGTAAGTGATGCATTTTCCTGTGGTAAAGCGAATGGCTTGCCTGAATGTTACCTTTACAGATCATTAATGCTACTGGCCATCACCTGCTCTGCTGTCTCAGGGAAAGCGGTCAATTTCTGAGGAGAGCCAGATCGAAAGAGTGGAACAGTCAGCAGTGGAAGGGAGACTGGCAGTGGTGTTCCGGGGGCTGCTATACTGAGGAAAACTTAATATATAAATGTGGGTGCTCTCTACGTAATTACCTCCTGACATGGGCCCCAGCAGTATAAGTTCTAGGTGAAGGCCAAGCAATTGTCTACTGCTGTGGTGATGAGCCCAAGGTTGGGGTTATAGCTGAGGTCAGAAATATATTTCCATGTTGAAGCAGAAAATCCACACCATTAACTTTAGTAATTTTGCATCAAATTCTCCCTCATCCACTTTCCTACCTCATTCTTACCAAATATCTTTCATTCCTTTCTGGGTCACAATGTTGTTCATGCTGTTTAATCTTTCTCATCCTTTTTTATGGCTTAAGTAACCCCTGCCTCACCTATAACAAAACCTGCAGGTCCCGACAAGACCATGTCATGAGAAACATAACTTTTCATCAAACATAAATCAGTGGAAGCAAATCATCCTCCAGCCCGTGAAACTGGCTGAAAAAAAGGAGGAATTCAGAATATTCATTTGACTTTCCTGTAAAATGTAAATTGTTTTGTTTGCTGAATTAATAATTTCAAGTAAACTCACTTTGATGGCAAAATGGTTCAACAACTGTGCTCCTGGTTCACAGCTCGGACAATCCAGATTAGTTTTAACCATTGGCACAGAGTGCACGTAGTTAGCATATCGTCCTTCTGACTGTATGAGTTTCATTTGGATCATATCCCAAAGATGTGCTGGTCAGTAAGTTAATTGTCAACTGTTAAATAACCCTTATGGTCCTATTTCATGGGCAGTGGGATAATCAGGGAGATGTTAAATGGGCAAGAGAGATATTTTACAGGGATGTGAGATTGTTTACAGGGATGTGAGCACGTGAGATAGGTTCTGCCATTCATTGGAATGTAAGTTATGAATGTACATCAAACCTTTGAATTTGACAATATCACGGGAGCTCGATCACATGCGAGGGTGACCATAAGTCAGCCATTTGTAAGCTGCAGACAGCTTATACTAATATAGCAAGTCCATATTATCCAAATGCCCACCAGATGGCAACATATATCATTAAAACAACTAAACCCACACCAATGCCAATGTTCTTCATGACACTTACCTGCCTTTCATAAATAAAGCACAAGATGGCAGCATAAAATAAGCCTAAGTATTTTCACTAGCTTGAAGTAGAAACAAAACTCTTTCTGGAAGAAGAGATTGATTTGATTACGCAAAGTGCTCGAGTAACTCAGCGGACCAGGCAGCATCTCTGGAAAACATGGATAGGTGACGTTTCAGTTTGGGGCCCTGCTTCAGATCAATATCAAGAAGGATCCCGACCTGAAACGCCACTTATCTGTGTTTTTCAGAGATGCTGCCTGACCTGCTGACTTACTCCAGCACTGTGCCTTTTTTTGTAAATCAGCATCTGTAATTCTGTATTTCTCGATAGTTTTGATTTATATCTGAAAAATAGCCCTTCCTTTCAGCCATATTTTTTGGTTATCTCTAATGTATAGCTCTGATGGCCTCAGTTTGGTTGTATGCACTAAGCTGACCCTGTGAAAGTATCATTGATGTTGAATAACTGAAACAATACAACATCTTAGATGGATCTTGCTGGCTGATATTGGTGGTCCCAAATGAATAATAAGCAGTATTTAGATGTTTAAATGGCAGGATATCTGGGAATTCTGAGAATGCAATATTCAATGCAGAAGTTTAAGAGGGAACTGCAGATGCTGGAGAATCGAAGGTTACACAAAAAAGCTGGAGAAACTCAGCGGGTGCAGCAGCATCTATGGAGCGAAGGAAATAGGCAACGTTTCGGGCCGAAACCCTTCTTCAGACTGAATTCAATGCAGAAGACTGGGTCTAACTGAGTAATATGGAATGCTGACCAGCGTTGAACTTCTTGTGTATGGTAGAGACATACTGACTGGTTGCATCATAGCCTGGTTTGGTAACTCCAAACGCCCAAGATTGAAGGAGGCTGCAGAAACTCAGACATTGCCCAGTCTATTGCAAATATTGACCACCCCACTATCGAAGAGATCTACATGAGGCATTGAATCAAGAATGCAGTTAGTATCATCAAAGGTCGTAACAAACCTTGCCACGCTCTCGTCTCACTACTGCCATTGCAAAGAAGGTACAGAAAGTCCGAGAGAGTCTTAGTGGTATAAGGCCAGGAGTAGTTGAAGTCCATTATATGTATTCATTAACTGAACTTAAATCCATTTCAATCAAACTAATCTCTTAACTAAAGAATGTTCCTCCTTATCTTCATGCTTGTTGAATTATTTGGATCTGTTCCATTACATCAGTGGTATTACATAAATAATTACCAGTACATATTGGCAGTCACGGTGGTGCAGCAGTAGAGTTGCTGCCTTACAATGAATGCAGCGCCGGAGACCCGGGTTCGAACCCGACGACGGGTGCTGTTGGTACAGAGATTGTACGTTCCCCCCGTGACCTGTGTGGGTTTTCTCCGAGATCTTCGATTTCCCCCCACACTCCAAAGACGTACAGGTTTGTAGGTTAATTGGCTTGGTAAATATAAAAAATTGTCCCGAGTGGATGTAGGATGGTGGTAACATGCAGGGAACGCTGGTCGGCCTTGGACCCGGTGAGCCAAAGTCCCTGTTTCCGCGCTGTATCTCTAAACTAAACTAAACCTGTTTCTATCCATGATTTAAAATCCAGAATAAAAAAGAAAAATCAGTGTCCTACAACGAGACAGCGATACCATTAAGTGTCTCCACAACTGGGATTCATAGCATGTAATGCTAAACCCTATGTTTGACGAGGCTACGATAATTACATTTTTAGAGTCATTGATCTTGCAAATGAATTTATACATATGATTTCTTAGGATAGCTTCTAAAAAACTGACTACTGCACCAGACAATTTAAAATCAGGACATTTTAGATATTTTTCCTCTTTGGTTCTACAGATCATAACAGTACTCTTACAAGAATTATATTTAATATCATGTTCCACACCATATGCAGAATATATAGTATGGAGCTGCTAGAGACCAGCGCTAGATAGACTAAAGACCACAAGATCATCTGCATACATAATATGGTTCACTAAAATATTTTGACATGAACAGTGTCTATTATCTTTGGCATTCAGTTAGTGCAGACTTAGCAGAAGTGAGTCAGAACACCATTTAAGTACTGCAATTGGCTTCACTGTAAGCAACATTTAAGGCATTGGCGTGCCAATAGTATATGTGCCTAACATTATTATTTGGAGGATCTAATTCATCAAAATAACAATAATTAAAAAGCACTAAGAAACAACAAATTGTTGCACAAATGCCTTTGTAGTTCCTTGACTTTAAGCACTGCTGATGTACCTGGTGGGGGGGGGGGGTTGGAACTCACTGCCCTCAGGTACATTTATAAAATGCTTGGATGTTAAGACCTGTGACCTGCAGGCATATGCATCAAATGTGGGAAGGTGGGATTAGGTCACAGAGTTCTTTATCAACCAGTGAGGACTTAATGAGCTGATGCTGTTCTTCAGTGTCTTGATATTTTAATGATACTATGAGTATATTTTTCTTAGGTCCAAACTGGATTAACTTACATTTTCCATAATTGAAATCCATCAAGCAGTGTTTTGCTCAAAAGATATCAATATCCCAATGAATCTTTCCACTCCAATTTACACAAATTACTGTGCCAAATAATTTATTGCCAACAGCAGACTTGAATACATAACTTTCTAATCCTCTTAGGAAATGAGTCTGGGCAAGTGCTGATGTGTCAGTGGGGAAGTGACTATAATTCATAAAATAATTATAGACAAGGATAGGACTAGTCCACAAGTTTGTCCTAAATTAGGGCCAGACTAATTTAGATGGTATTAGATGCGAAGTTGTGGAATTTCCTGTCACCGAGGGCAGTGGAGGCCAAATCACTGGATGGATTTAAGAGAGAGTTAGATAGAGCTCTAGGAGCTAGTGGAATCAAGGGATATAGGGAGAAGTCAGGGCACGGGTTATTGATTGGGGACGATCAGCCATGATCACAATGAATGGCGGTACTGGCTTGAAGGGCCGAATGGCCACCTTCTGCACCTATTTTCTATGTTTCTAAAGGAACTTGCAAAGGTTGATTGGAGGAGACAGTCTGAAGGTAAAGGGATGCCTGAAATTGGGTTGTTTTTAATACTAGGGAGAGTTCAGGACCAACATGTTTATATTAGAGTGACAAGCAGTGCCACAGGATTAGGGACCTCTGTTGATAAGGGATATAGAGCCACCAGTCAAGAAAAGAAAAAGCATATGTCACGACATTTTTCACACAGAGAGTGGTGAATCTCTGGAATTCTCTGCCACAGAAGGTAGTTGAGGCCAGTTCATTGGCTATATTTAAGAGGGAGTTAGATGTGGCCCTTGTGGCTAAAGGGGTCAGGCGGTATGGAGTGAAGGCAGGTACGGGATACTGAGTTGAATGATCAGCCATGATCATATTGAATGGCGGTGCAGGCTCGAAGGGCCGAATGGCCTACTCCTGCACCTATTTTCTATGTTTCTATGTCTATGTTTCTAACAAAAGCAGCTGGATCAAGTAAATCCCTTTAGGAGATGGGATGTAGAAGTGCACTTACGAAGGAAATCAGAGGAGCAAAATGGGAGCATAAGTTATCCTTAGCAAATAAAGGAAAATCCTAAAAGATTCTGCAGGTATATTAAGAGCAAAATAGTAACTCGGGAAATAATAGGTCCCCTTAAGGATCAGTGTGCAACCATGGAGATGTGAAGTCTTAAATTAGCACTCCTCCTTTGTATTTATTGTGGAGACGGTCATGGAAACTAGTAAGTTCAAGTAAGGGAACACTGATGTCCTGAATCATGTTGACATTATAAAAGGAGGTGTTGGTGGTTTTGAGGACACAAAGGTTGATAAATCTCTATGATTTGACCAAATGTGTTGGAAGAAATTGTTCATGGGAGGGAAGAAATTGCTGGTGCCCAGCAGATATTTTGTATCTTTCTTAAGCGTGGATGAGGTACTGAAGACAGGAGGATGGCCAATGTTGTGCTTTAATTCAAGAAGGGCTTCAAGGAGAAGTCAGGGAACTGCTGACATCAGTGATAGGAAAATTATAATTAGTGAAACACAATTTGAAAAGGGAGGGATTGATTAGGGACACTTAACATGACTTTATGAATTGAAAATCGTATTTCATTAATTTGAAGAGGTGACCAAAATGATTACTTTTGGCTTCATTGTGTTTAGCACAACCTTTGACAAGGTCTCTCATAGTGGGCTGGTCCAGATGTTGAGATCACATGGGATCCAGGTAAACCATGTGGACCTAAATTGACTTGTCAGTAGGAGCCAGAGGTGGTGGAGGGTTGTTTTTCACATTTGAAGCCTGTAAGCGCTGGGTGCCTTGGTGCTTGTGATTTTTATTAAAGATTTGGATGAGAATGTTGGTGGCATGATTCATAAGTTTGCATGTGACACCAAAGTTGGTGGTATATTAGACAGTGGAGAAGGTTGTCCAAGATTCTAGATCAGCTGTGAAATTGGGCAAAGGAATTGCAGATGGAATTTAACTCGGGTTAATGCGAAACTATGCATCTTGACCAGGGCAGGGTGTAGATGGAATGGCAAAACCCAGGGGAGTATTGTTCAACAGGGAGACCTAGGGGTACAAATATATAGTTCCCTGAAAGTGGAAACACAATTAAACAGGTGGTGAAGAAGGTGTATGGAATCCTTTCCTTCATTGGTGGGGCATAACAGTTGGTATGTTATGTTATAGCTGCACAAGACATTGATGAGATTGTACCTGGAGCACTGCGTGCATTCCTGGTCACCACGTTATAAGGAAGGATCTCACTCATCCAGAGAGGATGTAGAGTAGATTCACAAAGATGTTGCCAGAACTGGAGGACATGAGTTATAAGGAGACATTAAATAGGCTATAACTGTCTTCCCTGGAGTGGTGGCTGAGGAGTGACCTGAACGATGGTCTATAAGGATGAGGGGCATAGCTAGGGTACACTGTCTAGAGTCTTTTCCCTAGGATAGGAGAGTCCAAAACTAGAGGCATAGATTTAAAGTGAGGGGGTAAAGATTTAAAGAGGACTTAAAGGGCACATTTGTCACGCAGAGGGTGGTGGGTATGTGGAATGAGTTGCCAGATTATGTAGTAGAGCTAGATACTATTACTTTTTAAAGACTTTGAGTCAGATAAAGTGATCGGAAAATGAGAGAGGAATACGGGCTAAATACATGCAAATGGGACCAGCTCAGGTAGACATCTTGGTCGGCATGGATAGGTTGGGCCAAAGGGCCTGTTTTTGTGCTGTATAACTCTATGATTATATAATCAGTTGAAGGCCCAGTGCAGATCCCTGAGAGATGTTACAAGGCACAGCCTGACAAAAAGAGTACGTACTATCACTCTCTCGTTCCAAACTCTGAAGTATTTGCCTCCAAGTTTTACAACACTTTAACAACTTTACAACCACTTTTACTCTATTTGATAAACTTCCTAGTTTATGTACTAACACCATTAAATATTTGCTTTGTTAGCGTTCCAATAACTTTAAAGAAAATTCAATGCTTTAAATTGTCATTTACTCTCATGGATCAAACTTCAATTATGTTTATCTTTAATTGAAGCAAATCGCTCAGACAAGACCAAACATCAAGTACCTGTTTCATCAAGAATCTGCAAAATATTATTGATCTTCAAGCATCTTTGCCCGATTTAATGTAATCTTTTGTAAAATACTGAAAAATAATTATCATTTATCCTTTACTGTTTTATTTTTTATTTTCAAGCAGGAACTTATTTGTTTAATCATTCCTTATGTTCTCATTACACAATACATGGAATGCAAAGTACCGTTCCATTGCCCTATTAAGGTGATGAAAATGCACAAAAATATAAATTAATTTATGGATATGTTTACCTACTGCTCTTTTGTTCACGATGCCTTCTAAAGACCTATGATGTTGAAGTCTCCTCACTAATGTCCTGACTAGCAATATATCTCTTCACTAACATCAACAATATAATATGTAGGAGGGAACTGCAGATGCTGATTTACACCGAATACAGACACAAAATGCTGGAATAACTCAGCGGTCACATCTCTGGATAGAATGAATGGGTAACCTTTCAGTCTCTTCAGTGATATAATACTTGACCATCTGTCTCCCCATCATTTGCTGGACACAGCCGTGCAAGCTACTGCTTTCATACTTTCTTGCATTATGTTGCAGTATAGTGATGAGTGAGCTCCTTTGGTATTTTGTCAAGTGCAATGCACTGAATGAAAGCAAAGATGGACACAAAATGCTGGAGTAACTCAGCGGGTTAGGCAACATCTTTGGAGACCATGGACATTTCGGGTTGGGCCCTTTCTTTGGCCCTGTAGATGCTGCCTGACCAGCTGAGTTCACCAGCTCACTGAGTTCACCTGACCAGCTCACCGCCAGGCCCCAGGTAGTCAAGATGGGAGGGAATACATCGAAGTCCCTCACCCTGAGCACAGAATCGCCCCAGGGTTACGTCCTCAGCCCCCTATTGTACTCCCTGTACACACATGACTGTGGCTAGGTTCAGCTCCAACTCAATAATTTAGTTTGCTGATGACACTGTGGTGGTGGGCCTGATCTCAGACAACGACGAGAAGGCCTACCGGGAGGAGGTGGCTGACCTAGCACTCTGGTGCCAGGATAACAGCCTCCTCTTGAACATCAAAAAAACGAAGGAGCTGATCATGGACTTTAGGAGGGCACATCATCCGAGGACGTACACACCATTGAGGATAAATGGGGATCCTGTGGATAGGGTGAACTGTTTTAAATATCTGAGAGTCCACATCTCCGAGGATATGACATGGGCATCACACGCCTCAGCACTCGTGAGTAAGGCAAAGCAGCGCTTTTACCACCTCAGGCAATTGAGGAAATTCAGAGTGTCTCCGAGGATCCTCCAGTGCTTCTACGCAGCGGCGGTGGAAAGCATCTTGTCCGGAAATATTACCATCTGGTTTGGGAATTGCTCTGCCCAGGACAAGAGGACTCTGCAGAGAGTAGTGCGTTCGGCCGAACGCACTATGGGAACTTCACTCGCCCCCCCTGCAGGAACTATACAACAGGAGGTGCAACTCCAGAGCAAATAAAATCATGGGAGACCCCTTCCACCCCTGCAATGGACTGTTCCAGCTGCTACAGTCAGGCAAATGCCTCCGTTGCCATGCGGTGAGAACGGAGAGGTTGAGAAGGAGTTTCTTCCCAGAGGCCATTCGGACTGTAAACGCCTATCTCACCAGGGACTAACTCTACTGAACGTTTTTCCTTCCATTATTTATTATGTAAAATAATATGTGTGTTATGATTGTGTTTATATTTGTTTGGTTGTTTGGTTGTTTATCTTTTGCACAATAGTCCGCGAGCATTGCCACTTTCATTTCACTGCACATCTCGTATGTGTATGTGACAAATAAACTTGACGACTTGACTTGAGTTACTCCAGCACTGAATCTGAGAGACTCGAACAGATCATTCAAGGTGAACACTCCAGCGCACTGTTGGGTTTCAGATGTGTTCTAAAATGGAGTCCCTGTTTGTCACTCAGATAGGCATAAAAGAAGAGCAAGAGTGTTATCTCTGGTTCTGGCTCAATATAGTTATCCTCAATCACAAGTGATTACATTATAGTTTCTGGAAGCTTGCAACTAATAAGCGACCATGTTCCCTATATTGTAACTGTTACCATGTATCCAGAGTGACATGTTAGAGTCATAGCATCATATAGCATGGATACAGGCCATTTTGTCCAACTTATCCATGCTGACCAAGATGCCCCATCAAAGCTAGTTCCATTTGCCCAGCTCATTCTAAACCTTTCCTATCCATTTACCTGTCCAAGCATCTTTTAAAGGATGTGTTGTCCTAAGTTTGCACTGTATAAGCCCCCCTTTCCTTGCATTTCCTCATCATTCATTATTGTTTCAGAGCATCTTACTTTTGTAACTAATAGGTGGTATCTCAATTTGGCACTAAATACAAAACTGCACATTGCCTTATCCTATAACTTCAATGATGTGCGTGGGATGAAAATGACTCCATGGCTTGGATTTCTTCCTCCAACATATAGAAATTCTGGGATGAGGGTGGGGAGTGACTGGAAGTGGAGGTTGGTGAAGAGGGGGATGGATGGTTGCACAGTTGATGGTAACAAGAGACAAAAGTTATTGGGAAAATGAGTGGTGGAATGGAATTGTTTTGTGAGTTGGCATAGGCTTGGTGGATTGAAATGTTTTCCTTCTGTGTCATAATGAAAAATAGATCCATTGTAAAAAAACTATCTGTCCAACTCTGCCTTTCTTGAGAGAAAAACCTTTATGATTCTGCTGATCTGCTGTTTCTCCTGCTCTCCCTACACACAGTTGTCTGACCAGTTGAATATTTTCAATTGTTTCAGACATAAAGGTAGATTTTTTTATCTCAACCGTCTGCCATATTTCACTTGGTATTCAGTTTGCAAGAATCATTCGTTCCTTGAATTGAATTCTTCTTTGAATTTCTCACCTTTATATTCACCATAAATTTATTTGTGCAATCAAGGGTCCAGTTGCATTATACAGGAGTGTAGGAACGGGGTTCCCTTTGTGAAGTGGATCCCAGTCTGCAGAAGGGTTCCGACCTGAAACGTCACCTCGTCCTTTGCGGCAGATGCTGCACGACATGCTGAATTACTCCTGCATTTTGTGTCTATCTTGGGTTCCTATTGAATTGAAAGGGAATGTGGGATCATGACTCGGGAGAGGAGGATGTGCGGGATCTGGGCTCCAGCTGAATTGAATGGGAGAATGGGATCATGGCTCCAGTGAGTGGAAAAGGAGTGTGGAAACCTGAGCCCTGTCTAGTGGGAAAGGGGCATAATCATAACAGGAGGAGCTAAACCTTCTTCACCTCTCATGCATACTGTACTTCTGTCATCCTTCTTTATGTCATCATCCCTTGTATTAAAACCTGGGCATATTGGAGTTATTGGAATATTGGTCTGAAGAAGGGTCTCGACCCGAAACGTCATCTATTCCCTTTCTGCAGAGATGCTGTCTGAACCGACAAGTTACTCCAGCTTTTCGTATCTATCTTCGGTTAACCTTCATCTGCATTTCCTCCTTACAAAAACATTGGGACTTTTGTTGGTGTTCCTATCAAATATTCTAGTATCTTTGTTTCCTATTGAGCCCGGAGCGGAATTGGCCAGCGTTGTATGATCGGGGCGGAACAAGGAGCCGTCATTCCAGCTAAACAACCGAGATGCATTAAACAAAAGCACCCTCTCCTTCCATAAATATATATAAACCAGGGGGTTGAGATTAACTGGGGGCCGAGACAGAAAGGGTCTTCCTTTGCGAGACATGGTTGCATTGCAGGCGCCTGCATTACAGGATTGTGCCCGTCCTGGGACTAGTGGCGAAGCGAAAGTGGGCTCTAACCGCGAGGCGAGGCGAGGGGGGGAGCGCAACCAAACCTGCTGGTGGGGGGGGGGCGGGCTCTCCGCTGATTGAATGCGCGGCGCCCGGGATCGCGCTGTCAATCGGGCGACGTCACAATGCCGAGGTGGCGGGTTTGGTTGAGGGGCGGGCTGTTCCCCTGCGCCTCTCGCCTGCCTGCCCGCGGAGTAGCCGTGCAAGCACAGTCGAGTGAGAGCGGCCACGACGATGCCCCGGAAAACTCGCTCTCTGCTCTCCATAGCATGGCTCTTCCTCGTCGCTTTCGCGCCGCAGGCTACCACCGCGTGCCCCAGTCGCTGCCTTTGCTTTCGCACCACCGTGAGGTGCATGCATTTAATGCTGGAGAATATACCTGCCGTCTCCCCGCAGACCACAATCCTGTGAGTATGGAGCGGCGGGGCTGCAGTGCTTCAAGGGAGAGGGTAGAGCAAAGGCTTTGTTGCATTGAAGAAGGGATTAGATGCAACAGAGCTGGTTCTTATCTTAAAACCGCAATTCGGTCCAGCTTTGTTACAGGGAGTAGACGGAATAGAGAGTTTTACAGAAGTTCAGTAATTTGAGAACATTTCTTTGGATGGAGGAAAAAAGTTTTGGAGTAACTCAGCGGGTCAGGCAGCATCTCTGCGGAACATGGATACATACACCTATCCAAGTTATCCAGGGATGCTGCCTGACCCACTGAGTTACTGTAGCTTTACTCTACACTAACTCAACTCTACTTTTTTTTTTGGAAATCAACGTTTGCAGTTCATTGTTTCAACTTTGGATGTAGATATTTGAATCGTTTTCTATTGCACCTCTGGAATTCTCTGCAGATTCAACTATCTAATTTTCTAACTAATTTTTAAAAAGCTTTTCTCTCAAAGTTAGCAAAATGCATTAATGAAGATGTGGTGACAAGTGAGATGATAAATGATGAGTAGCGTAATGATGCTGAGAGTGAGGAGTCTACGTTGGCAGCTCAGCTCATGATCTGCACGACCACGGTTTAAAGGTGTTATCATGTGATCTGAAATCAAGTCATAAGAGGGGGAGGGGGGAGGGGGGACAATAACAAAACAGCCATGCACATTTAGGTTTAGCTATAAAAGGTATAAACGACAAAGATCTAAAATGTTATTAAAAGCAACCCGCTGGAGTTGCCCTGCAGTTTGGTACTTATCTCCATTGAGTGCGATTTGACCCATTGAGCACGCTTTCGACGGAGTAAAAAGCAATGTTCCGACCATGACCTGGAAACTGTCGTTAACTACTGGACCCAGATCAGTCAAAAACAAAACCTAAGTGGCGGTTTTTCAAGAAAGTTAAAATAACGGTATTTAAAATGGCAAAAGGAGTTTCACTTACATGCACTTTTGATCATAAACCTAATTAATTACTGTACATGTAATGGAACTTTGGAGTCGGCCGATTGATTTTCCCCCTCCAACACCCTTTCCTGGTATTTTCTCTGCAGCTTATTTTTAGAGGGACACTTACAATCTGTAAAAGTTTTTTTTCTCTCTCTTGGGAAGAAAAACTTCCAGCGAAGTACATACAGCTGCACAAACCACATTTACTGGACTTCAGTCCCACCGTGGAATACACATGTTTGCAGCAGTCTGAGACTGGGAGAGGCTGCAATGCTCCCATTAGTCTTGCAGCTTAAAAAATAAAACCAAATCGTCTAGTTCGAAAACCAAGTTTTAAACGGAGTAGACATCAATCCGCGTCATAAATCTAATGACTTGAGTGCAGATTTTTTTTTAGGTGAGAATGATGTATTCCTCACTTGCCCTTAACCCCATGCGCTGGTGTAGGATCTGGTTCACTTAATATTAATTTACTTAAATGGATGCTCTTATTCCGGTGAGGGCAGAAGGTTAATATGCATGTAACTGAGTTTGACTGCACTCGTTTGTGGACTATGTTAATCTTTTACCCAGTAAAGGGTTTTAGAGAAACAGATTATTTTTAAAATCAGTAAATTGTCATGCAAAATCATTCTTTGTTGGGATGCAACAGTTGGAGCAAGGTTGTTTCACTCAGAGTTTGCATGTTTGGCTACTTCCATGTGTTGACTTGATCATGTTTGTTGTGTTTTTTTTGTACGTTATTTTTGTTTTAGTCTTTCAACCACTGATGTGAAATGCTACAAGGTCCATGATTTATGGGCATGTACCGGCAGCCTTCCAACTATTTCCAATTCAATGTCACCTCTAAAAGAAGGGGCTTACTCCAACATTATGTTGAGGAGTATTGTGGCAATGAGGTCTCTGACAGGAATGAACGTGTTTTTACTGTAACCACTGCAGATATTCTTAGTTCAAACACCCGAAGTGGCAGGCAGAAAATAACAGCTGATCCACCCATTCATGGGGTTCTCAGGGAATCTGAAGGAGGCTTTTTGTTTCTAACCACAACTGCCAAGAGAATTGCCAAGACAGAAGAGTAATTAGAAAAATCAGCAGCAATAGTGAGATGAGGAGGCATGAAACTGAAAAAGCATACACCCTTTTGCACTTGTAATGTCATTCATTAAGGTCAGGAATTACATTTTCCATCGGAACCATTTTCCATATCTGTGATGTACTTATTGTTCAAAAACATGTTCACCTCTCTCCTGAATAACTTTACTCAGTGGATAATTTTGAGACTCATTATAGAAACAGAAAAATAGGTGCAGGAGTAGGCCATTTGGCCCTTCGAGCCAGCACCGCCGTTCAATATGATCATGGCTGATCATCTAAAATCTGTACCCCATTCTTGCTCTTTCCTCATATCCCTTGATTCCTTTAGCCCTAAGAGCTAATTCTAACTCTCTCTTGAAAACATCCAGTGAATTGGCTTCCACTGCCTTCTGTGGCAGAGAATTCCAAAGATTCACAATTCTTTGGGTGAAAACGCTTTTCCTCATCTCTGTTCCAACTGGCCTGCCCCTTATTCTTATACTGTGACCTCTGGTTCTGGACTCCCCCAACATCGGGAACATTTTAACTGGATCTAGCCTGTCCCATCCTTTAAAACATGTATATTCTATAAGATCCCCTCTCATCTTTCTAAATTCCAGTGAATACAAGGCCGGTCAACCCATTATTTCATCATACGTCCCGCAATAATTCAGAATTATTATGTGGGTGGAAAATTGTGTTCTTAGTTGTGAATGGGTAATCCCTTATTTTGAGACAGATCCCTGGCACCTCATTGCAGATATTCATCACCCTCTTTGTAGTAACATTTTCCCTCCAATTGTCTTCAAATTCCTTCAATCTCACCAGCCAGGGGAACATTAATTCTGCATTCATATTCCTACTATTGTCTATTTAATTGTCTGTTTTTTTGTAAACATTGAACGTTTTTGTTATTTATTATGAGGTTTACTGAGTAATGAGTTTACACATCAGTTGTGCTGCGCAAGTAAGAATTTATTTAAGAAGGAACTGCAGATGCTGGAAAATCGCAGGTGCACAAAAATAATGGAGAAACTCAGCGGGTGCAGCAGCATCTATGGAGTGAAGGAAATGGGCAACGTTTCGGGCCGAAACCCTTCTTCAGACTGATGGGGGGTGGGGAGAAGAAAGGAAAAATGAGGAGGAGGAGCCTGAAGTCTGAGGGATGGGAGGAGACAGCCCGAGGGCTGAGGAAGGTGAGGAGACAGCAAGGACTAAACAAAATTGGAAGAATTCAATGTTCATGTCCCCCAGGTTGCAGACTCCCCAAGCGGAATATGAGGTGCTGTTCCTCCAATTTCCGGTGTTGCTCGCTCTGGCCATGGAGGAGACCCAGGCCAGAGAGGTCGGATACGGAGTGGGAGGGGGAGTTGAAGTGCTGAGCCACCGGGAGTTCAGCTTGGTTATTGCGGACCGAGCGGAGGTGTTTGGCGAAACGATCGCCCAGCCTCCGCTTGGTCTCACCGATGTAGATCTGCTGACATCTAGAGCAGTGGATGCAATAGATGAGGGAGGAGATGCAGGTGAACCTCTGTCGCACCTGGAACGACTGCTTGGGTCCTTGAATGGAGTCGAGGGGGGAGGTAAAGGGACAAGTGTTGCATCTCTTGCGGTTACAAAGTAAGAATTTAATTGGTCTGGTTCGTATGTCCATAAAACATGCCTGACTTGATATTGCTGAAAGCCTTGTCAAAAGCCTTTTACTGTATCTCAGTACATGTGACAAAAAAATAAACTCAAACCCTGTAAGAATATTGTGTGTTGCAATTAAGTTATCTCATTTGTCTGCATTTTAGAGAAATTTGACCCAGTCTGTTTGACCCAATCCCTCCTAGGATTATTCTCTTCGATCCCAACCAACAAGCCAGTGAATGATTGTTGTATTCATTTTATTGCAAAGATATCTTCACTTGGTTAGAGTGATCAGTCCTGACGATGCCTATTGCAAAGATAGGATAGAATCTTTTTCCATTGCAGGGGGTATTTCTAGAACCAGAGGGCACAGACTAAATAAGAGGAGTAAGATATTTTAAATGAGATTAGATTTCCACAGAGAGGGTGAATATATAGAATGAGGCATCAGGAGAGATAGTGAAGGCAGATCACAGCGCTTAAAATGCATTTGCACAAGTGTTTGAATATGAAATGCATAAATGGATACAATCCTAATGCAGCTAAATATTATTAGTGTAATAGACAACACAGTGGGCCAAAGGGCCCATTTCTGGGATAACTGTTTCTATGATAAAACCAAATTCATATATTCATGGAATCCTATCGAGTCAGTCTGTGCCATAAAACCCCCGACTGTCATCTCTTATTCAGGAGGTTGTGGCTGCTCTGACCTTTCATTTCCACTTTACCATTACCTTTTTTTAAAAAAACTTTTGCTGATCTCTGGTTTTGGTGCACAGCCTTGCATATTCTAAATACATATTTCTACATAATTCCTAAGATTTGAAATCCTCTGAGAAGAAATTATACCTTGCCCAAGTATTAATGTTGTGAGTTTCTTATCCTGAGGCTATGTGTAACTAAATTGGCCTCTAAAAGAAAAAAACATATTCCTAATGTGGAGGCAGTGGGATGACATGGAGCAAGTGTGAACAGGTGATCAGTGGCCGCGTGGGCTGAAGGGCCTGTTTCCATGCCGTATGTCTAATTCTTCAAAGTGGTGAAAGCGCCCTACCCCCCCCCCCCCCCCCCCCCCCCCCAACAGGGTCAAACCACTGAGCCCATTCTTCAAAATCTTCCAACTCTTCATCCCAGAAATTCTCTTTCCACCCCTCTTCAGACTGTCCAGTCAATCCAGTAGACTGCATTGATTATATGTCCACTATAATCACTTATCTCTTCTGAATGACTTGGCCCCACCAAGAACCACTGGAGCTCTCTTTGAAGATGTGCAGAGTTCACTCAGAGAAACAAGAGCATGCTGTTGTTTGGGCATGGAGTGGGTAAGGTGAATTGGAAAGTAAGGTGACTTGGAATGTAACTGCAGAATTTAGTTTTGTCAAGGCTCTTGAAGGTCATTAGGGTTGCAACTGCCAATGATTGAAGTAAACAGACTTTATTGTCGAGTTTTTTTTAAAGAAATGTTATAAAGATAGAAGAGCAAGTACCATTTTGCTGAAGTTTAGTATTTTCATATGTGCGTTTATAATCTTGGCCGAGTGTTGCATCTCGTGCTGGCCTTGAAGGAGAGGATCACTCGTGTGAAAGGAAATGGTCATGAGAGCTCTTCATTTTTATAATATCTCAGTTGCACTCAGAAATTTGGCACAGATCTAGCTTTCCACAGATATACTGACTGCTTCCAAGTTGCTTTCTTCAGCTGCAGTAATACTTGGGCTGCTGCTTTGGAGCATTCAGAACATTTAAGGTTTGGGAGGATGCAGATATCCTTGTACTGTTTTATTTTGTTTTCACAGTAAAATGGTGTAATCGCAGCTTTTATTTCAGTTTCAGAATATTCCTTTGCAGAGGGGTGATCTTTTTGAAGGCCAATTTTCTTCAAACGTGCGTGTTTAAAATTTACTTAAACAAAATGTTCTTTTGGAAAAACATTCCTGATAAAGCATTGTCAGATGTTATGACATGAGAACTCGTGGTAGAAGCAAACATTACATATGTAAGATTTTGATTTCAACACTTGTAAATTGAGATGTGCTATTGCACACTTCACCAGGAGTAATTTGGTGGGGGTGTCAAGGCAGATCCAAATGGAATTTACAGGCAAATGCAGGATATGAAATCATTTTTTTGTGCTCAAGCTTCTGTTACTGCCAGAATAGTTAGAAATACTAGCTTCCTGCTGTTTATTTTGATATTGAAAGAATCTTTTGAATAAAGGGCAAGTTAATTTGCTACACAAAATATTATCACTTCCATTCTTTGCTAGGAAACTTGGCCTCATGCATGTGGCAGACAAGGTTACAAATGTTAAAATCATAATTGATAGTCTGTTTCTCAGTGAGTTACATTTGGCTTCAATTGTAATTGTGCACTGCAAAACTGGCAATTATGAAACACCGTGAACACACAACAAACAACAGGCTGCTTATTTTTCTTTTCAGTGGAAATTTCAGTGTCAGTTTATCCCAGTGGGTTACAGACAACAAAGTTTAAGCTTACTCTTAATCAGTCAGATCTTCCTGAAATATAATGACACGCTTGTGACATATGCCATTATTAATGAGCCAAATTGCTGGCAAACTCCAAAGAGAGGTGGTTCCAATTGAGAACTTTATCAGTTCATTTATATCACAGTGCTCTTTAATCTTATCCTTAGTTTCACCATCATTTTCATTTTTTCAATGAATTGGTGCATTAATTGCTTATTAAACTTGTTGAAAATTAATGTATTTACAAAGCAAGCAAAGTACAGAAAAATCATTACTTTTAACGTGGTGCAATCAATTATTTAATTAATTATTTAAAAAAAATTTTTTAATTAGAAGCAATTGTACAAGAATAAAACATTCAGCATGTAAAATCAGACAATTATTGTACAGCTTCAATTTTGACTTTTTAACCTGAAAATGAGGGAAAAGAAGAGAGAAAGAACAAGAGAGAAAAAGTGAAAAGTGAAAGGATAGGACCCCTAGACTACTAAAGTAGCGTGGCCAAAGAGTGAATAAAGATATGAGAGGAAAAGAAAAAAAGTGGAGATATACCTGCCCCTCGCCTTCAAAAAGCTGGAGAAACTCAGCGGGTGCAACAGCATTTAATGGAGCGAAGAAAAAAGGGGATTGGGGAAGTGTGAAAGAAGGAACTTCAGATGCTGGTGTACACTGAAGATGGAAGCAATAAAGATTACCTCCCAAAAAATAGACACAAAATGGGGGAGTAACTCAGCGGGACAGGCAGCATCTCTGGATAGAATGAATGGGTGAAGTTTCGGGCCGAGACCCTCCTTCTGTCTGAAGAAGGGTCTTGACCCAAAACGTCACCCATTCCTTCTATCCAGCATTTTGTGGCTATTTTTTGGGAGGTAACTTTTTGCTTCCACTACAGTGACTTAAAGGATAGCATGATCATTGCAGAAGGCTTTCATCAGTCAAAAAAGCAGTAGAAATAAAATGCTAGCATTTATCCAAAACAGTAATCTGGCAATTGATGCTCTGGTAGTGAATTTAAAACACCGTCACAACCGTTTCAATGCTGGAAACACTCAACAGGTCAGGCAGCATCTGTGGGGAGAAACGTTCAGGCCAAAGATCTTTTTCAGTTGGGTTATTGGCTTGAACTGCAGATACTGCTTTATCTGCTGAAGGTTGTGTCATTTTCAGTTTTTATTCCAGAATTTCAACATCTGCGGTTTTTGTTAACTTTATTCCAAGATCAGAGAGGAGCTCGTAATGGGATACTGTTGGTGAATCTATTTCTATACATCCATCAGAGAGTACACAAGGTCTCAACTAAATGTCTCTTCCTAGGGTCAACTACTAATTGGTATCGGTTTATAATTGTAATGTGCACCAGGGTTCAGTGAAAAACTTTAACAATAGTACAACAATTTATGATCAGAATTTAATAAATTCAAGTCACCATTAAATGTGGGTGTACATGGGGATCTGTCATGTTTTTTTTGTTTTTTTTAATTCGCTCAAGACAGTGGGAATAGTTGATACTTTCAACTGTAAACAAATGTTATTTATTCATGAAACCTGAGTTACCAGCGGAAGTGCTCATAATTGCTTCCTTTCAAACTGACCATCAGGAATCTTTTGTCCAAAATCTCTTGCAACAATAGTCTGCAGATAGTTGCACAACATAATCTTTAAAGGATGACAGTTTTGACGGAACAGTTATTGTTCTGGCACCAGGAGTACATGTAACACATCCTTCCTTTGATATTGAAAGCCAACAGTAAGGGAAAAAAAGCTGCATATACAAACTATTTTGCTACACAATCCTTAAGATGCTCGGAGTCAGTAAGCCATCTTTCCAGATCTTATCCTAACAGGTTGCTGTTCTCCCAGGCAATGCTTTTAAGCTGTGGGGTTCTTGCTGATGGTTAGCCATGCATCCATTAGTATCTCTATATCTGCTTTACCCAAGCACATTTTTTGGTGGCATTTGTTCCTCTGATATGAATCATCCTCCCCTGTATGATCTGGGCTATTAGCCATATCTGGTGAAGGCCTTCATCGTCCTTGTGTCTTCCAACTTTTAGTCTATGGCACTCTGAATATAGTATCCTTGTCTTTTGGTCACCTTCAACTGTCTTCCAACATTTCCATGCACTCTGGATAAGCTAATACATAGTTTGTGAATGATAGGTGGAGGTGGCAGGGAGTGTGGAGGAAGCAGGTGGTCTGCAGAAGGAGTTGGACAGTTTGGGCGAGAGAGCAAAGTGGCAGATGGTAGACAGCATAGAAAATTATACGGTCATTCACTTTGGGGAAATAAAGGTGGTGATGAATTTCTAAATGGGGAGGTGCAAAGGGACTTGGGTATGCTGGCACAAGATTCCCAAATGGTTAATTTGCAAGTTGAATGGGCAGTGAGGAAGGCAAATGCAATGTTTGTATTCATTTTGAGAGGAGTGGAATTTAAAAGTAGGGATGTAATGCTGAGGCTTTATATGTCACTGGTCAGACTGCATTTGGAGTATTTTTGTTGAAGTTTTGGGCCCCGTATTGGAGGAGAGATGTTCTGGTGTTGGAGAGGGTCCTGAGGAGGAAAACAAAATGATTCCAGGGATAATTGGATTAATGTATGATCAGCGTTTGATGACTCTGGGCCTTTACTTGCTGGAGTTTAAAGGATTAGTGGGGACATTGAAACTTACTGAATAATGAAAGGGCTGGAAAGAATGGATGTAGAGATGTTTCCACTAGTGTGAGAGTCTAGGACCAGAGGGCACAGCCTGTGAATAAAATTACATGCCTTTAGAAAGGCGATGAGGAGGAATTTCTTTATTCGGAGAGTGTTAAATCTGTGGAATTCATTGCCATCGACTACGGTGGGGGTTAAGTCTTTGGATATTTTTAACGTGAAGATTGACAGGTTCTTGATAGGTAAGAGTTTCAAAAGTTACATACGGGAAGAAGGCAGGAGAATGGGGTTGAGTGGGAAAGAGAGATTAGCCATGATTGAATGGTGGAGTAGACCTGATGGGCCGAATTCTCTCTCCAGGACCATCTGACACTGAGCACTGTTGTAACACTAGCGTGCATATCATCACAACATAAACATCCTTGGGGACTGTATTAAAGGAGCAATTATTAATATCTAGCAATTAAAAGAGCAGGAATGAAGGAGATAACAAAAAGTGGTAAATACTGCCGTCCACCACTGGTACTGACCTCCCCATTATTGAAGGGATGTATAGGAGGTGCTATCTGAGAAAGAAAGGCAGCATCATCAAGGACCCACATCATCCTGGCCACACTCTCATTTCACTCTTGCTATTGTGATGAAGGTATAGGAGTCTGAGAACTGTAATGTCCGGGTTCAGGAACAGCTTCTTCCCCAAAAACCATTGGGTTATTGAATACTGTGAACTAAACTCCAAACTATAAACTGTCTTGGTTGCACAAGAGACTTCAGACTTTGTTTATTTCCCCCACTGTATTGGGTTATTTTATTTATTGACCTTTTTGTTTATTATGTTATCTATTGAGATCCACTGTTTACTAACCTGCTCTGCTGTTGTAATACAAACATTTCATTGTTACGTTTCGGCATATATGCCAAGGAAAAACTCTTGATTCTCTATTATTGCTGGACCAATCTTGTGTTGGATTCGCATATGCTTACATTTGAAACACAGAAACATTGAATGCAGCTTCACTTAGAAAATAAGTAGGATGGCATATGGTGGGTATATTGGCCTTTATGGATAGAAACTTGGGGCTTGAAGATTGGACTATGGTTGTTTTGGACTTTGTTCGGAATACATCAAGACCATTATTATGTGGAGTTTGATCTCTAACCCCATGAAAGGGAATGACTGCTTTGCAGGTCATGTAGTATAGGATTACGAGATTTAATCTTGGGGTGAGGGGGGTTACCTGTGTACGATGGACTGCTTGACGGTAGATTGAATCCGATAGAGCTGTACTCTCTCTAGTTCAGAAGAATGGGATACAAGCACCTGTTAAGATTCTAATAGTGGGAGCATAGATGGTGTAGCACATTTTTCTCTGGCTTGAGATCTTGATCCAGGAATCACAGTCGCAGTCTTAAGGGGTTGTTAAACTTAGCTGTGGAATTATCTTTGGCAAGAGTGCTCTGAATCTTTAAAATTCTGTACTTCAAGGAGGCAGTTAATATTCAAGACTTAGATTGTGATGTTTTTTAAACACAAAGGGAAATTGAGGGATATAGAGTCGAAAATGGATTTTGGAGTTCTAAGCATGTCAATCTCAGCACTGCGAGAATGGGGTTAGGAGGGAGAGATGGATCAGCCATGATTGAATGGCGGAGTAGGCTTGATGGACCGAATGGCCTAATTCTACAATGATCCCTTATGACCTAATACTCATAACTGCATGCTACCAGTGTGGGTTTCCTGTAGCTGGCCAAGGTCAACACTTAATTAAATTTATAAAGACAAATGAATAGAAATATAATTTTTCAGTTCAAATTGGATGAAATAATCTAATTTTTCCATTGTTAAGCTATGAAGAATAAAGACATTAAATGAATGCTGTGTAGGAAGGAACTGCAGATGCTGGTTTAAACCGAAGATAGATACAAAAAGCTGGAGTAACTCAGCGAGTCAGACAGCGTCTCTGGAGAAAAGGAATAGGTGACATTTCATGTTGTGATCCTTCAGACTGAGAGCTGGAATCAATGAAGAGTAATGCCGTTTGAATTATTTTGACTGAAGTCGTAACTTTATTCTAGAAGTAAGGAACTGCAGATGCTGGTTTACAAAAAAAGACAGGATGCTGGAGTAACCCAACGAATCAGGCAGCATCCTTGGAGAACATGGATTGGTGACATTTCAAGTTGGAACCCTACCTTTGACGAGGTCTAAAACTGAAGAATGTCCCTTATGAAACATTACCTACCTATGTTCTTTAGGGATGCTGTCTGACCCGCTGAGTTACTCCAGCACTTGGTAACTTTATTGTGGGTTTAAAAAAATAATGTCCTGTGTGTGCGCTGTGATTTACAAAGAGATTCCAAATATTGGCCTTGTTGAATAATTAGTACATTAGCTCACAAATTTTTGTCACGTTCCTAATATTCAGTCATTCCATTCCGCATGTGTAGAATTGACATTTTTTTTAGCTGTGATTTGTACCAAATGTAAAGTTTAATTGCATTATTTATCTTCCAATCAACTTCATTGTGGCCGTTACAGGGTTTTTCTTTCAACGTTCTGTAACGTTAGGTATCACGTTATAATCTGCACTCTTCTCTTTTCTCTCAAACTATGATGTACTTATGTACCATATAATTTGCTTGGATACGATGCCAACAAAGCTTTTAACTATCTTGTTGCACATGATGAGAGTAATAATGCTTTGATATTGCCTTTTCCAAAGAAGGATTCGTGAATTTAAATTAGTTTTTCAGTCACGTGAACTGACATTCATAAGGTTTATGCTCATCCCTTGCGTAAGTCAGATTTTATGCAAGTCAAGATCATTTTAAAACTCGGGAGAAACACGGAACTGTAAATTGCTGAAATAACTCAGCAGGTCAGGGAGCATCTCTGGAGAACATGGATAGATGACGTTACAATGCTGGGCCCTTCTTCAGACTGATTCAGTCTGCTGAGTTTCTCCTTAAAACTAGGCACGATGTTCCTATTTTCTTTTTCTTTCTTTTCTAGGGTCTACTTTCTCACTTTACTTCCTTCTCTAACTTCTTTTCTAAGGGGCTTTCTTTTCCCAACACTCTTGCACTTCACGACTCTTGCGCACTTTCTTTACTTTCTTCACTTCTATCTTTTTCTTAAAGCTCAAAAAAAAAATGAAGCGGTACAAAAAATGTTTAAGATATATGTGTTAAAAATTTACCGTACTAGGCACGGCACGATGCTGCTACTCTGCACCAGTGAGCCCTTCGTCACCAGCTGCTGCACTGTCCAGTTGTTGTGGCTATTGTTGCAGCTTACATTGTAGCCACTAGCCGACAGCACTTTTTTCCAGCCACCACCACCACAGGATGCGCTCAGTCACCATGGGGCCCCCTTCCCTCTCACCAAATGCCGTTGACTGTCACCTTTGTTTGCTCCCCCCTCCACTGCCGCCTCCTTCTCCCCGTGGTCGCTGACGTCTACCAAGGTGGTGGAGGGGGGAGAGGACCAGGCAGCCGACGTGAAGAAGCAGCAGCTGGTGGGAGTGGAGGGAACCCTACAGTAACAGCGCGTCCTGTTGGTGGCGGCGCCCTGCAAGAAAGTGCTGTCGACCAGGGGCTACAACGTGAGCCGCAACAACAGCCCTGTCAACCGGGCAGTGTGACAGCAGTTGAAGAAGGACTCGCTGGTTCACCCTGTGCAACGTGTCGGATACTCGGCTGGAAGTTGCTCTCGATCACCTCCCTCGTTCCTGCTTGTCTTCCAAGTTTTGCACCGAGTATGGGTGATGCTTTTATATCCATGAAATGGATGGGAAGCTCTCAAGATTCAAGAGAGTTTATTGTCATGTGTCCCTAATAGGACAATGAAATTCTTGCTTTGCTTCAGCACAACAGAACATTGCAGGCATTGACTACAAAACAGATCAGTGTGTCCATATATCATTATATAAATATATACACACACAAATAAATAAACTGATCAAGTGCAAATAACAGATAATGGGCTATTAATGTTCAGAGTTTTGTCCGAGCCAAGTTTAATAGCCTGATGGCTGTGGGGAACTAGCTATTCCTGAACCTGGTCATTGCAGTCTTCAGGCTCCTGTACCTTCTACCTGAAGGTAGCAGGGAGATGAGTGTGTGGCCAGGATGGTGTGGGTCCCTGATGATACTGCCAGCCTTTTTGAGGCAGCGACTGTGATAGATCTCTTGATGGGAGGGAGGTCGGAGCTGATGATGAGCTGGGCAATGTTTACTACTTTTTGTAGTCTTTTCCGCTCCTAGGCGCTCAAGTTGCCGAACCAAGCCACGATGCAACCGGTCAGCATGCTCTCTACTGTGCACCTGTAGAAGTTAGAGAGAGTCCTCCTTGACAAACCGACTCTCCGTAATCTTCTCAGGAAGTAGAGGCGCTGATGTGCTTTCGTAATAATTGCATCAGTGTTCTCGGACCAGGAAAGATCTTCAGAGATGTGCACGCCCAGGAATTTGAAGCTCTTGACCCTTTCAACCATTGCCCCGTTGATATAAATGGGACTGTGGGTCCCCATCCTACTCCTTCCAAAGTCCACAATCAGTTCCTTGGTTTTGCTGGTGTTGAGGGCCAGGTTATTGTGCTGGCACCATATGGACAGTTGCTCGATCTCTCTTCTATACTCATCCCCATCAGTGATACGTCCCACAACAGTGGTGTCGTCAGCAAACTTGATGATGGAGTTTGCGTTATGACCGGCTACACAGTCATGAGTATAGAGTGAGTATAGCAGGGGGCTGAGCACGCAGCCTTGAGGTGCTCCCGTGCTGATTTTTATCGAGGCTGCTACATTTCCACCAATATGAACAGACTGTGGTCTGTGAATGAGGAAGTTGAGGATCCAATTGCAGAGTGATGCGCAGAGACCCAGTTCTGCGAGTTTGGTAACCAGCTTGGAGGGGATGATTGTATTAAATGCCGAGCTGTAATCAATGAATAACAGCCTGACATATGAGTTTTTGTTGTCCAAGTGGTCCAGAGCGGAGTGGAGAGCCAGCGAGATCGCATCCACCGTTGATCTGTTGCGGCGGTAAGCAAACTGCAGTGGGTCCAGGTATTTGTCGAGGTAGGAGTTGATTTGTGCCATGATCAACCTCTCAAGGCACTTCATCACCACAGGCGTTAGTTCCACTGGTCGATGGTCATTGAGGCACGTCACCTTACTTTTCTTGGGCACTGAAATAATTGATGCCCTTTTAAAGCAGGTGGGAACCTCAGACCTCAGAAGTGAGAGGTTGAAAATGTCCGTAAACACTCCAGCCAGTTGGTCCACACAGGTTTTTAGAACACGACCAGATATACCATCAGGTCCAGGTGCTTTTTGAGGGTTCACCTCTGAAGGATTTCCTGACGTCGGCCTCTGTGACTGAGACTGAAATACCATCACAGCGAATGGGGAATCGGGAAGGCACATCATTGTTCTCCCTATCAAACCGTGCGTAAAACGTATTGAGCTCGTCAGGGAGTGATGTTTCGCTGACATTGGAGGTGTCTCTTGATTTCGCCTTGTAGGAGGTGATTGCATTCAGGCCCCGCCAAAGCTGCCGAACATCTGTCTCATCCTCCAGTTTGGAGCAGAAGTCCCTTTTGGCCTTTTTAATGGCCTTACCAAGTTTGTACCTGGACCTCTTGTAGACCACTGTATCATCAGACATGAACGCCCGGTGTCTGGTCTTCAGAAGAGTGCGGATCTCAAAGTTCATCCAAGGTTTCTGATCGGGAAACACTCGGTAGGTTTTTGTAGGGATGCAGACCTCCACACATTTCTTAATGAAATCTATAACGACTGTGGCGTATTCGTTCAAGTCCATTGCCGAGTCCTTGAACATTGCCCAGTCTACAGACTCCAAACAGTCCTGTAGTTGTTCCTCTACACCGGCATGCAGCTCCTCCAGTGCCAGACAGACATCTGCCTGGGGTGGGATGTAGACCGTGGTCAGGATGATGGACGTGAATTCCCTCGGAAGGTAAAAGGGACGGCACTTCACCGCCAGATGTTCGAGGTGTGGAGAGCAGGAGTTGGACAGGACTGCCACGTCTGAGCAGCACGCAGAGCTGACCACGAGGCAGACGCCCCCTCCTCTCCCTTTCCCAGATGCTTGCGTACGGTCCATAAGGTGGATGGAGAACCCTTCAGGCTGGACCGCTGAGTCTGGGGAGCTGGGGGTGAGCCATGTCTCTGTGAAACAGAACACAGAGCATTCCCTCAGCTCCCTTTAATAAAGCAGCCTTGCCCTTAAGTCCTCCACTTTGTTTTGAAGGGACTGTACATTGGCCAGTAGGATAGTAGGGAGAGGGGACCATCCTCCCATTGCAACAACACACTGTGTTATTGTGAATTGTTTACGCGAGTGCAAATTTACCTGACTTGCCTGTTACGTAAATCGGGGAATGCCTGTATTAATGTTTTGCTATTACTTACAGTTGAAATAAATTGTCTTTTTTTTATTTGCAGTTTTATACTGTGAAACTAAACCAGCATTGAAATACTTAGTTTCCATCAAACACATGTCCAGGTGAACATTGGTGCCTGGGGCAGTGTTTGAAAAGACAGATTAAGGAGTTGGGTGCAAACAAAAGCAGAAAGACACAACCTCAGCAAACAGTAGGAAATGGCTCTTCTGTGGAATTTGCTACAGTTAGGTTTTCCATTCTTTGTTCTGTTGTCGGAATGCAAAGCCCAAAATCCCTGAAGCATCATAAATTCCTGCATATGCCTGTAGTGGATTTCAGTGACAGTGGATACAAGTGTGCCAAAAAAGTGGGTTTAGCTTTCTTATTTTTCCTAATTGGAGTTGCAGACTAATTTTCTTTTTTTCCCTAACTAGGGGTACAGATCTTTTTTTATTTTATTTTTTTTTAAATTATCTCATGGCTTCAATTGTCACTTGAGATTTTTTTTCCTGTATACAAGTAGCTGGTAACCAGAAACTTAATTCGCCTCTTCCTGTGAAGCAGCGAGCCAAGTTTGTTTAGGAAATTAAGTAGATACTACCAGAGTGGCTCCTTTGTTTAACAAAACACTCCTGCCAATGGGGGAGCATTCATGGGATTAGAAATGCATGAAAATTGCTGCAAACCCATGTGATGTTTAATGCCTTTTATTCTTCCTGTTTACACTGCTGTATCAGCCACTGGCTGTCGGGGACTCCTGTAGTGCTTAACTGCTTTAAAATTATATTAAACAGCAAAATGCCTCACTAACTCCTTAGTTTGATGCTGAATTTGTTGATTACTGCGCGGAATGTCAATAAGCTAGAAAGGGTGCTGAGATAATTTACGAGGATGTTGCCAGAAAGAGAGGGCCTGTGCTTATAGAGAGAGATTGGGCAAGCTAGGATTTTATTCCTTGGAACGTAGGTAGCTGAAGGGTGATCTAGTAGAGGTGTATAAAATCACGAGAGAAATAGGTAGGGCGAATACACAGAGTCTGTTACCCAGAGTGGTGGAACCAAGAACCAGAGGACGTACTGTAAATTTAAAATGAAAGGGGAAAGATGTAATAGAGACCTGAGGGTGAACTTTTCTCGGAAGGTAGTGGGTACATGAAATGAGCTGCTAGAGGAAGTAGTTGAGATGGGCGCTATAACATTTAAAATACACTTGACTTGGGCTGTTATAAAACGGTTATGGGCCAAATAGGGCAAATGAGACTTGCTTGGATGAGACATCTAGGTTGGCATGGATGAGTTGGGCTGTAGGACCTATTTCCATGCTGTATCATAGTTGTGTTCAGATTCAGATTCAACTTTAATTGTCATTGTCAGTGTACAGTACAGAGACAACGAAATGCATTTAGCATCTCCCTGGAAGAGCGACATAGCATATGATTTGAATAAATATTTACATTAGCATATATACAGACATAGTGTTTTTCCTGTGGGAGGAGTGGGGGGGGGGGTGGTGATTGGCAGTCACCGAGGTACGTTGTTGAGTAGAGTGACAGCCGCCGGGAAGAAGCTGTTCCTGGACCTGCTGGTCCAGCAACGGAGAGACCTGTAGCGCCTCCCGGATGGTAGGAGGGTAAACAATCCATGGTTGGGGTGAGAGCAGTCCTTGGCGATGCTGAGCGCCCTCTGCAGACAACGCTTGCTTTGGACAGACTCAATGGAGGGGAGCGAGGAACCGGTGATGCGTTGGGCAATTTTCACCACCCTCTGCAAGGCCTTCCGGTCGGAGACAGAGCAGTTGCCATACCATACTGTGATACAGTTGGTAAGGATGCTCTCGATGGTGCAGCGTTAGAAGTTCACCAGGATCTGAGGAGACAGATGGACCTTCTTCAGTCTCCTCAGGAAGAAGAGACGCTGGTGAGCCTTCTTGATCAGAGTTGAGGTATTGTGGGTCCAAGTGAGGTCATCTGAGATGTTAACATCCAGCTACAGCTGTCTTTGATGCTTTTACATTATGCAGAAGAAAACTCTGCCATCGATACTTGCTTGATCGGTGTCCAGAAAGCCATATCCCAAGAGCTTTTGGACATCTGTTGAGGATTGAGCTGGTTTCAAAAGCGGTATCAGTTATTGTAAGACCACGTTGTGCTAAAACCACCCATCAGCATACCTTGCATTGCATTTGATAAATGGTCACTTGACTGGGGTGCATTGCATTGTGAACCATGTTGATGGAATAAGACATTGTAAGCAATTGATGTCAAGGTATTAGCTGTTCAACTTAATAACCTATGGAAATCTGAAATGAAAAATAGGATGCTGAAGATACTCAGCAAGTCGGGCAACCTATGTGGAGAGAAAAAACGGAGTCAATGTTACACTTCCCGAAGGATCTATTATCTGAAATCATTGAATGTATCCAAGTAAAAGACAAGTGGCTGTTTCTTGAATTTATATTAAACATCATTGGAACAGAATGGGATTGTGATGGAGAATTAACGTGACAGCAAATAGAAGCATGATCGCACTAGGACTGGAAGGAGCTCGTTTGTAAAGCAGCCACCAAACTGTATTTTTTTCCAAACCGCAGGGGTATGTGTTGTACTTCCGGTGGCGCTGGTGCCAGCAGCCTCCACCTACAGCCCGGATCTTTTTGTTTTTTTGTTTATTTAGTTATGTAAAAGTGTGTTTTTTTTGTGGTTTTTTTGTTGTTTTTATGTGGGGGAAGAGGGCACGGTGCGGGGATACTGTCCTTCAGCCGCTTCCTGGTGAGGACGCGACTATTATTCGAGTCGCGTCCTCGCCCCCTCCCCCCACAGCAGCCTACCTACCTGGATTGGCGCGGCCTTCCTGCCGGGATCGACCGGAGCTCCAGCAGCGGCGGGACAGCGCTGGAACATCGCGGGGCTAGCGATGCCTTACCGGAGGTCGCCGTCTGGAGCCCAGAGTGCTGGACCTGCTGCACCGACATCATGGAGTTGCGGTTTGCGGAGCTCCCAATGCGGGCGGCCTGATGGACAGCGCGGGGTCCTGCGACTCTGCCCGGCTCGGCCTGCGGACTCGGGAGCTGCAGACTCCGGCAGCGGGAGGCGGCTGATCAGGAGGTCCGGGCCGCTGAGGAGGAGGATGCTCACCGTCAGGGTTCGGCGTCGGCGTTCCACCAGCCCGGCGTGAGGGCCTGAACATCGGGCCACCCGGGGCGGCGACTGCGGGTGCTTGGAAGGCCCCGATCACGGATGAACACGGAGGGGAGGCTGGCTGGACTATGGTGCCATCCTCACCTTGGTGCCATTTATGTTATGTTGTGTCGTGGACTTTCTGTGTTTGTGCTTTTTTTAAATTCAATTTCAATTTTATTTTTAATATGTTTTATTATTTTTTTATTTTTTTGTGTTTTTTTTTTAATGATACTGCCTGTAAGGGAAATTCATTTTGTTGTCTCAAATTGAGACAATGACAATCAATTTGAATACAATACAATACAAGGGGACCACTTTGTAAACACCCAACATAGTACAGATAGTTCTGCATTAATGCATGTTTCCATAACATGACTTGTATATGAATTGATGCTGATGAATTAGGAAACATTATCTGTATTACGCAGGCCAAATTGGTTATTGTGCAATTTGGCTTGGAACCTAGGGAAGTACTTAAAGGTTATTTTGTAAATTGTCAAGCAGAAAAACAATCTTCTATTGACTCTTGTTGTGACGATACTCTATCAAACAATATAACATTTGGCTTTTAGTATTTGAACCTTTCCCTACCTTGGCTCATTTGCTGATACCCTTGTCCAACACCGTTGCCACTTCACCAATCCAGCTTGCTTTTGGCCATTCTCCCTCGGCTAACAAAATAAACTTGAAGCCAACTTGGTTGTCTTTGTCCCAATCTATACAGAACCACCCATTGCAAGTATGCTTAATGAGCAATGCTGTGAACATTGAATTAATGTGGTAAATTAATGTAGTTGGAATATGTTGTGGAATTGTGCTCTTAAATGAAGTATGTTAACCCTGACTGATTTTTGGAAAATGCATATAAGAAGATGGAATATTAAGCTGCAAGACACACTGAGGGAAGTGGAAAAGTGGCAGCCATTCTCTTGGCCTGTTCATCAAGAACGGCTGATTAGTTCAGGCAACAATGCTTTGAATCCTTGAATGAAAAGAGACAACTTTGATTGGCAAGGATCTTCTATTATCTTTTTGCATGTAACGGGAGGAATTGTAAAGCATCAGCATGGGTTAATTTATCACTTGAGTGCTTCTAATCAGAAGATTGAAGATTACGTCAGTCCCTTAATTAATTTGTGCACAAACCGCTCAAGAGCGAAACTCGCCCTTTTTTTGAACAACTCTCCTATGTTCCTTAACAGTACTTGCATCCAGATCACAGCAACAAGAACAAAATCTGAAAACAATTTTCAGAAATTAACTTGCTTTATACTGTTTTATAGATGCCAATGACTATTTTCTTTCAGATATTGCCTTTTCAAGGTAACCAATCAGAAAGTACTTTAGATTAATATTCCACTGCTCGGCTTTGATACAGTATCTATAGCACATTTGAAGTCACTATTTGTTTTCCATAATTGAATTTAGCTGTAAGGTGACTTGCATGCAGTGACTTGGTGCCATATGTGGATTATGTTATTGCATATACATGCTGTGTTTTTTTAAAGAGGCAAGCTTCATCTTCCCCTTTAACTTTATCGCTTCTGGGTCTTTTGGCTAAGATCAAGAGTAGTATCTGTTCTTATCAGATTTTGTAGTAAAAGAGAGCATCTGTTCTTATCAGAACAGTGCAAGAGCTATCTGTTCTTGTTAGAGCAGTCCTGGCGGTCCATTAAGGACAAGAGCTGCAGATTGCGGTGTAAAAATCGTAGCAATGGCAGCTGCAATTGGAGCGAGAGGACAGGGTATCCGCAATACCCTGAGGATTAGCGTGAAGGACCTCAGCGAGGGGATGCCCTTCAGTCGAGACACGTTTGTAAAGAAGGTCTTGCTGGAGACCTGCAAGTTTGAGCCCAGAGATATCTACTGCCTCCAGGACTTCCCGGGTAATGGATATTTCGATGTCACCTTTGTACTTCCGACGGGATGGCAAAAGTTTATGAAAGATCTGCAGGAGAAGGGGAACGAAGCTCCGATGTCCTTGCTAAAGGTACAGCCGCTTCTTCACCCTCCCAAACCAAAAAGAAAGGATGATCACGGTGCACATGTTCAACCCACATGTGCCCGTAGTGGATGTCCTCACCTTCCTTGCTCGCTACGTCGACGGAGCAGGGAACTGCGTGGACGTAAAGGACCTGCATGGGATTTGGACGAGCAAGCGGCAGGTCAAGGTAAAGCTGAGGGTGGACAAGGAAGGAGCTCTCCTCCACCCTCCCTCGGTTTTCGCAATTGGAGGGAACAGAGGCTATCTGAGTTACGTGGGGCAGCCCAGACTATGCAGAAAATGTAACAAACCTGGGCATGTGGTGGCCCAATGCACTGCAGTGGTCTGCAAAAACTGTAAAACGGAGGGCCACGAGACCAAAGACTGCCAGGCCAGCAAGAACGGCAACCTGTGTGGGGAGGGAGGCCACCTTTACAGGGCCTGCCCGAAAAGAGCCTGCTCATACGCACAGGCAACAAGAGGGGCGGTTTCCAGCACCCCCAGGGCAGGTGAGACACCCACTACCACTGCCAAGCCCCCAGCAGAAAGGGGAAATAGGGATGGGGACAGCCCAACCACCTCGAGCCCTCAAGTGCCAGAAGAACTCCAGCACCAAGCCCAGGAGGGAGAGTCAATTGAGGAGGAGGGGGGAGAGCAGAATTGGACGATGGTGAAGCACGGAAAACACCAGAAGGGTCACAAGGAGCAGAGGCCAGAAGGGGTTGGCAAGCCCAAAAAACCCCAAAAAAACGGTCTCTCGAGCAGAGCAGCGGTCGAGGGGCTCCAGCCACAGGACATCGGGAGCAGTACAGCAGCCGTTGGGCCCCAGGCCCTGGAGACCGGGATCATCGCAGCAGTCGGTGGGGCCAAGCTCCAGGGCATCGGGAGCAGTGCAGTGGCCGTTGGGTCCCAGCTCCGGGCAACCGGGAGCAGTAAGTTTGTCACCGTGCCCCAGCCACGAGAGACAGGGGAAGCGGCGCACCCAGAAGGGGGTAAAACGAGCAGCCCAGCCCCCCCCCAACGACACCTCTGGTTACGACACAGGAAACCCAACTCGTTGAGGAGGGCGGGTACCTGAGCCCAGGACAGGTGCGCCAATTCACTGAAGGGGTGGGCATGAGGAAACGGGAAAAAGGTCAGTGATTCTAATGGAGCTGAAACTGACATCCTTAAACGTGCGCAGTGTGAAGAGCACTGTGCGATGTGTTAATGCCTTATAGTAGTACCTGGCCAAGGTCAAGGCAGATGTGACTTTTCTGCAAGAGTGCGGGTTGCCACACCTCCGCTGCTATCGGAGGTGGTCGCGATGGTGGCCCCACGGACTGTTGGTGTGGTCGGGGGGCAATGACTGTCGTGCTTCCGGCCTGGGGATCTTGCTGCGGGGAGGGAACTTCGCCATCACTGAGGTCAGGGAAGTGGTTGTGGGGCGTCTCCTCGTGGTGGATGTAATGTACTGTCGTTCTCCGCTCCGGCTGATTAATGTGTATGCCCCACCCGTGCGGAGCGAGCGGCTGGCCGTTCTCCAGCAGCTCCCAGTGCTGTTGGCCACGTCCCGGCAGCTCGTTCTGGTTGGTGACTTCAACTGCATCATTGATGCGGCTGGACGATCCGGCAGTGCCGACAACGGACTGGACAGCACGTCCAAGTTCCAGAGGCTCGCACCAGGGTCTCCTCCATACCCCGCAACACTGCTCTCTCTCCCCATCCCCGCACTCGCAACAAGGGCAGAGTCCCCCTAGTCCTCACCTTTCACCCCACCAGCCGTCACATACAAAAAATAATCCTCCGTCAGTTTCGCCACCTCCAACGTGACCCCACCACTCGCCACATCTTCCCATCTCCCCCCATATCTGCCTTCTGCAAAGACCGCTCCCTCCATAACTCCCTTGTCAATTCTTCCCTTCCCTCTCGGTCCCCCCCCTCCCCGGGCACTTTCCCTTGCAACCGCAAGAGATGCAACACTTGTCCCTTTACCTCCCCCCTCGTGTTCAAGGACCCAAGCAATCGGCAGGTGCGACAGAAGCATCTCTTCTACGGTGAGAACAAAGCGAGGTTGGGCGATCGTTTCGCCGAACACCTGAGCTCGGTCCGCCCGCAATAACCAAGCTGACCTCCCGGTGGCTCAGCACTTCAACTCCCCCTCCCACTCCGCCTCCCTCCGCTCTCTGTCCTGGGTCTCCTCCATGGCCACAGCGAGCAGCACCGGAAATTGGAGGAACAGCACCTCATATTCCGTTTGGGGAGTCTGCACCCCCGGGGCATGAACATCGAATTCTCCCAATTTTGTTAGTCCTTGCTGTCTCCTCCCCTTCCTCCGTCCCCCTGCTGTTTCCTCCCATCCCCCAGCCTTCAGGCTCCTCCTCCTTTTTCCTTTCTTTTCCCCTCCCCCGACCCCCACCCCTGATCAGTCTGAAGAAGGGTTTCGGCCCGAAACGTTGCCTATTTCCTTCGCTCCATAGATGCTGTTGCACCCGCTGAGTTTCTCCAGCTTTTCTGTGTAACGTCCAAGTTCCTGATGGAAACGGTAAAAGACGCAAAGCTGCACGACGCCTTCAGCGACCCTGCAGGCGGGTCCCAGCCGCGGTTCACCTGGTCGAGATCGGACGGTTTAGCCCGATCCCGGATAGACTTCGTCTTCACCACGAAGGCCGTCACGGTGAGACACACCGACCTCACGCCGGTGTTCTTCTCTGACCACTGCCTCCTTCAGGCTTCCTGTCACCTACAGGAGGACCGGAAGGCAGGCAGAGGGACGTGGAAGTTAAACGTGAAGCTGTTGACCCCAGAGAACGTTGAGGAGCTAAAGAGGGACTACGCATGTTGGAGAACGGTGAGGCCCCTCTTAGACTCCTCGACACTCTGGTGGGAAGCAACCAAGGAGAACATTAAGAGGTTCTTCATAGCCAAAGGGGTTCAGAAAGCAAGACAGAGTCAGAGGGAATTGTGCCAACTCCAGACAGATTTGCAACAACTGCTCCTTCTGCAGTCGAGGGGGGTGGATGTGAGGGAGGAACTTAGAGAGGTGAAGGACCGGCAAGCTCGGCTCTTTACCTCTGAATCCTCCAAGATCATCTTCCGATCTAGGGTCCGCCATGTGGAGCAGGATGAGACGTGCTCACGTTTCTTCTTCCATAAGGTTCACAGGGGGAGCTCTGTGATCAACAACCTTAGGGAGGAGGACGGCTCGGTAACATCCTCGCAGACAGACATGCTGAGGGTCTGCAAATCCTTTTACACGGAATTGTATGACAGAAAGGCCACAGACAGCACCGCCTCCCAGAACTTCCTGTCCTCTATCACGGAGGTCTTGGAGGACAGCAAGCGGGAGAGTCTGGACCAACCACTGACCCTAGAGGAGCTGACTGGCTCCATCCGCTCCTTTGACTCGAGTAAAACTCCCGGAAGCGATGGCTTACCGGCCGAGTTGTACTCGGCTCTGTGGGACTGGGTGGGCCCGGACCTGCTGGAAGTGTACAACGACATGCTTCTAGCAGGCAGCATGTCAGACTCCATGAGGAAAGGCAGCATTCCTCTACCCCTAATCTACAAGCAGAAGGGGGAGAGGAAGGATATAAAGAATTGGAGACCCATAACATTGTTGAATGTAGATTACAAGATCCTGTCTAAGGCCATCGCCAACCGGGTCAAGTCTGCTCTGGGACGGGTAATCCACCCGGACCAAACCTGTGCTGTACCTGGCAGGAAAATCTCAGACAGCCTAGCGCTGCTGAGAGATACCATTGCCTACGTGCAGGACAGACGGGTGGATGCCTGCCTAGTCAGCTTGGACCAGGAGAAGGCCTTCGACAGGATATCGCACACGTACATGAGGGACGTGCTCTCCAAAATGGGTTTTGGGGAGGGAATCCGAAATTGGATCAAACTGCTCTACACCAATATCAGTAGTGCAGTCCAAATCAATGGGTGGGAATCAGACAGTTTCCCTGTAAGGTCTGGAGTCAGGCAGGGTTGCCCTCTCTCTCCTGTCTTGTTTGTCTGCTGTATTGAACCTTTTGCCGAGTCCATCAGGAAGGATGCGAGCATAAGAGGAGTGACATTGCCAGGCAGTGGGGGCATTCAAGTAAAAACCTCCCTGTACATGGACGATGTCGCCGTCTTCTGCTTGGATCCAAGGTCGGTCCGCAGATTGATCAACATTTGCGACCAGTTTGAGTCGGCCACGGGAGCCAGGGTGAACCGCAGGAAGAGCGAGGCCATGCCCTTTGGCAACTGGCCTGACCGATTTTCCATCCCCTTCACTATCAAGCCTGACTTCTTGAAGGTGCTGGGGATCTGGTCCGGGGGGGGGCTGAGGCGAGTAACAAGAATTGGCTGGAGCGGATAGCCAAGGTGGGGAGGAAGCTGGAGCTGTGGAGGCAACGCTCCCTCTCCATAACCGGGAAAAATTTGGTCATCAGGTGTGAGGTGCTCTCGGGGTTGCTGTACTTGGCACAAGTGTGGCCTGTCCCTCCCTCCTACGCCACGGGGATCACCCGGGCCGTCTTCCAGTTCATCTGGGGGTCGAGGATGGACCGGGTGCGACGGGTCACAATGTACAAGTCGGCAGACAACGGGGGTAAAAGCGTGCTCAACGTCGCCCTCATCCTGATGGCCACCTTTGTGTGTGGCTGCATCAGGCGGAGTGTAGAGCCAAGGCACGTGGGCACTAAGTGTCACTACCTGCTGAGGTTCTACCTGTCCCCGGTGTTGCGAAGGATGGGCCTGGCGCAGATGCCACGCAATGTGCCAGTCAGCTGGACATTGCCGCCCCATCTGTCGTCTGTGGAAAGCTTCTTCCGGACCAACACCTTTGACCACAAGTCCATCGGGCAGTGGTCAGCACGGAATGTCCTGCAGGCACTGCAGGGAAAGGACTCGATGGATCCGGTGGCGTGGTTCCCAGAGCAGACTGCCCAGCTTGTCTGGCAAAATGCCTCATCGCCAGAACTGACCAACAAGCACCAAGACCTGGCTTGGCTGGCGGTGAGGGGAGCCCTCTCAGTTAGATCCTTCCTGCACCGTCGGAACCTCACCACCAGCTCACGCTGCCCCCGGGACGGTTGCGGTGGAGAGGAGACGGTTGCCCACCTCTTTGCAGAGTGTGGGTTTGCAAAAAGAGTCTGGAGAGGTATGCAAGGGTCCCTGGAACGATTTATCCCGAACAGCTCCGTCACAGAGGACTCTGTGATTTACGGACTGTTCCCAGGGACACATTCAGAGACTGACATCGAGTGCTGCTGGAGGGTCATCAACTCGGTGAAAGACGCTCTTTGGTCTGCCCGAGCGTTGCTCACCACCCAGCAGAGCGAGATGTCCGTCAGGGAATGTTGCCGACTGGCCCACTGCAGACTGCAGGAGTACGTGCTAAGGGACTCGCTGAAGCTTGGTGCAGCCAACGCCAAGGCTCGGTGGGGGAGGGCCACAGTCTAGGGTCCTTCCGCTGCTGGACATAGGGGGCACGGTATGGTGGAGACGCCCCTCAAATTAAATTAAGGGAAGGTATCCCACGCCAGGGGGCCACATGAGTGGCCCGGGTGGGGGACATTTTTTGTGGAAATGAAAATGTCAGATGGAATTTTCACACTGTGTAAACATTGGGTTAGGGTCGGCCCATTGCATTTAGAAGGAGTGGTCTATCTTGCTTGCTATAGGATCTTTGATGTAGACCATTGTGAATCCATTGTATGTTAAATGAGCTTTACCCCAGTGAGAAGGGGATCCAAATATTAATGCTTTTTAGCGGTTTGTAGTGCTGAAATTGTACAGTAAACTCTCATTTTAACTTTTAACAATGTTTTAACGATTTAGCAAATCCACATCTGTTTAATTGTTTCATTATTTTTATATTAACCTGTGTACTCTTGTTTCCCCCCCCGGTGTGTTGCATTTTCAATAGCAAGTGTACATGTTAATGTTTTAATTTAACCCTCGTTAAGTTGTTTGCAAAAATGTATCTTCATTTTAAATCTGATGCTTGAAGGAGCGGAAAGACAAAATCTTAATCATTGGTTCCACGACAAACCCAATATCATTGCAGACCAGTAACAAACAAGACTGCACCTTAACCCAACATTTCTCTCTCTCTTTCTCGGCACAGTGCTGAGACTCGTTACTAACAGAGTTCCTGGTGCTATGGATCTAATTTGAACAATGGTAAACCTGCTCACTTTCTGTAGCCTGCACGGCAGAACCAAGGTCACTTCAACTTCTGTCCATGAGTGGCAATATGCAGATAACTTTTATACATTTACACATTTTATACATGACTGTTTTTGGTAGCTGAGCTGCAAGTCCTTATCAATTTGTTCACTAAACCATTTTAGCTATTGGGCAATATGTTCGGTGTTCAAGAAACAGTTGTTTTTTATTAACCTGCCCCCGTTGCCCAGCACAATGGGACACTTGCATAAAGGAACGGTTCCCATATCTCAGGAGCATTGAACCCAATCACATCAAAGGAATGGCCAAGATAGCACATCACTCCCACATTCATATCAGCTCCCTGCAGGTCTGTCTCCACTAACTCTTCCAAATTCATTGGCAAGATTAGCAAATCCATGTCTGTTTAATTGTTTCATTATTTTTAGATTAACCTATGCACTCTTGTTTCCTTGTGTGTTGTTTTTTCAATTGCACACATTAATGTTTTATTTTCCACGCAAGGACAAAGGATATGTTCATATCATCCCTTTTATCATGTGAATTGCCTTCACATAATAACTGACCATAATTTTGTTTAAGCTCATTGACATAGTGATTGAACGAACTGCTTTATAACAGAACAATTTTTTTTAAAAAGCACCAACTAATAATCCTGCTAGCAGACCTTATACATTCCGTTTCATTCAATCTTAGGTTAATAGTTCGTCTTATCTACAGTTTTCATCACGATAATACATCCTTAAAGCAAACTTTAAGCTCAAGGCTGTTTGAGTTCCAGATGCTGCCAATTTTGCTGTTATGTCATGGGTGTGGAATTAATTTAACTCCATTCGAAATAAAGTTTTCAGCACATGTTGTGAGATGCAGTTTAATTGGAGAATCAGTCAACTTCCTGTGTTGTATTTTTGTGGTAAATCAATAACCACATTTGAATGAACATTTTCTGAAATTTAGTGCCATTGTTGGTGTAATAATTTATTGAAAAAACTATTGTACATCAGATTGGAGGTATTTGTGAATGTGTCTTTTTAATCTGTAGTATGGTTGTCATTCCCAGGAGTATATTTATTTATTTATTTTTATTTATTTATTTTATTTATTCCGAACAAGTAAAGACATTAAAGACATTAATAGTAACAAAATCGAAATTATCAAACAATTGGACATTACAATCAATATTTACAAGCAATGAAAAGAACAAAAAGCAAATTTCCAATGTCCAACTCTGTGTCTGTACAAGCTCGAAAAGGAGTGAGAAGAAGAATAACTTATTAAATCTCACTCCTTTTCCCCAATATATCAAATGAATGTTTTATTGTATTGAACATGCTCACTCTCTCCTGATCCCTTTTCCTCCTGCCCACCTTGCACCATCTGTCTATCTTGTCTCACAAGGCTTTGAACTGGTTATCTACTTCTGAAGCTTTGGGGTTATTTGAGAAGTTCACTCAAAAAAAAAATTGGGATACATTTTTCATCTCGGCCATGCCAAAACGGGTGCAAGAGGGTGTAGTGAAGAAAGGTTCCAACTCACCTCGAGCATGCCTGTCAATGGGAGACCGCTGAGCTTCGGGGGAGGAGCTGTACAACATTAAGGTCATAAGTAATTGGAGCAGAATTAGGCCATTCGGCCCATCAAGTGTACTCCGCCATGCAATAATGGCCGATCTATCTCTCCCTCGTAACCCCGTTCTCCTGCCTTCTCCCCATTCTTGGAATATACTCCTTCTCTGCAGGCTGGAACAAGGCAACATTTGTGTGTGCCTGTGAACTGAGAAGATCCTAGGAGGAAAAGGAACACTTTTTCACATGTGAGCAAGCACCGTGAAATTCTTTGCCTGCATACACAATGTATGCAAATAGGTGCCACCTATGGCGCAAATAAAGTTACAAAGCATGCCAGCTCCCTCTCCCACCCCCCATTGTTCTTCTTCCCCACTCCCCTCACGTCAGTCCCTCCATGCCGGGTCATGCTCCAGCAATTATGTTATTTGGTGCCCTTGATGTTCCCTCCCCTACCCACTCGCTCCCAAAGGGAAAGTGATGCATTTTCGGATTAAACTCTACTGTAAAGCAACTATTTTTTCCTGATTGGTTAAAGGTAGTATTGCAATTTTGTTTTCCTAATAAAGAAGTATGGGAAACATGTTGTTCTGAAAATATTTGACCTTTTTCTGTTCAATGAACAAAAACTCAAGTTTAAACAAGACTTATCTGATATGTTAATTTTTCCATGTTATCCTACATTGGAAATAACTGGTGTTGTTACCCTTACAAAATGGTCAGAGGTAAGATTATTGAAATTTATTGGCCTATTAACTTGACATCTGTATTGAGAAATTTATGTTTGAATCTCTTTATAAAGAAAGTAGTTGAAGAGTGCTTACCAAGTAATAAATTCAAGCTGATGTGGATTCAGAAGGGAAGGTCTACTGTAACAAATCTACTGGTGTTCTGAGAAATGGTCTGAAAGTTTAAAGTGTATAACTATGTAATATTCATTTTTATTTGTAGAAAAATGAAAGGGAATTGCAGATTCTTACATTTAATTTTACAACAGCTCTCATTTAATTCAGCTCTATCATTTGTAACGATATAAGTCTTCAAAATAAATCAAATGCTAACTTTCTTTGTATGTATATAGTGCCTTTAAAGTGCATTTGAAGCTAATGAAGTGCGAAATGTACTTTTAAAATGGGACAGCAAAAACACGATCAATTTAATAAGAAATTGGGTGAATAAGGGACAAAAGGGCTCAAATTTTCCATTTCTTGTAATTGGTTGTTTTTAGAGATAAGCTATCACAAGGATCAAGAATTATGACCGATACAGGAGTGAATCAGGAGCCAAGCCAGAGTCTGGACTTCTGAACAACACGTGTAATAAGGCCTTTGGTAGAAATGCACATATGTTTGTGCCTGTTGAGAATTCCTCTCCTGTACTTCCTTCTCCAAATTATTCTCAATTGTTAAACCTGCTTGTGCTTGACATAGGCTAGCACTTGAACAAATGGTGGGGGGAATTGTAGGTAGACTGGGTGGATTGAGAATGCTTGGAGTGAGGTGGGTGATGGGGAGATGATTCGCTCAGAGGACAAGGTTTTGTTTGTTGTTCTCAAGAAAAGCTTGCTGCTACTTCAGACCCACGAATGGTGCTTTAAAAGGAATTTTTCTATGAATCCAGCTGGCTTGTCTCCGTTTAACTGCCTATTACTTGAAGCCAGGAAACCTAGCCAAATTACACACGATAATCTTGCTAATGGAAGCATGAAGCCCACTTAGAAGGTTTCGGAGACAGCCTTGTATGTATGTGTGGATTGATAGTCGTCACTTGCAACTGTTTACACGGATTCATGGCAAAGGAGGTAATTTACAAAAGTGTAACAACTTTATAATTTATTTATTCTGTAGTGGGCGATTAAATTAATCTCCATTGTTTCCTCCTTCACGGTCTTCCATTAAAAAGATGGATCATTCTGGTTAGTTTTTTGTAAATTATTGAAAGACCCAGCTGGAATCCAGGCTGCATGTGTGCAGCAGCTCCAACCTGTTGGAAAGGACCTTGTACAGGCATCTTCCATTCAACAATGTGTGGTTTAGAATCTGTCATGTCACGGCCCTCGCGGATAAATTCAACAGCATCAAGCCATCGGATGTTTGGATATCAATGTTGCCACTCTGAGTGTGTTTGACGTTCCTTCAACGAGGAACGAATTGAAAGAGGAACAGTAGCCTTAGAGCGATGAGCTTTGTCATCAGGAACAAGCTTGTCCAAGCGGTGTTTCAGTTGCCCCACCAACAGAATTTCCAATTGGCACGTTCTAACCTGGGGCCAACATACTGTTGTCATACATGCACAAGGTGTGAGAACAAGGAGAACTTTCATTCCAATCTTAAAAAAATAATTCCCTCAACCCAATGGGAAGAGGAACTGATCCGCCTGGGCGACTTAAATACTAAGAAATGCAATCCTCTGCCAAGGCACGATCACCAAGGACACAGTAGAGAAGGCTAAATCCAATGGTCCTCCTCTTGAGATAATGCCCGAGTCACAGCTTTGTCATAGCAAATATCCTGTTCCGACTATCAGCAAGTGGAAAACTTAATGATAACATCCCTAGTTCAAGCACTTGTCAGGTTATGGTGGATGGAGAGAGTGCAGGATGCTCAGCAACTCGTTGATAGCCATGACATGCATGGATTCTTCAGTGCTGCAAAACTTATTGATGCTCCCAATACCCACTGAGAGCCAAGAACAAGGGCACCTACTGGAAGGAATAATGCAAAGCGCTCCTTAAATCACGGCTCTGCCCTTTATTGAGTCCATCCCACAGCAACCTAAATATTTGGGCCACCGTAGTTGGCACTGATGCAGACCAGTGGAACCCCCTTTTCATTCCGGCCAATTCAATTTGCTGCCCTGAATTCAGTTTTTCTTTGAAAAAAACTTTTTCCTGCATCTTCCCCTTCTCAACATTGGAACTGTTCATGTCTTTGCGAAGGGAAGAGGCCAGCATGGGACATGCCTGAAGGCCCACTCCTGGTATTTATTGTGTTCCTTCTTTTGCACGTATCCTTGGCGGCAGCTGCCATACACCATCCTCTTTGTGATAACCTGTTGAAAGTAGTCACAAAGGATCTCGTCAGTTTCCTCAGATCAGCCCTGTACAACTTTCGGCACCAGATCCTCCTCCTTCAGGAATAGAAGCACAACCTGCGACCTTGCTTGAGGGCCATTCTGGCACAGCCTGTACAGAATTCACAAAATACTGCCCAGAAATTTGAGATAAGGAATAAAATCCACTCTTACAATTTTTTTATATGGGAAAGAAGTAAACACAATTTTGTTTACACTCATTTCTATGTGACCACACTGACAATGGAGTTTCACAATGCAGAAAATCGTGATACAGATAGTTTCTCAGGAATTGAACCTCTCCACTGAAGCCTGAGCGTGTATGCAGCACTTTTTTATCAAACCTCCGACTTCCCCTCAATCTGTGGTCTATTTCCTTGCTGGCTTGAACATCCCAGGCAATGCAAGGTCTTTAAGGTGTGATGTTCTGATTCTGATCAAATGTGAATAAAGGGATTTCCTGTTCTTTTATTTTGTTATGTAATCTCCCCAGTGGTTAACTTATTACCATGCTCATTTCCGTTGATAAATATTTTCAGACGTGAGCTGTGCTGTGTACTTGATCAAAGTATATCCCAAAAGGATATACCTTGTGCTAAATGATTTGAAAAAGTGTATTGTACTGTAAAATTCCCCTTCGGTGAGTGGTGACCTGGATGTGAAGTATTTCACAAAACATTTTATTCTAAGTGGGTAAATGTTCCAGAGGACAAACATAATTTGAAATATTCCTTGGAAGGCTAAGGAAATTTGGCATGTCTCCATTGACTCTGTTTCCTATTTCTACAGATGCACCATAGAAAGAATGCTACCCAGATGCAACGTGCAGGAAGGAGCTGTAGATGTAGGTTTACACCGAAGATAGAGCTCTTAAAGATAGCGGAGTTAAGGGATATGGGAAGAAGGCAGGATCGGGGTACTGATTGTGGATGATCAGCCATCATCACATTGCATGGCGGTGCTGGTTCGAAGGGCTGAATGGTCTATCCCTGCAACTATTGTCTATTGTCTATAAGATGGACACAAAATGCTGGCGTAACTCAGCTGGGCAGGCAGCATCTCTGGGTTCCTTCATTCTATCCAGAGATGCTGCCTGTCCCGTGAGTTAATCCAGCATTTTGTGGCTATCCAGATGCATCATGGCTTCATACAGCAACAGCTCTGCCCAACCCTGCATAAAATTACTGGGAGTTATGAACGAAGTCCAGTCTGTCACCCTCCTCCACCCTCGACTCTACCTATACTTAACGCTCCCTTGAGAAAGCAGCAAACATAATCAAGGATAAACACAAAATGATGGAGTAACAGGCAACATCCATGGATAGAAAGAATGGGTGATGCTTCAGGTCAAATTTAGAAACGTCACCTGTTCCTTCTCTCCAGAGATGCTGCCTGTCCCGCTGAGTTACTCCAGTATTTTGTGTCTATCTTTGGTTTAAACCAGCATCTGCAGTTCCTCCCTAAAACATAATCAAGGACATGTCTTCTCTCTTCCCTGCCAGGTCGTTCTTTCTTTTCCCCGGTTATGGGGAGGCAACATAGTACCAGATTAGAGAATAGCTTCTTCCCCACGGTTGCCAGTGACTTTTGAATATATCTCTCATCTGTTCAGGATGAATTTTTCTGATATGCTAATCCACATCATCGCGACCCTTGCACTTTTTAAAAATCTGTACTTTGTCTATAGCTGGATCGCCATATTCTACATTTTGTTTTTTTTTCCTCTTGTACTAACTGATGTACTCGGGTATGGTACAAATGTGCCTACATAGCACTTAATACAAAAGTGTTTCACTGTACCGTGGTGCACATTAACATAATAAAGCAATACTATGCTATACTATAAATATATAACAGGCTTAATAGCAATGATTTTTATGCTAAAATCAAGTGACAATGACAGAGGTGTATGTGGTTATAGGGCAGAGGTAGGAGAATTGGTTTGGAGGAAGAGATAGGTCAGCCATGATTGAATGGCAAATAGACAATGGCCGAATGGTCTAATTCTACTCCTATTCCTTATGACACTGGAAATACAAATTGCAGGAAGAATGTGACCATTAAGAGTGTTTCAACTGGTGATGGTACTTGTATTAAATGTCGGTTGTAAAAAAAAAATGTTGGAAGTTACAATGGGAATTCTAATGTTTAGCTCCAAGAACAGGTTGTGACTATCAGTGTGTGATAGATGTTCAGTTTGGGTTAGTTTTCCTTGAGTCAGTCATAATATAGGAAATTAGGGAGTTTAGCAAAATGGAATCATATTTGAAATTGAGGTACACATTTTTTTTTTTCCGTGAGTAAAAGTCCATATTTAAAATCAATACACCGCAGGTTTGACAAGGGAGTTCCACACACTGGAGATTTCAAAAGAAACTCTACCAAAATGCTTGCCTAGAACCAGCAATTCATGTCATGCCTCCTTGTTCTGACTTCCCTTGCCTCCTACAATTGTTCATAGTGGTTATTCTCTAAGACTTGACGTCAGTGTAAATGGAGGCTTGCACACGGCCATTCTTCTTAGTAGGGGTGACTGCAACGTGTATACTTATGCAGGTTTTGGAATCATGTAATGGCATCTGATGTAGCTGCGTGAATTGGTCTTGTATCCTGGAAACGAGAAGGGATAGTTTAATGTTGTGTTCCAGTGCGTGCTTTTTGCTGTTGCAGTTGCATGCACACGTATTGCATGTTGACAGTGTCAAAGAAAAAAGTGGCCTGTGTGAACATGTGTGTGGAGTAAATCTTGGTGTGGACTTTCTGGTGGACCTCTCCTTTCCCTTGTGAACAGAAAGTAAATTGGGATGGTGTGTTGATTTTTCCCCTTTAGGCTCTGTGGATACGGTTGATCCAGTGGCACATGTCAATACAAAAGCTGATTGAAAAAATGGTCTTGGTCATATTTTCCACTATTTGTAATCACATGAAGGTCAGTGTTGGGTCCCATTGTATGAAGATGATGTGGTTCGTGGGAATATATTTTGAGTACCTTGCAAACCTTTTTTTCTCAAAAGATCTTATTGTTTACAAAATAACTTCAAGTCCTTTTCTAAACCAGTTTGAGAAGTGAGGCAGCACAGAATATTTGGCTTGTACAAGGTAATCTGTGCCCAACATAGGTTTAACTACCAGTTAAGCACCTCCTTGTCCATTAGAAATAGTTCCTGAATCATGAGAATGATTGTTGAGGAGTAGCACAATAGCACAGCGGTAGAGTCACTGCCTTACAATGCCAGAGATTTGGGTTTGATCCTGACTACAGGTGGTGTCTGCACAGGGTTTGTGCTTTCTCCCTGTGACTGTATGGGTGTCTCTGGATACTCTAGTTTCCTCCAATGCTTCAAAGATGTTCAGATTTGTAGTTTAATTGACCAGTAAATTAGCCCTGTAGTACTAGTGTACGGAGGGTGGCTGGTTGGTGCGGACTCGGTGGGCTAAAGGGCCTGTTCCCACGCTGTATCTCTAAATTCTTAAATGCACATAATTTAAATTTGTTCCTAATTTATTTTTCTGAAACTTGTATCTGACTATCACCCTTTTGTTGATGTGAAAGGTCTCTGAACCCACACCAGGTCCAAACAACTGGTTTCCCAGCACAACTATTATCAAGTTGCTGCAGGCAGCTACGCACTTGGCCAGCTGACTCCAGGAGGGTTCCAATATTCTAGTTCAGTTGGAAAACCATCAGCAAAAACCTTTCAACGTTTGGGATTTCTGTGTTTATTCATGCTTGCATGAGACTTCCAAACTTCCTGAAAGAGCTGCCAGCGTTTCTTGGGGAAAATTGGAACCATAATTGCGAGGAAAGCACAGGATTGTCCTTTCCTTGGTCAGCCAATTGTTTGCAAAAAATATATGAGCAAACTGCTTTTTGGGACCCTTGCAGTTGCAAGTCGCCTCGTGCGATTGTCTCCTCTTCTGTAAGTTAATTGGCCACGAATCTCTCTCTGCACTGGAGAATTCAAAGGCTCTTAACAACTTGCACATTTTTATGTACACAAGCAACAATTTCCCATGGTATTAAGAAATTGTTTATGCAAATCAGGTCATTTTAACTAACACATTCCCAAGAGAATGTTTTGTCTTTAAACTAGTAATTCCATTTCTGTTGAATCTGCACGGATGTGTTCACCAGGTTCCTCCTGTAAATGTGACCCGTGTCGCGTATGTGCATAACTTTGTAGACACGTGAGCTATTGTGGTGAACATGTCCAAGTCATAAAACAATTTCCCTTCTAAAACGGAACTCATTAAAATATAAGAGCAACAATAAATATTTATATTTGTACAATTGATCTGTGTATCGAAGCAATTCCTTGCTACACACAATAACCATTACATAGTTCATCTGTTTTAATCTTTGAAACCAGCAGCACTTGAGTAAGGACATCAAGCTGAAGACTGAAGGATTGCTTTGAGAACAAAAACCTGGGACAGTAAATGTGGTAAAAGAACTCTCCCATATCTTCTGGCTAATAGTTAACCCTCGAGCAATAGATTATCTGGTCGTAATCACATTGGTATTAATGGGAGCTTGCAGTGGGAACATTGGCTGCTGCGTCTCCTACAATTGTAACTATGAAGCCACTTCAAAAGTATTTAATTGGCTCTTTGGGTTATCCTGTAGTTGTAAAATGTAAGTCTTGCTTTTTTTTTCTGTGGCATTTTTATGACAATACTTAACACAACCACGGCATTATCAGTGAAGTTGAAAGGCACTTAACAACTTGCACATTTTTTTATATTTGTGTTTTCCCAAGCAGCTTGATTCCCCATGGAATGATCCACTGTTTTCCAGTAATACTTTCATTTGACAGTTAACAATGGTCCAAATATTTCTTTAGTTGTGGTGTTTTTATGGGGACTGTGTACAGAGGGAAGATTTTTTATATCCCAGACATTATTATGGAGTAGAATCTGGAATGCATCGTCTGATAGAATGTAAAGATTGGTGTTTATTGTGAAAGTTATTGTTAGTAAGGGGAAAATGCCATGGGTGGCAATAATTGGATAGCTATTAAATCGAGCTGAAAGAAGTATGTTGAGTGAAATTAAATCCTTGGTTTTATTTTATTGCCATATTAAATGCAGCATTGGTCAGTTGGGTCAGTGGATAAGTCATTGGGCTGGGCAAGCAAACTGAAGATCCTGTAGGTGGTGAATCTGTGGAATTCTTTGCCACTGAAGGCTGTGGAGGCCAAGACAGTGGATATTTTTAAGGCAGAGATAAATTTTTGCTTAGTCTGGGTGTCTGGGGTTATGGGGAGGAGAATGGGGTTAGGAGGGGGAGATTGATCAGCCATGATTGAATGGCGGAGTACTATTTTAAATTTGAGCCACTGCTTCACAGTGCCAGAGACCCAGGTTCAAATCTGATCTCGAGTGCTGTCCATGTGTGCAGTTTCACCCTGTGACTGTATGTGTTTTCTCCCACATCCCCCCCCCCCCCCCCCCCCCCCATGTGGGTTAGAAGGTTAATTAGCCACTTTCATCTGTCCCTTGTGCGTAGATGAGTGGTAGAATCTGCAGTGAGTATATGGAGAGAATGAAAATAAACTAGTATTAATATAGGAGTGTATGCGAATGGTTGATGATCAGTGTGGATCTGTTTCCATGCCTATCTCTACATGATCTTGCTGATTTTGATTTTAAATGGAGTTGTATCTGTAAAATGGAAGTAGTATATCCTTTCAGATGCCTCCTAACGTCTTGCAAATATATATTTTTCCTTGCCTAAGGTTCCAATTAAAGATGTGTACAATTCTGATGAGATATTGCATGAATAAACTGACGAGGTTGAGGTAGTTCCTACCATAATCACTATTGTTCCTGAGTAAGAAGCAAATCCTTTAATAACTCAGTAGTGGTGCACAACTCATTCTTACCAATGAATCATGTTTGTTTTAAGTGCTTTAATAGCATCGTTGCCCGATTATTGTCAGCTTTTTCAAGTGGACGAGACCATGTGTAAATTTAAATGTGTCAAATATGACTGATGTTTGGAGTAATGGTGTGAATTGCTGCAGTGACATCTGCATGCATGTTTATCACAGCTCTTTAAATGTTCTTCACAGGATTAGGGAGTTATCCGGTGTCCTCCTGTTTGATTATCGTGTTATCTAGTTGTGATTTTCCTCTTCCCCTTGAGAAGTCCCATCAAAGCACAGCTATTTGGTAACGAAATGTGATTACCTGTCATCTACTCTGTTGGCTTGCTGCGTGAATCGCTTTCTTTACGTTTTTAAAAAACCTGATTTCCATCAGTATGGGCACTGTATAATATAAGCATAATACTGCTTTTAGTGGGAGTTCTTGCAAAGTATATTTGGCATTCTAAGCTTAGTCAAAGCAATGTTTGGCACTGGTTTCTAAATGCATTATGTGGTGTAGTTGGTATGTGAAAAGACAGCATTTTATTGCCTTTACCATTTGTTTGGCACATAGGAAATTTGTATTTTGGAATGGCGGGATCACTTTGATTCACTTTAACCCAATTCCTTGTTTTTTCTTCAGAAGTAACAAGGTTTAATTCCAACTTCACTCGTGGGTGAGTTGATCTGGGGGGGAGGAGGAGGAACACAAGTTGTAGAGCTAGATGTGATGTTTACTCAGAAAAACAGCAGTTTCAGGCACGCCTCCTGGTCAACTTGGAAGAACCTGTGAAAAATTGTTCAAACTGTTAAATCATTGTTACTGAGCTCACATGTGTCTACTTTGAATCAGCCACTGCTGAAGCATAGAGGTTTCTCAAAGCTCCTTGGGTTACGGTAAAAATGCAAACTGCTTTATGAATAGCTTCATAAAGGTTTAACGATTGCTTTATTCTTCCATTTAGTTACCCTGCATTGCTAGTGATCATCTTTTTTTCCTTCCACCTTGAAAGAGCATGTTTTAAGTTTATTTTATGTCAATTTAAACTTGCTCTGATTACTTTACTTAAGTCAAATATCTTTATGGACCTTAAGTTGCACAATCAATGTTTGTCGAGTCATTATTCCCGTACCAGTGTTATTGTAACCCCTCATTTCAAGGAATGAGCGGGGTTATTCAAACTTTGAGATGGTTTGTCTGTTTACCGTTAATTATATACCCAATCATCTTGGACCTATTGACTGTATTCTCAGTCTGCAGAGACCATCACATTTCACGATGTGCCAACAAAATAAAGGAAAGAAAATAGCCATTTTTCCTTGACTATTAGGTAAGCATAGACAGTTGTGTTGTATACTAGTATTAAAGCCAAGAGAGTCATGGGTGTGATTCATATTGTCAGTTAATTTAACCACAGTACAAATGTACAGGCAATTTATAAGTGAAAATAAATCAAAATAATTAAGAAAATGAGATTCATCCAAAGCCTAACAGTTTATGCATGAGTGAGATACTTAGAAACTGCCAACATGTTGCACAGCAAATGTTTTATAAGCAGGGTAATGAATGGGTGTACAGAATATCAGATTTACATTTAAGTACTCTATTCACAAATGTGAATTCTCTATTGAATAAATGTCCATTCTCAAAAGAGTGCACAAGCGAGACCAAGAAACTGTAAATGCTGGAATCAATACAATACAATCAGTTTTATTCGTCACATTGCACATAAAGTGCAAGTGAAATGAATCTTGATCAAAACTGCTGCAGGAACTCAGCTGGTCAGACAGCATCTGTGGAGGGAATGGAGGGTAAATGTTTTGGGTCACGACCCTTCTTCATTCTGATGGATGGGGGGCGGAGGGGGTGGGGGAGGAGTTAGAAAAGAGAGGTGGTGTTGGGGATATGCTTGGTAAGTAGTAGGTATATCTGCTAAGGGGAGCTGTGATGGGGTTTGAGATGGTGACAAAGTCAAGAGGAGAGAAATAAAAAAGATATCAGATCAGAAAAGGGGAGAAGTAAAATGTGAAGCTGGAGGGAGGGATACAGGTGGAAGAGAACACGGAGGAGAAAGGGGTTTAGTAGCAATATAGAAACAGAAACATAGAAAATAGGTGCAGGAGTAGGCCATTCGGCCCTTCGAGCCTGCACCGCCATTCAATATGATCATGGCTGATCATCCAACTCGGTATCCTGTACCTGCCTTCTCTCCATTTGCCTACCGCAAGAACAGGAGTACGGAGGATGCCATCTCAACGGCACTTCACTCCGCCCTTTCCCACCTCGACAACAGAGACACTTATGTAAGAATGCTGTTCATCGATTACAGCTCAGCATTCAACACCATTATTCCATCAAAACTGATCACCAAACTCGGTAACCTGGGCATCGACCCCTCCCTCTGCAACTGGATACTGGACTTTCTAACCAACAGACCCCAGTCTGTGAGGTTAGACAAGCACACCTCTTCAACCCTCACCCTGGACACCGGCGTTCCTCAGGGCTGTGTGCTGAGCCCCCTCCTCTACTCCCTCTTCACCTATGACTGCACACCTGTACATGGTACTAACACCATCATCAAGTATGCAGATGATACAACGGTGATTGGCCTCATCAGCAACAACGATGAGCTGGCCTACAGGGAGGAGGTCCAGCACTTAGCAGCATGGTGCGCTGACAACAACCTGGCCCTTAACTCCAAGAAGACCAAGGAGCTCATTGTAGACTTCAGGAAGTCCAGAGGCGGCACGCACACCCCCCATCCACATTAACGGGACGGAGGTGGAACGTGTTTCTAGCTTCAGGTTCCTGGGAGTCAACATCTCCGATGACCTCTCTTGGACCCACAATACCTCTACTCTGATCAAGAAGGCTCATCAGCGTCTCTTCTTCCTGAGGAGACTGAAGAAGGTCCATCTGTCTCCTCAGATCCTGGTGAACTTCTACCGCTGCACCATCGAGAGCATCCTTACCAACTGCATCACAGTATGGTATGGCAACTGCTCTGTCTCCGACCGGAAGGCATTGCAGAGGGTGGTGAAAATTGCCCAACGCATCACCGGTTCCACGCTCCCCTCCATTGAGTCTGTCCAAAGCAAGCGCTGTCTGCGGAGGGCGCTCAGCATCGCCAAGGACTGCTCTCACCCCAACCATGGACTGTTTACCCTCCTACCATCCGGGAGGCGCTACAGGTCTCTCCGTTGCCGAACCAGCAGGTCGAGGAACAGCTTCTTTCCGGCGGCTGTCACTCTACTCAACAACGTACCTCGGTGACTGCCAATCACCACCAACCCCCCCCCCCCCCCCCCCCCCGGACACTTATTATTATTTATTCAAATTGTTTGCTATGTCGCTCTTCAAGGGAGATGCTAAATGCATTTCGTTGTCTCTGTACTGTACACTGACAATGACAATTAAAATTGAATCTGAATCTGAATCTGAATCCATACCTCCTGATCCCTTTAGCCACAAGGGCCACATCTAACTCCCTCTTAAATATAGCCAATGAACTGGCCTCAACTACCTTCTGCGGGAGAGAATTCCAGAGATTCACCACTCTCTGTGTGAAAAAAGTTCTCCTCATCTCGGTCCTAAAAGATTTCCCTCTTATCCTTAAACTGTGACCCCTTGTTCTGGGACATCGGGAACAGTCTTCCTGCATCTAGCCTGTCCAACCCCTTAAGAATCTTGTAAGTTTCTATAAGATCCCGCCTCAATCTTCTAAATTCTAGTGAGTACAAACCGAGTCTATCCAGTCTTTCTTCATATGAAAGTCCTGACATCCCAGGAATCAGTCTCGTGAACCTTCTCTGTACTCCCTCTATGGCAAGAATGTCTTTCCTCAGATTAGGAGACCAAAACTGTACGCAATACTCCAGGTGTGGTCTCACCAAGATCCTGTCCAACCTCCCTGCTCCTATACTCAAATCCTTTTGCTATGAATGCTAACATACCATTTGCCTTCTTCACTGCCTCCTGCACCTGCATGCCTACTTTTAATGACTGCTGTACCATGACACCCAGGTCTCGTTGCATCTCCCCCTTTCCTAATCGGCCACCATTCAGATAATAATCTGCTTTCCTGTTTTTGCCACCAAAGTGGATAACCTCACATTTATCCACATTATACTGCATCTGCCATGCATTTGCCCACTCACCCAGCCTATCCAAGTCACCTTGCAGCCTCCTAGCATCCTCATCACAGCTAACACTGCCCCCCAGCTTTGTGGCATCCGCAAACTTGGAGATTTTGCATTCAATTCCCTCGTCCAAATCATTAATATATATCGTAAATAGCTGGGGTCCCAGAACTGAGCCTTGCGGTACCCCACTAGTCACTGCCTGCCATTGTTAAAAGGACCCGTTTACTCCTACTCTTTGCTTCCTGTCTGCCAGCCAGTTCTCTATCCACATCAATACTGAACCCCCAATACCGTGTGCTTTAAGTTTGTATACTAATCTCTTATGTGGGACCTTGTCGAAAGCCTTCTGAAAGTCCAGATATAACACATCCACTGGTTCTCCCTTATCCACTCTACTAGTTACATCCTCGAAAAATTCTATAAGATTTGTCAGACATGATTTACCCTTCATAAATCCATGCTGACTTTGTCCAATGATTTCACCACTTTCCAAATGTGCTGCTATCCCATCTTTAATAACTGATTCTAGCAATTTCCCCACTACCGACTAACTGGTTTGTAATTCCCCGTTTTCTCTCTCCCTCCCTTTTTAAAAAGTGGTGTTACATTAGCTACCCTCCAATCCTCAGGAACTACTCCAGAATCTAAAGAGTTTTGAAAAATTATCACTAATGCATCCACTATTTCTGGGTCTACTTCCTTAAGTACTCTGGGATGCAGCCTATCTGGCCCTCGGGATTTATCGGCCTTTAATCCATTCAATTTACCTAACACCACTTCCCGGCTAACCTGGATTTCACTCGGTTCCTCCATCTCATTTGACCCCAGGTCCCCTGCTATTTCCAGCAGATTATTTATGTCTTCCTTAGTGAAGACAGAACCAAAGTAGTTATTCAATTAGTCTGCCATGTTCTTGTTCCCCATCATCAATTCTCCCGTTTCTGACTGCAAGGGACCTACATTTGTTTTAACTAATCTTTTTCTCTTCACATATCTATAAAAGCTTTTGTAGTCAGTTTTTATGTTCCCTGCCAGTTTTCTTTCATAATCTATTTTCCCTTTACTAATTAAGCCCTTTGTCCTCCTCTGCTGGTCTCTGAATTTCTCCCAGTCCTCTGGTAGGCTGCTTTTTCTGGCTAATTTGTATGCTTCATCTTTTGTTTTGATACTATCCCTGATTTCCCTTGTTATCCATGGATGCACTACCTTCCCTGATTTATTTTTTTGCCAAACTGGGACGAACAATTGTTGTAGTTCATCCATGCAGTCTTTAAATGCCTTCCATTGCATTTCCACCATCAACCCATTAAGAATCAATCGCCAGTATATCTTGGCCAATTCACGTCTTATACCCTCAAAGTTACCTTTCTTTAAGTTCAGGACCCTTGTTTCTGAATTAACGATGTCACTCTCTGTCCTAATGAAGAACTCAACCATATTATGGTCACTCTTGCCCAAGGGGCCACGCACAACAAGACTGCTAACTAACCCTTCCTCATTACTCAATACCCAGTCTAGAATAGCCTTCTCTCTCGTTGGTTCCTCTACATGTTGGTTTAGAAAACTATCCCGCATACATTCCAAGAAACCCTCTTCCTCAGCACCCTTGCCAATTTGATTCGCCCAATCTATATGTAGATTGAAGTCACCCATTATAACTGTTTTACCTTTGTTGCAGGCATTTCTAATTTCCTGTTTGATGCCATCCCCAACTTCACTACTACTGTTAGGTGGCCTGTAGATAACTCCCACAAGCGTTTTCTGCCCCTTAGTGTTTCGCAGCTCTACCCATATCGATTCCACATCCTCAAAGCTAATGTCATTCCTTTCTATTGCGTTAATCTGCTCTCTAACCAGCAACGCTACCCCACCTCCTTTCCCTTTCTGTCTCCCTCCTGAATATTGAATATCCCTGGATGTTCAGCTCCCAGCCTTGGTCACCCTGGAGCCATGTCTCCGTGATCCCAACTATATCATAGTCATTAATAGCTATCTGCACATTCAACTCATCCACCTTATTACGAATGCTCCTTGCATTGAGACACAAAGCCTTCAGGCTTTTTTTTGCAACACTCTTATCCCTTATACTATTATGCTGAAAAGTGGCCCCTTTTGATTTTTGCCCTGGTTTTGCCAACCTGCCACTTTTACTTTTCACCTTGCTACCTATTGCTTCTACCCTCATTTTACACCCCTCTGTCTCTACGCTCACACATTTAAGAAACCCTTTCCCTTTAACTCCATCCTCGACTATCCCATTTGACACCCCACCCCCCTTATTCAGTTTAAAACCACCCGTGTAGCAGTGGCAAACCTGCCTGCCAGAATGCTGGTCCCACACCTGTTAAGATGCAATCCGTCCCTTTTGTACAGTTCTCCCTTACCCCAAAACAGATCCCAGTGATCTAAGAATCTAAATCCCTGCCCCGTGCACCAGTTCCTCAGCCACACGTTCAGGTCCCGTATCTCCCTGTTCCTGCTCTCGCCAGCACGGGGAACTGGAAGCAAACCGAAGATAACAACCCTAGAGGTCCTGCTTTTCAGCATTTTTCCGAGCTCTCTAAAGTCACGCTGCAGAATATTCATCCCCTTCTTTCCGACATCGTTTGTGCCGACATGCAGTACCACTTCCGGATGTTCACCTTCGCCCTTGAGGATTTTCTGCACTCTGTCCGTGACATACTGGATCCTGGCACCAGGAAGGCAGCACACCATCCTCGCATCCCGTATGTTGCCGCAGAAACCCCTGTCCGTACCTCTCACAATGGAGTCTCCCACTACAATGGCGTTGCTGCCTTAGGCCTTTTTGGTTTTGGATCAACAGCCCTATTCACATCGCAAGCCAGTCCGCTGCTCAGTGTAAACACGTTTTCTGTCCCGACAGCTTCTAAGTGGGTGAACCTGTTCACAAGAGGTACAACACCCAGGGACGTTTGCATTCCATGCTTCCTTCCCTTTCTCACTGTCTCCCACCTTCTCTCTTCCAGTACGTTAGGTGTAACAATCTTACTGTAGGACTTGTCGAGGAACGACTCCGTCTCTCGGACGAACCGGAGGTCATCCACTTGCTTCTCCAGTTCCCCAACACAGTCCTTCAGGAGCTCTACCTGGATGTACTTCTCGCATTTGTAGCAGCCAGAGGCACCAGCGGTGTCCTTGACCTCCCACATACTGCAAGCATCGCACTGAATCAGCTTGCCTGGCATCTCCTTCTTTCGTCTCTACCTCTCAAGCGTATTGCGTGGGCTCCTCTCCTCAGCCTCCTCGCCAAAGTTATGAGTTTAGGGGTTGGGAACGGAGCGCAAGGGCGAAGAGGGATCGATGAGTACTGGAATGGGAGACTGGGGAATGGAGTGGAGCTGAGAGGCGTAGTAAATAGTGAAGAATTCAATGTTCGTACAGTCAGGTTGTCCGGTTCTGGAGATATCTGGCTTTTCTGTCTCTGAATAGCTTTTCCGCCTCCTCAATTGGTATGGTTAGTGATGGAGAGGTGGCCAGACTGATATTGGACAGCAAGGAGGGGGTGGGTAGTGGACGAGGGCCCAGTCTTTGCAGACTGGAGTCATGCTGTAAGTGGGTGTGATGTGATTGGGGAGGGGTGGGTGGGGAAGGGTCCCGACTGGAGTCGGGCTGTGAGTAGGTGTGGGGGAGGGGGGGGGGGGGGGGGGGGTACACCGGCGTTATGTTTCTTTCTTTCGAACCTGCAGTAGAACTCGTTCAGGTCATCGGTCAGCTGATGGTTGTCCAAGGAGCGGGCGATTTTCTTCTTGGAGCTGGTGATATCTTGCAAGCCCTTCCACACTGAAGAGGAGTCATTAGCTGAGAACTTGCTCCTCAACGTTCCTTGGCAGCTCCGATTCCTCTTCTCAGCTTGCACTTGGCCTGCCTATAGAGGTCCTAGTGGGAGTGCAACTGTCCTCACAAAAGCTGACATATGATGTCATGGTGTGTGTATATTCATCCAGGGGCGGAAAACCCGGGGGGGCCGGAGGGGACATGCCCCCCCCCCCCCCATGTTTTGAGAGGTGGGCGACATCCCCGCCAGGTTAACCTGCCTGGGCTTGCGGGAAATATGGCCAGTGCGGAGAAGCAGCGCTGGTATCCCGTCAGTCCAGACAGGGCTGTTGATTAACCCGGTGAGACAGGCAGTTGAGCTGCATTTAGGGCTGGATTGAGCCTCCGAAGCCTCGCGCGCGTGTGTGAGTGTGTGCATGTGGGCGCAGCCGCCAAAACATTGTTGTCCCCGTCCCCTCCATGTTTTGATAGTGAGTTCCGTTCTTGTATTCATCGAGTCTTGTGGTTGCTTCCCTGGGCACATTCCAATCTGTGCAGTCAAAGCAGGACTGTAGGTTTTCAATGTCCATTATTTACATTGTTTTGACCACAGGCTGAGCAGATTTTAGTTTCTGCCTGTAGATTGGAATAGAGTGAACTAAACCATGATCAGTCCCAGAGTCGCCTGGGGAACAGAGCAACATGCTTTCTTGATTGTAGTATAACGATGTTCGAGTTTTCTCTCCCCTCTGGTGGGGCAGGTATCATGATGTCAGTATTTTGGAAACTTTCGGCTGAGGTTAGCCTTGTTAAAATCCCCCAAAACAATGACTATGGAGTCTGGGAAGTCACTCTCTACTCATTACCTGGTCAGCACGTTGCGTTTGCACATCACGTACGCAGGCTTGAGAGGTGGGGGGGGGGGGGTAAACTCTTAACGAGAATAAAAGAGATAAATTCCGTCAGAGAATAAAAGGGTTTGCAATTTATTTAAAAAAAAAAGATTCCAGGTGAGGATAACAGAAGTTAGGCAGTACTGTGATGTCGCTGCACCAGTCCTGGTTAGTAGAGAAGCATATTCCACCACCTCTTGATTTCCCTGCTGCGTCCGCTTCCCGGTCTGCTCTGTGTAGTTGAAAGCCAGCCAGTTGTAGCGTATTGTCCGGGGGTCTCGGTGAAGCACAGAGTGGCTCGAGAGAAGTGCTTGTTTGTTTGGCACAGGAGCTTCAGTTCGTCCACTTTGTTGTTGAGAGAATGTAGATTTTCAAGGAATATACACGGGAGCAGTGTGCGTAATCCTTGTCACCGGAGTCGGTCGAGTGCCCCAGAGCGCTACCCCCGGGTCCTCCTCCGTCTCAAGACCTTGAGCCATAGCCCCACCAACAAGTATGTCCAAATAATCTAATGAGTTGGACAAATCCGGAAGGATGTTTGGAGGTACCGTATATCTGAGTACCTCTCTCATGAAAGTGATCTTTGTGGGATTTTCACAGACGACAAATGAACATAAACAAAATAGAAAGGAGCAGTACACCGTGGCAGCCATCGTCGGCACCAGTCAAAAGCAACATTGACCCCCTTCAGTGCCTTTAGTGCATATCCAACTAAAAATTGGAAATGGGGGTGGGGAGGAGATCCCGACAAATTCTAGAAAAGCCAAATGCAACAAAAATTCAGCAAGTGGGGCGGAATTTATGGCAAGAGAAACGGATAATATTTCAGGTGGAAGACCCTCGACTTGGAAAAGGAAAAACAGGATTGCCATGGAAGTCAAATAGGCCATTAACCCAGATGGGGTTAATGGGGCATAGATAGGTTGAGACTGCAAACAAAGTAATGTGAAAAGTTTCAAGATGTAGGTCATCATGTGCTCATAATAAAAGAAGTCTGAGCCAATAGCAGAGGGATTTACTTGCAGCAGTAATGGCCAGTTCACAGACAGAAGAAAAAACAAGTCACCTAAAGTTCTAGACTTTGATATTGAGTCTAGAATGTACAACCTGCCCAGGTGTTGTCACTTGAGCTGGCATTGGATGACATTACAAGGCTGCAAGACATCACACATAGTTCGGAATAGGATGGAGAATTAAAGTGGCAGGTAACACAATTCTGAGATATCCGAGGACTGAACGCAAAGTCATCCAATCTGTGTTTGTTTTTATTTCCTTTGTAGAGGAAACTGCATTGTGAGCAGGAAATGATGTGCACTGGATTGAAAGAAATGCATGTTCACTGCTTTTCCTTTTACGGGAGAGAAGAGGTGAAAGGACAGAGATGGCATTTCCTGCAGTTGCATGGGAAAATATCTATTAAATTAAAAATCTGGGAAGAGCAAATCTATTTATTTTAGTTTCCTATTGCATGCTCTATGTCAGTCCTTCAAACTCCATCAGCCATCCTGCAATATCATTGAAGTAAGTGATTTGGAAGTCATGATCTTAGCCTTTTTATCAAGCTGGGTTGTGCATCAGCCCTCATGAACATTACCACTGGGAATGTCGATTTGTCCCCTCGCCCATCTATATTCCTGCCTCTACTTGTTTATTGTTGAATCCCTCGACAATTTTCATATTACAGGTGCACAACCTTTTATCTGAAATTCCAAATAACGAAAAGCTCCGAATAGTGGACATTTTTTCGGTCCTTGAAGAAAGGTTCTTGAAGACGTTCAGCGAGGGCGGCCCGCAGAGGTGACAGCGGAACCTCCGGTCGGTCCTCGTAGAAAGGGGAACTAAATCCCCATTCATAAAAGAGAAGGTGAGGGTATATTGCGCGGGAGGGTTAATAATTGACAACCTGCTGATGCCTGCCCGCTGAGTTAAATAGTTCCCACGGTAGACTCACGATACACAGTGTATCGTGAGCCTTGCGTGGGAACTTTTTAACTCAGCGGGCAGGCAGCAGCAGATTGTCGCTCCCTTCAGTTTCACCCCACCTACACCCCTCTGCTTCCCGGCCATGTGTGTGACCCCTTCCCTCCCCTCTCCAGTTCCCCGCCCATTGCACCGGCGTGGGGGCTTTGCACTGTCTTCACGTCGGTGATGCCAGCAGGTCAGTACCAGTCACCGGAGATGTCAGGACCAACGGGACACCGACCCCCAGGCCCACTGCAAGCACGGAGATCCCAGAGACCCACAGCCAGCAGCAGCCCAGCCCCGTTCCAACTCCAGAGGAAAACTGCAAACTGGCCGGAGACGTCAGGACCACCAGAAGCCGCTCCCCGATGGGCTGCTACCCCGACAAGTGGCAGTTCGCCCACAGCCCGAGCTGCGCCCCCTCATCGGGACACCGACCACCAGGCCCACTGCAAGCACGGAGATCCCAGATCAGCAACTCCAGCCCAGCCCCGCTCCAACTCCAGAGAAACACGCTCCCCGTAGGGGCAGAAGCTGATGGTGTGCAAGGTACGTCTTGTTCTTGGGGTGGCGCAGCTCGGGCTGTGGGCGAACTGCCACTTGTCGCCGTAGCGGCCCATCGGGGAGCGGACTCCTCTGGAGTTGGAGGGGGAGGGGGGTATTGTGCTGTTTGATCGCCCCCTGCTATCCCAGGGACAGGGAGACACAGCGGCTTTTGAGAATGGTGGGCAATCACTTCCAAAGTTCTGCCCACACAGTCAGTACACCTCTCCTACACTTGTCTCCCGCACTAAGATCATCTCACAGAGAATGATCCCAGCCTAACCCTCCCTATTCTCTCCTATTCTGCAAGAAAAAACTACATTGAAGACTCAAACTCGCGATCGAGTAACTGCCGGGATCGAGGCGCAAACTCGCGACCTTGCGGATATGAGCCGAGCACTCTACCACTGAGCCAGCCGTTAAAATCTACGCTAAATATCTTCCATTCCGAAAGCCGAAAAATTCCGAATTACGAAAAGTGTCTGGTCCCAAGGCTTTCGGATAAAAGGTTGTACACCTGTAAATGAATTTCCTACTCTTCTTTCCGCCATTTCTGGAGATGGTGGAGAACAGTGCAGTTGTGATCTCATTGAAACATACAAAACTCTCGCAGGATCTTAGAAACATAGAAACATAGAAAGTAGGTGCAGGAGTAGGCCATTCGGCCCTTTGAGCCTGCACCGCCATTCAATATCTGTCTGCACAGGGATTTGATTGAGTTGTTGGTATTGAAGAGAATGGGATTAGTGCACGAAAGTGATTCTAAGGCAAAAGATCAGCCATAATCTTACTGGAGTAATATGAGGGGCCAATAAGCCTGCTTTCATTTTTTATTTGATAAGAATGTTGCTTGCCTCGGCTGCTCCATGTACCACAGGTTCCATATTCAAACCACTCTCTGGGTTCTAGTGGTACGTGCGCTTTTTGTTGTTTTTTTTTGTTCCTGCACCCCTGCTTCCACCACCCATACACACCGAGCCGGCACGCCACACTGGCATCTGACGGTGGTTTAGGCTGTCATAACATTCTTGGAATTCCCTTCCTGTCTCCATTCACTGTGATCATGGCTGATCATCCACAATCAATATCATGCCTTCTCGCCATATCCCTTAAGAGCTACCTTTAAGAGCTTCATCTAACTCTCCCTTGAAAGTATCCAGAGGATCGGTCGCCACTGCCTTCTGAGGCAGAGAATTCCACAGATTCACAACTCGGATTCACAATTCCTTTCCTCGACATTAGAAGCTAATTTCCTTTGTTTGTTTGGATACCTTCTCGAACACTTCCAGTTACTTCAATGTGTCCAATTTTCCCTCGTGTTTATTATTAAGAGCATTAAGAAGTTTAACTGTGTTGAACAGCTTGAGCAGTGTCGCTGTGATCAAAGGGTGCTATAATATTTTACTGATTCCCTCAGATCTGTGTGTGCTCCTTGTTGGTATGTCCCAGTGTAGAACTTATGTTGTTAATGGAGAGGAATGGAGAGGGGAAGCCAGGAAATGTCTTCATTATTAATATTTAAGTTATAAAAAGCGAGCCCTTGGACTTCAGGCTGCATTTTACCCGCACTTAATTACTACAATGACTATATTTACATGCACGTTTCCTCACCCCCTTGAGAGGAATATATTGTGGAATGATGTCAGATTGTGGAATAATGTCTCTGGTTCTGCAACTCCAGTGTTCTTGGATGTAACATGAAAGACTGGCGTTTCATGACTGAATGGTCAAGAATGGTGTTACCACGGCTGAATGATCTATTCAATATGGAAAGCAAGGAGATGACGTTGCTCTATTCTGCACTTTGTATTTTGTGCCACATGCACTGTACCATTAGTGATTTAAATTGATGTATTTCTGTGTCATTTAAGCTATTCCAGTGTAAGTCTGAAGAAGGGTCTCGACCCGAAACGTCGCCCGTTCCTACTCCCCTGCGATGCTGTCTGTGTTACTCTGACATTTTGTGGCTGTGTGAGCTTTTATTTACTTGGGTGCTTCACCAGAATGGGGAATTCTGTTCAATGTGAATTATATAATGTCACATCATAGACAACAGTGGAACAGTTAGCATCATGTACATAAGGCTAATGATAAAATTGAGAGTGGAATTAATTCTAACTTGAGCCACAAGTTTTTATTAAAGTTGAATTCTAATTGTCCTCGAGAATAATAATAAAGCATTGATATATATTGCTGTTATGAAACAAGATCTGGTCTGAGGTTTTTTTCCTCTTAACATTTGGAATCTTCAGCAGCCATCAGTGCTCTTTGATCTTGTGACCCACCTTTTGTACTAGTTCACAGACCTAATTAAAACTTTGCATTTCCCCTTTGAAGTCCCCAGGCCCGCTGAACTGAGAGAAAATGCCATTCATTGTTTGACTAATCCCCTACTGGTGTAAAAGTGTCACTGGAATGCTGGCTGGATGTGAAGCTGGTGAGGCTACGCTTTCTGTGATCAACAGGGCATTGTTTCCTTCACTTTGGAAAAGTGGTCGGCTAAATTAGGTTTTTCCTGTTGGAAATGCAGTATTTAGGGAATCCGAAGAAACATGGTAAGGACCTTAGCAAATATATGAGATGGAGATGGTCCTTGCTTGGCTGGTAGTGGTAGAGGCCCTCCCAGTGAGATCCTTCCTGTACCGTCAGAGTCTTGCGTCCTATGCACACTGCCCTCAGGATAGCTGCTATGGAGGGGAGATGACAGCCCGCATATGGATTTGTGAAGAGGGTCTGGAGAACGAGGGTTCTTGTTACGGTTTATCCCGAACTGCTCCATAACCGAGGACTTTCTGATTTACAGGCTATTTCCACAGCCTGTGGAAGACCAGGTTCGGAGACCAATGTCAAGTGCTATCAGGATCACCAGCTGGGTGAAAGACGCTCTTAGCTCTCCCCGGCTTGTTGGTCTCATTGCACTGCAAGATGTACCGCAGGGAATGTTGGTGACAGGCCCACTCCAAACTGCAGCAGCACGTGCTGAGGAACGCACTGAAACCTGGTGGAGCCAAGGATCTGAGGGTGGACCACAGTCTATGGATTGAGGATATATAAAAATCTCATGACTAAGATTCTCATGTCTCTGAGTATAAGGGAAGTTAAATTGCACTGTATTACTCCTCAGATTTTAATGTACTTGCAAGATGGAAGTAGATGTATTGAGAGGTTACGAACAGTCTATAATGTGATGTTAGCCTTTCAATAATTCCGCACAATAATTCCTGCTTGAAATCTATTTTTCATAATTCTTTACAAAACTCTTTTGGAAGTAGTGGATGAGATTATTGAGGATTTTGAGAAGATTGCCCTTTGTCCCACCATGACCATGCCACCGTCAACACCCATTACACTATCCTACATTAATCCAATACTTGTATTATTCTCACCGCATTCTCGTCAACTCCCACAGTGCTAATACCCACTTGTGCACCTGAAGTGCCCAAAGTAACATGCTCAAATATTCTAAATGGAATTAGAAAAGGAATAAGGTTTATTTTAATGAAAGGATGCGAGGAAAAAAATTCAAACGATAATTTGAAATTGAGTGGTACAGCTGAAATGCCGGAATATTCAGCTGCTGTAGGCTCTTGTTCAGCAGCTGCAGTATCTCTCGAAAAATTGATAAAAAGCTAGTGATGGTAGTACATACAATAGGACATTGAGGATGTTATTAGACTGCTAACCATTAGCCTGAGACGAATTTGGATTGCACCACGGCAGATGGTAAATTTCACCTGTTTATAAATGTGGAATATAAAGCTGGTATCAATAATGATAATTATGAAACAAGCAGTGTTGCAGAAATCTATCTGCATCATTTCTGCACATTAAAGGAGGAAATCTGCCAACCTCACTGGTTTTACTGTTTGTGACTTGAGACCTAATAATAAGATTACAGAAAACACCTGGGGGGGGGGGAAGCTGAAGGCAGCAGATCAGACAGCATCTCTGGAAAGTGAATACTTCATTCAGGTCTGTGATAGTTTATTAAAACTGGAAAGAGATACAAGTTAGTTTTCGATAGGAAAAGATGGGTGAGATGATGTGTAGAACACCAGGGATGTCTGTGATGGGACGGCAAATGGCACATTAAATGGCATTGGTGTAACGTGTTACCTATGGCAAGGTTTTGGGACCTGCCCAGCAAAAAAAATCCCAGTATTTTCTATTTTTCACTTTTTTTATTGTGTTCATTACTTAATTTTTCTTTGTTACTTGAGAATTTTTTTTATCATAGATTAGTTTAGAGATACACCCTGGAAATAGGCCCTTTGGCCCATTGAGTCCGTACCGGCCAGCGATCCTCTCATACTAACACTATCCTATGCACACTCGGGACAATTTACAATTTCACCAAGACAATTAACCTGCAAACCGGAGCTCCCGGGGAAAACCCACGCATGTCATGGGGCGAACGTGCAAACTCTGTACAGACAGCACCTGTAGTCAGGATTGAACCCGGGTCTCTGGCACTGTGAGGCAGCAACTCTACTGCTGCGCTGCTTTGCCGCCCAATTGTGTTTTGCATTAATGTCTTGAGATTTTTTTGCAGCCTTTTGAGACATTTTAAATGTAATTTATGTATAACATGCATAATTTATTTTTGTATATTTGTGTCAATTTGTCTTTGCTGCTGCAAGCAAGATTTTCATCGTACCTGTACGACATTGCGCTTAACTCAACTTGACTTCAACTGCGTCAAGTTAAATCATTTTGCCTTGCTTCATCACAGACATTCCCTTTGCTCTACATGTTTCTCCAACTTCTTCTTATCGAGTCCACACACAAGATTAGAAGTTGTTCAGCCAGAGTTGAACACACTTCTCAGCATCTGTACAATGGTGTCTGTCTTGTGTTTCTTGTGCATGGTGGTGGAAACAGGGCCGCGACATGAACGTTCTTTCCTTGACCCCTTTCTCCAACTGAAAATAACGTATCTTTCTATCCCAGTTCTGACAAAGGTTCACAGACCCAAAATGTGGACTGTTTCTCTTTTCACAGATGCAGTCTGATCTGAATTGTTACCAATATTTTTGATTTTATATTTTGAGCATGTGCACTTTTTTAAATATTTAGACTGCTCACTCTAAGGTTGCCCCTACAATGCATCTGCTCATAAGATAGACACAAAATGCTGGAGTAACTCAGTGAGACAGGCAGCATCTCTGCAGAGAAAGAATGAGTGATGTTTTGGGTCAAGACCCTTCTTCAGGAACGCTGATGCAGTCTGAAGAAGAGTCTGGACCCAAAACATCACCAATTCCTTCTCTCCAGAGATGCTCTTTTTCCCACTGAGTTACTCCAGCATTTTGTATCTATCTTCGGTGTAAACCAGCTTCTGCAGTTCCTTCCTACACAATGTATCTGCTTAGTACTGGGGTGGTGATAAGGAATGGGCATTGAGGTCAGTGTGGCCCATGTCCTATGACCTTTTCTTTAAAAAATCAAAAATAATGTTTCAAGCAAGGTTCGTCTGGAATATAGTTTGGAACGTACACAGCACACAGTTATTTTTTGTGTGAGCATTTGTTAATATGTGGAACTTAAAGAATAAATAAAAGCTATTTAATTTCTGTTCCATGGCTGGATGCGAGTGCTTTCATCCAAACACTGCTGCAGATTTAAATGGACAGGACCAACTTACTTCCCTTTTTCTTTAGACATCTTTAAATGTTGCCACTACTTATGGCACATGAATAAATGTTGGTGATGGTGCAACATGCATCTCATGGGGAAATGGCTGTTTGTGTAATCTTTCAACGTTAATACCTGGGGAAATAATTTTCACGATATAAGTAAACAGAATATCATGAGAATGCATTGTATTTTAGCCGATAATTTGTTGAATGAGGAACAGCTTTGTCTATGATTCTTGTGACCAAAAACCATAAAATTGACATGAGCATTGGTTAAATCAGTGCAGGCTGGGTATCGGTCATGCTGACATGAGGTTTTGAGCTGAAGCAGGTTTCTTTCTGACTTCAGAACAGCTTGGTCTTGTTGAATGTTACGTGAAGAATAACATTTGGAGTCGAATTGTGCATGGTCCCAACGTTTATTTCACCATGTCTGTGAAAGTGAAACAAAAGTCGCTTTTGTCCATTGTTCTGTGCAATTACGATGCACATTTTTAAAGAGCACTTAAGAACAGTGCCTCAACAAGTAGTGATGACCAGCCTGCAGTTCAAAATGCAAAATGTTAGGGTTGTTGGTGGGATAGTTCTTTCTTTCCTCTCTCTTTACCATGTCTGGAATTGCTATTCTTAATCAAGTATAATTTCTTATCATTCTGCATGGAGTAAATGAAGACTGGACATTAGATACATTAGAGGCTAACCTTTGGCAGGTTGACATGCTCTGTGTGATCTGGTCGCCCCAAGTTGGAATCTTGAACTAGAGAAAATATAATGAAGCAACCAATGTTAGATAGTTGTTCACAAAGGAATTGTAAAGTAACTTAACATCTGTGTTTATGACATTTTTGTTGACTTTTATTGGCTTCTGTGTGCGCATATGTTCAAAGAAGTATGTTAACTCTAAGATTGATAAAGGTTTATGTTGGAATTGATTCACAGTAAAGCTTGCATACCAGATTTGTGTAACCTTTCAATTCATAATATTTAAGAGACAATTTAACTGATTCACAAGTGACTTTTGGAGATTACTTATTTTCGCCATTAATTGAGACTGCAGGTGAGGATTTCTTATCCAAACTTGAAGCCATTAGTCAATCAGTTGCAGCTTTGTCTCCTTTCTTCCATCCTTTTTCTGAGATATTTTCGGACACGCGTTTCTTTTCCTCTGCTGTTTCTTACCCTCATGTCAGACTTGTCTTGCTTCCAATGTCCTAACTGCTCATCACTGAAACTTTGAGCGACACTCCTTCCATGGTGTTTAAATTGTCTTCCCTTGCAATAAATATTTACCTCTTTCTCTCTTTCCCCATCTTGTCTGCCTTTTTCTCTCTCTTCATTCTGAGGTAAAGAATCATACAGCATGGAAACAGGCCCTTCAGCCCAACTTGCCTACACCAACCAAATGCCCGATTTACACTAGTCCTACTTGTCTATGTTTGGCCCATATCCTTCTAAACCTTTTCTCTCCGTACACATGTCCAATGTCTTTTAAATGTTGTGCTAGTGCATGTCTCAACTACCCCCTCTGGCAGCTCATTCACCTTTAACCAATGTCCTCCGGTTCCCAATTGCCCTACCCTGCACATTTGCCCTATCTATTCCTCTCATGATCTTATACACCTCGCTAAGATCACCCTCCTCCTTGGCTCCAAGGAATAAAGACAGAACCTCTCCCAATAGCCAAGGCCCTCGAGTCCTTGCAACATCCTTGTAAACACTCAGTTCTTTCCCTTTTGCCTCCTTCAGGAATGATCCCCCAACAAATAATATTTCTTTTGTGGATTAGCTGCAAATATTTGCTTTCTTTGATTGGAGGGCTTGAGTTGTAATGAGAGACTATTTTACCCGGAGCGAAGAAGACTGAAGTGTGACCTTGTCGAGATTTACATAATTGTCAGGGGGCACGGATAAGGTTGTTGTTGTACACAGGTACCTTCCCAGGGCAGGAGAGTCTAAAGATGCAGGCCATGGGTTTTACGTGAGAGGAGAAAAAATTAACGGTCTTATGGGGGAGTTTTTTTTGCAGAGTATGTGGAATGGTCCACCAGAGGCAGGAGAAGTGGCATTTGTAAATTACATTAATAAGATAATTGGATAGGTTCATAGATAGAAATGTTTTAAAGGTATATGGGCCCAGTGCAGGCAAATGGAACCAGCTCAGTTGGCATGGTGTAGAAAGGAACTGCAGATGCCAGTTTAAACCAAAGATAGACGCAAAATGCTGAAGTAACTTAGAGGGACAGGCAGCATTGTTGGAGAGAAGGAATAGTTGATGTTTCGGGTCGAGACACTTCAGACTGACTGAAGAAGGGTGTTGACCTGAAACGTCACCCATTCCTTTTCTCCAAAGATGCTGCCTGTGCCGCTGAGTTACTCCAGCTTTTTGCATCTATCTTCAGGTGGCATGAACATGTTTGGCCAAACAGCCCGTTTCTGATTGCTATAATACTATAACTCAGTGACTGACTCTTATTTGTCTATATTTTGTAGTTTTGCACATATTCTGGGAAGAACCAGCTCTGCCTCACAGCCAATTCATCTGTTCACTTCACTGTGTGTCAGTTGTCTAGAGGTTTGCCCCACACCCCCAGCACTGGCTAAGCAGAAACTTCTTCCAAATAAATGTTGATAAGAACAAACTTATTTGGTGTGATGCTTGTTGGGAATTGCACTGCAAGGCCACTGACCGTCATTGGTCTAGATCGGGGGGGGGGGTCTACAAACTATGGCCTGCGTGCCACATCCGGCCCACCATGAGATTTTTTCACGCCCACAGCAAGCTCAACGCAGGACGGAGCGTGTGTCAATTAGGAGTCAAGGCAATTCGAGTCGGGGAGCACGGCGGCCCAGCACTGCTCTTAGTGTTATTACCGGGTACATCCCTCCAAATGTCTGAGCTGAGACATCACAGGGCTGCCGTGAAGAAGGGTGCACTGGGGGGGGGTCTGAATGAGTCAGCGTTGTGGCGGGGACTGGCAGGAATCCAGCCAAAAACTAGTCGGACACAAGTGTGTGCTCTAGACGTGTTTATTCTTCTGCATACAGCTCCCTACTCCCTAGCTGACACAGGCATTGCCCGGCCTTGAATAATAACTCAGATAACGACCCCGTGACTCGCGCCTCCCCCACCAACACGCTGCCCTCTAGAACCGATGGTTCGTCGTGACCTTGGGTTGCTATCAGGTGCCGCCCCAGCGTCGCGTTATAACGTGCGATTGTTCCTCTCTGGCCTCTCTCTCTGTCTCTCTCTCTGTCTCTCTCTCTCTCTCTCTCTCTCTCTCTCTCTCTCTCTCTCTCTGTCTCTCTCTCTGTCTCTCTCTCTGTCTCTCTCTCTCTCTCTCTCTCTCTCTCTCTCTCTCTCTCTCTCTCTCTCTCTCTCTGTCTCTCTCTCTCTCTCTCTCTCTCTCTCTCTCTCTCTGTGTCTCTCTCTCTGTGTCTCTCTCTCTGTGTCTCTCTCTCTCTCTCTCTCTCTCTCTCTCTCTCTCTCTGTGTCTCTCTCTCTCTGTCTCTCTCTCTCTCTCTCTCTCTCTCTCTCTCTCTCTCTGTCTCTCTGTCTCTCTCTCTGTCTCTCTCTCCACAGTGGATTGAAAGAATTGGGAGGGAGTTTGATGGAATGGTCTACCGAGCAAATTGGTGGGGTTGTGTGATTGTTCTGTGTGCTGACATTGAGACTCAATTGACCGAATGGTAACAAAATGGAAATATAGATGGGTACAAATGAATCAGTGCATTGAAATTTAAAGCTGAGAATAGAATCCAGGGATGACGGATGAAGTTGTGGATAATAGGATTTGCTGGAGTCTGCTTTGGATTATTGTCGTTGTCAGGGATGTAAAGGAACCAGAAGGATTTCTGGCACCGTTTATATTGAAAGGTTTTTTGTTTTTCTAAGGCTCTACTTATGAAGGAATGAAATGTAGTTTTGAAACCAATATTGTTCCATGTCCATTATAGTTCACTGGAGCAAGCTGTCTGAACAGACCATGCTGTTGTCAGGTTTCGACCTCCAAAGAATTCTTGCTCTGGTCACTCGTCAGCCTGCATTAAATCAGCTGCTTAATGTTTATCTTTTCCGTGACTAGAAAGGTCCCTATCATGAGGCTGTTTTTCGTATTGAGCTACTCACTTAAAGCAAATTTACCCCCAAATGTGTCTGTTTTGCCTGCCGTAGCTTGGCAGTGTTTTATCGATTTATTTCTGAAACCGGTATGTAGACTCGTGTTCAGGCAAAGAAGCACTGGCCCTTTTAGTTACATCAGCAACTTGGTGTAACATATCACCATGTGTGGCTCGAAGAGCTGATGTTATACAGAAGTGAACTTTGTCTAAACAACTGCTGAGAGCTGGCACATAACTGGAAAAAACTGAACAGATAATGTTACCGACACTAAAAGTTTGAGTGATTTGAGGCTAACAGCCACTGACTTAGTTTCCCTACTGTTAAAGTGTGAAAAGCACAGAATGTTGTCATTGAAGAACTTGCTGGAGGCTTTGGTTTCAACCTAGTTGTTATGGTGTAATTCTAGAAAAAGGAAAGGCAGTAGGAAGAAAGAAGCCGGTTGCAGAGAAGTGAAGCCCTTCCTTAAAGCGATTTAATAATGAATGGTATGCCTATGAAATCATGGGAAAAAATTCCAGTGTTTGCTTGGGGGAGGCTTCCTCATGATGGTCAATGAACCAACTAATAATTGGAAGGGTCTCGACCCAAAACATCACCTATTCCTTTTCTCTAGAGATGCTGCCTGACCCGCTCAGTTTCTCCAACATTTTGTGTCCATCTTCAGTACAAACCAGCATTTGCAGTCCCTTCCTGCATGTTGTGCTTGCTGGATTACTTTCTTTTTAAGATGAAACTTTCTTAAATACTGCTCGAATGAACAAATAGTTTTATGTATTTTAGTGTATATGGTTCTTTTAGATTTCTACATTTTAAGTTGATTGCCAGTGGTGGGTTATATCTCAAGTGACTAAAACTGTTTTCGCCAGGTCAAACCTGTAACATATCACGGGTAACATTATCACTAATCTCAGCGTATTAAATGCAAATTAGATGATGGGAATTTCAATTTAGACATTTAAGGTCATGGGCTGAGATTCGGAAGGTTAGATTATCCCAGTTGGACCTGGCTCTTGGCCAAGCTTCGTATTGAATCACAAAGCAGTCTGGTGTTTCCCTGTTGAAAAATAAATTGACAAATCGATTTGGAGGAGCAAGGCTTTTGTGTTAGACCATGTGCTTTCTAGTGACAAGCAGTGTGTAGTCATACAGCAATAACGGTGTCCAACCAGGCTGAAGAGAAGGATAATTGGCTTTGTAAAATTAAATCTTCTGATTGCTTAATAATCAAAAACACCATCTTAATGTTATTATATGCTTAATATCGGGAAGGTATTTGGGTACGGTGAAGTGGTGGTTTTGTCAGCCAATTGGTAATATTCCTGTATGTAATATTAGCCCAGAGATCTAATAATACCTTATCATCAAAATTATTTATTGATGTACGAGGCATTTAGGTTTCGAGATTCAGATTTGCAAAAAATAAATGATTTTTGCAGTTTTCTGCCATTTTCACTGATTCTGTGCAGTGAAAGGCCCAACTCAGTTGGAAGTTTCTTTTATACAACCTGTTTAAAAAAAGGCGGTGTTCCCAGAAAGTGTAACCCAAGTGGGCTTCAGACTTCCATCTGGTATCTGGAGCGCACTGCCTGGGAAGATGGTGGGTGCAGGTATGATAGTGATATTTAAGAGATAGGCACATGAACAAGCAGGAAATGAATGGATACATGCAGGCATGTGCAAACAGATGAGATTAGTTTAAATTTGCTTAATGATCAGCACCAACATCGTGAGCTGAAGGGCCAGATCCTGTGTTGGTAGACACAATGCTGGAGTAACTCGGCAGGACAGGCAGCATCTCTGGAGAGAAGGAATGGGTGACGTTTCAGATTGAGGCCAATCTTCAAACTGTGTTCCGTTCAAATATAGGCACCTTACGTTTTACAAGAGGGTTATATTACTGAAAAGCAGTGCATAATTTAAACAAAAATCATAAATCAACCATGCATGGGCATAAATTATTATTATTATTAATTATAAATTCATTATTTTAAAAATACAGTAGTTTAATTTGGTTTTGGTATTTATAGAAGCAGACATTAAAAAAAAACTTAAAAAATGCAAGAAACCTGTACTTGATACCAGAATTAGGCCTTTAAAAAAATATATATATATTGTTGGTGTATGCCTTCATGTGAATGCAAAATTTGGTAATTGGCAATTTTTTCAGTTATGTAACTTTCCCTTCATAAGACATCAGTGAAGTTTTGTAGCATGCTAAAATATTGGCTTACTACAGTAAGTTTAAATTAACCTTGAAATTGCAGATACAAGTAGCTGGTTTTGATTTGACTCAGTCTATTAGATACAGACCATTTTATGAATCTTGTTTGGCCATATGCTATCTATTTTGAGTGCAGTACTTACAATTTGTTTTTTCATCTTAAGGCTGAAATTGGATTGAACTCCAAACATTGTGGTAAGAGCTTCAAAGTGATTTCATCGGACCCATGAGATGCTGAATGCTATTTCTCTTGGTTTCACATAGTGCATGGTTCTCGGCACTGGGAGCCTTCATTGGTTCCTCATTAAATGTCAATTGCTTGAATGAAATCTTTTTAATCCTCTTGTTTATGGAGGTGCAATGTTAAAATGAATGTAACCTTATTTTGGTATACTTACATCTGCAAACTGTCAACATTTACAGGAAACTACTACATTAGGTGAAGAATGCTATATCATCCACATATGTTCGCTGTGTGTACGTAAAAATTAAACAAAATGCTTTGAAGTAATCTCTGATATCGTTTGTGTCTGATCTGTCAGCCAAGACTTTGGATGATCAACAGATGGTCCAGTGTACGCTTCCATGTCAATTTTTAATTGCCAATGATATTACATTTGTTCTTTGTCTTGATCTTGTAAATGACAGTATTAGCTTACTTTTTCCATCCAAAGCCCCATGACTATTCTAAACCAACAGCATTGTTGTAGGTGGACAAAAATGCTGGAGAAACTCAGCGGGTGAGGCCGCATCTATGGAGCAAAGAAAATAGGCAACGTTTCGGGTCAAGACCCTTCTTCAGACCCACTCTGAAGAAGGATCTCGACCCGAAATGTTGCCTGGGAAACACCCGCTGAGTTTCTCCAGCATTTTTGTCTACCTTCGATTTTTCACCATCTGTAGTTCCTTACAACAACGCATTGTTGTAAATGATCATTTCAATGATAGTTAATCAGAGTGGTCTCACTGATACCTTTCAGACTGTCTTGTTGTCTTGTACTCCATACCATCAATATTCACCAAAAGGCGTGGCTCAAACACAAAATAGCCTTATGGAGCTCAGGGCGAATGAGAGAAATTCTACACAAAGGCAGAAAGTTTGAGAATAGTATTCACAACAAGGAAATTCCATCAATTTTTAGGAAGTATATTCTTAACTGTACTAGCAACTCATGCCACTTCTAGTGTTACCAAGTCTCAACTCATTTTCATCAGGAGCATTGTCAAATATGTACTATTAAGCAATCTTATTTCAGAAGGACTGTGCAGTTGTGAATTGGCAATCTTAAACCCCTGTCTCATGGTGCGAGTCCACCCACGAGTGATCCCGAGTTTAAAACAAATCAAACTCGTGGTAATCACGTAGAATTAACGTAATGGGAACGTCGGAACTCGTAACGCTAACGGCAGGTACTCGGGGAAACTTGTTAACTCTTGAAAATCTTTCAACACGATGAAAGATTTCCACGAGTCAAATTTCCTCTTGAAGGAAATTTTTTAAACTTTTAAACTCGTAAGAACGTAGTAGCCCGTGAGTTTACCGTAGTGACTCGTGAGTCTACCGTGGGCACTCTTTAACTCAGCGGGACAGGCAGCATCTCTGGAGAGAAGGAATGGGTGACGGGATGACTCCATCTGCACTCATTCCAAAGCCTCCACATCCTCCTGTAATGAGGCAAACAGAACTACAGGCAATACTCCAAATGCGGGCCAAGTCTTATAGAGCATTGCCCTAACAGTGAAGGCAAGTATATTTACCTCCCAACTTGTCCCACCACCTTCAGTGAGCTATGAAAATGGACTCCAAGATCTGTCCGCATGTCAACACTGTTAACTATACTCACCCCTTGCATTCAAACTCCCAAAGTGCAACACCTAACACTTGTTCGGATTAAACTCCATCTGCTATTTCTCCGCCCATTGTTGCAGCTGATCTATGCCCCACTATATCTTCTCACAGCCTTCCTCACTATCTGCAACTCCCAGTTTTGATGTCATCAGCAAATTTACTCGACAGCCCATCCACATTTACATTCAAGTTATTTATCTATAATCACAAAGAAGCAGAGGTCCCAACACAGATCTGTGGAACTTCATTGTTCACAGACCCCGACCCATTATATCTACCTTCCACCACATCCCTCTTTCTTCAACGAGTAAGTAAGTTGTGAATCCATATGACCATCATTGTGAATCCCGTGCATCGTCCATGAGGGACTTTATCAAAAGCCTTACTAAAATCCATGTAAACAACATCTACCACCTACCTTCAATCTCCTTTGTCACCTAAAAAATAAACCTCAATCAGGATAGTAAGATACGACTTGCTGTGCTAGCTGTCCCTAATTAGTCCAATCTCTTCCAAATGGGAGTGTGATTAACGCTGGCCAACATGCCCCATTTACGTAAGTCCCTGCCTGCATTTGGCTGATATTCTTATAAACCTTTCCTATCCATGTACTTGTCCAGATGTTTTTTGAGCATTGTGGCAGTATCTGCCTCAACTACCTCCCCCAGCAGCCCGTTCCATACATCCACCATCCTTTGTTTAAACAAAACGTTACCCTGTATGAGCTCGCGGCAATGGCCTCTGCAGTTCGTCTGTCTTTTTTTCTTTTTGTCTGTTAAGTGGATGTCTTGGTTTTAGTTTTTTATATTATTTTTTGCTGTGTATATGTGGGGGGGGGGCTTTTTAATCCCTTCCCTGTATGGGGACCCGACTTTTTCCTTGTCGAGTCTACGTTGTCGTTGAGCCTAACATCGGCGGCCTCCAACCGGAATCGACCTGGGGCTCCAGTCACAGAGCCTGCGGACTCACCATCACGGAGCTGGCCGACTTCGGAGCGTGGGGAGCTGTGGTGGCGCGTGGTTGCGACCCGACTTTGGAGCTTTGGAGGTTTCGGCTGCAGGCCCTGTGGACGGTAACAGCAGGAGCTCACGGGTCCCTGGTGGGAGACCGCTTTTCGGAGCTCCCGCAATGGCAAACTTCGCCCGCCCAAATCAAGGGGTTTAAATGGACCCGGAGCGGGGCCAAACGGCCGCAGGACTTACCATCGCCCGCTGGGGGGCTCTAACATCAAGAGCCTCGATCTGCTCGATGCAGCAGTTTGACTGCGGGAGAAGAATAAGAACAGAGAAGAGATAAGATTTTTGCCTTCCATCACTGTGAGGAGGTGTTTAGGGATTCACTCTGATGGATGTTTTGTGTGGAATTGTGTTAAATTGTGTGTTTTGATTTTTTGTTGTTTGTTGTTATGACTGCAGAAACGTAATTTTGTTTGAACGTATGTTCAAATGACAATAAACGATATTCTGATTCTGATTCTCCATTATCTTAAACATATGTCCTCTGGTTCTAATTTCCCAACTCTGAGTAAAAGACTCTGTGCATTTACCCTATCTATTCCTCTCGGGATCCTATACACTTCTATCCGATCACCCCTCATCCTCCTGTTTCATAGAAACATAGAAAATAGGTGCAGGAGGAGGCCATTCTGCTCTTGCCAGCACCTTCATTCATTGTGATCATGGCTGATCAGCCCCAATCAATAACCCATGCCTGCCTTCTCCCCATAATCCCCTGATTCCACTAGCCCCTAGAGCTCTATCTAACTCACTCTTAAATCCATCCAGTGATTTGGCCTCCACTGCCCTCTGTGGCAGGGAATTCCACAGATTCACACAATCTCTGGGTGGAAACGTTTCTCCTCATCTCAGTCTTAAATGGCCTCCCCTTTATTCTAAGACTGTGGTCCCTGGTTCTGGACTCGCCCAACATTGGGAACATTTTTCCTGCATCTAGCTTGTCCAGTCCTTTTATAATTCTATGTTTCTATAAGACCCCCCACCCCCCCTCATCCTTCTAAACTCCAGTGAATACAAGCCTAGTCTTTTCAATCTTTCATCATACGACAGCCCCACCATCCCGGGGATCAATCTCGTGAACCTACGCTGGGCTCCCTCAATCACAAGGATGTCCTTCCTCAAATTAGGAGACCAAAATAGTACGCAATACTCCAGATGTGGTCTCACCAGAGCCCTATACAACTGCAGACTCGATGTACCGAATGGCCTAATTCTGCTCCTATCAATTTGTGAATTTATATAAAGTGTAGGAAAGAACTCCAGATGCTGGTTCAAACCGAAGATAGATACAAAAGAGCTGGAGTAACTCAGCGGGTCAGGCAGCATCTCTGGAGAGAAGGAATGGGTGACGTTTCGGGTCGAGACCCTTCTTCAGACCTGACCTTATCGAAAGCTGTAATAAAATCCATGCATACAACAGCTACTGCCTGCGCCCAGAGATTGCCCCGTATATTAGTTTAGTTTAGAGATACAGCACGGAAACAGGAGGCAAAATTCGGCCATTTTGAAACAGGCCCCAAACTCTCGCCCTCCTCTCCCTGCTTCAACTATTCCCTTTTTACTTCAGAAACAGGCCCTTCCCATCGAGACCGCGCTGACCAGCGATTGCCCCGTACACTAGTTTAGTTTGGAGATACAGAGCGGAAACAGGCGGCAACTGTCGGCCATCTTGAAACAGGCCCCAAAGGAATAAAGTCCAAGCTTGCTCAACCTCGCACTGTAGCTCAGGCCCTCTAGTCCTGGCAATATCCTGGTAAATCTTCTCTGCATACTTTCTAGCTGAACAACACCTTTCCTATAACCTCACATGCTAATGCACCAGGTAATAGATCAGTGTCAGTAGCTTTGGAAATGAGCATGTAACCTGTCAAATAAATTTGGATTAAGGACATCCTAAGGACATTAAGCTCACCTCATATTGGAGAGTCAGGATTTCAATAACTGAATCTTATTAATTCCCTTGCATGCAATGAGAACTTTTCCCTCTATTTTTGGAAAATACCTTTTTACTTTCTTCCTATTCAGTTTGCAGGCCCAACTGTGTAAAATACTTTTTTTTTCTGGTTGTTCTTCTGTTTACCTCAGTCAAGTGGTATTTAAGCAATTAGAAGTGACCCATCGGCCTCAAGGACAGGAAATGTGATTTCCGGCAAATTATTTTCCGCAAAAACTGGCCCAAATCATATGATGATCAGCACTTTTTTGTTTAATTCATATGATGCATTTTGTTCCTTGTGATGAACACTGTCTCTGGTTTTTGGCATTGATGTGTGGCGTCCTGTGAATCATTCAACCATCTAAATGTTTCTCAAGCACCGTGTCTCGCTCCCTTGCCAATTTCACCATTTTCCCACAACCTCAGTTATTGATGGATTACAATTCCCCTAATTAATCATGCACTGAATCATTTAATCAGTAGTCTGGATTCTTATTTTTGGACTGTCCAGACAGTAAAAATTGACATGACCATCCAGTTCTCCCGTCTGATGTAATATGGGGTGAATGCCACCTCACAGCTGGATGCTATTACAAACTGACATGGTCCTTTCATTGGTTTTTGTTGATGTGAAGTGCACGGTGACAGGGCTGCATTTCCTTTTGAATCTAGCAGAATTCTGGACCATTATTGCATTTTTTGGCAACAATTCTTAAAGAGGGTTTCGAACTATGTGAATTAAGTTTTCAAGCTTCAGTCCTCAATTTTCTGTTCAGAAATGGACCTGCAAAATATCTAGTTGCCTGATTGAAGTTTTATATTTGTATTAAATGTCTTACACTTTGCTCTTTCTTTGACTTGCATTCATTGTGATCTGTGAATGCATATTTGCAGCTCTTCAAAGCCAGATTATGAATAGATAAGGGAACAGGAAGAAAGAAGTCTTATTTTGTTAGAAATTATTGCTTGAAGTTTTTGCAGAGTTTCATAAAGTTGAATGATCTGAAGACGGAATCCATTAATTATGATTGATCCTTTTTTTAATTTCTGTTTCAATCAGGGATTTGCGATTCAATAAAATCAAAGATATTCCAGTTGCAGCCTTCAGACGTTTGAAGCACCTCAATACACTGTGAGTACCTTTCTCTCTCATTTTCTCAGCAGCTTTTCTTTCCTTTGCTCCTGCCAGTAAGTTGAGAGAGGTGGCAGTGATTCACAATTTCCATGAGTGACCTCAGGCTGTCGGCTGGCAGCCACAGTACTGACTTGATTTTTGTTAGTTGGCGCTTCAATGTGATCTGAGATGATGCTCTTTTATAGTAACATTGAGTGAAATGTAAATTGCAATGTTAACACTGTTACCTTGTAGCAGCATCTGGCTCTGGCTCTGTCGTACAGCACAGAAACACGCCCTTCGGCACAGTTTGCTCATGCCGACCAAGGTGCCCCATCTACACTTGTCGCACTGCCCACATTTGGCCTATTTCCCTCTCAACCTTTCCTATCGCTGTGCCTGCCCAAATATATTTTAAATGTTGTAGTTTCTGCCTCAACTACATCCTCTAGCAGTTCATTCCATATACCACTATCCACTGTGTGGAAAACATTGCCCCTCAGATTCCTATTAAATCTTTCCCCTCTCATCTTAAACCCATGTCCTCTGGTTCTTGATTTCCCTACACTGGGTAAAAGACTGTACATCTATGCTATCTATTTCCTTCATGATCGTATACACTTCAATAAGATCACCCCACACTCCAAGGAATACAGTCGTAGCCTTCCCAACCTCTCCCTATAGCTCAGGCCCTCGAGTTCTGGCAACATCATTGTTATTCTTTTTCTGCACTCTTTCCAGCTTAACACCTTTCTTGTAACAGAGTGAATAAAATACTCAATATTGAATGCAATAATCCAACTCACCAGCGCCTTGTATAGCTGTAAGGTAATATCTCAACTTCTATACTCAAAACTTTGACTGATGAAGGGCAATGTGCTGAAATCCTCCTTATCTACCTGTGATGCCACTTTCAAAGAACCATGTGCCTGCACTCCGAGATCCTTCCGCTCCACAGCACTCCCCAAAGCCCTCCCAACTGTGCAGGTCCTGCTCTGGTTAGACTTTCAAAATGCAACACTTCACATTTATTTGTATTATACTCCATTGACCATTCCTGTATCCACTAGCCCAACCAATCAAGATCCTGCTGTATACTTTGACAACCATCTGTGCTATCAACAGTACCACTGACTTTCGAGTCATCTACAAACTTACAAATCATGTCTTGCATCTGCCACCCTCTAGTCTTCCGGCACCTCGCACATATTGAATGATAACTCGTATATCTTTTTGTGTACACTCGTATATCTTAGTCCGGGCACTTGCAATTTCGTCTGTAGCTTCCCACCGTATCCTTGGATATATTTGATAAGCCTCAGGAGATTTGTCTCTCTTCATACATATTAGGATATTCAGCACCTTCTCGACCATAATATTGACTGTCCTCAAGACACATCCATTGACTGCCCCAAGTTCCCCCATTCCTCATGGCTTTCCCCACAGTAAAAATCAGAGGAGAATGTAAAATTTGACCTTGCCCATTTCCTGTGGCTCTACACGGAGATGACTGCTTTGAAACCCAAGGGGCCTTGAAGGGTCACGGCCCGAAACGCCACCCGTTCCTTCTCCCCAGAGATGCTGCCTGTCCCGCTGAGTTACTCCAGCTTTTTGTGTATATCTTGGGCCCTATTTTTCCTCCTATACTCAAATCCTAAACCTAACCCTTTCATTCAGCATGATGCATAACTATATGACAAAATATACTACCTAATGATATATGAGCACAATGTATTGGTGTGTTTACCTGAATGTTGATTTAAAAAAAAAATCAACTATTGATTCTGTGGGCAATTTCTGGTGATGTGTATGTTTTTCTTGTTATTGCAAAATATGAAATAAAAACCCCTAAGGCCGCATGATCTTTTCTTTGTCTACAAATTCACAAATTGCTTCATCTATGGTACGTTAAGTTGGGGAAAAAAACTGATATGCAAGAAAATGTCAATCATTTTACAACTTCCCCAAAGCTGATTGATTAATTATGTAGGGTTCGAGGTTGTACTTAAGACAGGAACATTGGTCAAATACTGAGCGTGCCATCCTGTTATAGTGGAACCATGTGACTGACTCTGGCATCTCATCTGAAGAGCAGAGCCTAGAGCATGGCACAATAGCGCTGGAATGTTCGCTGTTACATTACTAAGTTTTGCTTTGCCATTGGATTGCATTATTAGTTTTGTGGAATATAAAGTTTGAATGACATTTATCTCAGGAATTTGGAGCATAATTTCTACTGGTCTCAGCCTGCATCCGTTGAGGTTTTGGCATTTTCCCAACAGTTTTCCCAACTTTTGGCATTTTCCCAACAGTCCCTCTATGTAGATGCATGTAATGTATTTAAGTTTAGCTCCATGAAAATAGGAGTTGGCTGTTTACCATCCAAGCTTGTTCTGCTGATTGCCAAGATTATGGTGAATCTGATCTAATGTCAGAAGCCTGCCATTTCCTCTCATTCTATAACAACATTTTCAAAAATCTATTAATCATGTGATAGGAGCAGAATTAGGCCATTCGGCCCCTCAAGTCGGCTTTGCCATTCAATCATGGCTGATCTATCTCTCCCTCCTTAAGGGCCTGTCCCACTTTCCTGAGTTACTCACAAATTCTCCCGAGTTTTCCCCTTGATTCAAACTCGGAGAATGTCTATAGGAGTCTGTATCGCGGCCGTAGGAATCCGTAGATATATCGTAGCGGCTCGTTATGCCAGCCGTAGGTACTCAGGGCATTAGGTAAGTCGGGGCATTTTTTCCAGCATTACAAAAAAGTCCACGAGTAAAAAGATAGTCCTGCGGAGAAGTTCGTAGATACCAATCTTGATTTTTTTTTTACGGTCCTTTCAACTCGGCAGAGGACTGGGGAAAGTGGGTCAGGCCCTTAACCTCTTGTGCCTTTCCCCTAGAACCCCTTACACCCATACTAATCAAGAATCTATCTATCTCAGCATAAAAAAATATCCTTTGACTTGGTGTCCACTGCCTTCTGTGACACATAATTCCGCTGGTTCACCACCCAGCTTTGAAATTAATCCCCACAGTTTTGAAATAGAAAATGGAGCTATCATTAATTGCAGTTTGGGAAAGAGGGTTCTAAATTTTTATCACGGCCTGTATGTGATATTTCCATACCTTGCCCTGAAATATTGGCCTTAATTTTAAGATTATGTCCCTGTGCAACACCGTGGAACAGCAGATGGTGTGCATGTTCTCCCTGTGTCTGTGTTGGATTTTTTTCCAGGTACACAAGTTTTCCTCCATGTATCCCAAGTTGGTGGGTGGATTAATTGATTACTGTAAATTAGCCCTTATGTCGGTGGATGGAGCAGAATTTGATAGAGGGGTCGGGGAAGAAATGATGGGCATGTGAATGAGAATACCTACAGTGAAATGGGGGAATAGGATTAATTATACTGCTCGAAGAGCCAAATGTGGACGAGATGGGCAGAATAACGCCATCCAATATCCTATACCATAGAATCATGGAGCTATACAGCATGGAAACAGGCTTGACCTGAAACATCAACTATCCATGCCTTCTAAACATGCTACCTGACCCACTGAGCTACTCTCGCACTTTTTATTCTATGGAAGCAAGCACCTCGGCCCAGGCTATTCATGCTGATCATGTTGGCTGCCTGGGCTCGTCCCATGTGCTTGTATTTGGCCCATAGCTCTCTAAACTTTCCTAAACTCATCTGTCCGAATGTTTTTTATGTCATAATTGTATCTGCTTCTCTTGCTTCCTCTGGTAGCTTGTTCCAAATACAGATGAACCTTTGAGAGGAAAAAGTTGCCTTTGTTGTCCCTCTTAAATGTATCCTCTTATGCCCTCTATTTTTGAAATCCTTTATCACGAGGAAAAAGATTGAGAAACTTTATCTAAGCCTGCATGGTCTTGTGTACTTCATTATTTTAGTTTAGAGATGCAGTGCGGAAACAGGCCCTTCGGCCCAGAGAGTCCCCGCCAATCCCCACACATTAAAAGAAGCCTACACACACCAGGGACACTTTACACTTATACCAAGTATACAAATCCAAGCCAGTTAACCTACAAACCTGTACGCCTTTGGCGTGTAGGAGGAAACCGAAGATCGCATAGAAAGCCCACGTGGTCACGGGGAGAATGTACAAACTCCATACAGACTGCACCACATAACCGGGTCTCTGGCGCTGTAAGGCAGCAACTCTACTGCTACGCCACCATGCAGCCCTTAACTTCCATCTCTTAGTCCCCTACGCTGCAAAGAAAAAAGTCCCAGCCCATGTGGCCTCTCCCAAGAACAAGCTTAACAATGTGGTGATTTTTTCTTTGTACCATTTCCAACTTAATTATGCTCTTCTCTCTGGTTCCTTGCACAGTGTCTCACAACAAGGACAAGGCTAGGGATTGGGCAAGTTTCCCAGCAACCAACCTCTCACTGTAGAAACAAGGCAGGCAGGAGTTCTCGCCGTTTCCCAGCCAACGGTAGCACTGTTGGCTACACATCTGTTTATAGATAATACTGTAAAGCCTAGGATGCTGAATGTGTCAGCATTCTACTTTCCAGTGCCCTCAACCCCCTTTTGTTTTTGTAGCTTTGCGACTTTTTTCTCCAGATGGTAAATCTGTCTTGATCTTTACTGTTATGAATATTTTTTTTCTTCTGATTTTGTTGTGCCTTAATTGATGCTGATATTGGTTTGAGAAGGGTCTCGATCCGAAACGTCACCTGTTCCTTCTCTCCAGAGAGGGGAAAAAAAATTTGTTCGGCACGGACTTGTAGGGCCGAGATGGCCTGTTTCCGTGCTGTAATTGTTATATGGTTATATGGTTAGATGCTGCCTGTCCCCGCTGAGTTACTCCAGCTTTTTGTGTCTTATCTTTGGTTTATTCTTATCACGTGCACCGAGATTAAGTGAAAAGCTTTTGTTTGGATGTTATCCAGTCGAATCAAATTTTAATACATAGAACAGCAGTCAAGCTGTATTTAGTCATAATTTACTGCATGTATTTGTTTTTAGTAAGTAGAATCCTTGGAAGTAAAACTGTTTTATTTGCAGTAAATTATTTTTTGTATCCAAATGCACATTTAGGTTTCTTGATTTTCAATTGAACAATGACCATTTTTGTCTCGCAGCGTTGATGACCATCCAACTAAAAATCTGGAATCTTAGTTTTGCATTATATTTGCTATTTGGAAAGTATTGATACATAGTTAGTTTAACAAAATTTGTTTTGGTGCTTATAAAATGTAATATGGCCTTCTCAGTTTAGAATTAAATAATCTGTACACGCCCTTTGTGTCTGTTCCCTTCCAATCTCTCCCACCCCCAATGGTGCCACAATCAAGATGGACTTAGACATTAAATGTCATCAACCATTTGTCCTGGACCAACTACATTGAAGCTTCAGCCGAGAAAGAACACCAAAGCTTTGACAATTCCTACTAACTTTCACAGATGCATCGTGGAAACCATCCAATTGGGATGCATCACATCCCGGTTTGGCGGCAGCTCTGCGCAAGACCACTAGAAATTGCAGAGAGTTGTGGATACAGCCCACTCCACCATGTAAACCAGCCTCAACCCCCATCCCCCTATCGCCCCTATCCACGCTTCACATTTCCTCTGCAAAGCAGCCATACTGATCAAGAACCGCTTACACCCCTGTCATCCCTTTTTTTCCCATCAGGCAGAAAGTCCAAAGGCATGAAGGCATGTCCCACCATAATTCGACTGGCTTCTTCCCCGCTGTTAGTAGACGACTGAACAGTGCTCTCATAAGATAGGGGTGTAATTCCGATCTCCCAACCTACCTCACTTATTTTAATCTTCTTTAGCTGCAACGTTATAATGTTGTCTTCACCCTGCACACTATCTGTTGAACTTAAATGTATGGCTTAAAATGCTGGAGTAACTCAGCGGGACAGGCAGCATCTTGGAGAGAAGGAATGGATGACGTGAGAACGACAGAACAAAGCAGACGATGATAAGGATATGTAGAATGGTTCATTGTTAGCTGAGGGGAAGGTGACACGGAGGCACACAATCAGTAAATTAATCAAAAGGGCAGTGAATCTAGTCAGAGAAGTTAGAGAAATCAATATTCATACAGCTGGGTTTTAAAGCTTATGGGTATGGCTCAATTGTACTCTTGTATAGTATGAACTTTCCCCCAAGGAGAACCCAGCTTCCCCAGTCTAACATTTGTGGCTGAAATCTCTCATTCCCCCCCCCCCCCCCCCCTCCCCCCCCCCCCCCCCCCCCCCCCCCCCCCCCCCCCCCCCCCCCCCCCCCATTTTGCATTATTTTACATTTGGACCCTCACATGGATCTTAAGAGTCTTCCTCAAGCATGTTAATCAGAGGGTTGCTCCAAAGCACAATTGCAGTTCCTAATGTTGACTTAAATGAGTCAAAAACATTAAATCTGATGAATGGTTATTGCCTTGAAATAGTAACTCTTTCTCTCTCTACAGATGACGCCTGATATGCTGAACGTTTCCAGTATTTTATTTTATTTAAGACTCCCAACATCAGTAGTAGTTTGCATTTGCATTATTATTTATTTTTAAATCTTGAAATCAAAGCAACTTCATTCGGCAATAAAATTTTAAGCAGCACAAGAATGTACTTTAATTCAGTGGCTGAATGTGCGCTTTCATGAAAGGTAGATGTATAGTCTGATTACGTGCTCTCCTGCATTGAGTCTCTTGCCTTGGGGATAATGACCTCATACCCTGCTGTCTGTGGACTGGAATGTTGGTGGTCTTTGTTCCTGTAAAGTACAATGTCCTAGGATTTTTTTTCCACTCCTGCTGCTATTTTGAAAGAAAGTGTAATATGCCGTGGAAATGGGGCTATTTCAGCATTTATACTGAATGCTCTAAAAATGCAGGGATTGTAATTGTGTTTGGTTTCTAATTTGCAACAAAGATGCCAAATATGGGACATTAACGGTTTTCACTTGCAGTAAGTTAATAATGCCATTTTTTGATAGAAATTCAGTGAGCAGCGATTGCCCGATATTTTGGATAAAAATCTCGGCAAATGTCAGCTGTTGGCTTCCGCTGCTTTCTACCTTCAGTTCCCTCTTGTAATTACCTTACTTTCTATCTTTTTTTTTGCCTGAAAATTTAGGTCGCTGTGCTTCACGGTCACCCTGACTAGCACAGAAAATTTCAGCTCAAAAATCGGCCGTTTTCCATGTTTTTAACGGGTGGGAAAGTGCGTGTTTCCCCATTCACTTACATGTACCGATCTGACATATGTCCTCCAGTTAAAATTTTCGGTCAGAAAACGCTCATTTGAAAATACTATAGGAAAAAATACAGGCATGTGCTTCAAATTTACTTTTGCAATTTATCTTCCGTTGTAAAAAATAATACTTGGAAAAGATACAGGTGCACAACCTTTTCGAAAGCCTTGGGACCAGACATTTTTTCGGCTTTTTCGGCTTTCGGATGGAAAGATTTTTAGCGTAGATTTTAACGGCTGGCTCAGTGGTAGAGTGCTCGGCTCATATCCGGAAGGTCGCGAATTTGCGCCTAGATCCCGGCAGTTACTCGATCGCGAGTTTGAGTCTTCAATGTAGTTTTTTCTTGCAGAATAGGAGAGAATAGGGAGGGTTAGGCTGGGATCATTCTCTGCGAGATAAACTTAGTGCGGGAGACAAGTGTAGGAGAGGTGTACTGACTGTGTGGGCAGAACTTTGGAAGTGATTGCCCACCATTCTCAAAAGCCGCTGTGTCTCCCTGTCCCTCCAACTCCAGAGGAATCCGCTCCCCGATGGGCTGCTATGGCGACAAGTGGCAGTTCGCCCACAGCCCGAGCTGCGCCACCCCAAGAACAAGACGTACCTTGCACACCATCAGCTTCTGCCCCTACGGGGAGCATGTTCCTCTGGAGTTGGAGCGGGGCTGGGCTGGAGTTGCTGATCTGGGATCTCCGTGCTTGCAATGGGCCTGGGGGTCGGTGTCCCGATGAGGGGGCGCAGCTCGGGCTGTGGGCGAACTGCCACTTGTCGCCGTAGCGGCCCATCGGGGAGCGGCTTCTGGTGGTCCTGACGTCTTCGGCCACCCCCCTGTACAGGAGCTGATACTGGGAACTGTTCCGCCCTTGCAGGTGAGCAGGAGAGTGGAGGTGTTTGCAGTTGCAGAGGGAGGGGGCAAGGGCGGTACAGTTCCCAGTCTCAGCTCCTGTCCAGGGGGGTGGCCGGAGACGTCAGGACCAACAGGAACCCACTCCCCGATGGGCCGCTACAGCGACAAGTGGCAGTTCGCCCACAGCCCGAGCTGCGCCCCCTCATCCGCAACCCGGGTTCCTCTGGAGTTGGAACGGGGCTGGGCTAGAGTTGTTGCTGGCTGTGAGTCTCCGGGATCTCCGTGTTTGCAGTCGGTGTCCTGTTGGTCCTGACGTCTCCGGTGACTGGCACTGACCTGCTGGCATCGCCGACGTGAAGACAGTGCAAAGCCCCCGCGCCGGTGCAATGTGCGGGGAACTGGAGAGGGGAGGGAAGGGGTCACACACATGTGCGGGAAGCAGAGGGGTGTAGGTGGGGTGAAACTGAAGGAAGCGACAATCTGCTGCTGCCTGCCCGTTAAAACGTTCCCACGCAAGACTCACGATACACTGTGTATCGTGAGTTTACCGTGGGAACTTTTTAACTCAGCGGGCAGGCAGCAGCAGATTGTCAATTATTAACCTCCCGCGCATTATACCCTCACATCTTTTATGAATGGGGATTTAGTTCCCCTTTCTTCGAGGACCGATCGGAGGTTCCGCTGTCACCTCTGCGGGCCGCCCTCGGTGAACGTCTTCAAGGACCTTTCTTCAAGGACTGAAAAAATGTCCGCTATTCGGAGCTTTTCGTTATTTGGATCTTCGGATAAAAGGTTGTGCACCTGTAGTTAATGCAACAAATTGCGATCTGAGTTAACAAGAGCTTATTTGCACTCGTGTTGGGGGCTGACTCTCTTGAACACACAAGCATCACAATTATTGATTGACAAATATGCCCACAACCATGTTTACTGTGAGGGACAAATAAGTCTGATTTGCAATGGTGTGATATAATTTAAGGTGAAGGTGAAAATGCAGATGCTGGAATCTTGGGCAAAATGTTAAAACTCCGCAGGTCATGCGACATCTGTGGAGGGAATGGATGGATGGACCACCCCCCTGCCCCACCTCGTTTAGAAGGTGAAGATGTCCAGTGTAATATAGGCCAATTAACATGCCCGCATGGTCTTGCATTTGTGACAATAAAACACTCTTGACTTGACTCTTGGTGGGTGCATATGTGAACCTATGTTTGTGTACAATAATGTGCTTTTATTTTCAAACTGATTAATTCTTGCAGTGTACATCACCACACCAGATCTCGTGTCTTACTAACTTGATCAACTTTTTGAGGCAATGACGAAGGTGATCGATGAGGGTAGGGTTAGGGTTGCCTACATGGATTTTAGCAGCATTTGATCAAGCTGATCCAGAAGATTAAGATGCATGGGATAAATAGTGACTTTGTCTTTTGGATTCAGAGCTGTCTTACTGATAGAAGGCAGATGATTATGGTTGTATGCTTTGAAAGGGTATAGAGGAGGTCTATCAGAATGCCGTTTGGATTGAAGGATATCAGCTACATTTGTTAGACAGACAAATTATTTTGGAGAGTTTGAGACTTGATGAAGTATATCGATTTATGAGAGGCATAGATAGGGTAGACAGAATATTTTTCTCAGGACGAAAGTATCAAATTATTCTAGCACTTTGTGTCTTAAAATTTAGGGAGTTGTGATCACTACCCCCAAAATGCTCTTCGACTGTAACATCAGTCACCTGCCCAGGCTCATTTCCCAGCACTCTGTCCAAAATGTTCCCACCTCAGGTTGGACCATCCACATACTGTTTCATGAAACACTCCTGCATACACCTAAAAATGTTTGCCTCATCTAAGTCATTAGCAATGTGTAAGTCCCAATCATTATTGGGGAAGTTAAAACCACCCATTAAGACAACCCTGTTGCTTTGGCGTCTTTCTGTAATCTGTCTACATATCTGAATATTGCAATTTGAAGCTTTAGATCCACTCTACCATCGTTCCAGCAATATAGACAAGTTTGTGGATCCTCGCCCTAAAGGGCCTGTCCCACCACCATGCAACTCCATGCAGCAAGTGCGACCTAACGTGGTCGATTGAGCCATAAGGCCTCGCGGGGCCGGTCCCGCTTCGATCGCCAAAGCCGTATGGAGTTGTGCAGAGCTGGTCCCGACATCGCGCGGGGCTCAGAAAAACTGACCGTGTTCAAAACTTCCGCGCGGCAACGGCCTGCCGGCCCGCAGCCACCTCGACGCCGTACGCACAGCCTCGACGAGCAACTTCCCGCGGACTTCGCTCGAACTTCACGTCACTCGACCTCCGCGGCCCCCGCTTCCGGTTTGGTCGAGCTCGTCGCATGCAGGTGCATGCTGGTGGGACCGGCCCTGTACAGGGATCACTCAACCTCCGCGCAGCACCCGCTTCCGGTTTGGTCGCGCTTGCTGCATGCAGGTCGCATGCTCGTGGGACAGGGCCTTTACTCTTCCAAAGTCCATAGCCCCAAGCATGGATTCGGGCTCCAAGTTTATCTGCTTTTCTTTGCATTTCAATACTCCTTGCATTGAAATAAACACACTTCAACGCATCAGCTTCACCATATTTCTTCACCTCTTGCTGCCTGTCCTTCCTTTGACACTTACTGGTCCTAACCTTGACATTACCATCACTCCTTCCAATTTCTGATTTACTAATTTGATTCCAACCCCTCCTGCCCCTAAAGATTATTAAACCCTCCTGAGCTCATGCTCCTTCGGCTCAACTCATGCAGAAAAACGAACCGGAGGGCAACCATGACTGTTATAAGCTTTATTTTGCAATATTTAGCAAAGAAAGGTGTCATTGTAAAATATTGCTTTCAAAACTTCCCACGGTCAGAATGCCACCATTGTAATAATCAGGCCTTTTATTATGAAATCATGAAAAATGGGAAAATCTAAATTCTTGCATTTGTCTTGTTTTTCATGACAGCAGAAAGTTGTTAACCATTTGGAACAATCTGCCTTTTGATTGCTCTACTTTACTTGCGGAAGGAAATATTTTGTTCTGAAAGTGTGCTTACAGTATGGTTAAACAGATTAGCTAACCCAGCTTGGTTTGATTCTTTACATGATTAAGGAGAGCTTATATTTGAACTAATACTTGCTTGTAATTTAGAATGCAAGTAATAAAGCATTTGCAAGCTTGGTTTGACGATTTTTCCCCTTTGAGCTACATTTGGACATTTTGAACATGAGAAATTAAAGTGAAAGGAGACCTCTCAAGTCCAAGTTTGTCCATGTTTTCCCAGATGTAAATATTGAAATTATTGAGGAAGCAAGTAAAAATATGTGTCTAATTTCTTATTGAATTTCCAGTATTAGAGTTGATGTGATTTATTAGATATAAATCACAATATATGTCGTGCAGGAATAAACCCTTCAAAATGTTTAAAATGACACACCCCACAATTTATACTTCCTAAAGTCAAACTTGGCTTTGAAGATGAATTGCTACTCAATTGAGCTTAATTGCTGAGATAAAGTTGTTTGCCTATTAACAGTGTGGCTACATTAGCTAAATATTAACTTTCAGAATTGGTTAGATCATTTAAAGTGTTTTTTTTTTCTTTTGAGCCAGTTGGCTGAGCTCCCCGTTCATACAAATCCTTGGCAGGTGAAAGGTGGCAATAAATGTTGGATCTTTAGCTGAATTTGTTTGTGGCAGAAGGAGCTAAAGTGTTTCCTCCCGGTTCAGCAAGTTGCGCAGGAAATCTCCGTCGTCAGAACTGTCTGATTTTCACTGAAGGGAGATCGATTGTCAGAGAGCAGATTGTATGGGGCTGGGGGTGGGGAGGGTGGTCAGGAGAGGATTGTAAGGAGGGAGTACTCAGCGGAGCAGGCAGCATCTCTGGATAAAAGGAGACCCTTCTTCAAACTCAACCCGAAACATCACCTATTCCTTCTATCCAGAGATGCTGCCTGTCCCGCTGAGTTTCTCTAGCATTTTGTGATGATCATTAATTGTCCATGAATGGATTGTAAGGTCTTGATTGGTGAGGTCTTGATTGGCCAGGAGAAGGTCCCCCAGTGAATGGCTGAGTGGGGTGGGGGGACAGGGGAGACAGACATTGTGATGGTTGGTTGCTTGGTTGGGAGTGCACTGAATGGGGAGAGGGGAGAGGGGTAATGGCACCCACGCCACACCCATTTGCATCACAAACTGCTTGCCCCAATATGTAAATGGAGCCTTTTCTCTGTTAATATTCTTGATCTACCCACTGGCTCTTACAAGGTTGGCTGTGGGCCAAAGACCTTATTAATGGAGCCCTGCAACTAAATTATTTTCAGGAAACCTCTTCCTCGAGAATTTCTGGCTCTGGAAGTTGCATCGCCCTTCCCTGTTTTGCCGGGCACTCTTGTTCGCAATCAAAATTGATTTTGATTTGCCTCGTAGGATTTAGAGCATGTAATACATTGCTGACTATCACTTAAATAATCTATTAACCATAGTTGGTGCTGAGTACACGAAGTTCATGCGCCTTGCAGAGGCAGTCAGTCGCACACCAAACCATTTAATCCACAATCTCCCACTGTTGCTGGGAGAATCAGAGCAAGAGTGTAATGGAGTGGGGAGGAGCATGATATGGACCAGATTACAGGGTGAGGGGAGATATTTGGGGGGGGGGGACAGGGGGAGGGGAGAGGGGGGGGGGGGGGGGGGGGGGGGAGGGGGGGGGGGGGGGGGGGGGGGGGGGGGGGGGAGGGGGGGGAGAGGGGGGGGAGGGAGGGAGAGGGGGGGGGGGGGGGGGGGGGGGGGGGAGGAGGGGGGTGAATTGAAGGCTGATTCTGTAAGATAGACACAAAATGCTGGAGTAACTCAGTGGAGCAGGCAGCATCTCTGTATAAAAGGAGACCCTTCTTCAGACTCAACCCAAAACATCACCTATTCCTTCTATCCAGAGATGCTGCCTGTCCCGCTGAGTTTCTCTAACATTTTGTGTTGATGTTCAATGTAAAGCAGCATCTGCAGTTCCTTCCTACACGTTGATTCGGGAATGGCTTAACGGGGAGGTCTTCAGGATACCTGCTGGGGCAATAGTCTTACGAGTGATCAGATGGGTCAGGCATGACATTAGATAAAAGGTCCACTTGATGCGTAAAGTACTTGTTAGAATTTGTCCTGATGAATGCAATTATGCAGTGTAATCATGGGACCACTCAGCTGAATTTTTGGGTTGTTATCTTTAAAGGAAAAATGGTTGAGTCTTGCCTCAAGCAAAACAGCCGGTTCTCATGAACTTTGGTTGTTCTTTCAGTGTTTACTGTCTGTGCGTTTAGTTGCAAGCTAGACATTATCATGTCTTTTTTAAGCGATAATGCATGCGGTTTTTAAGTACATGATGAATTTTCCACTGTTTATGTTGATTTCTGCTGCCTGCATCTCCTGTGTGTTCATCAGATAGGTTTGCCAAATTGCTTTCCCTTTGTACCTGTTATGGACCAAAAGATAAATGAATCGGTGATATAATTTATCAAATTATATCTGCATATTTTTTCAGTTTGTAATACTATACTAAATATTTTTTTTTTATAGGCTGTTAAACAACAACCAAATAAGGAGAATTCCCAGGGGTGCGTTTGAAGACTTGGAGAATTTAAAATATCTGTGAGTAAACCACCTTCGTATTTAAGTGTTGTAATGGTTAGATGAGCAGCTGTGCCGTGTTGGACAAGATTGTGGTCAGTTCTGGTTTAGAATCACATGTGTCAAATGTCAATTTATGTCTGGAAGTGCTGAATCAAAACATAATTACAGATGTTTGCTCAGAAATATTTGAGGTCTGGTTGGAAATTAGAAGCTATATATGGCCAAAATGAAGTTACCTCGGTAGGTTTTCTCCTTTCAGAGGTCAAATGTGTAACTATTCTTTGCTCTTTGGGTGGCTGCAAGGTTTTATAATTGGAAGACATGACAGGCACCTTCAGCGTTTGGCTTGTAGTTATTACTGCCAGAGAGGTCTCTTGCACATTCCATTATGTTCTTCTGTGAGGACTGTCTTAACCATTGTCCATTTTTAAGTTTGCTTGTTTATACATCTTTTACGATAAATCAAACTCTAACCCAAATCCTTCATCTTTCTTAACAAGGAATCGGCAAATGAATTGCTCAGCAAATGCATTGTTTCCTGCGCAATCCTCCACAATTTAATGTAGTTTAGTTTATTAATGCCCAGGACATTCTGTGAATGCATTAGATACAGTCTGGTTGGTGCGACATCTTTGTTATTTGGATGCAAGTAAAATATTGTAGATACAAACTCCTTATGCCACATGATTATGAATATTTAGTTCCATACTTTTCAATAAGGAAAAAAGATGAATGTTTTTCTTGCACAGCATCAGAATTTGATCACCGCAGGGATCCATTATATTGTAAAAGATAGAAGGGAAAAAAGCCTGCTGGAAATATGAGGTTTGGGAAATGTTCAATTGAAACGGGTTTTGAGCAGAAAATAATTAAATTAACAGCTGCAAAGAATGTACAGTAAAAATAGATTGAAATAAAATCATGTGTAGAACATGAGACATTTGCAATGTTCATTTTATTGTCTTTGTTGTATGACCTGACATATTTTGCTCAATATATTTCTCTTTGTTGACACAATTTTTATTGATACAGTAATTTCTCCATCACCATAAAACGTTCATAATCTGTCACTGGGAGCGGGAGCACACCATTATTGACATGTAGAACAAAGTATGACTTTTTATTGTTCTACTGCAAGTGCTGTGTAAACGTGACAAGTTCATAATTATTGCAGAGAAGTGCTATGAGGTACTCTGCAACTCTCTATGAACCTGTTTTGAAGGTTGTAATGGTGAGCTGCAGAACCAAGGAACAAGCAATGCTGCTCTGCTCTTGGCTGCTCTTCTCGCTCAGTGTGTGCAGGACATTATAGTTTAAGCCAGAAAAACCCACACTCATGTTTTCCAGCTGTGTGCAAGAGCAAGATTTCTGGCTTATGCTTTACATTTTGCATTTGCCATCCCACGGTGTACTCACAACTCTTTAGTTGTGGGAATTTTCACTGCTGCTCCATTTTCATCACCTTTGGGGTCCACACAAGCCATTTGGAGGTTTAATTTTTTCAAAAGATAATTATATTTTCATTTTAGGATTGTAGACTTCCTGCCGTTGATTTTGTGCTGTGTACTTAACTTTAGATGTATGGGTTACATTCTAATTTATTTCCCAAACTGTTGAACTCGAAGGAAAATAAAGATTAGTTACGTTAGCACTTCAATAGCTTTGTAACATGTTTTCAGTTTACTTAATTTACACACAGTAAATTATGTTATTATTGCACAGTTATACTTTTATGGCACAGTAATGTTTAGTGGGTAATCTGTGCCATGTTTTCATAGATTACCTGTATAGTGTAATGGAGTTCCTCATGTTTCACACAACAGGGTACAATATTTGAAAATTAGTTTGTTTTAAAAATGTGCCAATTTATTTATTATTTTTGAATTGCTAATGCTACACGCAAGCAGGGTTTAGGGTTCAGTAACCTGAAGGCATAACAAACGCACATTAAATTGTAACATTAAAAATTGCTGTTGCTAAAAATTTGAAATAAAAACAGAAAATGTTCTGATGATAGGTAATCATTTCCAACATTGTCTGCTTTTTGTTTTAACTTGAGAACAACAATAGCCTTACTTTGCTAGGGAATTGCATATTGTGAATCAATTCAAAGGTACTAAAAATTCAAAAAGGAGCATCATTGAGAAGAAGTAGTTTTTTTTCTTTTTTGTAAGTCTGGATGGAAGATTTGCAAAACACTGGCAACAGCAAGATGCACCATCACTAGATCAAAGTCATGTTAAGGCTTTGTTTTGATCAATATTTGTTTTTCTGCTTCCATTGTGTTAACTTTCTGTTCATTCCTGTACAATGCAAAATCTGATTGATGTGTAACACAACACTAAGCTCCTTATCTGATTATTAACATGAGTATTAATTTGCTGCCAAATTGTTTTCACCAGATAAATGGCTGTATCAGAGGCCAGTTTGCTTTTCTCCCAGTTTCGGTTTTATCACGGTTGCTGAATAATTAAAATGGCTTGTGCTGCAAAGATTTTAAACCATCTTATTTTGTGGAGTAAGAAAACACACAGCTTTCGGGCAAACAAATGTCCAACTTAGCACATGTTTTTGACATCTAAATGTGCTTGGAACATACAACAGCTTTACAGACTTAGTCCATTGAACCAATTACTTTCAAAGCTGCCATTTCAAGCTAAGCTGTAGGCTTTAAACACAACACTCTGGTTTAGTCTGCCTCGGCAGCATGTTTATGATTTGTGATCCAAATCTTTTTTTTGGAGAATAGATATAAAAAACCTTAGCAATGGAATTTTTGGTGAATGATTTTTCATAAAAATTCTTCAGAAGCAACTTGTCACCAGACATTTGATGCCATTATTTTCCATAACATATTTGCCATTTCATTGTTACATCTCATCGTCCATGTATTTCAGTGACATTCCCACAATCTTCCATTTCTAAACAGTTTGTCAGGCTCCTTTGTCCATAGCTTTTCATCAGTTTTCATCAGTTCTAAGAGCAGAATTAGGTAATTCAGCTCATCAAGTTGACCTCTGCCATACAATCATGGCTGATCTAGCTTTCCTTCTCAACCTCATCCTCCTGCCTTCTCTCCATAACACCTGACACCCTTACTAATCAAGAATCTGGCAATCTCCGCCCTAAATATATCCAGTGACTTGGTCTCCACTGCTGTCGATTGCAATAAATTTCACAGATTCACCATCCTCTGACAAAATTCCTCCTACTCCTTTTTAAAGGTACATCATTTAGAAGATTGAGGGGGGATCTTATAGAAACTTACAAAATTCTTAAGGGGTTGGACAGGCTAGATCAGGCAGATTGTTCCCGATGTTGGGGAAGTCCAGGACAAGGGGTCACAGTTTAAGGATAAAGGGGTAATCCTTTAGGACCGAGATGAGAATTTTCACACGGAGAGAGATTTTTCACACGGAGAGTGGTGAATCTCTGGAACTCTCTCCCACAGAACGTAGTTGAGGCCAGTTCATTGGCTATATTTAAGAGAGAGTTAGATGTGGCCCTTGTGGTTAAAGTGATCAGGGGGTATGGAGAGAAGGCAGGTACAGGATACTGAGTTGGATGATCAGCCACGATCATATTGAATGGTGGTGCAGGCTCGAAGGGCCAAATGGCCTACTCCTGCACCTATTTTCTATGCCATCCAGGCTTTTCAAAATCCAGTATGTTTCAGTGAGGTCACCCATCATCCTTCTAAACTCCAGATCCATCATGTCATCCACCTTCAACATCATGCACATTTGAATTGTTATAGCTTGTTTGGCTGGTCCATATTCTGTCTTAAACCTCCTGTTGAATAGACACAAAGTTCTGGAGTAACTCAGCGGGTTGATTAGCATCTTTGGAGAAAAAAGATAGGTGAACGTCAGCTTAGTTACTCCAGTACTCTTAGTTACTCCAGAACTCCTGTGTCTATTCAACAGGTGTAACATGACAAAACGTCACCTGGCCATGTTCTCCAGAGATGCTGCCTGACCTGCAGAGTTGCTACAGAACTTTGTGTCTTATTTTGTAAACCAGCATCTACAGTTTCTTGTGTCTCCAGTTGAATAATTTGGTTTCAGTGGCATAAATTATCAGATTTTCCCAATTTTATACCTCAACATGAGTTAGAGTTATGAAATGGACTTAATATTTGTACTTGAGTTAGAGTTATGAAATGGACAATATTTGTACGGCCTAAAGGGGCTGTCCCAATGCGGCGACCTAATCTGTGAGTTTAGAAGAATTTGTCCTCGACTCAAACTCGCAGCATGGTCGACACGAGGTCCTATGAGGTCAATGGAACTCTCCTTCATGCCAGGGGGAAGTTCCCGAATACTCGCGGCTTCAGTTTGGTTGCAGAAAATATTTCAGCATGTTGAAAAAATTTTCCACAAGTAAAATTTGGTCGGCATGGTTCTTTTTGACTCGTAGTGCAGCGGAGTGGGATCGCTATTTAGTTACAGGCAGTCGAGGGCAGCTGTAGTCAATCTCCTCCGCTGACAGGGCATTTTGATTGGCTCAATGGAGTTTTCAGGACCCAGGAAAACCGACCAGTAGTTAAAATGCCCGCTAAACTTTATTATACTCTTTATTATACTTTATGATGCTCAGTGACTTGCTGAGTTCCTGCAGCACTTTGTAATTTAAGCTTGCTTTTAGTGTAGCTGCTTGCAGTGTAGCTGCTGCTGGCGCCGATGATGGCGGCCACGGTGTACTGCTCCTTGCTGTTTTGTATGTGTTTGTTTGTCTGTGACGTCTGTGAAAACCCTACAAAGATCACTTTCACGACAGAGGTACTCATAAACATCGGACATACGGTACCTCCAAACACCGTTCCAGATTTCTCTCACTTGCTGGATTATTTGGACATACTCGTCGGCGGGGCTGTGGCTGCGTTCAAGGTCTTGAGACAGAGGAGGACCCGTGGGAAGCGCTCTGGAGCACTCACCCGACTCCAGAGACAAGGATCACGCACGCCGCTCCCGAGCATATTCCTGGCAAACGTAAGTTCTCTCAATAACAAAGCGGACGAACTGCAACTCCTGCGCCGGACAAACAAGGACTTCTCTTGAGCCGCCCCCCTGTGTTTCACCGAGACCTGGCTGTGTGAGTCAACCCCGGACAGCGCGCTGCAACTGGCTGGCTTCCAACTTCACAGAGCGGACCGCGAAGTGGAGGCAGCGGGGAAATCAAGAGGCGGTGGAATATGCTTTTATACCAACCAGGACTGGTGCAGCAACATCACGGTACTGTCAAACATCTGCTCTCCCAAACTAGAATCCTTCTTTATAAACTGCAAACCCTTCTACTCTCTCCGAGGGAATTTAACCTTTTTATTCTCTCTGGAGTTCACATCCACCCCCATGTCGGTGTAAGTGAGGCCCAAACACAACTCGCTGACCAGGTAATGAGGGTAGAGAGTGACTTCCCGGACTCCATGGTCATTGTTTTGGGGGACTTTAACAAAGCTAACCTCAGCCGTGACCTTCCAAAGTACAAACTTCATGTTGCTGCCCCACCAGAGGGGAGAGAGAGAACATTCGATCACTGTTACACGTCAATCAAGAACGCATATCTCTCTGTTCCCAGGGCAGGTCTGGGTCTCTCTGATCATTGTCTATTTCACCTTATTCCGACCTACAGGCAGAAGCTAAAAGTTGTTAAGCCTGTGGTCAGAATAACGAAAAGGAGGACAAGCGAGGGCATTGAGAACCTACAATCCTGCTTTGACTGCACGGATTGGAATGTGTTCAGGGAAGCAACCACAAGCCTCGATGAGTATACGGACACTGTATCATGATATGTCAGCTTTTCCAAGGGCAATTGCATTCCAACTAAGACCCGGACATGGTTCAACAACAACAAGCCCTGGTTCACTGCAGAATTCAGACAGCTCCAATGGTCTAAAGAGGAGGCCTACGGGAGTGGGGATGCAGACCTCTACAGTGAGGCCAAGTACAAGCTGAGAAGAAGAATCAGAGCTGTCAAGGAAAGGTACACTGAGAAGTTGAGGAGCAAGTTCTCAGCTAGTGGCTCTTCTTCCATTTGGAAGGGCTTGCAAGAAATCACCAGCTACAAGAGGAAATCACCAGCTACAGACTGATACCTGGGACCAGACTGATACCAGACTGATACCTGGGATGTCAGGACTTTCATATGAAGAAAGACTGGATAGACTCGGTTGGTACTCACTAGAATTTAGAAGATTGAGGGGGGATCTTATAGAAACTTACAGAATTCTTAAGGGGTTGAACAGGCTAGATGCAGGAAGATTGGTCCCGATGTTGGGGAAGTCCAGAACAAGGGGTCACAATTTAAGGATAAGGGGGAAATCGTTTGGGACCGAGATGAGGAAAACATTTTTCACACAGAGAGTGGTGAATCTCTGGAATTCTCTGCCACAGAAGGTAGTTGAGGCCAGTTCATTGGCTATATTTAAGAGGGAGTTAGATGTGTCCCTTGTGGCTAAAGGGATCAGGGGGTATGGAAAGAAGGCAGGTACAGGATACTGAGTTGGATGATCAGCCATTATCATATTGAATGGCGGTGCAGGCTCGAAGGGCCGAATGGCCTACTCCTGCACCTATTTTCTATGTTTCTATGAAAGCCCCCGCTCTTCTGACAATCGTTAGCTGACCAACAGCTCCTTCCCGTTCACCACGTCACACCTACTTACGACAGGATTCCAGTAGGAAAGGACTGAACCATTTCCCACCCCAACACTTCACACCCACTCACAGCCTGACCTCAGTCTGCACCAACAACTGCACCTCCACAGACACCTCTGTCAAGTTTCTCAAGTTTGCGGATGACACAACCCTGATTGGACTGATCCAGGTTGGGCCTCTCCCCCATTCCCACCCCCTTCTTCCTTCTCTTCCCCCCCCCCCCCCCCCCCCCGGGTCTTCCCCCCCCCACCACCCCCCCCCCCCCCCCCCCACCCCCTTGCGCTCCTAAAGGACTTACCGTACACTGTGGCAGCTGTCTTTTATCTTCCTATTCATCGCGGGTATGAATATCAGACAGCGCTCCCCCGCTTTCCCTGGCCTCCGCCTTTGCTGTGTGTGTGTGTGTGTGTGTGTGTGTGTGCGTGCGTGCGTGATGGGACACAAATCTTTCGGGCAGATTTGCGTCGTCTTATCCACTTCTTTAATATAGTGAAACTCCAGGTTTCGGTGTCAGAATTTGGTGTGATTGTCAAAAGCTGGCAGTGACTTGAGGAAACATTGCAAATTGAGATCTACAATACCTTGCATAAGATAGTAGTGATGGTTGTAAAATATTTGAATTTATATTGGATGAGTACTCGAGAATATTCATAGGGCGGAGAGGAAAGGGCTGGTTTAATTTGGTAGCCAAACTAAAAGTAATTGACCAAAAAGCTTCCAGTGGTGTGTGAAGCATCCCATCCTGAAACACCAGCTATCCATGTTCTCCACAGATGTTGTCTAACCCGTTGAGTTACTCCAGCGTTGTGTCTTTTTTTTTGTAAACCAGCATTGCACTTAATTGTATCAACTTCCAGCTTTGTGTTGGATCATGACTCAGTACTTGGCGAGAATAATGTTGGGTTGATAAAACTGATTATACATGTGCAGCAACGTTAAATCTCCTGGTATGGTTTTCATGAGCATAGTCTTATTTTTGTTGAAAGGGGTAAGATGGTTCAGCCCATCAGCCCATTCCAAGCTACCATATTATAGAGAGAATCCTCTATGTTCCCTTTCTTTCAAGCTATGAAAGGGTGATCATGGTGGCGCAGCAGTAGATTTTCTGCCTTTCAGCGAATGCAGTGCAGGAGACCCGGGTTCGATCCCAACTACGGGTACTGTCTCTACAGAGCTTTCACATTCTCCCCATGATCTGCATGAGGTTTCTCCGAGATCTTCGTTTTCCTCCCACACTCCAAAGACGTACAGGTTTGTAGGTTAATTGGCTTGGTAAATGTAAAAATTGTCCCTAGTGGTTGTAGGAAAGTGTTAATGTGCAGGGATCGCTGGTCGGAGCGGACCCGGTGGACCGAAGGGCCTGTTTCCACGCTGTATCTCTATACTAAACTAAAATAATAGCAAATAGTTGAACCCTCAGTCTAGAAGGCCCTGGAGTTGATTATCAGACAGCATCAAGTCTACAAGGCCATGGCTCGTGTGGTAATTGAAATATTTCTGTATTGATAATTACGTGAATGCTTGACTTTGGATTCAACCTAGGCTGATTCTACAATATCAGTTTATGAAATCTCTGATTGTAATTGTCTTTTTCCTCCACATAATGAAATTTGGTTCTCATTGTTGCTTTTCCTTTAGATGTTTGTCAACAACCCTGATGCCTAGTAACAATGGTCTTGACTATTTCCCTGTATCTAAGAATTAGTGGGGTGAAGTAATACCGATGGCAGCAAAGGGTGCATGAATCCCTGTCGTCTTCAATTCCAGTTGTATTTTTGGTCATTGTCCAGAGCCCCATGCCTTAAATGTTTTAGAGAGGCATACAAGCTACGTATGTAAGAAAAAGCTTCTATATTAACAATAATTTAATTTCAATTTCTCTACAATGATGGTCAGTTATTTTATTGGGTTTACCATGGAGTACTTATTTCATCCAAAGAGGGATCCTCATTATTTTTGAACTCTGACCGAAATTCTTTGCTGCTGTCACTTCGGGACCGATTTCGGGAACTCCAAGCTGCAGGAGCTTCGACCCCTGCCCCGTTGTGGGAGTTCGATCACCGTCTGCAGATAGTTCGACTCCCCCGACCGCGGGAGGAAAGGAGGAAGAAGATGGTTATTGCTTTCTATTACGTAGGGAATCACCGTGGTGGATGTTTATGATTTTTAGTTCGACTCCCCCGACACATACGGAGATGTGCAGTGAAAGGAGGAAGGAAAAGATATAGACGTCATATTGCTTTCTATTACAGTAGGTCCCTGGTGAATGTGGAGCCTCTGAGCTGTTCTGTGGCAACGGAGGCGTGGACCGTGTTTCCATTGCATGTCCATTTTTGTTGTGCAGTTGTGTGTCTTGTTACTTTTTTGGTATGACTGTATGGTAAACCGTATGTTGCAAAGCATACATGGCTAATAAATTACGATTATGATTATTATTTATTGTCCCCAACCATGAGGTGAAAGTGGGAGGTTGCAAAAATCAATTCCAAATTTGTTTGGAAATGTAATTCAGAAACTGCTGGGGGACCCGAAAGAAGTTAACCTTTTTTAATCAATTTATAACCATTGAGTACATTTACTTGTTAATTCAATTTTGCAGTGATAAAAAGGAATTATCAAATAATTGAATTAATCAATAAAAAGCAATGACCTATGGTTTAATAAAATCTAAATAACGTTATGTCATTTTGAATTAATAGGTAGAGACCACTTTGCCTTCTGCCTAGGTTTTCCAATGTGCGTTCTCTTTTGAGTCTTTCATTGCATTTGATCAACTGTTTTTGGTCCATTTGGACTGGCCTTTTAGCAATAGACAATAGGTGCAGGAGTAGGCCATTCGGCCCCTTGAGCCAGCACCACTATTCAATGTGATCATGGCTGATAATCCACAATCAGTACCCCGCTCCTGCCTTCTCCCCATATCCCTTGATTCTGCTATCTTTAAGAGCTCTGTCTAGCTCGTTCTTGAAAGCATCCAGAGAACCGGCCTCCACCGCCTTCCACAGACTTAACACTCTCTGTGTGAAAAAGTTTTTTCGCATCTCCATTCTAAATAGCTTACCCCTTATTCTTAAACTGTGGCCCCTGGTTCTGGACTCCCCTAACATCGGGAACATGTTTCCTGCCTCTAGCGTGTCCAAACCCTTATAAATCTTTTATGTTTCAATAAGATCCACTCTCATCCTAAATTCCAGAGTATACAAGCCCAGCCACTCCATTCTATCAATATATGACAGTCCCACCATCCAGGGAATTAACCTTGTGAACCTACGCTGCACTCGCTCAACTTCAAGAATGTTCCTCAAATTGAGAGACCAAAACTGCACACAATACTCCAGGTGTGGTCCTACTAGGCCCTGTACAACTGCAGAAGGACGTCTTTGCACCTATACTCAACTCCTCTTGTTATGTAGACCAACATGCCATTTGCCTTTCTTCACAGCCTGCTGTACCTGCATGCTTACTTTCATTGACTGATGAACAAGGACCCCAGATCCCGTTGTACTTCCCCTTTCCTAATTTGAATTTATTTAGATAAAAATCTGCTTGTTTTTACCACCAAAGTGGATAACCTCACATTTATTCACATTGAACTGCATCTGTCCACTCACCATGATCACACTGAATGGTGGTGCTGGCTCGAAGGGCCGAATGGCCTACTCCTGCACCTATTGACTATTGTCTACATAGACTGTCCAAATCAAGGCCGTTCAAGACTGGTCTCATCAAGGTTTATGATTTGATAAACCAAATCTGTAAAACAGTGATTTCTTTCCCCCTAAAAATTAAGGCCAAATCCAAAAGGCCTAATGAGGGACCATTCTGAGCTAGCTTCTGTATGTTGGCACCTTCAGTCCTTCCTACCTGCATTAAGAGGATGAGCTGTGGCGGGCTGGATGAAACTGGCATCCTATCTCTGCAGCAACATCAGGATGCTCTGGGAGTACTCGAGAAAGTCTATGTAACACAGAGAGTGGTGAATCTCTGGAACTCTCTGCCACAGAGGGTAGTTGAGGCCAGTTCATTGGCTATATTTAAGAGGGAGTTAGATGTGGCCCTTGTGGCTAAGGGGATCAGGGGGTATGGAGAGAAGGCAGGTACGGGATACTGAGTTGGATGATCAGCCCACAACATAGAAACACAGAAATCACTGATTTCTGTGTTTCTATGTTGTGGGCGATAAGGCCCGTGTACAGACATCCCTCGTTATAACAGACCACAGACGGGAATGGTGTCTGTTATTGCTGATCATCTGCTATTACCAAGTAAGGGATTCACTCCAACCACCTAGCAGTCACTCCATGAAACAACGTGTTGTTTTCAAATACAAAGTTATTTTTAACAGCCAAAATTGTATAGCTGTTACATACTAAAGGCCGTTTATTACATTGTATCGTTGCACAAGTGTCAATCGACACTTCATCATTCCTCTCGCCTTATGACAACTCTTGGTGATGATCATCGTTCTTGCTAATCTCTTCCAGCCCAGCATCTTGCTTATTTTGTAAAAATAAAGGATTCCCCTCCACCAATTGAACTTCTTCCCTGTCCGATAATCAGTCTACAGCTGAATGCATTGAGCATAAATAATAAAAATATCCACCAATATAATATCATAGAAAATTGACTGCCTCTGAGAACTGAAACTGTAGATTATGTTGGTGATAAGTCGATAAATGGGATTTAAAATCACCCTGTCATTTGCATTGAAAACCGCGCAATGATTGCTCTATCTTGCCATTTGCTTCTTTAGCGGTTGATGGAACGAACACACATAGCTACTTTTCCACATTTAGCAAGACCAACCACAAACTACTTTGTGCTCTTATTTATATATAAAATAATGGTTTTGGAGACATCTCCTTGGAGGTGAAGAAGGGTGCAGCGAGTGGACGATAAAGTTGATGACTGAAGAGCAACTGAATCTCTAAAAGTAGCTTGCTCTAGAAGAAAAGGTCAAAAGGGCGGCTGAACTTTGGGAAGCCAGTTCTTTGTTGCTTTAAACGATAGCCCAACAAATTGCAGGGCTTTACCCACAGCAGGAGGTGAACAGCACAGCGGTCGCAAGCTGCTATGATGTATATGCTGCCTCCACGTTTCCCACACATTCCCAGATGCACATCCACTAACGTTACAATTCTAAATCATCTGTCCAAGTCCCAGATCTCCAGTCTATCACGCTGACTGAATTTCATGTTTCATCTTTAAAACAAAAGATTTGATGAACAAAGTTAAGTTGGAGGAACTAGAGGGATGGATATTAAAGGGGAAGAAGAGAATGATTCCATTGGAAACTGAGATTTTGGGAGTAAAAGGTATGATGGAAATAACATCAAGCAAGTTGGAGAAAAGAAGATACTGAATCCGTTCTAGTTTACCCGTTCATCCCAGATGTATTAAAGATGTTATTAATCCTAATCATTCATTCTCACAATCACAATTCAGCCACTCCCTGTCAAGTAAAGTCAAGTTTATTTGCCACATACTCGTACGAGATGTGCAGTGAAATGAAAAGTGGCAATGCTTGCGGATTGTGCAAAAACCCCCCTACAAAACAGAATAGAACAGAATCAGTAATCACATATTTGTGGTGAAAAAAGCCGCAATTTTAAAAAGACACAACATAACAGTAAATTGGTACAGTAATGTATATGTACAGTAATATACGATTTACTGTAAGGTGTAGGGCGACTTGCGTAATTTTGCACATGGGTAAACAATTTGCAATATGTGGTCCTGTTTCATGAATGACCTGTGTTATTGCAACCATGTTTATAGAATCACTTCAGCGTAATCTGAATGGAGAAATCACTGATTACTCCTGAAACCTTTTCTTTGACAACTCTACTTTGAAAGGAAATTTTAAATTGCAGCTGGATTGAGAATCAGGTCAGTTCAGCAATGCCTGGGCTTGCAACGTCGATGAATTTGCACACTTTACAGCTATTAGGTTTAGTGAAGTGTAGTGGGCAGGTTTTGCCATGATCCGAGGGGTTTAATAAAAGTGAGAAGCACTAATTTAGCAACAGGATGATTGCGAGGGCTTTCCGTCCGCTTCAGATATAAAAGCGTTGCCTGGCTTCTGTTTTTGCAGTTTCGGGCGCTGTTGGAGCGAGAACGAGGGAGTTGGTGACGAGCAACTCCCAGCCTAGTTGCTGACACGGATCAAAGTTTTTTTTATTGTCAATTGTGCAAATGCATAGTGAAATTATTTTCTTACAAATACTCCAGTTGAATAATGCCGTACCTGGGCACATCCCCAATTAGCAAGTGTGCAAAAATAGTCTACTGATCCCGTATGCAAGAAACGCCATGCTTTGGCACCATTTTCCAAGTACAGTCTGCGCTCTAGTTGCTAGGAGTGGTGCCTGTCCCCAGGCTGTTGCAGGTCTCCAGCCATCACCTTCCATGGACACATGTGTCGACCTGTGAACCAGCATCCTTTCTTTGCCCATCCACCTTTGCTTCCCGGCGATGCCTCATGCAGCTGACGTTGAAGGGGAAGTAGGCCAGATCCCAGTAGCTCTCCTCCACTACCGGCCTCACTCCTTGTGTCGTATCCATGGTCATCACCAGTTCCAGCTCCTCCCAGTCTCTGGTCTTCAGGTGGTGAGCAGGCAGGGCCCGATTTACCTATAAGCTAGACAAGTTTAAGCTTAGGGCCTCGAGGTCTAGGGGGGCCTCGCAGAGCCGGATTTACCACTAAGCTTCATAGGCTGAAGCCTAGGGCCTTGAAATCTAGGGGGCCTCCGGCCAAGGCAGGACACCTACTGTTCAACTCTGGGTGGGGGCCCCCCCTCTCTATCTCTCTCTCTCCATCTCCCCCCGCTATCCGGGCCGCCGGGCTCCGCTCTCCGCTCGCTCCTTATCCGCCGGCACGGCAGGCTGCCTTTCACATGCGCATTGCTGTGGCCTGCACGTCCTCCCCCCCCCCCTGCACATGCGCACAACCACGGCCAGCACATCATCGGCCGCCCTGCGCATGCGCACTGCAACGGCAACTGGTCGGCGCTGGGCACTTTCTCCCTCGCTTTGAATTGTGGGAGATTTGGCCGCCATGGCTGTCCGGTCGCTGCCTCGCCGCCAGCGCTGAAAACCAATGCGGAGGGGGCCTCACAAGTGGAACAGCTTAGGGCCTCTCTTCATCTAAATCCGGCCCTGTGAGCAGGGGCCAGCTCAGCATGGTGCCCCTTCCAGACCATGCTCTACCTGGTCCCACAAGTAGCGGCTGGCCCCGCGGTATCCTCCTGCAGGCTGCGGTCCCTCAGGTCTTCAGGCGTTCGGCCGAGCCAGGAGTGCAGCCCTCTGGAGGTTCGGCCGTGGGCAACATCTTCCATAAGATGCACCAGTGAACCCTTCTTCACTGCACTGTGTTGTGCGACTCACTTTGTTACACCTGACCAACAACGTTTTCTCAGACCACCAATAGGGCGAGCTCGGTCACTGTGGGATCCCTCCCCTCTCACCACCTGCCTTCATTTTCTGTCGGCCGTCGTTTTGTCCATTCCAGCTCTTCCCCCCCCTTTACCATCGCCCCCTCTACAGTCACTGACACCAGGGGAGAGAGAGGAGGAGGAGGGAGCAGCAGAGTGGACAAAGCGACAGCTGGTGAGAGGGGAAGGAGCCAACGGTGACAGCGCTCGTCCTGTCGGTGGCAGCGACCTGAAGAAAGCGGCATCAGCCAGAGGCTGCAACGCGAACCGCAACATCAACAGCAGCATCAACTAGATGGTGTGGCATCTGGGGAAGAAAGGCTTGCTGGTACAGTCCAACACCATCAGCGCCTAGCTTTAAGATGAAATTACACACAGTGCTGGAGTAACTCAGCAGGCCAGACAGCATCTCTGGAGAACTGATGCGGTCTGGAGAAGGGTCCCGACCCAAAACGTCACCTGTCTATGTTCTCCTGAGGCTGCCAGACCCGGGTTACTCCAGCACTGTCTGCTGTTTCATGTATCTGCCTTTCTTTGTTTCTACATAGTTTTAAGGTGATTTTGATGTGTAAAATGTTACTTATGCAAGGGTTTATGGAATGTGATTCTTGCGGAAGTTGGGGAGTGCTTGTATTCAATGAATTTACAGAACAATGAGTTCAAAGACATGAACTTTAAACAATTCTGTTTTGTTAACGGATCACAAAAGGTACTATGTCAGCTCACTGCCATAGTTTAGCTTATTTAAATTGTTATTTTTGTTCCTTCCTGTTTAGAATGTTTTAATAATTTGTAATCAAATTTTTTTCATCTCTGCTAATATGACTTGCATATTATAACGTTATATCAGTAGTCTGATGTGGTAAATAACTGCAAGTAAGTTTTACTAATCCAGTGTGGAATTTTACTCCCTCTCCTGTACTGGTATTTATAAAAGCACCAGTGAAAGTGGTAGCTAGTTTGCCATCTTACCACCGCTCTTTGTTTTACTTATTTAGGTTTTAAATCTGATGCATGCAGTTGGCCCTCCTTTCATCAGATTTATGATGATCATGATATTGGATTGGACTGCAAATGTTTTTCCCCAAAATATTATGTTTGTTGATTGACCTGATAATAAGTACTAAATTGCTAGAAAAGATGACTGGAGTATGTGAAATACTTGGGTAAAAGGCTGGTAAATGTTGCCTTCAATTAGATTAATATATGGATTGTGATATAGATTGCAATATAAATTAATTAAATCAGATTGTGAACTAGATATATGAATTAATTTGGATGTCCGTACATAGACCTTAAGTTACAGGCAGTGGCGTAGGGTGGGTTTTGAGCGCCCGGGGCAGTTTAAAGTTTTTCGTCTCATTAGCTGGGGTGGGGGCGGGGGCGAGGCGGGGGAGGAGGGGGGGGGGGCGGGGGGCGGGGGGGGGGGGGGGGGGGGGGGCAGAGGCAGCGGCAGCTGGGACAGCGGCAGCGGCGACCAGAACTCTGAGCTGGGGCGGCGGCCTGGCCCGCGCTGTTTTTATACTCACAGCTCCAGGTAACTCCTCCTCGCTCCAACGGCTCCCCAGGCCTCTTAATTTTATTTAAAACATTTATTCAACAATTTTTTTGCGCCCCTAAAAATTTAGCGCCCGGGGCAACCGCCCCACTGCCCCCCCCCACCCCCCCCCCACACCACCGGTTACAGGCAAGAGGAAGGAGGGCAAATGGCTTGTTAGTCTTTTACATTGGTGGGGGCAAGTGATGTTGATAGTTACAATTTAAGAACTAAATGGCTTTGGTTCAAATGGATATGGAGTTGGTGTATAGCTTTGATCGCATTTATTCTTGCCTTCAAATGGATGTATTGAAGGTTGACATCAACTAGGGGGCAACTCCCACAGTATTTTGGGAGACTCGTATCTTACCTGGATCCTTCTGCTTACCATTGATCGTTGACACTCTCCACGGCTGTAGTCATAGAGAGATGAAACTCTGTGGCAAGATCTTCAACCATGCTCTTCTGCCTAGAGTTCAATGTCAAGCTGACTCTCAACTGTCTTGCCACAGAATGCATCCAAGTGTGCACACCAGATCTTTTCCTTCCCTCCCAGTCTGCTGCTTGCTACTGTATCAGGGAGTAACCATGACACTGAATTTACAGTGTAATTATTTTATTTGCACTCATCTCAATGAGGAATAGCTGGCATCTTGGGCACTGAGATTTCCCAAGATTGCTGGCATCCAGTGAATGTATGCAGTCAATCTCTGCATCTGCTTCACCAGACCTGTTTTATGAATGGGGGTTTGCAGAATTTATGTATCTGGGGAATGTTATGCTTCTGGGGAGCAGGCATGATTTCTTTGTCCTAAAGGAGGGAATTCACACTGCTGGATGTTTTCAAGTTCTGGCATTGCCCAAACTGGTAGTTTTTCGGCATCCAAGGGCCAATCTTTATTCCCTGCCTCCTTGCACCATGGCACTCCAACCACAGCAGTTGACCATACAAGCAGTGGGATATAGTGCCAAATGCCATTGGTTTCCTAAGGGTGAGATGACGTTGATCTTATCAGTTCGGGGCAGGTCTAGAGTAGCAATGTTACAAAATTTTGAGATTTAAAAAATCAAGTCTGCAATTTATCCCATAAGATAAAGCATAACAATAAGTTTAATTTGACACCTAATTCACTTTCATATCTCAAGTAATAAAAAAGTTATGGCCATATTCATACTCGGAAATTAGCATCTTGTTCCCTATTGATTTTCTATGGACATAACAACAAAGCTGTGATCGTGGACAGTCAAAAGCCCATAACCTTCTTAAAAATTAAGAGAACTGAATGAAATTTTCAGTTATCATAGACTGAAGCATTCTGAAACAAATATAAAATAATCTTACTTGGATGACCTGAAATTAAAGCATATAATTAGTTAGTTACCCAATTGTAGCTAATTTCAAATTTCAATTACTAGATCTAAACATCTATCCATTTCTTAATAAATGATTAACATTTTTAAATAGCCCAAGTGTCCAAATAATATTCACAAACAATTCACAATAAAACATGATTTTTAAATCTCATTTACATCTATTTATAGGCCAAATGGAAGGAATTTAGTGTTTAATTGCTGTAAATTAAAGTCCATTTTAAATCAGCTTTCTAGTGGATTCTTGTGAACGCGCTGGTTTAGAACGTTCACATTGCGCTGGATTTGTGCCCTCAAGTGCCCAGAAAAATACTGCGGGATATAAAGAGCCCAAAATGAACTACTCGCTATAGAAAACTTTATATACAGGGTTCTTAAGAAGCCCCATTTAATGTAAAAATAAGGTACATACCTTTAATTGTTTGCTTTATAAAACCCTGGGGCTGCGAGAGGTCGCGGGTTGAGAGAGTGATTTTTAAACTACTATAACTATTATACAAGGCCATAAAAAACTAATAATACCTTTTGCGACGGGGTCTTTCAGCGATTTTCCGTTAATGATTTACTAGGCTGAACATTTTCGATTGGAACAGCCTAGTAAAAATCGCGTTTTAAACCCGCCCCCTCTAAACAGCGCCAAACCGCGCACACGGGGTAGGGCAGATGCTCAGCCACGATTCAGGTAGGTTTTGTAACATACCTATCTAGAGTAGACTTCTTTGTGCTTGCTGCACAGTCTATATAACTAGAGCTCTGTGATCAACAGCCTTCAGGAGGAGGACGGCTCAGTAACATCCTTGCTGATGGACATGCTGAGGATCTGCAAATCCTTTTATACGGATTTGTATGACAGAATGGCCACAGACTGCACCACCTCCCAGAACTTCCTGTCCTCTATCACGGAGGTCTTGGGCAACAGAAAGTGGGAGACCAACCACTGACCTTTGAGGAGCTGGCTGACTCCATCCGTTCCTTTGACTCGAGTAAAACCGGAAGCGATGGCTTACCGGCCGAGTTGTATTCGGCTCTGTGGGACTGGGTGGGCCCGTACCTGCTGGAAGTGTACAACGACATGCTTCTAGCTGGCAACATGTCAGGCTAGATGAGGAAGGGCTGCATCACCCTAATCTACAAGCAGAAGGGGGAGATGAATGACATAAAGAATTGGAGACCCATCACATTGTTGAATGTTGATTACACAATCCTGTCTAAGGCCATCGCCAACCGGTTCAAGTCCGTTCTGTGATGGGTGATCCACCCGGACCAAACCTGTGCTGTACCTGGCAGGAAGGCATGTGACAAGAACTGGCTGCATCAGGCGGAGCGTAGATCCAAGGCACGTAGGCACTAAGAGTCACTACCTGCTGAGGTTCTACCTGTCCCCGGTGATTCGAAGGATGGGCCTGGCGTAGATGCCACACAATGTGCCAGTCAGCTGGACATTGCTGCACCATCTGTCGTTCGTGGAAAGGTTCTTCCGGACCAACACCTTTGACCACAAGTCCATCGGGCAGTGGCCAGCACGGAACGTCCTGCAGGCACTGCAGGGAAATGGCTCCATGGATCCTGTGACGTGGTTCCCAGAGCAGACTGCCCAGCTTGTCTGGCAAAATGCCTCATCGCCAAAACTCACCAACAAGCACCAAGACCTGGCTTGGCTGGCGGTGAGGGGAGCCCTCCCAGTCAGATCCTTCCTGCACCGTCGGAACCTCACTACCAGCGCACGCTGCCTTTGAGACGGCTGCTATGGGGAGGAGATGGATTTGCAAAAAAAGAGAGGTCTGCAAGGGTCCCTGTCACGATTTGTTTGAACAGCTCCGTCACAGAGAACTCTTTGATTTACGGACTGTTCCCAGGGATGCATTCAGAGGCTGACATTGAGTGCTGCTGGAAGGTCATGAACTCAGTGAAAGACGCTCTTTGGTCTGCCCGAGCTTTGTTGACCTCCCAGCCGAACGGGATGTCCGTCGGGGAATGTTGCTGACTGGCCCGCTGCAGACTGCAGGAGTACGTGCTGAGGGACGCAATGAAGATGATGCAGCCAACGCCAAGGCTTTATGGGGGTGGACCACAATCTAGGTTCCTTCCACTGCTGGATATGGGGGCAGGGTGTGGTGGAGATGCCCCTCAAAATAAGGGAAGGGATTCCACACCAGTAGGCCACATGAGTGGCAATGGTGGGGGAGAAATTTGAGCAGTGTGAATGTCTGAGCAGTGTATTGAATGTTTGTATAGCCTCTGAAAATGTTGGATTAATTTTTTGTATGGTTCATGTATTGTATATATTTATTACTTGAATAAAGTCTATTTTGAAATTAAAAAAAGAGCAGCAAGGAATTACGAGTCTTAGGGAACAAGGAAGAACCAATGTATAGGCTACTGGAAAGGGACTGGCATTGGTGTTGTGAGTTATAAGGACATGCCTCATCAAGAGGCAGTTTTTGCAAGGAGCTATAAAATAAAATTCCCTTTTGCAAATTCTGCAAACTGCAACTGAAACCAACGTGTAAATGTTTTGCAGAGCCCAAATGACGTATCAATTCCACTTGCTTGCAGTTTTGTAGTCCAACTGTACTGACTGTAACACATGAATATAGCGTCTGACTAGAATGTCTGAAGAAGGGTCTCGACCCGAAACGTCATTCTCTCCTTCTGTCCAGAGATCTGCCTGTCCCACTGAGTTTTTGTGTCTATCTTCGGTTTAAACCAGCATCTGCAGTTCCTTCTTACACATAACATGTGAATTATTCCCTGCTCAAGTTGCTTTAATGCCTTGCTTCATTTCTGTATTTTTGGATAAGCGGCATCTCTAATTTGAATTTAGACATGCATAAAACATATTTATGTTTGAGATCTTGAATTTTCTGCGAGGATCTTGACTTTTATTCCATGCAATTTTAAGCAGCATGCAGGTCACCTTGCCATATCTCATGATATCGTGATAATTAATTCAGTGTTATTCCATTGCACAGGGATTTTCATTTCAAGGCAGACCCCTCTAATGATGGATCTGTAGCATCTCCTGCTGCATAGGACTACCTTCCAGGCAAGTGTCTCGTTGACCAGGCCTATCAAGCTTCCTTCATTGATTTGGAAGTGGTTCCCCTCTTTCCTGCTACCTTCATTTCACAAGTTATAGGAGTTGAATTAGGCCATTCAGCCCATCGAGTCTACTCCGCCAATCGATCATGGCCCAGTGCTGTCAAATGCTCGTTGTATGCTAACCCACTCATTCCTGGAATCTTTCTTGTAAACTGTGGGAAACTTCCTAATTTCCTCAATGGCGAGTGATATGCTTGTTGTTATCGTGAACATTTTGAGCATCTTTAAGGGACAGTTACGTGATTGCACCCCAGCAGTATTGGGAGATGAGCAATAGGGTGAAGCCTCATGGGCAATTGCTTAGTTTCTGGGTGCAAACCACTTTAATATAATTTCAAATTGGATTTGTGTTGATGGAGGAATAGAAACGGGAACCAAATTGGTTGTTAGTGTTCAAACCCAGCCTAGTTTTAGTGCTACAAAAATGGGTGCTACCAATCCTTTAGTCATTTTCCCACAGCTTCAGAACAGAGGGTGATGATCATATGATAGACAAATTGAGAATGGTAGAATATATTCATTCCTAGCACTTATGAATCTTTAGAATTCTTTCTTCTTCATTATCTTCATTAAACTCAGCAATTTTTGGGCACTTGAGAACTCGCAGGACTAGGCAATAAAGGTGAGGACATTGAGTTGATGTAAAAGGCCCTCCTTAATCTTATTGAATGATGGTGCAAACTCAGAGCCATCATTTAAAGTCTTTATCCAGTTGTTTAATTACCATAACAGATTGGAAGTCACTGTCTTAAGTTTTGATTTCAGATCACTTTGAAGCTTGCTGTTTTTGTATAAATTTCCACACGTGTTTAAATGGCTATTAATATATAATCTTTGCGTACCCAACAACAGACAGCATCTGCTTAGATGACCAGAATGCCTGTTCAGTGCTTTGGGTGGCTAGTCACTAATACTACTGATTATTTCTTGTTTCAGCTATTTGTACAAGAATGAAATCCAATCACTTGACAGGCAAGCATTTAAGGGACTTGTCTCTCTAGAACAACTGTAAGTGCCTTTGCTATTCGTGTTCCTTGGCTGTTTTATTATATTTCTAGTATCTGATGCTTGGCTTTTTCTCAGTTTGGCAGTAAAGTTTCTTTGGCTAGTCGTCTGGTCAGTGCTTGCATGCTTTGCATGTCATAAATGTACAATTCAGAACTGAAAGTAAAGTGGGACATGTGGCTAAAGATCCTGTTCGATTGAGTGTGTTCAGCAGTACACATTTTACTTCATCTTGCTGATGAGAAAATATTATCATGCATTGTTAAATGCCTAGTCCTTGTCATAAATAAGATTCTCAGTTGACATCATGTGTTGGAATACACTTTGCATTAGTAACTATTAAAGAAGAAACCAACTTTATATTTTGCAAGCAAGCCTACTAAAATGTTAACAGTTTCAACCAGTCACATTAGATTTTTTGCATATACGCTATACCAGGCAGCATTTATTGGGTTTCTCATGCAATCCCTTATTTATTATACATGGCTGTTGGCATTTTGTTTCTATAAATAACCAAAATAAACTGCACTGTATTCTGAGAAATTGAATTAATCAAGTAACTAAATCATTGTACAATTATTTATTTTTTTGTCTCCCCTTGTAACTTGGTAAAATTGAGACAAAAGCTTGATATTAATGCATGAGATCTATTTTTAATTTAAATATATTTTTATCTGTTTCTTGACGACAATAAGTAATATGTGTATAGCTTTTTTCTTTTCTTTTTGTTTCTTTGTTTAAAAATGTATGTTCACAATTTAACCTAAAGCTCTTCTCAAATGTTTCAAGTGTAACAGTTAAATAATTTGATTATTCTTAAAGAACTAAGTTTGAGAAATACCTATGCTAATTAGTTCCACACACTGCTACCATACTTCATCTAAACCAGGTTAGCAGTTCAGAGTCATTGACTAAAGAAGTATAGATTCAAACACTTAATTAATTTGTTTGGAACACTGGAACATTTTCTCAGGTGAGTTCCAATATACTTTTACTAAATTTTTGTTGTAAATCTTCTTGAATACTGAAAGTTATCGGGGTTGATTTTTGAAGGTTTTAAGATTTTTCTGTATAGATTTATGCTACAATTATCGTGAACAATTGAAAGAAGTAGAACATAGAGCTTAAAACAGTACAATATAAGAATAGGCCCTTTGGCCTACAATATCCATGCCGAACATAATGACAAGATAAACTAAGCTCCTCGGGCAAAATATGATCCATATCTTTCCATTTCCTGAATATCCATGTGTCTATCTAAAAGCCTCTTAAATGCCACTATCTTATCTGCGGCATCCACCACCCTTGGCAGCGAGTATCAGGCATCCACCACTTGCTTTGTGTAAACACAAAAATACCCCATACCTCTTTTTAAACTTTGTTCCTCTCGCCTTAAAGCTTTGCCCTTTAGTCCTTGGCATTTGGGTGGGGGAAGAGAGAGAAGGTCCTCTCATGATTTTATGTACTTCTACATCAGATATCCCTGAACTTCGGGAATTCCAGACAAAACAATCCATGTTTGTCCAACCTTTCTATTTGACTAATACCACCAGGGGTGCCGGGGCGATGGCTGCCCTGCCGACAGTCTGTTCGTTTTTTCATTATTTTTGCTATTTTTTAGTGTGTTCAAGTTTGTTTTAATGTTCTTCGATTTGTTTTATCGGGGGGGGTGGGGGGGGGGATCGGGGTAAACTTTTTTTCAAGTTCTTACCTTGCCGGAAATGTGATTATTTTTCGGATCACATTCTCCGGGCGCTCTGCGGCCTTCCATCGATGGAGCTGGAAGCCTCCACGGACTGACTATGAGCCCTATCGCGGGGCGCGGACTAAACATCGGAGCTGATCCCTTGCCTGGGATCGCTCCATCCGCGGATTTACCATCAAAAGCTCACAGTCTTCGGGAGAGGCTAGTCGGGAAGCTCCAACGTCGCGGAAGGTTCGACCAGCCCCGATGGTTCGATCGTCCAGCGCCAGGGAGCTAACATCCCCACGATGTGGAGGGCCCGAACGCCGCCAGCTACGGGAGTCAAGATCGTCCCGTTAACGGGGGGGCTCGAGGCCCACGACCGAGGAAGAACTAAGGGAAGGGATTTGAACTTTATTTCGCCTTCCATCACAGTGAGGAATGTGTAGGTCATTGTGGTGGATGTTCATGTTAAAATGTGTTTTTTTTCAGAATCTGTTGCTTTTAATTGTATGACTGACCTGGCCAATGAAATTCCTCATCTGTTGCAAAACATACTTGGCGATTCTGTGTGATTCTGATTGTAATACTGTAGTACTATATACTCTATTCAAGGCAGCATTCTGGTGAACCACCTGTGCACCCACTCCAAAGCCACCACATCCTTCCTGTAATGTAACCAGAACTGTACACAATACTTCAATTGGGACATAACCAAAGTCCTAAAATGTCACTTCCTGACTCTCATACTCAATGGAGGACAAACGTCCCATATGGCTTCTTTACCACTCTTATCTACTTGTGTTGCCACTTTCAGGGAGCTATCGGCGTGGATCCCAATATCCATCTGTACATCAATGCTGTTAAGGGTCTTGCCATTAATTGTATATTTTGCCCTTGCATTCAACCTCCCAATGTGCAGCGCCTCGCGGTTGGTTACATTAAATTCCATCTGCTATTTCTCCTCCCATTTCAGTCGTTGATCTATATTCTGCTATATATTTTGGCAGCCCTCCTCACAGTCCGCAACTGCTCCAATTTTTGTGTTGTCGGTAAACCTACTAACCAACCCATCTACGTTTTAACCATATAACAATTACAGCAAGGAAACAGGCCATCTCGGCCCTACAAGTCCGTGCCGAACAACCTTTTTCCCTTAGTCCCACCTGCCTGCACTCATACCATAACCCTGCATTCCCTTCTCATCCATATGCCTGTCCAAATTGTGTATTTTGTCCAAATTGTGTGTTCAGACTGATGAAGAAGGGTTTCGACCCGAAACATTCCCTATCTCCTTCGCTCCATAAATGCTGCTGCACCCGCTGAGTTTCTCCAGCATTTTTGTGCACCTCAGAATAACAACCTTATGATAAGCCAGTTCTGAATCCAAACAACCAAGCCACCATGGATCCCATAAATCTTAATCTTTAGGATCATCCTTCGATGAAGCACTTTATCAAATGTCTTGCTAATATCAATGTAGGCGATATCCACAGCCCCACCCTCATGGACTATCTTAGCCACTTCCTCAAAAAATTCAATTAACTTCATAAGACAACTCTTTCTCTTCCAAATGAGAGTAAATTCAATCCTGACGAATCCTCTCCAATAGCTTCCCTCTTACTGATGTGACGAGTAGTGGCCTCTAATTTCCTGGATTATCCTAATTCCCTTCTTAAACAATGGAACTGCATTGACTCTCCAGTTATCCAGGACCTTGCCTATGGCTACAGAAGATAAAAAGATTTTTGTCAAGATCCCTGTAATCTCTTTCCCCTCTCTCAATAACATGGGATAAATCCTGGAGGCCCTGAGGAATTATCCACTTTATTACTCTTCAAGAGCCACACCACCACCTACTTGATCTCAAAATCCCCCAGCAGAAAATCAATGTAAAAATATGATGTAAAAATCTTGAATACTGGGCATTATTTTCCTATCCATAATGAATGCACTCATTTAAGTAAACAACCCGCTATTCATTATTTAAATTTATTTCATTGGTTGTAATTGATGGAAAACTTAGTGACGGCAGTTATGGCTTGTGGCCTTCAGTCAACTGCAACTTCATACTGACAGTGACTCATTTTCCAGTGTTTTTGTTGCCAAATTCTCGTTTATCTCCATTGAATGATATTAAAATGTTGGCTGCTATAATAGCATTGTTACCAACTGTGACCACTGCTACTACAAATAAAGAAGATGCAGCTTTGCACAACGGCACTTGGGTGTTGCCTCTCGCGTGTAATCCCATTCCTTTTGTAGCAAGTGCATCTACCACAAAGTTGCTTTCACTTTAATTCCCCTGTTCACAAGTTATAGGAGCAGAATTAAGCCGTGCGGACCAACGAGTCTACTCCGCAACGAGTGACTTGGTTGTTTTGGCCAGATCAAGAAGAGTTTCAACCCGTATGTATGTGTGTTTTGTGAGATACAGATGGCTACCCATTGCCGGCACACCCTGACGGCAGGGAAATCTCCACAACCACAATGTGACCTAACTTGGAAGTAGTGGGAATGCATGATCAATTACATAATGCTTGTGTAACCGCTGTCCACGTTGTTGTTGGCACAGTGAAAGGTTCCAGAAAATTAAACAGAATGCCAAAGCCTTGACGAAACACTAAGGATAAACATAATGGTAGACTGACTGCCACATAAAACTGTGGGCATTTCAGCATGCTCCTGTTGTAACTTTGCTTGGAGTGTAACATCAGCCCTGATAAATAGCCTGTTTTCTGCATAAATTACATTCAGGTCTTCAGTGATAGCTTTCAAGGGGCTATGTCTGTTCTGGAGCTTCTGACACTCTTAGTCTGATTCCCTTCCATAATAATGGATGAGGCAGGCACTCTGCTGGGAGTTGTAACTTCTCTAGCCTCAGTGGTACTCAGTGGAAGGAGTGAAGCAGTGTACACCAAGAGAAATTATGCCTGCTGGTCTTCTGGAGAGGAAGTCTCCGTACTGCTGAATAGGTTTTCATTGAGGGAATGGATCTTTGAACAAATAATCATCGGGGAAACAAATTCATCCTGTATCTGCAAAATGGTAGCAATGTACTGGAGTTTGCACAATTTTAACAGAGTACTAGAAACTTTCAGCATTTTGTGGGGAGGGAATCAAAGTTAGTGTTTTGGGTTGATGGTCTTTCGTCAACATTAGGAAATGTTGGTAAGGGGCAGAAAAAGGGAAGAAGTGAACAAAGGGAATATATGTGAAGAGATGGGCCCCAAGGGAAACAGTTAGTATCGGTACCCATGGAGAGAAAGTGCTGATGTATTGTTAATCTGAGATGGATGAGATCCATAAGAGTCTTGCAGGACAGAAACAGGCCCTTAGACCAACATGTCCACCATTGACCAACACTTGGTCCATAGACTGCTATTGGTATTGCTTTGTACATGTACTGAGATACAGTGAAACACTTAGGTTTGCATGCTATCCAGGCATATCATACCATACATGAGTACAGCCAAGCCATACACAAGTACACCAGAAAAATAACCAGAGTATATAATTATAGCATTATCGTGTTACAGCTGCAGGGAGTGTAGATAACAAAGTGTAAAGGCTGCTATGTGGTAGGTTGGGAGAACACCCTTGGTTTATGAGAGGTTCCTTCTGGTAATGGTGGGGAAATAAGCTGTTTCTGAATCTGGTGTATGCACTTCTAAGCTTTTGTATCTTCTGTCCTATGGGAGAGGGGAGAAGAGGAATGGCTGGGGTGTGAATAGTTCTTAATTATGTTGACTATTTTCTTGAGGTAACTCCATCTTGTAGATTGAGTTGTTTGGTTGGGGGGGGGGGGGGGGCGGCGGGGAGTAAGGCTGTTTTGAGCGATGGACTGGGTTGCATTGACAACTCCCCACAATTTGTTGTGGTGTTGGGTCAAGCAATTATCAAAGAAAGAGACAAAAAGCTGGAGTAACACAGCGGGACAGGCAGCATCTCTGGAGAGAAGGAATGGGTTACATTTTTGGATCAAGTCCCTTTGTCACATTCCTTGTCTCCAAAGATGCTGCCATTCCCGCTGAGTTATTCCAGCTTTTTGTGTCTATCTTCGGTTTAAGCCAGCATCTGCAGTTCCTTCCTACACAATTATCAGATCAAGCTGCATTGCAATTCAAAAGGGTGCTTTCTATGGTGAGTCAACGGAAATTGAAGAGCCATAGGTGATGTACTGAATTTCCTTGGTGAAATTACTTAGCTATAGCTCATCGATTAATCTTTGAGGATGTCTTCCTTCTCAGTCAGTGTGTTCCAGATTTATACTATAATTCAGGTGAAAAGAATCACTCCTTGGATCCTCTTTAAACTATTTGTTTCGGGTGCAGATTCTGCAACCTTTCTTCTACCCCCCCAACTCCCACACAGGTCTGCTTGGCCCACTGAGTTCCTCCAACAGTTTGTGGTTTTGCTCCAGATTCCAGCATTTGCAGTCTCATGTCCCCCTTTGAACCTCTTTCCACTCACCTTCGAACTATGGCAACCAGTCTAAGATATATTTGCAAGGGGGTGGAGTTTATATCTACCTGAACTTTGCATTTCATAATTTTGTAAACCCATGGCTTGTCGACCAGTAGCACTAACGTCTGTAGTGATGAAGTGCTTTGAGAGATTGGTTATAGTGCATATCAACTCCTACCTTAACAAGAACCCCGACTCACTACAGTTTGCCTACCGTCCTAACAGGTCAATGGAGCATGCAATCTCACTGGCTAGCCACTCCGCACTGGACCACTTGCACAATAAAAACATTTATGTCAGGCTATTTATGGACTACAGCTCAGCGTTCAATGCCATCATCCCCTTCAAGCTGGTTAACAAGCGCATGGAACTGGGTCTCTGCGCATCCCTCTGCAATTGGATCCTGAATTGCTAGTCACCAGTATTAGAATTGGTGTAGAGGTGGAATATTGGATGGGGACCAGCCCCTCCCGTGTGATGCTGGGACCCAACGGGTCCCACTTAGTCTAGTGTATATATATATCAATCTATATACTATTAAAACTGTGTGTGTGTGTTTATTTGTGGGTGTTGGATTCAGCCTTTGATTCCTTGGTCCGCCAAAACCACACGCTGAAACTCTGTAATTTTTTCCATTTTGCTAGGGAATTTACTTTTACATTCACTCATGCACTCCTCAAAACATTTGGACATTGTTATGTACACATTTTTTAAATAAAATCCCTCCCTCCCCCCCCCCCACTCATTCTGTCGCCGCCTGCTGGCCAGCCACCATAACTCAGTACTCGGGGTCTGAAGCATTTTGTCGCCTCCTGTTGGCCAGTGACCATAACGGCTGCTGACGCCCGGCTCTGCTCGAAAAATTGCGACTTTTTCCCAACCGAGGTCTGAAGCATGTTCGGGGACCAGACCCAACGGATCTGCACTTGGTCTAGTATACTTTTAAAACTCTGTGTGTGTGTTTGTGGGTGTCAGATTTGGCCTTTGATTCCTTGGTCTGCCAAAACCACACGCAAATACTCCGAGATTTGTTTCCATTTCGCTAGCCATTTCACTTTTACATTCACTAATACACTCCTCATTACATTTAGAGATTATTATGTACACATTTTTTCACCTGCTGGCCAGCCACCATAACGGCTGCTGCCGCCCAGCTCTCCTCCAAAAACGCTGACATTTTTCAAATTTCCCTAATGATTTTCGCTGCTACCGCCCGGCTCTCATCCACCGCCCCCCCGTCCGTCCTGGCTCTGTCACGCTGACGGAAGACACAGATCAGTTGGTCCCCTGCTGCTTATCGCCGTCCCTGTGGGCTTGCACTCTGCCAAAATCCCGTGCGTCAACGGACTGTCGGCCCGCAGGCTCATTGAGAGCATGCGCAGCGTCTCGACGGGCGTAAGCAGCGTCTTGACGTCGTATGCAGCGTCTTGACGGCGTGCGCCTAGCGCGTGGCGTTGTACGATTGCGTCAGGCCCCCCCCCCTTGCAACCGCGTGTGGCGGGACAGACCCAGCGGGTCTGCATTTGGTCTAGTATATATAGATATATGTGTGTGAGAGAGGGTATATTATATTTATATATATATATATTTTTATATATGTGTTTATATATATATGTATTTGTTTATATATATGTTTGTTTTTGTATATATATGTATGTGTATATCACATGTATGTGTGTATATATACTAGACCAAATGCAGACCCGCTGGGTGTGTGAGTGTATAAATGTGTTTGTGTATATATATATGTGTGTGTGTGTGTGTCTGTATATGTGTGTGTATAGATATGTGTGTGTGGATATATATGTGTGTGTGTATATGTGTGTGTATATATATGTGTGTACTTGTAAGTATTTGTACATATACACTGAACAGTTTTTTCCTCTTGTTTATCATATTGTTTACAATGTACTATGTTTACATATTCTATTGTACTGCAGCAAGGAAGACTATCATTGTTCTATCTGGGACATGTGATAATAAAACACTTTTAACTTCACTCTTGTCCGAGCATCCATCTGCAGATGGGAAACATAGCCTATCCTGACTTTTATCTGAAATATTGCATTGCAGGCACCTTTTTTGCCAATATTACCAATATTTCATATTTTTTACTCTTTCCTCTGCCCTTCATCTTTAATTTAAATATCAAGATACATCAGCTGCAATTAACAAGACTTCATGGACATGCTTCTTTCTGGGCAGATGCTGCCTGAATTGCTGTCAATTTCTAGTATTTTCCATTTTGTTTTTTTTAATTTCAGATTTCCAGCAACTATCTTTTTTAGTTTGCATTGCTGGAGCTTCCAATCTCTGATTTGGTGGATTCCTGAGCTGGGCTTTCCAGTTTTATGTTACATGGGTGGGCTGAGCCCTGACCATCTGCTTGGACAAACCCCTCAGGACACTTGCATTCCTGGCATAACTGCTGCCTTTGCTTTCTTGGGCAATTTTGGAGCCAGCAAGTTTCATATGAATAGGAAATACACTGCAGCGCTGATTTTTCATGCTTTGTATCAGGCAGCTGCATAATTTAGAACAGATTCCAACTTCAAGTAAACCTACAGTATGGATGTAGGTGGACTCTTCAAATTTGGCAGCACTGAATGTACGGTTATGTGCAACCTTTTAATTTATTTTCTCATCATCAGTTTTAAAAACCATTAACGATGGACTATTAAGTAATAACCACACATCTAATGCAACGGGTTCAATACAACATCAATAAATAAGTCAGTCTATAGCAGGTACTGTATGTCTATTAATGCAACAGTGGGCAAAATGTTTCAGGTTATTTTGCTAGAGTGGGTATTTGATAGGCCAAGAAAGGATAAAGAGAATATGGTTAAAATTCTGGAAGCATGTGATCAAATGAATCAAAGGACCCACACTGATGCTGTGAATTTTATTTTTGTCCTTTCACATGCAACTTAATGTAATATGATTTTTACGTGGGTGAAATAAATGAGATTGTGTTGGCTGCTGACAGGTCTTGTTTTGGAAAGTGTAAAAGCCAGCAAAACAATTTTGAATATTACTTTGTTGAGTTGGTGTTAATCCCATTTTACGAATGCAGAATTAGTTCTGAATGAGAACAGTTGTAAAGTTGATGTTACTGTGAAAATGGCAGCGATTTCTGTCTAGCTATTGTGAAAAAGATTCACTTGCTGTGCTGCACAATCAGTCAACCCAGTCACAATACTGGCAGCAGTTCCGATTTTGGATGCCTTTTTCTAAAATAAAAACTTGATTTTTGAATCATGTAAGTTGCAAGCAAATCTGTATTACTACAAGTAAAAAGAAAACTTATCAATAAGGTATCTTTGGAAGGGTCTTGTGAACATAAAAATCACACCTAACAGTCAATAAGGAGTTTTTGGAGATGGCAAATGTGATTGATTGAGGGTCAGGCAATGGATGTTGTCTGCATCGATTTTTGTGAGGCATTTGCAAGGTCCCTCATGCTAGGCTGCTTGAGAAGATTATGACGCATTGGGATACACAATGACGGCATCAGAGCTGAGATATTCATAGAAAACAAATGGTGGTGGTGGAAGAGAGTTATTCAGGCTGGAGGTCTGTGACCAGTGGTGTCCGATTCAGATTCAGATTCAGATTCAATTTTAATTGTCATTGTCAGTGTACAGTACAGAGACAACGAAATGCATTTAGCATCTCCCTTGAAGAGCGACATAGCAAACGATTTGAATAAAAAATAAATAATAAGTGTCCGGGGGGGGGGGGGTGATTGGCAGTCACCGAGGTACGTTGTTTAGTAGAGTGACAGCCGCCGGAAAGAAGCTGTTCCTCGACCTGCTGGTTCGGCAACGGAGAGACCTGTAGCGCCTCCCGGATGGTAGGAGGGTAAACAGTCCATGGTTGGGGTGAGAGCAGTCCTTGGCGATGCTGAGCGCCCTCCGCAGACAGCGCTTGCTTTGGACAGACTCAATGGAGGGGAGCGTGGAACCGGTGATGCGTTGGGCAATTTTCACCACCCTCTGCAGTGCCTTCCGGTCAGAGACAGAGCAGTTGCCATACCATACTGTGATGCAGTTGGTAAGGATGCTCTCGATGGTGCAGCGGTAGAAGTTCACCAGGATCTGAGGAGACAGATGGACCTTCTTCAGTCTCCTCAGGAAGAAGAGACGCTGATGAGCCTTCTTGATCAGAGTAGAGGTATTGTGGGTCCAAGAGAGGTCATCGGAGATGTTGACTCCCAGGAACCTGAAGCTAGAAACACGTTCCACCTCCGTCCCGTTAATGTGGATGGGGGTGTGCGTGCCACCTCTGGACTTCCTGAAGTCTACAATGAGTTCCTTGGTCTTCTTGGAGTTAAGGGCCAGGTTGTTGTCAGCGCACCATGCTGCTAAGTGCTGGACCTCCTCCCTGTAGGCCAGCTCATCGTTGTTGCTGATGAGGCCAATCACCGTTGTATCATCTGCATACTTGATGATGGTGTTAGTACCATGTACAGGTGTGCAGTCATAGGTGAAGAGGGAGTAGAGGAGGGGGCTCAGCACACAGCCCTGAGGAACGCCGGTGTTCAGGGTGAGGGTTGAAGAGGTGTGCTTGTCTAACCTCACAGACTGGGGTCTGTTGGTTAGAAAGTCCAGTATCCAGTTGCAGAGGGAGGGGTCGATGCCCAGGTTACCGAGTTTGGTGATCAGTTTTGATGGAATAATGGTGTTGAATGCTGAGCTGTAATCGATGAACAGCATTCTTACATAAGTGTCTCTGTTGTCAAGGTGGGAGAGGGCGGAGTGAAGTGCCGTTGAGATGGCATCCTCCGTACTCCTGTTCTTGCGGTAGGCAAACTGATAGGGATCCAGTGTGGGGGGTAGGCAGCTTTTGAGGTGTGCCAGGACCAGCCTCTCGAAGCACTTGGTGATGATGGGGGTAAGTGCAACTGGGCGGAAGTCGTTGAGGCTTGCCGCAGTGGAGTGTTTTGGCACTGGCACGATGGAGGTGGCTTTAAGGCAAGTGGGGACAACTGCTTGGGCAAGTGACAGGTTGAAGATGTCAGTCCAGACGTCTGTCAGCTGCGCAGCACAGGCACTGAGCACGCGCCCGGGGATGCCGTCAGGGCCAGCAGCCTTACGTGCATTAGTCCTACTCAGTGCCACGTACACGTCGTAGGGGGTGAGTGTGAGGGGTTGGTGATCGGCAGGTAGCACAGCCTTGATGGCTGTCTCTAGATTGTCCCTGTCGAAGCGGCCATAGAAATGGTTAAGCTCCTCAAGGAAGGAGGCGTCGCTGGTTGTGGGGGTGATGTTGGAGGGTCTGTAGTCCGTGATGGCCTGGATGCCTTGCCACATGCGTCGGGGGTCGGAGTTGTTGTTGAAGTGCTTCTCAATCCTGAGCTTATGGCAGTGCTTGGCCTTCCTGATGCCCCTCTTCAGGTTAGCCCTGGATGAACTGTAGGCTCGAGCATCGCCTGACCTGAAAGCGGTGTCCCGTGCTTTCAGCAGTAGCCTGACCTCGCTGTTCATCCATGGCTTCTGATTCGGGTATATGGTCACCTGTTTGAGGGAGGTGACACTATTGATGGTGGAGTTTATAAAGTCCAGAACAGAGGATGTATAGGAATCAATGTCCGTGTGAGAGTCAAGGGTGGCCTGGGCTGCAAACGCCTTCCAGTCAGTGTTTCCAAAACACGGCTGAAGTGTGAAGTCCGCTTCCTCTGACCAGACTTTAACTGTCCTTACAGTTGGTTTAACCCGTCTGATGAGTGGGGAGTACTTAGGGAGCAGGAACAATGAGACGTGATCAGACTGACCAAGGTGGGGGAGGGGGATGGCTTTGTAAGCTTCAGCCATGTTGGTGTAGACTTTGTCCAGTGTCTTGTCTACTCTAGTGGGGAAGGATACATGTTGGTGGAATTTGGGGAGTACAGTCTTCAGGTTGGAGTGATTGAAGTCACCCGCAACAATGAAGGCTGCCTCAGGGTTGTGAGTCTGTTGTTTGCTAATGGCAGTATGCAGCTCTTTCATTGCAAGCTTGGCATTAGCATCAGGAGGGATATAGGCTGCAGTCACAACAGTGGAGGTGAACTCTCTGGGCAGATAGAACGGTCTGCATCTAACCAAGAGGAATTCAAGGTTAGCTGAGCAGTGACTCTCGATGATGGTGGAGTCCGTGCAACATGCTTTGTTTACATAAATGCACAGACCCCCCCCCCTCTGGTCTTACCAGAGTCTGATGTCCTGTCCGCTCGGAGTAAATGACGCCCCGATAGCTGGATGGCACTGTCAGGAACGTCAGTGTTGAGCCAAGTTTCAGTGAAGATCAAGATGTTGCAGTCCTTGATCCGGTTGTGGGAGGTGATCCTTAGCCGGAGTTCATCCATTTTGTTTGCCAGTGAGCGCACGTTGGCGAGGAAAAGGCTAGGAATCGCTGCCCTGTGTGGGGCTAGCTCTAACCTGGCCTTTAACCCACCTCTGCGTCCCCGGCGGTGTTTTCGTACCCGTCGTCGTGCTTGGTGCGCGCTGGTGTTCTGCCGCTCAGTTGCTCCGCGTCTGCGTTACTCCGCAGGCGGTCTTCAGCCCCGCGGCTCTGCTGATGGTCTCCAGCCCCGGGGCTTACCTGGCGTTCTCCAGCTCCTCGGGTCAGGTGGTGGTCTCCAGCTCCACGGGTCGGGTGGCGTTCTCCAGCTCCACGGGTCGGGTGGCGGTCTCCAGCTCCACGGGTCGGGTGGTGGTCTCCAGCTCCACGGGTCGGGTGGCGTTCTCCAGCTCCACGGGTCGGGTGGTGGTCTCCAGCTCCACGGGTCGGGTGGTGGTCTCCAGCTCCACGGGTCGGGTGGCGGTCTCCAGCTCCACGGGTCGGGTGGCGGTCTCCAGCTCCACGGGTCGGGTGGTGGTCTCCAGCTCCACGGGTCGGGTGGCGGTCTCCAGCTCCACGGGTCGGGTGGCGTTCTCCAGCTCCACGGGTCGGGTGGCGTTCTCCAGCTCCACGGGTCGGGTGGCGTTCTCCAGCTCCACGGGTCGGGTGGCGTTCTCCAGCTCCACGGGTCGGGTGGCGGTCTCCAGCTCCACGGGTCGGGTGGCGTTCTCCAGCTCCACGGGTCGGGTGGTGGTCTCCAGCTCCACGGGTCGGGTGGCGGTCTCCAGCTCCACGGGTCGGGTGGCGGTCTCCAGCTCCACGGGTCGGGTGGTGGTCTCCAGCTCCACGGGTCGGGTGGTGGTCTCTCCAGCTCCACGGGTCGGGTGGTGGTCTCCAGCTCCACGGGGGTGGTGGTCTCCAGCTCCACGGGTCGGGTGGTGGTCTCCAGCTCCACGGGTCGGGTGGCGTTCTCCAGCTCCACGGGTCGGGTGGTGGTCTCCAGCTCCACGGGTCGGGTGGCGGTCTCCAGCTCCACGGGTCGGGTGGTGGTCTCCAGCGCCACGGGTCGGGTGGTGGTCTCCAGCTCCACGGGTCGGGTGGTGGCCTCCAGCTCCACGGGTCGGGTGGTGGTCTCCAGCTCCACGGGTCGGGTGGTGGTCTCCAGCTCCACGGGTCGGGTGGTGGTCTCCAGCTCCACGGGTCGGGTGGTGGTCTCCAGCTCCACGGGTCGGGTGGTGGTCTCCAGCTCCACGGGTCGGGTGGTGGTCTCCAGCTCCACGGGTCGGGTGGCGTTCTCCAGCTCCGGGACTCACCTGGCGTTCTCCAGCTCCGCGGGACGGTTGGGCTCCGGGGATCGGGTGAGTACTGGGAGTCGGGCCAGGACCGGGGGTCGGGTCAGGGCCGGGGATCCGGTGAGGGCCGGGCGTCGGGCGTGGGCCGGGAGTCGGGTGAGGACCGGGGATCGGGTCAGGGCTGGGGATCGGGCGAGGGCCGGGAGTCGGGCGAGGACCGGGGGTTGGGCGAGAACCGGGAGTCGGGCGCGGTGGTGTCCAGCAGGGATTAGGGCTGAGACCTCTGTTTTGTGATATATATCGATAACGGATGTAAATGCAGATGGGTGATATGGTAAGTACGCAGACAATACTAATATTGGAGATCCTGGTTTACAAAAAATAAACTGAAATTGCTGGGATAACTCAGTGGGTTTGGCAGCATCTTTGGAGAACATGGCTGGGTGAAGCTTTGGGTCAGATTCTTTCTTCAGACTGATTGTGTGTGTGTGTGTGGGGGGTGTGGGGGGGGGGGGGGGGGGGGAAGAAAGCTGGAAGAAAGGGGCAGAACTAAGCACAGGTAATAGGTTCATACAGGTGAGAGGGACGGAGCTGTTTGATAGGCAGCTGTTGGATAAAGCCCAGAGAGGAAAAGGCAGTAAGTGTGAGGCAAAAGGATTGAAGAGTTGTAGTTTGTGAAGCTAGGGAAAAGGATGTTGGGGGAAGGGGTGGGGAGAAATTGGTCCAGGTCCAGGTGGGGCACAGGGTAGGGGTGGTTTGGGGGAAGAAAGGAGAGGGGGGAGTATTTGTAGTTACCTAAAATTGGAGAATTCAATGTTCATACCATCAGGTTCTAAGCTACCCGTGGAATATGAGATGTTGTTCCTCCAGTATGTGTGTGGCCTCACTGTGGCAATGGAGGAGGCCCAGGACAGAAAGGCGAGTGTGGGAATGGGAGAATGAGAATGGTTATGCGTAATTGGGGGGGCGCTGCGATTCTGCTGCCTTGCCAGCAGCTTGTTCGTTATTTCGACTTATTTTATAGTGTGTCCAAATGTTTGTTTTAGTGTCTCTCGGTATGTCTTGTGTAGGGGGGGGAGGGGGAGGAAGGGTGAAACCGTTCTTTTCAGTCACTTCCTCAGCAGTCATATCGCCTCTCCGCCTCCCTCGCAGCCTAACAGCTTGGATTGGAGCGGCATTTCCCGGAGTCGGCCCCAGAGCTTCAGCAGTGGGAGCAGCGTAGACTTTACCATCGCAGAGCGGGGCAGGCCCTTGCCGGGGGTCGCCAGAAAGGAGTTCTCCGATCGCTGGCCTGGTGACTTTGGCATAATGGGGCTGCCAGCCTGCGGAGCTTCTAGCCAAGGGCATGGCGTGGACTTACCATCCGGAGTCTGGGGTCCCTTGCCAGGGATCACTGGAGAAGAGCTCCGACCGCTGGTGTGTGGCCTATAACATTCTGAATCCGCGGTCTGCGGTAGGAAAGTCGCCGATTCGGGCGCACCAAGCCGCAGAGTGTGTTAGACCGTCCTGACATCAGAGTTTTGATCATCCCGACGAGAGGGCCTGTACATCCGGCCGTCCGTAGCGGCGACCACGGATGAATGGGGGAAGAGGACTGGCTGAACTTTGTTGCCTTCAACCACAGTGAGGAATGCTGTGGTGGATGTTTGTGTTGAATTCTATTGTGTACTAGACCAAGTGCAGACCCGTTGGGTCTGTTCCCCCAACGTGCGGTTGTGGGGGGGGGAGGCGGCATGCAGTGTCACACACACTAACTATCCCCCCCCGCACTCACACTAATTACCCCCCCATGATATTATATTAATATTATTAATTTTCTCCTTTTACCCCATAACCACCCTATCTACTGATGCATGGCCCCCAACTTGCAGTCACATCTAGGGGGTGGGGGGGTAGAGAGTGAGGGCAGAGAGGGAAGGGGCAGAGACCGAGAGAGAGACAGAGACAGAGAGAGGGACAGAGAGGGGGGGGGAGGGAGGGGGGGGGGGGGAGGGGGGGGGGGGGGGGGGGGAGGGGGGGGGGGGAGGGGAGAGGGGGAGAGAGAGGGGGGGGGGGGGGGAGAGGGGGAGGGGGGGGGGAGAGAGAGAGAGAGAGAGAGGGTGCCTTTTTACTTCAACCCAAATCCCCCAAACAACCATTTGCAGGCAGTGCTTTTTTCCTCAAACTAACCATATTTTTATTTTCAAACCACATTATGGGTACTCACAGCTGTGGAGACATTTGTTCAGTGTCATTCAGAGCTCTGGTTGAGGCACACCACTTGCAGAGACTGATTGAGGCACACCACTTGCAGAGACTGATTGAGGCGCACCACTTCCTGGTTTTATAGTCCCTCCCCCTACCCCTCCCTCCTGCGGGGGCAGCAGAGAGAATGGGGAATTTTGTAAAAACATTAATATCTCTGCCATTTTTCATCAACGGGAAAAATGCTCGGCACATATGCAGCGGAGGGGGGCTCTGAGCGAGGTGGCCAAAAATGGCGGCCGTAGGTGGCGGCGTTCTCTCGGAAATCACAGCACAGATGGCCAAAACCGGTCAAGAACAGAGTTTTAGTAATATAGATTGTGTGTTTTAAGTGCATCGCTGCATGGCAAATTTATTTCACTGTGCCTCCGTTTGTGCATGTGACAAATAAATTTGACTTTTGACTTTGACTTTGACTTTAATAATATCCTATTGGTGGAATTGTTGGACCGTGAAAATGTTTGTCAAAAGAAGCAGCAGGATAAAGATCAGTTGGAGATTGTGAGAGAGAAATGGTAGATGAGGTTTAATTGGGGCACATGAGGTACTGCACAATTGGAAGTCAAATGCAAAGGAGAAGTATACAATTAATGGCAGAACCTTAAGCAGCATTGATGTAAAGAGGAATCTTGGCGTTGAACTCCTAGAAAGTAGAAACATAGGAGTGATAAAATGCCTTTTTTCAGGGTATTGAATACCAGAGTCAGGAAACCATGTTGCAGCTTTATAAAACTTTAATTTGGCCACATTTAGAGTATTGCGTACCGTTCCGGTCACTCCATTACAGGAAGGATGTGGAGGCTTTGGAGAGAGTTCGGAAATGATGCCTGGATTAGAGGGTATTAGCTAGAAGAGGAGATTGGACAAACTTGGATTGCTTTCTCTGGAGTGTCAGAAGTTGAGGGGAGACCTGATAGTAGATTATAAAATCATGAGACCTATAGATAGTCAGAACTCTTATTTTTGGCAGGGACTGTAAAATACTAGAGGGCATAAATGTAAGATGAGAGTAGGAAAGTTTAAAGATGATGCAGGAGGCTAAAACATAGTTTTATTTTACAGAGATTAATCAATGCCTGGAACACACTGCCTGGGGTGGGTGCAAATATTTATTAGATAGATGCATGAAAATGCTGGGAATGGAGGTTTATGGATCATATGCAGGCAGAAGGGGTTAGTTTCAGTTGCCATCCCGTTTGACATGGTGGGCCGAAGGGCCTGTATGTACTGTAAGGACTTGTTGTTATGTTCTTGGTTCTTAATTCTCTTAAATTGGAGCACTAAACATACAACCCATTTAATTTGTTTATTCCCAAAACAACTGTCTCCCATGGACAACATCAATGGTGTGATACAGGCATCCGATCTCACTCTGTGTTTCAATGCCATCTGTTAGTCCAGAAGGATGAAAATAAATCTGTAGCATGTTCACATGACGGTTCTGGGTTTCATTTTTACTGGATGATTCATTAGTCTAATCTCCTCAAATCTATAAACAAGAGCTAGCTGTTCTGTCTGCCTGACACTTTGCATGTATTTTATTCAAACATTTGTTATTAATTGTTTGACTCCTTCTGTTGTGGCTTGGGGGAATTTAGGGTGATTTAGTGTCAAAATGCCGTCGGGGAAACTGAAGCCCATGAATGCTTGAGCACCAGTCACTAGATGCTGATCTGAGCATTTACAATCACTTGATGCAAAGGTCATTTCTTGCTCTCTATTTCGGCCTCATCTCCAGAGTGGCGACTCCTTCACGGAATCTACTGGCTTCACAACTTTCACATATTTATCAGAATCACTAAACTCTGTTATCTTTAAACCTCCCTTTATCTGGAAATACATGCTCGGTTATTTGTGTGAACCATGCCACATTGATGCACAAGTGGGTTCTGTTCTAACGTTCATTCCATTGACCGAATAGTTTCTCTCTTTAGGCAAAACAGGCCATTTGGTCCAACTCGTCCATGTCAACCAAGGTGCCCCATCTAAGCTAGTCCCATTTACCTTCATTTGGCCCATGTCCTGTTAAACTCCTATCCATATTTTTGTACCTCTATAATATCACCCCTCAGTCTCCTGCGCAGAATGAGGTCCTAGCGTACACAAGCTCTCGCTGTAGCTCGAGTTCATGAGTCCTGGCAACATCCTGGTATGGCTTCTCTGCACCGTTTTAAGGTTAATAGCGGCTCTCCTGTAGCACAGCGACCTACACTAAACACAGTGCTCAGAGAGCGGCCTCACCAACATCTTGTACAATTGTAACATAAAGTCCCAACTTCTGTACTTAATTCCCTGATGGATGAATGCAAATGTGCCAAAAGCCACCTTCATCACTCTATCTAACTGCAATGCCACTTTCAGGGAACGATGACCTTGTGCTCCTACATCCCTCTGCACGACAACACTCCCCAGGACCCTACCCTTCATTGTGACTGTCAATCCGTGTTCTTTTCCACCACCCATGCAGTTATTATAATTTATAACTTTCCACGTGTCCTACACTTACTTCAACATTGAATCCAGTGCTCCAGGTTATGAAAAGATGCATGCTTTCACCTTTTTTACATATGAACATGTATGAATTAGGAGCAGGAGTTTGGCACCCATTTAATAACATTGTGGCTCATCTCACTGGAATCTCAATTCCACATTCCCATCAAACTACTGTAAGCTTTCATTCCTTTATCAAAAATATACCTACTTATTCCATAAACTGAAACAGGGCTGAAACAAGGCTTTCTGACTCTCCATTCGGGGGAATGCGACTTTTTTGTCGTATCCCCCTTCTCTTCCCCCGCCTGAGCTGAGGCCTAATGGCGGAGCTGGCGGCCTCCAACCTGCGACCGACCTCGAGGCTCCGGAGGTAGAGCCAGCCAGGAACTTACCAACGGGAGGCTGGCCGTCTTCGAGCTGCGGCGACATTCGGGCAGCGGCACGACTCGGCGCTCCGGTGAGGGCGGACGGCGCGGGGCTGAGACACTCCTGTGTGGGCAGCGCGGCTCCCGGCTGGAAGGCGCTCCCGTGTGGGCGGCCTGGGTCCCGGCTGGAAGGCGCTCCCGTGTGGGCGGCCCGGCTCTCGGCTGGAATGCGCTCCCGTGTGGGCGGCCCGGTGCGGGGCTGGAGACGCTCCCGTGTGGGCGGCCCGGTGCGGGGCGGAGACGATGCTCCGGTGGCTGAGGCGTTGTTCTGGCGGCGGCGACCTGAATCCGGGGCCGGCCGCGGGCCAGTGGACGACATCGTCGGGAGCTCGCAGGTCACAGGCTGGTGCCTGTTTTCCGGAGCTCCCGTGGCAACAGCAGCGTCCGCTAGTCTGGAGGGCGGCAGCTTCGACCACCCCCGGGCCGCGGAGCTTGAACCGCGGGACTGACTTACCATCGCCCGGTGGGGTGCTTGGTGAACTCACTGTGGTGGATGTTAATTTGTGTTTATTGTGTGTTGTTATTATTACATGTATGTCTGCAGGCAACAACATTTTGTTCAGACCGAAATGTCTGAATTACAAATAAAGGATTCAATTCGATTCAATTCAATTCAAACACCTCTGCTTCCACTGCCATTTGGGAAACAGATTCCCAAAGATGCATAACGTTCTGCGAGGAACCATTTTTGCTTCATTTCTGTTCTAAATGGTATAGCCTCTTGCTTTTGAACAGTGATCTAGTTGTAGCATTCTCTCCACACCCTCCCCATCAGAACCCCTTGTGATCTTATGTTTCAGTAGAACATAGAATATAGTATAGCACAAAAACAGGCCCTTCGGCCACAATGTCTGTGCTGAACCTAATGCCAAGACCAACTCTTAGCTGCATCCATATAATCCATATCCCTCCATTCATTGTATATCCATCTGCCATCCAAAAGTCTCTTAAATTCCACTATCTCATCTACCTCAACCACCACTCCTGAAACTGTGATCCAGGCACTTATCCACCCTCTGTGTAGAAAACAAAACTTGACCCATAGATCTCCTTTATAATTTGCCCCTCTTACCTTAAAGCAATGCCTTCTAGTATTTGATTTTTTCATCGAGGGGAAAAATGTTCTGACTGTCTATCCAATCAATGCCTCTCATAATTTTATACACTTCCGAGGTCCGCAAACTCCAGTATTTCAGAGAAAACAATCCAAGTCTGTCCAACTGCTTCCTGTGGCTAATACCCTTGAATGTCGGCATTGTTTTGGTAAATCACCACTCTACCCTTTCCAAAGCCTTCACATCCTCCCTTTAATGGGATGACCAGAACTGCACGTAAAACTCTAATCATGGCTTCCTGATTCTTATACTCAATACCCTGGCCAATGAACCATATGCCTTCTTTATCTACTTGTGTTGCCACTTTCAGGGAAGTTATGGACTTGGACCCCAAGATCCCTCGGTACATCCCTTACACCTCTTTCCCTTTCACCTTTATTATAAACTAAAGACAGACTTGTCTTACCTTCGCCCAAAAGACAATCCACCCCTTCCAGGTATCTCTCAGGTAAGCCTTCCGTGGTTTACACCCACAATTACATCCTTTATAAAACAAGGAGGTCAATATTTGTGCAGAACATCAGATGTAAAATATCAGTGAAAGCACTGGGAATACATTGCAGGCCAGTCAGCGTGTGTGGAAAGAAAAACACACACTTCAGAATAGGATCCTAGGAAAAAAACCCTGCTAGAAACTGACCATCAGCTGGTTGATTGGCTACAATATAAATTCCCACAGATTTGCTTTGAAAGTTGAACCTCCTCAATGAACATGTAATAAAGAGCTTACCATGTTTGCAGAGGCATCTGGCTTTCACAAATGTTCAAAAACCTTTGTGATCTCTTAAAAAATATATATATATATTATTTTTTACATTATTAACAATGTTTTAAAACGTTGAAGCACCAGAAAAGCAATTCAGTAAGTCCAAGCTGATTAACATAATGTAAATCACATGCGTGCCCTTTTCCCTCACAGCAATTGTTCTTCATTGAAATGAATGGCCCACCATTTCACTGCCAAATGCAGTTTGGCTCAAGCTCAGCAGACACACTTCCCCACATTAAGTGCTAGGAAATTGTATGAAATGGAACTCTCCTGTTGGTCTTTGTGGAGTCCAATCTCAGAACACTCTTGAGAAATTCTTGACCATCTGCCATGTGAAGGTTTGTGACTTCAATTGTGGAGGTAGATGGTCGCAGCTCACTGCAATGGAAGTCGGGAATCATAATTTATTATTCTTCTTGCGTATGGCGTGCACAGCCTAAAGTTGTAGGATAACTTGTTCTATTTGATCTTATTTGATTGTGCACGCCAGGTTGATTGCATGCGTTGAAACAGGGCGGACCACGTGAAGGTTGCAATCTTCCACCCCATCATAATTTATAAGTGCACAAGACCTAGCAAGAGCATTTTCAGTCTGAAGGGAGGGTTTGCAACACCTGTCTTGATAAGTTCTGCAAAAGCTGCAGTAGTCCTTGAAAAAATGACAATGCATATTTCATAATTAAGGTTGATATTTCAAGATAACCTGGCTTCTTTGAGTGCAATATTTGCATCATTTTAGATGCAAATGAAACTCTCACCTTGATACCCTGAATTATACCTTCATCAGCTCAGGAAAAGGTTGTTATGTTATGCGCTGTTGAGCTTTTTAAAATGGATTCCTAGGTTGTCAGCCTTTTTGTTGTGTTCTGTCAGTATTGTGGTAAACGTGCTTGATTATGTTCTCCTGCAGAGTTGTTTTGTCTTTTGCCACTGTCTTCATGGCATTAAGCAATGTTCATTTGTCAGGAATCTGGTATTGGTACTGATTTATTATTGATAAGGCCTTATTATTGATATATTATAACTGATCCTAAACCATATCAATACGAGATGCCTGCCAATGTTACTCTATGAGCGAAACAGAGCCTACCTTTCTTTCCGCAAGAAATTATTATTTCTATGTGCAGCAGCCTGAGATTATGTCTGTATCTCACGTGCCTATAGTTACTGATACATTAGGTCACACTAATGTGAGCTCGTATAGTTTAAGGATGGATGACATCTTCCATCTAAACATTAATTGAGTTTCTGCATTCTACACTAGCCAAAAACAAAATATTTCATCATTACTAGTACTGTCCAGGATAGGTATGATGAATACGGCATTTTTGATTTTTGATCTGAATCTGAGAAAGTTGTTATTTTATAACATAGAGAAGAGAGATTTGCTGAGATCATATGATGGTACTTTTCTGGCCATTAGCATCCTTTTGAGTTCTTATGGTTATTTTGCTGAAAAGTCTTAAGGAGGGACATAAAAGTTGTTCTGCTAACAATATAAAACTGTTTAGAAGTCTAGCTTTAGCTCCCATTTATTAATGTGGATGAAAATAAATCGAATTCTACATTTTTACCGTATATTCGTGGAACCACTGAATTTCAAATGCTGTGGCTCTTAATCCTGAAAATGAAATAGTTGACTTTTTCTTGAGTCTTCGGTGTGTATTTTGGATATTTTTGGCACAACTCAGATTCAGCTTAGTTTATTGTCATACACCAGGGTGCAAACTAACGGTTTAATAGCAGGAGAGAGCAGCACAGCAATAGTATCATCTGGTAGTCGTAATCACATGGCAGGGAAATGGGCCCTTGGGCCCAATTTGTCCACGCCGACCAAAATGCCCCATCTAAGTTACTTCCATTTACCCACATTCACCCCATATCCCTCTAAACCTTTCCTTCCCATGTACTTGACCGAATGCCTTTTAAATGTTGTTGAACCTGTCTCAACCACTTCATCAGGCAGCTCATTCCATATACTCATCACCCTCTGCTTGAAAAAGTTGCCCCTCGGGTTCCTATTAAATCGTTCCCCTCTCACCTAACCCTGAACGAGGTTGCATAATTTACTTCCTAGAGTAGTCCAATTTAACTTTAATCAGGGGGATTGAAAAAATATACTCGAGGGGGCAGTTGTGAGCGGTTAATCAGGTTTATTTCAAGGCAGATGAGCATAGCAGCAAACTGATTTTAATGAAGCATTGTGTCATTGGCCATAATTGAAAGCAGACTGCTAAGAATTGGCATGTTAGATTTATAGTCATACAGCATGGAAACAGGCCTTTTGGCCCAACTTGCTCATATCCCTCAAAACTTTTCCTATCCTTGTACTTGTCCAAAAATCTTTTGAATGTTGTTCTCATACCTGCCTCAACTACCTCCTCCGGTAGCTTGTTCCATATACCCACCAGCCACAAGAATGTACCCACAATTTAGTGGCCTGTACGTGCCAAAATATTTCCTAACCATATTCTTGTGCGCGTGGCCTGTTTATGTCCCCAACTTTGCTTCCAAGACTTATCTAATTCAGGTTGCCTCTTTATTATCAGTCTGAAGGGTTTCGGCCCTAAATGTTGCCTATTTCCTTCGCTCCATAGATGCTGCTGCACCCGCTGAGTTTCTCCAGTATTTTTGTCTACCTTGCCTCTATTAGTTGCGCTTTGGAGAAGGGACCAAAGCAATGGATGTAAGATACTGATTATCATTAGGGCAAACAGTTTACTTTAATGTTTTAAGCAACCGTTTCTTCTAGATAAATAAAACATAAACATTTATGCTTGTCAGTTCTGGAGTAATATGATATAAAAATACTCTATGTCAGAAATCTAAAGTAAACATGATCGGGATTTCTGACAAAATCAAGCAATTGCAGCGAAAGACAGCGCCTGGATTTTCAGTGATGGCTTGGCACATCAGTAGAACGACCTGTAGAAGAACATCTTATGTTGGGTTTCCAGCAATGCTTCCACTGTGCTTTTTTAGCACGGTGAGAAAGTAAACACAAGTCCTAAAAGCTAACACTAGTCCTAAAAGCTAATCCACCCATTTAATTATTGGCATCGCCTATTCAGGATGTTACCCTCAATTAAATTGGTGATCTCATCTACCAGTATTTTTGATATACGGAGCCATTGGATTTGTCATGGAGTAACCAGATTTCTGCATTAAAATATGGTATGCTTTGTGCTGATGAGATAATTGGGAACATATGGAAGATATTTAAGAGGCCTAATAATGGCAAACATGGAGAATATCTAGTACAGACGACATAGAGAGGTAGGCTAAAGGTTGTGTATTCTACAAAAAGAAAACGAGCAGTTGATATTTACTGAATTTAGTGTATCCGGGCCAGCAAGCTTCTGATTTCAAAGACTTGGTGCCATGGACAACTGGTGGTCACGATTTGGCACCATGGACAACCGGCGGCCCGCTGAGAACAAGGACGGACCCGGTTACCGGGTAAGAACAAAGACCCGGCAGGCCTGGTTCGCACCCTGCGAAGAAGGGACTGCCGGGCTGCTGCCGACAGGGGCAGCTCAGAAGTCCCAAAGACTGAGAGTCGTGGAGGGAGCCGCTGGCGATGACAGATGTGTGGAGTGTGACAGTAGGAGAGGGACAAGGGTAATGCCTCCGGCACTTTCAAGGTCGGTTGCAGAAGGTGCCCCCAGGACACTGAAGGCAGTCGGGCGAGGAGAGGGCCTGGGGCTTACCTGGATCGGGGGCTCTCCAGTACTTCCAGCATTTGGACATTTTCTTTGTAAACTGAGCCAAAATATGGTGACTGTGCATTTGTGGGTTGTGCAAAATAATTCCACTGTGCTGTGCATACATGACAATAAAGACCCATTGAACCATTTATGCCAACATTTAGGTAGTGGAAATGGTGCCTTGCCAATCTCCAGCCATCGTTCCTGCCTGATGTGAGGTTCCTTGTCTCAAAATCCATCAGTCATGCAGCAATATATTTCCGAGCTGCCAACAAAAAACATCTTACAGTCAAGAATTTCTGCATCTTGTAGCTTCCTGAAAGACACTGAGCTCGGTGCTATGCCAGATCAGAATAAATATAAAAGCCTCAATGAAAATCTGCTTTTACAACCATTGGGATATAAGAGGAGAGGTTTATTTTGAAAAAAAAATGCAAGTTGATTTCCTGTTCATCCTGTGTTTCCTAATTTCATCATTTACAACTTTGTTTCTGTGTGATCCAAATCGATGTGTTAAAGGGGGGGGGATAAAGGACCCAGGTGGGTTTGGGTGGGTGATGAGTAGGTGGAGGAGAGGCAAGGAACTGGGTCATTGGGCAGATGGGGAAATGGAAGGAAAGGCATGCGTGAGAAAGTCTGGATAGTTAAGGAGATGGAAAAACCTGAATTTAATATTCATACCATTGGGTTGTAAGCTACCCAAGTGGAACATGATGTGCTGTTCCAGTTTGCATTGGACCTAGAAATAGAGGAAGCCAAGGACAGATAATTGGCAAGAAATTGGGAAGGAGAATTGAAGCTCCAACTGGCCCTGGGGGACCAAGCGAGTTTGATGTAGTGGTCACTGAGACCACACTTCATCTGGCTGATGTAAAGGAGGCCACATTGGGAACACCGCATGCAATAGTCCAGAGATCCGACACAGTACTTTTACTGAAGAGCAATCCATTTACCAGCATTTTTTTTTTTTATGTTCTTTTCTGGCAAGCCATGAAACGTTTGTTATTTTTAGCATATAATGAGATACATTTTTTAATCTCAAAGGCACTGCACAATTCCCAGGAGCTGTTCAGTGGCAGTTTGTGAAAAAGCAAACATTTACTTTGTCTAATCTGGCACGACGTGTAATATTTACCCATTCTCCCTTTATAAAATCTGCATTTGTATAATGTGACTCGCATTTTAGGCTTATTAGTCATATAGCATGGAAACAGGCACTTCAGTCAAACTCATCTATACCAACATATTGATTGTCTGAAGAAGGGTCTCAACCCGAAACCTCACCCATTCTTTCTCTCCAGAGATGCTGCTGCATGTCCCGTTGAGTTACTCCAGCTTTTTGTATCTGTCTTATTGATAGCAACACTCCACATGTTAGCATTGGTAATTTATTTTCCACTTTTTTTTTAAAATGGAAAAACAACATCACTGACTCAGTAATTAACATCAGCAAGCTCCTAACACACAACGGATGTCATCCTCAGCCCTGAGGGACTGCCAAAAACATTGTTTAAACACAAGGTTGTGATTTGTTTATCCTTGATATGTGTCTGAGCATAAGGAAGCTTCCTCTCTATTTTCATTCGAGAAATTGTTTTTAACAAAGCAGTTGGTTTAAATAAAAAATTGTGATGTTGGTTACGTGCAGCATCTTTTGGTTTTCTTTCCAAATTCTGATACATTATTGTACCTACTGAATTATGTAAAAGATGAAACACATTGCAGTTTTGGGCTTTCAGGGCTGTGCCTCTGATAGTCTGCTGACCTAGAGAGGGGGAGCAAACAGCAGAATTGTTATGGAATGTAATGCATGGAGGAATGCAAAGGGTTTCTGCTGCTCCTGTGGATGTTGAATCTCCAAGAATATCGCGATCTCTGGACTGTGAATGGGATTGTCGCAAATATGTATTGTGAAAGCAAAAAGCTACACCTGATGAATAAGAACAAATATGTTGCACGTGGGTTTGTATGACTGAAGAGTGTGCTTCTTACTCTAACTCTGGTATTTCATATCAGTGATACATAATACTGGAAGAGTGAATCATGTGTATTGGAGGGTCTAATGCACATGTCAATGGTCCAAAAGTAATGGGATTGGCAAAGAAATAGTGCTTGTCGTTGAACTCAAAGGTGCTTAATTTTAATGTCAAGTTATTTTACTTACGTGCTTTGATTTACAGTCATTTTTTTCAATGACCTCTTCTGTTCACGAGTTTGGTGTTTGGTGATATCACCAAACTGGATGATCTGCTAATCACTTTAAAGTAAGCAGGGACCAAGAAGCACAATTTTTAATTTGGTTAAACCAGTACCTGCAGTTACCCATGACTACAACCTTTAATTAACTCTATAAACATTATATGCAGTTGGAACAGGTACATGGTTAAGGAGAATCAGCTGAAATAAATGATCTTTAAAATATGGATATGTTGATTTCAAATATTTGTGGGGAAGCAACGATTTAAATTGATAACATGTGTTTCTTTAATGCCAAATGTTCTCTATATGACAGTAACAATGGTTTAGTCTATAATTAAAAGATATGCCCAATGTCCAATAAATCATTGGATATTTTGTAACTCGTCGAATTTGGCTGTAAAATTGGTCCATTCAGATAGCTGGCTTGTCATTGCTGGAGAGCTGACGAGGGCTGTTCCAGAATCGATTATGCAGAAGCTTAGTGGCAATGGCGCAAGGAACACCATTCAACCTGTGGTCCTTCTTTCCCCTCATCAGTCAACTCTGCACGCACGGTCTACGCAGATCATCCTCAGCCCTGAGAAACTGCTGGAGAAGTACAAATGTAGTACGTGGGAAGAGGAGCAGGCCATTCAGCCCGTTAAGACTGCTCAGCTATTCATTGAGAGCAGATCACTCTCGCCTCAAAATTCAAGATGCCTAGACATGTATCCGTTTCCTGAAATGTATTCAGTAAATTGGCATCCACAGTTATCCTTGGCATGTATATCTAAAAAAATAATCCACAAAATTAACACCTTCTGATTGAGGAAATCTTTCCTTGGCTGTTTCCCATATTCATTCTTTCCCTGAATTCTGAGACTCTATGTCTTCATTCTGGAAGCTCAACTTTGTTTCAGCTATCCATTTAGTTTAATTTCTCCCTTTCATTGGACTGTTGGTTTCTTGAGATTTCTAGCAAACCGATTAGGAAAAGGGGAGATGCAACGAGACCTGGGTGTCATGGTACACCAGTCATTTAAAGTAGGCATGCAGGTGCAGCAGGCAGTGAAGAAAGCAAATGGTATGTTAGCATTCAAAGCAAAAGGATTTGAGTATAGGAGCAGGCAGGTTCTACTGCAGTTATACAGGATCTAGGTGAGACCACACCTGGAGTATTGCGTACAGTTTTGGTCTCCTAATCTAAGGAAAGACATTCTTGCCATAGAGGGAGTACAGAGAAGGTTCACCAGACTGATTCCTGGGATGTCAAGACTTTCATATGAAGAAAGACTGGATAGACTCAGCTTGTATTCGCTAGAATTTGGAAGATTGAGGGGGGATCAAATGGAAACTTACAAAATTCTTAAGGGGTTGGACAGGCTAGATGCAGGAAGATTGTTCCCGATGTTGGGGAAGTCCAGAACATGGGGTCACAGTTTTAAGGATAAGGGGGAAGATAGGACCAAGATGAGAAAAACATTTTTCACACAGAGTGGTGAATCTCTGGAATTCTCTGCCACAGAAGGTAGTTGAGGCCAGTTCATTGGCTATATTTAAGAGGGAGTTAGATGTGGCCCTTGTGGCCAAGGGGATCAGGGGGTATGGAGAGAAGGCAGGTACAGGATACTGAGTTGGATGATCAGCCATGATCATATTGAATGGTGGTGCAGGCTCGAAGGGCCGTATGGCCTACTCCTGCACCTATTTTCTATGTTTCTATGTATCCCCTTGTGTGGCAGTAGGTCGTCAGCGGCCACACACAGGGTGGAGCGGGGTCTCGGCTCCGGGCGGCGGACACACGAGGACACAAACCCGCCAACGTCCCCATCAGCTGCGGCAGATTTCAGGACAGCCTGATCCCGCTGCCCTCCCAGAGTCGCTGACCGCGCTGCACCCGCGGACCCCGACCCCCACACCGGGGTGATTCTCCCCACCCTACCCTGACACGGGGTCATTTACCCCCCCGACTCCCACACGGGGTCATTCGCTCCCCCGATCCCCGGACCCCAACCCCCACAAGGGGTGATTGACCACCCCCAAACCCTGACTTATTTCACTGTGCCGAGGATTGGTGGGGGAGGGAGAGGAGAGAGAAAGTGGTGGAATATTGCGTTGGGGGAACGGGTTGCATTGGGGGAACAGGTGAGTGATGGAATATTGCGTTGCGGTCTGCGCTTGGTCTAGTATATAAATAAAAGTCGATCATTACTAATACTATACCCAGCATAATTAATTTCCTGTTTGATGCCATCCCCAATATCACTGCTACTAGTTGGGAGCCTATAGATAACATTCTCTACGTGTCGGTGCTTCCCACCACTGCTGATCCTGCATTTTTGTTATCTTTGCAATTGCCTTTTTCACAGTTGCTCATATTTCCTTGATGTTCAGTTCTCCGCCTTGATCACCCTACACTCATCATTCCTCTGTAAGGGGCTATTGGTTAATTTTTCTATCTTAAAATGAAGATGATTGGAGTAACTTGCAGTCACCAACAACTGCTTTGAAGATTTCTGTGTTAAACGAAGCAAATATGCAAATCCCAGAGGAGGTTATTTTTTATGGCGTACAAGCATTGTTGTCAATTTAAGGGCAATATACATCACAGTATATAACTGCAGAAAATGCCTGGGCTGCACATTCATGTAGATTGCTTATGATTCGGACACTTGTTTCATTATTTGAAGAGTTGGTAAAAATGCCAAATTGATGAACACAGTTTATAATTTATCATTTCCATTTCCCCAATAGGATCAATTTGGGATCCATGGTCTGCGTCTTGACTTTCATTTTTTTTTAAAAGCATCCATTAAAAATTAATGGTATCTTCTATCTCTGGAGTAGGTTGGAAGACTGGAATATAGGCTGGAAAATGGCAAGACAATATTATCATTTTACAAAATTACTGTTAATTTATAATTAATTTTAAATGAACTTTCATTTTTCTCTGTAATTGCATCTGTGATTAATGTGCTAATTAGAGTTTAGGTAGACTGGAGGCAATTTTTTTGTAGGTGTGGTTTTCAACATGCAACATTGAAATTGTCTCACTTGGATTTTTTTTTGCACCTGCTGTTTTCAGATATTGTGTAATGAAAATACAATTTGAACATGATTAGTATACTGACAGCTCTTTTTGGTTTCAGAACAATCTAAATTGTTCAGTATTTTGAATTAAACTGCATAAGTAAAGCAAAATGGTTCTAACAAACTAATACAGGGACATATACAGTGATATGCGGTGAAAAGTATTGTTTCCTAACAATTTGTAAATGGGGCCTTTTTTCATGTTTGGAATGGCTGTAAAATAATGATTTGTTTATTCATTTTTATAAATGGTGCATTACTAGCAATCCTTTTGCGACAATAACCACAGGTTGTAGATACTCATTCAGGAGAAACATTATCCCCACATTGACTTTGTCAATGTTAGAATATTGTATGCTTCAAATTATGTGGAAGTAGAAGTCATTACTTCAAACAAGAACCAACCTTTGGAATATCTGTTTTAATGTATCTTAGAATTAGTAATCAGTTTGAAAAAAAGGCAAGCTGTCTATCATCATAACCATAACTCGTTTTCATACGCATCAACCAAAAGTAAGACAATATGGTATGTTAATTAGCCTACATAAAACCAGAAATATATATTTTATATATTTACAAAGCTTTTCAAGTCGAGAATAGAACCCAAAACGGAATGGATTATATTTGGAATAATAGGAGAAGATACCAATTTAAATAAAGACCAAAATGTTTTTTTTAATTATGGGTTAATAATTGGAAAGAAATTGATACTTAAATTTTGGAAAAATACAACCATACCAACTGTTAAAATGTGGATTAGGAATATGATGGACATAACACGCCTTGAAGAAATGAGACTCCGACTAATAGATAAATATGACCAATTCTTAAGGAGTTGGTCTCCTTTCATCGACTTTTTGGAATCATGTGATGCAGCAGTACCGTAAAGATTGCTGATTTCAGTTCATGACGTGGATAGATCTACATCTCTGAATACAGATTTGAAAAATTCTCTTTTAAGGGGCATAGAAACATAGAAACAGAAATTAGGTGCAGGAGTAGGCCATTCGGCCCTTCGAGCCTGCACCGCCATTCAATATGATCATGGCTGATGATCCAACTCAGTATCCCGTACCTGCCTTCTCTCCATACCCTCTGATCCCCTTAGCCACAAGGGCCACATCTAACTCCCTCTAAAATATAGCCAATGAACTGGCCTCGACTACCCTCTGCGGCAGAGAGTTCCAGAGATTCGCCACTCTCTGTGTGAAAAAAGTTCTTCTCATCTCGGTTTTAAAGGATTTCCCCCTTATCCTTAAGCTGTGACCCCTTGTCCTGGACTTCCCCAACATCGGGAGCAATCTTCCTGCATCTAGCCTGTCCAACCCCTTAAGAATTTCTATAAGATCCCTTCTCAATCTCCTAAATTCTAGAGAGTATAAACCAAGTCTATCCAGTCTTTCTTCATAAGACAGTCCTGACATCCCAGGAATCAGTCTGGTGAACCTTCTCTGCACTCCCTCTATGGCAATAATGTCCTTCCTCAGATTTGGAGACCAAAACTGTACGCAATACTCCAGGTGTGGTCTCACCAAGACCCTGTACAACTGCAGTAGAACCTCCCTGCTCTCCCTATACTCAAATCCTTTTGCAATGAAAGCTAACATACCACTCGCTTTCTTCACTGCCTGCTGCACCTGCATGCCTACTTTCAATGACTGGTGTACCATGACACCCAGGTCTCACTGCATCTCCCCCTTTCCCAATCGGCCACCATTTAGATAATAGTCTGCTTTCCTGTTTTTGCCACCAAAATGAATAACCTCACATTTATCCACATTATACTGCATCTGCCAAACATTTGCCCACTTACCCAGCCTATCCAAGTCACCTTGCAGTCTCCTAGCATCCTCCTCACAGCTAACACTGCCCCCCAGCTTAGTGTCATCCGCAAACCTGGAGATATTGCCTTCAATTCCCTCATCCAGATCATTAATATATATTGTAAATAGCTGAGGTCCCAGCACTGAGCCTTGCGGTACCCCACTAGTCACTGCCTGCCATTGTGAAAAGGACCTGTTTACTCCTACTCTTTGCTTCCTGTTTGCCAGCCAGTTCTCTATCCACATCAATACTGAACCCCCAATGCCGTGTACTTTAAGTTTGTTTACTAATCTCATATGTGGGACCTTGTCGAAAGTCTTCTGGAAGTCCAGATACACCACATCCACTGGTTCCCCCCTATCCACGCTACTAGTTACATCCTCGAAAAATTCTATAAGATTCGTCAGACATGATTTACCTTTCGTAAATCCATGCTGACTTTGTCCAATGATTTCACCACTTTCCAAATGTGCTGCTATCCCATCTTTAATAACTGACTCTAGCAGTTTCCCCACTACCGATGTTAGACTAACTGGTCTGTAATTCCCCGTTTTTCTCTCCCTCCCTTCTTAAAAAGTGGGGTTACGTTTGCCACCCGCCAATCCTCAGGAACGGCACGGACTTGTAGGGCCGAGATGGCCTGTTTCCGTGCTGTAATTGTTATATGGTTATATGGTTAACTACTCCAGAATCTAAAGAGTTTTGAAAGATTATTACTAATGCATCCACTATTTCTGGGGCTACTTCCTTAAGTACTCTGGGATGCAGCCTATCTGGCCCTGGGGATTTATCGGCCTTTAATCCATTCAATTTACCCAACACCACTTCCTGGCTAACCTGGATTTCACTCAATTCCTCCAACTCCTTTGACCCGCGGTCTCCTGCTATTTCCGGCAAATTATTTATGTCTTCCTTAGTGAAGACGGAACCAAAGTAGTTATTCAATTGGTCCGCCATATCCTTGTTCCCTATGATCAACTCACCTGTTTCTGACTGCAAGGGACCTACATTTGTTTTAACTAATCTCTTTCTTTTCACATATCTATAAATACTTTTGCAGTCAGTTTATATGTTCCCTGCCAGTTTTCTTTCATAATCTATTTTTCCTTTCCTAATTAAGACCTTTGTCCTCCTCTGCTGGTCTCTGAATTTCTCCCAGTCCTCCGGTATGCTGCTTTTTCTGGCTAATTTGTACGCATCATCCTTCGCTTTGATACTATCCCTGATTTCCCTTGTTATCCACGGATGTACTACCTTCCCTGATTTATTCTTTTGCCAAACTGGGATGAACAATTTTTGTAGTTCATCCATGCAGTCTTTAAATGTCTTCCATTGCATATCCACCGTCAACCCTTTTAGAATTAATTGCCAGTCAATCTTGGCCAATTCACGTCTCATACCCTCAAAGTTACCTTTCTTTAAGTTCAGAACCATTGTTTCTGAATTAACAATGTCACTCTCCATCCTAATGAAGAACTCAACCATATTATGGTCACTCTTGCCCAAGGGGGCACGTACAACAAGATTGCTAACTAACCCTTCCTCATTACTCAATACCCAGTCTAAAATAGCCTGCTCTCTCGTTGGTTCCTCTACATGTTGATTTAGATAACTATCCCGCATACATTCCAAGAAATCCTCTTCCTCAGCACCTCTGCCAATTCTCTTCTATTTCTACTTTCCACTTTTTCTTTTTCTTTTTTCTTTTTTATATACACACTTCAAGTTTTTCTATTCTCTACCATCTATTTTTCCACTCTTTCCTCTTTCTATTGTTTTCTTTTTCTTGTCTTGCTTACTTCCTTTTCATAACATAAAACTAGAGGTTGTACATAGAATGGATTACGGTATGACATAGTTGGCGCCTAAAATAAGGTTCCACTGTTCTGTTTTGTACTGTATTAACTTCTAATAAAATAAACAAAACAAAAAAAACCCAGAAATCTCCAGGTTGAGTTATTTTGCACCATTGTAGAGATGAAGGAAACGTCCAGAGCAGACTTATTTTGTCACTTGGCGTGGGTTTTCTCCGAGATCTTTAGTATCCTCCCACAATCGTACCGGTTTGTAGGTTAATTGGCTTGCTATAACTGTAAATTGTCCCTATTGGGTCTAGGATAGTGTTAATGTGCGGTGATCGCTGGTCGGCGTGAAGGGCCTGTTTCCATGCTGTATCTCTAAACTAAACTAACAACAGCAAAGGTGTTAGAACATTCAGAAGTGTCTTGCCAGCTACATTGCGATCATATTGTAACCGTGTAAGTCAATTTAATCTTTTGTCAGACTCAAACATGGTAGGGAACAATATCATTGTAGCTATTGAAATTGTATTGGAATAGCCTGCTGCTATTTTTGATCTTAAGAGTGTAAAAAACTTGATGTACTTTGCGTTGGGAGAGTCTGCTGAGAGGTTCTCCAAAAATGTTTGTTTCTCTTGATTAGTTAAGATTTTTGTATCAATCAGCTTCAGTCTTTGAGTGGCTTAGTTCATCAGCTCAGTGCATTGACACTTTGATGCTGCAATCATTATTTGCCTACTTCCACCACTACATTTGAGTAGTTCACTGAGAGGTGATATTGTTGGAAACAGAATATACAATACGTGCTTTTCTGCCGTTTAATGTTAATGTACTGATTGGCACATGCAATGGATTCACAATTCCCAGGAATGTCTCCAAACAAAACCACTGCCCATTGGAAGGAACAGAGTCCAGGATCACATATGCCTTCGGTGACATTCGGCTAGTTACCAGGGCTGTTGGTTTGTTTCTGTGTGGCAGATTCCCAGTATTCAGTCTTGCACCAAATTGATTTGTGTGTAGTGACTACCCAAAATCATCCAAATAGAAACCTCAAAGTTCATTGTTTCTCGTTGTAGTGGTTTGTGCTTTAGAAGTGATTAAAAGTTTTTATGTGAAAGCACCGAAGAAAAGTTATATCCATGATATGCACTCAAGAAGAATGTTCATTTCATTTCACTTAAACATTGAATTGCTTAACCTAGTCAATTTTAGAATGGGGATGAGAAAATATTCACTTTTGCAATTTGTTGCCTCATTATGTTGTATAGTTTGACTTTTCCTGGCTGAATTTAAATTGATGTTTAACAACCCCATGTTTCAAAACTGCACAATCATGTAGCAAATAAAGAATGCAAATGTAATTTTGTTATTTGAAAGTCACAAATTTAAACAAGAATTTCTATTTATATTCTAACAGGTATCTCCACTTCAATCAAATAGAATCTTTAGAACCAGCTTCCTTCAGTGACCTTCCAAAGCTCGAAAGGCTGTGAGTACTACAATTTCCTCTTGTATTTATAACATAAACATGTGAAATACTTTGGAGAAACAAGGAACTGCAGATGCTGGATTAAAAGAGTTACAAAGAGTTGTAACGGCCTGTCCCACTTGCCGATTTTTTTTGGCGATTGCCGGTATCATTGACTGACGTATCTGGTCACCGAAAAATACGCGGCGTGATGACGTATGACGCGCGGTGTTTTTTTTGTCCCCACTGGATTTTGAAATGTTCAAAATCTTTTGGCGACACTGATATGACGCCGAGAAAGTCGCCAAGTGGGACAGGCCGTGTAGTCTTCTTCTTGCGTATGGCGTGCACAGCCTAAAGTTGTAAGACAACTTGTTCTGTTTGATCTTCTGTTGGTGCACGCCAGGTTGATTGCATTCGTGGAAAAAGGATGGACCACGTGAAGGTTGCAATCTCCCACCCCAGGCCCTGTAGTAAATTCAATGGGTCAGGCAGCATCTCTGGAGGATATGGATAGGTGACATTTCGTGTTGGGCCTCTTCTTCAGACTGAGAAAGAATGCTGGAAGAGACGAGCAGGCAGGGCAAACAACAGGTGGTGTGAGACAAAGGGATTGAAGAGTTGGGAATTGTGAAGCTACAAGAAGAAGTGATAGATAGTAGGCCAGGTGAGGCCCAGAGGAGAGGAATAAGAGGCACAACCAGAATATGAGGCATTATTCCTCACGTTTTGCTTGTGGCCTCACTTTGGTAATAGAGGAAGCCCAGGACAGAAGGGTTTGGTGTGGAATGGGAAGTGGAGTTAAAATGGTTAGCAACCAGGAGATCCAGCAGGCCTTGGTGGACTGTTTCAGTGTACTACTTCTGTGCACTTGTATTGTATTTAAGTTGTGCTTATGTATAGTAATACGTTTACTGAACTGTATGCAAAAAATAATTTCACTGTATCTCGGTACATGTGCCAATAAACTACCATTGAGCACAAGTGTTGGGTGAAATGGTCGCTGAGTCAGCCTGCAGAAGGGTCCCAACCCAAAATGTTGCCCATCCATATTCTCCAGAGAATGGTGCCTGAGCCAATGAGTTACTCCAACTATTTGTGTTTGTTTCCAGTCACAGTGTTGAGTGTCAGTGAAAGGGTTTAGCTCTTGAAATGAGTGACAGGCATGTAAAGACAAGGAAGTTAAATTATGTTGTTGAATTATGTGAAAACTGTTGCCGTGAATACCGTTGTACCAAAATGCTTCTACATTCCTTTTATTGCATCTTTTAAACAACAAGGAACTAATCCCGAATCATTAAGCTGCTGCATTGCTGTGTTGTACTGTCAAACCTTTGTTAGAGTAAGCAGTGATCCCAGTCATCCTCTGCTTTTATGACTTAGATTATGTACAACAGGCACATTAAGGAGCTAGAGAGATCTCCACACAATAATCCAAGGATTCTCTACTATGGATAAGAGCAAGCAGGTTAATAGCCCTACTCAGAGTTGCTACCTTACAGCGAATGCAGCGCCAGAGGCCCGGGTTCGATCCTGACTACGGGGTTTGTACGTTCTCCCCGTGACTTGCATGGGTTTTCTCTGAGATCTTTGGTTTCCTCCCACACTCCAAAGACGTACAGGTATGTAGGTTAATTGGCTTGGTAAATGTAAAAATTGTCCCTAGTGGGTATAAGATGGTGTTAATGTGCCGGGATCGCTGTTTGGCGTGGATCCGGTGGGCTGAATGGGCCTTTTTCCACGGTGTATCTCTAAACTAAACTCCAGCATTAGCGGTGAATGGAGTACACCATCTTCCAAACTACCCATCTGCCAGTCATGTCAAACATCACCGGTGGCAAGGGATCAGCAAAACTTGTTGATCCCATGTGATCTTACCAGTCGCCACCCAACCAGAATGGAAATAAGTCTTCCTTGATTCAAAGGGACCAACTAAGAAAGAAGATGATCTTTGGCAAGGAATGCACATTCTAATTTTCATTGTCCAGATAAGCTATACAATCCTTCACAGTGGATCATGCTGAGAATGCAGCTAAAGGTTGCATTGTTTGCTGATGACACTGTGGTGGTGGGCCTGGTCTCAGACAACGATGAGAAGGCCTACCGGGAGGAGATGGCTGATCTGGCACTCTGGTGTCAGGACAACAGCCTCCTCTTGAACATCAAAAAAACTAAGGAGCTGATTGTAAGGAGCTGATTGTGGACTTTAGGAGGACACATCATCCGAGGACGTACACTTCATTGAGGATAAATGGGGATCCTGTGGATAGGGTGAACTGTTTTAAATACCTGGGAGTCCACATCTCTGAGGATATGACATGGGCATCACACGCTGCAGCACTCGTGAGTAAGGCAAGGCAGCGCCTTTACCACCTCAGGCAATTGAGGAAATTCAGAGTGTCTCCGAGGATCCTCCAGTGCTTCTACTCAGCGGCTGTGGAAAGCATCTTGTCCGGAAATATCACAATCTGGTTTGGGAATTGTTCTGCCCAGGACAAGAAGGCTCTGCAGAGAGTAGTGCGTTCGGCCGAACGCATTATGGGAACTACACTCACCCCTCTGCAGGAACTATACATCAGGAGGTCCAACTCCAGAGCCAATAAGATCATGGGAGACCCCTTCAACCCCTGCAACGGACTGTTCCAGCTGCTACGGTCAGGCAAACTCTTCAGTTGCCATGCTGTGAAAACGGAGAGGTTGAGAAGGAGTTTCTTCCCAGAGGCCATTAGGACTGTAAACTCCTATCTCACCAGGGACTAACCTTACTGTACCATTCTACTGTTTTTTTTTAAATTGCTTTTTTTTTTTTGCCCTTTTTCCTTCTGCCCACAATATTTAATATGTAAAAAAATATGTGATTCTGTTCCATTCTGTTTGTTTGTTTGTTTTTTTGTTTTTTGCACAAAGTCTGCGAGCATTGCCACTTTTCATTTCACTGCACATCTCGTATGTGTATGTGACAAATAAACTTGACTTGACTTGGCATTGACTACTTGTGAAGACTTTTGCCGAAGGTGATCATTGTAACAATTTATTTGATTCTGCAAGGAATGCTTTTTAGATTTCAGAATATTACATATATTGGACAAATATAAAATTAGTATTTACTAGCAGCTATCTTTATTTATTTTTATTTATTTATTTTTTCAAGAAGTCTCATTTTATTCCTTGGCAATCATGGGCATGAAAACATAGAGTGACATCGTTAAGCAGATGTTTTTGATAATTCTGTAAAAATAACATTTGGATTTTGTCTTTCAGTTTTTTGCACAACAATAGATTGTCGCAGATCTTGCCTGGAACATTCAGTCAGTTAGAGTCCATGAAAAGATTGTAAGTAGGAAGCTTTCTTTATGGGGAGATGGGGAAGGGAGTGATAAGGGTTCCAGTGTGAGCAACACTTGTAGTTACAGTGTCCACCATAATATTTGGGACAAAGACCCACCATTTATTTATTTGCCTCTGTACTCCTCAATTTGAGATTTGTAATAGGGAAAAAATCACATGTGGTTAAAGTGCACATTGTCAGATGATAATAAAGGCCATTTGTGTGCCTGAACCCCTCTGTCGGTGGATCACCAGCATCCTGACAGACAGGAAGCAGCATATGAGGCTGGGAAAGCACATCTCGGACCCGCAATCCCTCAGCATAGGAGCACCGCAAGGCTGCGTACTCTCCCCTCTACTCTACACCAATGACTGCACCTCCACAGACTCCTCTGTCAAGCTTCTCAAGTTTGCAGATGACACAATCCTGATTGGACTGATCCAGGATAGGGAGGAATCTGCCTACAGACAGGAATTGTCACAGCTGGCGTCCTGGTGCCATCGCAACAACCTGGAACCCAATGCTCTTAAGACAGTGGAATTAATTGAATTTAGGAGAGCTCCCCCTCCCCTCATCCCCCTCCCCTTATCCCCCTCCCCTCATCCCACTCACTATCAACAACACCACAGTCACATTTGTGGAGTCTTTTAAGTTCCTGGGAACCATCATCTCCAAGGACCTAAGGTGGGGGCCTACCATCGACTCCACAGTCATAAAGGCACAACAGAGGATGTACTTTCAAAGGCAGCTGAGGAAGCACAATCTGCCACAGGCAATGGTGGTCCAATTCTACACGGCCATCGTAGAGTCTGTCCACACCTTTCTCCATTATGGTCTGGTTTGGCTCAGCCACCAAACACGACACCTGGAGGCTGCAGCGTATCGTCCGATCAGCTGAGAAGGTTATTGGCTGCAACCTTCCCTCCATTGATGAACTGTACACTGCAAGGGCCAGGAAGTGAGCGGGTAAGATCATCTCTGACCCCTCTCACCCTGGCCACAAACTCTTTGAATCACTTCCCTCTGGAAGACGACTCCAGACTGTCAAAGCAGCCACGGCCAGACATAAAAACAGCTTTTTTCCACGAGTAGTAGCTCTACTCAATAGTAAAAAAATCTGTAGCCTCCTTTTGCTCTGGTATTTTGTTTGGTTCACATGTTTGATCAATGGTGTTTTATTATTAATGTTTTAGTGTTTTACGTGTCATTCGTAACTGCCACTGTATGTCATGTTGTCACTTGTGTGCGGAGCACCAAGGCAAATCCCTTGTATGTGAATACTAAGCCAATAAACATAGTCATTCATTCATTTTATACATTTTGGTTTCGCCATGTAGAAATTACAGCAGTGTTTATACATAGTCCCCCCATTTCAGGGCACCATAATGATTGGGACACAGCAATGCATGTAAATGAAAGTAGTTCATATGTCAAAAGATAAGTTTGCTCGTTTTTATGGTCATATAAATCCTACCTGTGACAGATGTAACTCTGAAGTGGCCTCACTGACCCATATGTTTTAGCCCTTCCACTTTTGGAAAAATATTGGAATGAAATCTTTGATACTATTTCTGTAGTTTTAGGTATTGATTTACAACCTCATCCTATTACTGCAATTTTTGGGCTACCAATGTTAGATTCTATTCATTTGTCCCATTCCGCCCATCGGCTGATTGCTTTTACCACATTCATTGCCAGAAGATCTATTTTATTTAAATGGAAAGACTCCAACCCTCCGACCACACTTCAGTGGTACTCTGAAACGATATCATGTTTAAATTTAGAAAAAGTCAGGAGTGACATTGTTGAACCCTTGGTTAAATTTGATAAGACTTGGGGAAGATTTATTCAACATTTTCATACGACATAAATTGTCCCCTCTCCAACCATTATAAAAATTATTTTACATTTATATGGTGGAACGGACTTGACGACAAACAGGAACTTAAATTGTTGAAATTCTTTGCAGCCCAGATTCTGTTTTGCTTTTTTCCCCCCTCTAGTTTAAGGGGAAGGGGGGGTCCCCTTTTTCTCTTTTTTTCTTTCTTTTTATCTTTGTTTTTTTTTATATATATATGTTTTCTTTTAAACATTTAGAAACATAGAAACATAGACTATATTTACATAGAGGTCTAATGTGTATTTAATGTGTATTTTGACACTAGACTCATATTTAGGTTATACGTGTTATTTTAATGTAATCCTGATCCCTATGTATCAATATCATTGTTATGTTTATCATTATTCTTTTTTTGTTTTGTTTTTGTTTGTGAAAAAAAAAAGCTGGTAAAAAGATTTTAAAAGAAAGAAAGAAAGTAGTCATGATTAGTGTTTTGTTGCATATCCTTTGCATGCAATGACTGCTTAAAGTCTGCGATTCATGGACATCACCAGTTGCTGGGTGTCCTCTCTGGTGATGCTCTGCCAGGCCTGTCTTGCAGCCATCTTTAGTTTATGCTTGTTTTTGGGGGCTAGTCCCCTTCAGTTTTCTCTTCAGCATATAAAAGGCATGCTCAATTTGGTTCAGATCAGGTAATTGACTTGAAAAACTCCTATGCTGCTTTAGCAGTATGTTTGCGATCATTGTCTTGCTGCAGAATGAACTGCTGGCAAATGGATTTTGAGGCATTTGTTTGAACTTGAGCAGATAGGATGTGTCTGTACACGTCAGCATTCATTATGCTACTATCATCAGTAGTTGTATCATCAATGAAGATAAATGAGCCAGTACCTTCAGCAGCCATTCATGCCCAGGCTATAATACCCCCACCACCGTGTCTCACAGATGAGGTGCGATGCTTTGGAACTTGGTCAGTTCCTTTTCTCCTCCATACTTTGCTCTTGCCATCACTCTGATATAAGTTAATCTTTGTCCTATCTGTCCACAAGACCTTTTTCCAGAACTGTGGTTGCTCTTTTAAGTATTTCTTGGCAAACAGTAACCTGGCCATCCTATTTTTGCAGCTAACCAGTGGTTTGCATCTTGCAGTGTAGCCTCTGTATTTCTGTTCATGAAGTCTTCTGCAGACAGTGGTCATTGACAAATCCACACCTGATTCCTGAAGAGTGTTTCTGATCTGTCGGACAGGTGTTTGGGGATTTTTCTTTATTATGGAGAGAATTCTTCTGTCATAAGTTGTGGAGGTCTTCTTTGGCCTGCCAGTCCCTTTGTGATTAGTAAGCTCACCAGTGCTCTCTTTCTTCTTAATGACGTTCCAAACAGATGATTTTGGTAAGCCTATGATTTGGCTGATGTCTCTAACAGTTTTATTCTTGGTTCTCTGTCTCATAATGGCTTCTTTGACTTTCATTGGCACAACTTTGGTCCTCATGTTGATAAACAGCAATAAAAGTTTCCACGGGTGATGGAAAGACTGGAGGAAAGACTCGGTGCTGAGAGCTTTCTTATACCTGCATTAGGGAGGCAATTAAACACACCTGAGCAATTAGAAACGTCTGTGAAGCCATGTGTCCCAAACATTATGGTGCTGTGAAATGTGGGGGGACAATGTATGTAAACACAGCTGTAATTTCTACATGGTGAAACCAAAATGTGTAAAAATACCCTTTATTAAAATCTGACAATGTGCTCTTTAACTATATGTGATTTTTGTTTGGTATTACAAATCTCAAATTGTGGAGTACAGAGGGAAAAAAAAAATGATGGTTCTTTGTCCCAAACATTATGGAGGGCACTGTGTATAATGATAATAGCAAAAAACAGCAAAAGTGAAGTGCCAATCTTTTTTTATTGTTGAAAGGAGAACAAGGAACCTTGAATATTGAAATTATTAACTTGATAGAATGCATATTGAAAAATTCAGAATAAACTGGGGCAGATTTGTGTAAACCTGTACCAGGTGGTTAGAATTGCATTGGGTGCACAATAAAGAGGAAAATCAGGTGGTGCATGAAAGAGATATTGTTAGTTTAATATTATACTAAAAGCAAAGAAAATTATGCATCTTTTTACTTGCAAGTTTTCCTATTCCCCTATTTTGCTGCATCCAGATGATCTGATGCACTTGGAACGGGAAAACTGCAGCTGTCTAGCGATGCAGTTAGTTTTCAGAAGAAATAGAGCTCGTGTTTAAAAAATGGGATGCTTGCCAAATATTATATATTTAACGTAGAAGGGATGCAGTGTTTGAGTTGGTCTTTGCTTCAAACGAGCAAAATGAATTAATATTTTTTTTATACAAAGATCCTGAATGTGTTATCTTTGTCTTAAAGACAGAAAGATCTGTTACTGAAGAGAAATGTGCATGCTTTAAATTTGCTTGAGTGCTGACTAAATAATTTTAGTTTCTGTTCCTCGTAAACTAGACCGTTTTCAATAATTTGAAACATGGAAATGTACATTAAAATAATATCTTATCTTCACAAAAGTATTTCTTTTTAATAGGAGATTGGACTCCAATAGCCTGAATTGTAACTGCGATCTGATGTGGTTGGCTGAGATGCTGCAGGAATATGCTGAATCAAGTAACACACAAGCAGCAGCTACCTGCGAGTATCCCAAAAGGCTGCAGGGAAGATCTGTTGCCACAGTTACACCAGAAGAATTCAATTGTGGTGAGTTTTAGTTTGGTCAAGGCAAGATTGATCACATTGTTGTCCAGGTATTTTATTACCAGCTGCCGGATTTACATGCCATTTTTCTGTCTATCTATATTATTAAATCTCTGATCATGACCACTTTTGGCCCACGGTGCTGCGATTTCCGACAGAACGCCGCCACCTACGGCCATCATTTTTGGCCACCTCGCTCAGAGCCCCTCTCTGCCTTACGGGTGCAGAGGATATTTACTATCGATGACAAATCAGAGAGATATTAATGTTTTTTTTTTAATTCACCATTCTCTCTGCTGCTCCTGCTGGAGGGAGTGGGAGGGACTATAAAACCAGGAAGTGGTGTACCTCACTCCCTCTCTGCAAGATGGATGAAGCAAAGGGTCACGTTTCTCTGAATAACACTGAACAAATGTCTACACAACTGTGAGTACCCATTATGTGGTTTGAAAATGAAAATATGGTTTGTTTGAGGTAAAAAGGCACTGCCTGCAAATGGTTGTTTGGGTGCTTTGGCTTGAAGTTGAAAGGCACTACTTACTGCAAATGGTGGGTTGGGAGCTTTGGTTTCAAGTTGAAAGGCACTACTTACTGCAAATGGTGGCTTGGGTGTTTTGGCTTGAAGTTGAAAGTCACTACTTACTGCAAATGGTGGCTTGGGAGCTTTGGCTTGAAGTTGAAAGTCACTACTTACTGCAAATGGTGGCTTGGCTGCTTTGAAAGGCACTACTTACTGCAAATGGTGGTGGCTTGGGTGCTTTGGCTTGAAGTTGAAAGGCACTACACTGCAAATGGTGGCTTGGGTGCTTTGGCTTGAGTTTGAAAGGCACTACTTACTGCAAATTGAGGCTTGGGTGCTTTGGCTTGAAGTTGAAATGCACTACTTACTGCAATTGGTGGCTTGCGTGATTTGCTTGAAGTTGAAAGGCACAACTTACTGCAAATGGTGGCCTGGGTGCATTGGCTTGAAGTTGAAAGGCACTACTTACTGCAAATGGTGGGTTAGGTGCTATGGCTTGAAGTTGAAAGGCACTACTTACTGCAAATGGTATCTTGGGTGCTTTGGCGAAGTTGAAAGGCTACTTACTGCAAATGGTGGCATGAGTTGAAAGACACTACTTACTGCAAATGGTGGCTTGAAGTTGAAATGCACTACTTACTGCAAATGGTGGCTGGTGCTTAGGCTTGAAGTTGAAAGGCACTAACTGCAAATGGTGGCATGAAGTTGAAAGACACTACTTACTGCAAATGGTGGCTTTGGTGCTTTGGCTTGAAGTTTGAAAGGCACTATTTACTGCAAATGGTGGCATGAAGTTGAAATGCACTACTTAATGCAAATGGTGTCTGGTGCTTTGGCTTGAAGTTGAAAGGCACTACTTACTGCAAATGGTGGCTTGGCAGCTTTGGCTTTTAAGTTAAAAAAAATCACCATTCTTTCTGCTGCACCTGCTGGTGGGAGGAGGAGGGACTATAAAACCAGGAAGTGGTGTGCCTCACAGTCTCTGCAAGATGGATGATGCCAAGGGTCACGTCTCTATGAGCTCTGAATAACACTGAACAAATGTCTACACAACTGTGTACCCATTATGTGGTTTGAAAATGAAAATATGGTTTGTTTGAGGTAAAAAGGCACTGCCTGCAAATGGTGGTTTGGGTGCTTTGGCTTGAAGTTGAAAGGCACTACTTACTGCAAATGGTGGCTTGGGAGCTTTGGTTTAAAGTTAAAAAAATCACCATTCTCTCTCTGCTGCAAATGGTGGCTTGGGTGCTTTGGCTTGAAGTTGAAAGGCACTACTTACTGCAAATGGTGGCAAGGGTGCTTTGCTTGAAATTGAAAGGCACTACTACCAAGAACCCATACCAGCATTCCAGAAAGCCCCCCCCCCCAACTGGCCATCAAGATTGGAATTGGTGGAGAGGTGGAATATAGCATTGGGGGACCAGCCCTCCTGTGTGAACATGGGACCCAACGGGTCCCACTTAGTCTAGTTTTATTTATATGCATATTCTGCAATGCTGTTGGGGATTGTGCTCTGCTAATCTCATGTAATTAATTAATTGCATATGATTGTCACTTTACACTAATGCTAATTTTATAATGGTTGAAACAGTTCTTTCTGAATTTAATTTAAATGCCATTTTTAATGCGAGACCTTTCTATTACAAATACAACTACAATTACAATTTAGTTAATTGTCATTTAAACCTCAAATGAAGTTCAAACAAAATTTGGTTTCTACAGTCATACAACAAAAAAAAACACATTAAGCAAAACTTGAATTAAAAGGCACTACATAAACATCCAAATAGTGAATGGGTGACTGTGCTGGAAGGCAAAGTCACTCTCTACCTCTCCATTCTTCTCCCCGATACCAAAGCACCCAGAAAGGGCCCCCCCCCCCCCCTGTTAAAGCAGCCCGGCAATGTAAGGCCCCGCTCGCTGGAGAGGTTTTCAATATAGCAATTGGGGGACCAGCCCTGCTGTTGCGGGACATGGGACCCAAAAGCGGTCGCCCACCAGGGACCCGCGAGCTCCCAATGTCACCGTCCACAGGCCTGCAGCCGGAGCCACCGAAGGTCCATAGTCGAGTCACAGCCGCGCGCCACCACAACTCTCCACGCTCCAAAGCCGGCCAGCTCCACGATGGTAAGTCCGCGACTGGAGCCCCCAGATCATTCTGGATGGAGGCTGCTCCACGGTTTAAGGCCCCAACCTTTCAACGGAGACCCGACAATTACAATTTAGTTTCCCATTTAAACCTCAAATGAAGATTTAAAAATTTGGTTTCCCCAGTCCCCAACAAAGAGAAACAATTAAAAAACACATATATGAACCAAAACAAACATACTACACCATCATAGGGACAAAAATTTTCAAAAGACAGGCGGGCTACAGAGGCCGCTGCTCTCATCGGTTCTCTCGATGCCTTCTAAAACATTATTCAGGTGGTTTTTAAGGAAATGGATGCCGTGTCCGAAAGTGAAATATTAAATTGTAGAATATTTGCAAAATAATAGCTGGTTATTAAGCCTGTAGGGTTAGAAATGTGTCCAATAGCTTGGTCAGAAGATGGATTTGAGAAACTTAAAAAGACCATTGTGAAGGAGAAGCTCTAAAAAGTAGAACATGGTAATTATCACACTTCAGGTCAAAGTTCAGAGTTTGTAGTTCTGGGGTGTGATGGTGAGAGCTGTGGCTATCTTGGGCTGTGGAGTGTTGATCTAAGGTGTAGATCAAGCCTTATTATTCCATGCCATTTATAATCACCACTACACATATATGCATGCCACTCATTACATGGTATTACTGTACTACACAGCTTTACACTAACGAGGTCAGCCAGCTCTCACAAGCCACGCCAAGCTGAATATGAATGGCTGGCAGTTTAAATGTTCCGGATTACTTATGGAATAAAGATTGATCTTTCACTATGTGTGTTGTTGTGGATCATTCGCAAACATAAGGTGAGGCAGGCAAGGTGAGAAAGATTAACGGTTTAATGTAACCCGTGATGAAGATGTGGGTGATTAAGGTGAGTAAGTTTAGGAAATATATTTTCAGACAAATTGGTGTTTATGGGGAAAGTAAAGAGCATGCAAGGGAAATATTAAGGTTTTGGGTAAAAGTCTCGAAATAGAAGCAGTGGAGAATGAGGCTGAAATTCATCCTGACGTGAAACATGGTTGTGAATACAACTTCATGCTTCTCAGCAGCCACCGATTCATTGTATAACTTCTGGCCCAGAGAGAAAAATATTTCTACCAAATAAAACTACAAGATGCTCATTCCTTCTAAGCCAACCTGATCTCCCGGTTGCCAGACACTTTAATTCCCCATCCCATTCCCACACTGACCTTTCTGTCGGCCTCCATTGTCAGAGTGAGGCCAAATGCAAATTGGAGGAAAAGCACCTCCTATTTCACTTGGGCAGCTTATAACCCATATTGATTTCTCTAACCAACCCTTGCATCCCCTCTCTCGCTGTCCCTCCCCCACCCACTAGCTTCAAAGTCGTCATCTTAAATCTTATTGTCTGTAACATGTTTTTACCTAGCCCACGTCTAACAATGGTCTGTTTCTTTTATCATCATTACTTTTTTGCATATCTTTCATTCATCTGTTCTATATCTCTCTATCACCATCTATGTCTCTCGAGTCCCTTTCCCCTGACACTCAGTCACTTACAGTGCCCTCCATAATGTTTGGGACAAAGACCCATCATTTATTTATTTGCCTCTGTTCTCCACAATTTGAGATTTGTAATAGAAAAAAATCACATGTGGTTAAAGTGCACATTGTCAAATTTTTATTAAAGGCCATTTTTATACATTTTGGTTTTACAGCTGTGTTTATACATTGTCCCCCCATTTCAGGGCATCATAATCATTGGGACATATGGCTTCACACATGTTTGTAATTGCTCAGGTGTGTCGATTTCATGCCTCCTTAATGCAGCTATAAGAGAGGTCTCAGCATCTAGTCTTTCCTCCAGTCTATCCATCATCTTTGGAAACTTTTATTGTTGTGTATCAACATGAGGACCAAAGTTGTGCCAATGAAAGTCAAAGCAATTATGAGAGTGAGAAACAAGAATAAAACTGTTAAGAGACATCAGCCAAACATTAGGCTTACCAAAATCAACTGTTTGAAACATCATTAAGAAGAAAGAAAGGCCTGACATGCCAAGGAAGACCTCCACAGCTGATGACAGAAGAATTCTCTCTATAATAAAGAAAAATCCTCAAACACCTGTCCGACAGATCAGAAACACTCTTCAGGATTTGGTTTGGGAACTGCTCTGCCCAGGACAAGAAGGCTCTGCAGAGAGTAGTGCGTTCAGCCGAATGCACTATGGGAACTACACTCGCCCCCCTGCAGTAACTATACATCAGGAGGTGCAACTCCAGAGCCAACAAGATCATGGGAGACCCCTTCACCCCAGCAACGGACTGTTCCAGCCGCTACGGTCAAGCAAACGCCTCCGTTGCCATGCTGTGAAAACAGAGAGGATGAGAAGGAGTTTCTTCCCAGAGGCCATTAGGACTGTAAACTCATATCTCACCAGGGACTAACTTTACTGTACCGATTTGCTGCTGTTTGGTGTCTTTTTAAAATAGCTGTTTTTTCTTTTTTTTCCTCCCACAAATATGTAATATGTGATTCTGTTTTGTAGTTTTTTTGCACAATCCACAAGCATTGCCACTTTTCATTTCACTGTACCTCTTATGTGTATGTGACGAATAAACTTGACTTGACGACTTGAATTGAGCATGCCTTTTATTTGCTGAAGAGAAAACTGAAGAGGACTATCCCCCCCCCAAACAAGCACAAGCTAAAGATGGGTGCAATACAGGCCTGGCAGAGCATCACCAGAGAATATACCCAGTAACTGGTGATGCCCATGAATCGTAGACTTCAAGCAGTCATTGCATGCAAATGATATGCAACAAAATACTAAACATGACTACTTTCATTTACATGATTGATGTGTCCCAAACATTATGGTGCCCTGAAATGGGGGGGGACTATGTATAAACACTGCTGTAATTTCTACATGGTGAAACCAAAATGTATAAAAATGGCCATTATTAAAATCTGACAATGTGCACATCTGACACACGTGATTTTTTTTTCTATTACAAAACTTAAATTGTGTACAGAGGCAAATAAATAAATGACGGGTCTTTGTCCCAAACTATGGAGGGCACTGTATTCCTTTTCTCCAGTCATGCTGTCTGACCCACTGAATTACTCCAGCTTTTTGGGTCTACCTTCAGACAAAAAAGTTACATGTCTGCTCAGCTACTGAGAACATATTTCATCATTGCCACTCAGCCAATGAGAATGCACTAAGTGATAACCTGCTTTCGAGCTGATTCAATGAGCTAGATCATAACATTTCAATGAGCATTCCCATCCTGGCTGCTGGACAGGGTACTGGGCAGCGTGGTTCAGTCTGAGCTAGCGGATGGTTAAGCGTCTGGTGTTTGAGAGCTTGTTGCATGTGAGTTACTGATCTTCTTTCCATCTGCTTGTCTGTGATGCAGAATGTGTGCCAAAGTTCCATGAAGGACTGGGGGTGGTTTTCCATTCAGAGATGTAATATGTATACAAGCTGCTGTTGGATTTCTTCTGAATTCAGGTCCACAGTGGAGTATCGACCTCTGATTAGAAGTCTGTTTGATACAAAACTAAAACCCAATTCAAATCCAACCTCTCGAGTCTGAGCACCTATTAATATTCTCATAAATGTTATGAACTGGCCATTGCCATGCATAAAACGCTCTCAATCAAATGTGTAATTAATCTGTTTGAAGATGAAATACGAAAGATTGACCAGGAACAGAGGACACATATGGTGTTAGTTTAAAAAAAAAAGTATCTTGAGCCTTTGTAAGTAAGGTCGGCATAGACTGACTGGATGTGATTAGTAGCAATGTTACAACATTTTGAGATTTTAAAAATCAAGTCTTTAATTTACCCCATCACATAAAGCATAAAAAGTTTAATTTGACACCTAATTCACTTTCATATCTTCAGTGTTAAAAAAGTTATGGCCATTTTCATACTCGGAAATTGACATCTTGTTTCCTGTTGCTTTTTCATTGACTTAACACAAAAGCTGTGATCGAGAACATTTAAAAGCCCATAACTTTCTTAAAATTTAAGAGAACTGAAAGAAATTTTCAGTTATTATAGATTGAAGCATTCCAAAACAAATATGAAACAATCTTACTTAGATTACTTGAAATTAGAGCATATAATTAGTTAGTTACCTAATTGTAACTAATTACAAAATTCAATTACTAGATCAAAACATCTATCCATTTCTTAAGAATAGATTAACATTTTTAAATAGCCTAATTGTCCAAATAACATTCACACAAGAATTCAGAATATAACATAATTTTTAAATCTCATTGTCATCTCATAGGCCAAATGGAAGGAATTTAATGTTTAATACCTGTAAATTAATGGCCATTTAAATCAGCTTGCAAGTGGGATTTTCTGGATTTGGAACGTTGAGGTTGCAGTGATTTAGTCCCCATATCGGCAGCAAATACACTGCCGGCTCGTTCGGGGACTAAATCACCGTTTCGCAACTTAAAATGTGAATTAAAGACATTTTAAGAAACACTTTTATACAAAAAAATAAACAACTTTCTTTTACCTGTCCCCTACATAAAATCCGGCCCCATTGTCGGCATTGACGGCTTCAGAAGCTGATTTTAAAATCACTCCAGCGATTAACTTGTCGGGCAAATTTTTTAAAAAAACACACAGAACGGCCGTCGGAACGATTCTTTAGCAACATCTTGCACTCCAACAATTATAATCTAGGACCAGGTCGGGGAAAAAACGCGTTTTAACCCCGCCCCGCCCCCCCTCAAACGCGTCAAAATCGCGCACACGGCCAGTGGCAGAATTGCAGCACCGCTGAAGGTAAGTATTGTAACATACCTATGATTAGGCCTCGATGTGAGCACAGGATGTGAGCTCTCCTCATCTAAAGCTGCACCATCTGCCTAAATTATGTTGACTGTTATGAGATTAGTTGAGTCTCCAGTCTTGTCATTGTGATCAGATGTTCATTGCACTACATTGGAATAGCCATCTGATTTTAATTTAGTTCCGGGTCTGTTGTTTTAAACATAAAATTATTATTCTAAGTTTATTTCGTGCAAATGATAGTGTTATGTTTTGAAGTGACCAGCATGTGCACATTTGTTATTAGCTTATTTGTTATGGCAAGATATGACAGTGGCCAACATGCTAGTACATCAGGCAGGCAGCCACATTTGGATATCTTTAATGTATTTTGATACTTTCTTCCATTGTGAAGTTGGAATCTAATTTTAAATTAGTTCTCAATCTACATAGAGAAACCACGAATCACAACGCAGCCACAGGATGCGGATGTAACATCTGGGAACACTGTGTACTTTACCTGCCGAGCTGAGGGAAATCCAAAGCCTGAAATAATTTGGCTTCGTAACAAGTAAGTTGATATCTATCAACTGCTTTTGCAGCTTTTTTTGTGTGAATATGGTTATTGCAAAAGTTGAAATCTGTAGTAACATCTTGGAAGCAGTTCACGTGCATCTATCTATCTATTAATATATATAAAACTCTCGTGCCATCCGACCGGCTGCCGTCCGACTGCCTTTCTGCCCTTTGATTCATTGACGACTGCTCCTTCCTATCAGCTTCCAACACACTTCAATACAAAGTTGCAAGACAGGAACACTCTGAACTTTTCACTGCTGCAGCAGCCAGGGGAGGTGCAATTGGATTTTTTTTTAAATCCACTGCTGAGGGAGGCAGGGGAGTGCTTGAATCTTACATTTGGGAACGGGTTCAGTTCCGTTGGAGGAGACGGGTGCATGGTGGAATATTGGGTTGGGGGATCACACCATTGGGGGAGCAGACCCAATGGGTCTGCACTTGGTCTAGTATGATTTAAATACGAGTCCCTGGAGCCAACCTACACTAAAGGTGTCCAAACATTTTGGGCCTTGTTTGGGTTGATCAGGTCACTGCCTAGTTAACCTACCTCATGAACCATGAATGGGACCAGCTGCTACTTGCAAAGTGGAACATTATTATGTATTGTTATAATTAATCTTCAAGATTAATTTTTTGCCTATGGAGTGATAAATAAATAATTTTCACTTCCTATGTGGGAAAGAATTGGAAAAGTTTCTTCTCATGGAGATGTGGAGGCAGTTAATCATTGTTAATATCGTCCTTTTGTAAAAATTGGAATAATGGATTGACATCTTGTTTGTGTGTGGAAATTGAATTGAGTTTGATACAAAATGCTAAAGTAATTCAGCGGGTCAGGCACCATCTCTGGGTTGCCATTCCATCCTTCCATTCCTTCTTTGGAGAAAAGGAATAGATGAAGTTTCAGGTCAGAACCCTTCTTCAGACATTGAGCTGTTGCTTTGAATTAAAAGAAGAGACTGGAATTTACAGGTGAAGGTGAAATCCTTTTGGCTGGCCAAGAGTTTCAGAGTATAATTCTCCCGTGCCAAATAAGATATGGTTCTTTTTGATGTTTCAGATTAATCTTCAGGATAAGAGTCACAGTTTGGCTTCTCGCTCTTCTACAGGCAGGCACATAACCTAAACCAACAGCTTTGCGTAACGTAGAATGAAACGTTGTGTTGCTTTCAGCACTGCGGCAACATCTCCATGTTTATGTCAGTATGGTGGTTTACACTGCGAATTGTTTGGACAACTCATACAACAATAGCTGAGATATTTATGCCTTAGTTTATGCACAAATTGACTTACACTTTTATTGATATTGGTTCATTAATGTCATGTGTACTGAGAAGCAGTAAGAAACTTTGTTTTGCATGACAGCCAGAAAAACGTCATTGGTTAAAAATGCAAAAATATATATTAATACCTCTTATTTATGCAACATTATTGTTTGGCATTCATAAGATCCCTATTGTAGATACCTTAAATAGCATTGGTCAATGTGTCTGGTACAAATATAATCATACCATTCATGAGTACAAATCAAGTGTTTTTCATTGTGATTTAACAATAATTATAGTAATTATAGTAATCTGGGAGCTTCATAGAAACTTTCTAAAATATTAGAAATGCATATTTTTAGCATGTGTTGACATATTCACTGATTCATGTCACTTAATATCTAATACTTTCTGGGCATGGTAGAATTTACAAACAGATGAAATTGATACTCAAATGTACATTGACATTCATTTAGTCTCAGATATCTCAACTATTTTAATTTTTTAACTATTTTAATGGCAGGCAGTGACTAGTGGGGTACCGCAATGCTCAGTGCTGGGACCTCAGCTATTTACAATATATATTAATGATTTGCAACATCTCCAAGTTTGTGGATGACACGAAGCTGGGGACAGTTTTAGCTGTGAGGAGGATGCTAGGAGGCTGCAAGGTGACTTGGATAGGCTGGGTGAGTGGGCAAATGCATGGCAGATGCAGTATAATGTGGATAAATGTGAGGTTATCCACTTTGTTGGCAAAAACAGGAAAGTAGACTATTATCTGAATGGTGGCCGATTAGGAAAAGGGGAGATGCAACGAGACCTGGGTGTCATGGTACACCAGTCATTGAAAGTAGGCATGCAGGTGCAGCAGGCAGTGAAGAAAGTGAATGGTATGTTAGCATTCATAGCAAAAGGATTTGAGTATGCAGTTGTACAGGGTCTTGGTGAGACCACACCTGGAGTATTGCGTACAGTTTTGTTCTCCTAATCTGAGGAAAGACATTCTTGCCGTAAAGGGAGTACAGAGAAGGTTCACCGGACTGATTACTGGGATGTCAGGACTTTCATATGAAGAAAGACTGGATAGACTCGGCTTCTACTCGCTAGAATTTAGAAGATTGAGGGGGGATCTTATAGAAACTTACAAAATTCTTAAGGGGTTGGACAGGCTAGATGTAGGAAGATTGTTCCCGATGTTAGGGAAGTCCAGAACAAGGGGTCACAGTTTAAGGATAAGGGGAAATCTTTTAGGACCGAGATGAGAAAAACATTTTTCACACAGAGAGTGGTGAATCTCTGGAATTCTTTGCCACAGAAGGTAGTTGAGGCCAGTTCATTGGCTATATTTAAGAGGGAGTTAGATGTGGCCCTTGTGGCTAAAGGGATCAGGGGGTATGGAGAGAAGGCAGGTACAGGATACTGAATTGGATGATCAGCCATGATCGTATTGAATGGCGGTGCAGGCTCGAAGGGCCGAATGGCCTACTCCTGCACCTATTTTCTATGTTTCTATTTGTGTTGATCTGTAGAATCTGGCTGCATGTTTGAAATGTTATGAGCATGCTGCTCTGTTGCTGGTGTAATCAGTGTGGATCAAAATACCGATCTATTTCAGAAATCACTTAAATTCCAACCAGAAAAATGTCATTGGTTAAAAATGCAAAAATAAATACCTCTAATTGATAATTTATGAAACATTATTTCTTGGCAGTCATAAGCATGCCTATTGCAGATAACTTAATTAGCATTTATATTTGTCAATGTGCTTGGTTACAAATATAATAACCACTGATTTAAGCTTACTATTTGGATTTTATTTTTAATTAAATGCCTAAAATTACTAGGGGTAAATTATGGGTGATTTTGTTCTTTTACAGTAATGCACTAGATATGAAGTATAATCCACGCTTAAATCTATTTAATTCTATATACCTCCCCCGCACATTACAAGCCACCCTTCAGTTCCCTGGATTTTCCAAACCCAGGTCCCCCCTCTGGTGGCCTGTAAAGGCACAACCTACAACTGGGCCTGGTGCCCCACCCCTTTCAGGATTGGAAATGATCTTTTTATGCATCCCTAGGGAAAAATCCTTTATCCAATACATAAGAGATTTTGCCACTGGAAATAATTAATTTGCCTTCTGCAAACTAATGGGCGTTTTTATCCCATTGCAAACCATTTAAAATGTTTTCAATAATTTAAAAAAAAAATGCCCCAAAGCTAAATAATTCAGACATGAAATCCGAATTAATAAGCAATTTTACGTCCCATTATTTTTTTTTTTGGAGGGTGAAAAAATAGATTTTTTTAAACCATTTTCCATAACAATTAGAGGGTTTTTAACTAAAATTTGTAAAATGCCCCCTGCTTGCATAAATTTACATAGCCGAGTTTGGTTGGGGGGGGTGGGAGTTTTTGGAGAAAAATTTGTTTTTGGTGCCACTGAAGAACAAAAACCGGTCCCTATTGGTAAATTTTGGAAAGGGAAAACGTGTTTTAAAGTGATAGTAAAGTTTTGGATATTTTAGAAGAATACTTAATTGTTTATGCATCAACTTTGACACCTCGCACCTTTTTTCGTTATAAATTTTTTTTGTTTTTTTTTTTTTGTACTCCATGGGCAACATTTTGAATTAATTGTTTTGAATCTGCCAACAAGCCTAGCGAATCAGAATTGGAAGTAATTACATTCTCAACTTACACCAGTTTTTTATCAACTTTTTTTTTTTTGCAACAGTAAAAACAGTTGCCAAAAGCTTAAAATGCCCCCCTTCACCGAATTTTTTTTTTTAAAAAATCCAATTTTTCCCTTTTGTTTTTTCCCCCTGCATGTAAAATGTTGCCATGGTGGTTTTGAAAGTGAATTTACTGTTTAAGACCTTGAAATGTCCGTTTCTGGCATTGAATTTTTGTGACTTCCTGTTTTTTCCAACTTAAATAGCTCGGGCCCCCTGCTTTTTTTGTTGTAAATTTCCAAGCCCCCACAAAACCCCCCACGGTGAGGGTCCTTTGGGGTTCCCCCGTTTGGAAGTGGGGTCCCCAACCTTTTGGAAGTGCCCCAAAGTGCAACTGGAAAACCCCTTCCACAACCCACGGATAACCTTGGATGAGAACGTTGAATGGGTTCCTCCCCCTTTTTTGCCCCATGAAATCCCTCGCTACTTTACCTAAACTTTCCCCTCAGGTGGACAAAACCTTGCTTAATATACAAATCCCCGGTTAAAAAGGCCAACCGGAATGGGGTGGACATATACTTGGTCTTTTAGCAAACAATAATCCAAAGACTCCTCCTGTTCAAGCAAAATGCATTCCATAAATTAAATTAAAAAGGTAAAGTTTTTAATTGGCAAACTGGTCCAGAACAACCCATTTGTGTTGTGCCTTTAATGAGGAAATAGGGCCATATTTGGAAAGCCCCAATTTTTTACCCTTGGGTTTTTTTCCCCATAAAAAAACACCATCAAGGGTTTTTTTGCTTTTACCATTTTTTAAGTTTTTTTTTGGCAATAACCTTTACAAATTTTTATTAACAACCTTTGGGCAAAACCCAATTCATGAAAAACGAAAGGCCCCTTTCCCTAAGTGGGTGGTTTAAGCATCCTTCCCCCTAAACCCCCTCCCTTCCATTTCATCATTCCATCCTGGCTTTCCTCTTAAACGTGCCAATGCGGGGGCCCTATTTATCTGAAATTACTGTTTTTGGACATCCACCACTTCTTAACAAATCTTCCCCCTGGAAAATTCTGGAAGTTTTTCTCCTGAATTAATTTTTTAACCATGGGGCGTTTAAATTGCTGAAACTATTTTTTTAATTTGGATCGTTTGTTTTTTTGTCCTGGAAAGGGCTTAAGTGGAAAATAATGTATTTTTCCAAGTTTCCCTGACGGTCAATTTTATAATCCCTTTTTAAGACCTTTTTTATTAAGGTCCCATGCCTTATTTTTTCCCCTTTTCCCTTATGGAATGGTTTTTTTTTATTTTTCCCCTTAATTTTTTTTTTCTTTTCCTAAATTTGGAGCCTTTTTATTTCCTAGGTGCCAATCTTGTCCTTACCTTCTTCCCAAATAAACTTCTTGAAACGTATTCAATGGAAAACGACTGTTTTTTTCCCAGCTCACTAAAACTAGGTTCAACCAATCAATGCACTGGTGATTGGTACAAAACTCCTAATCTATTTTTTCCCCTGCAAATCCCTCCCCGCCACCATTTGTTGCCTTTTTATTGACGACCCACTTTTTAAAACTGCTTTTTTTGTTGCAGATGTGGGGGGGAAATGAAAATCCCCGAGCCCAACAAGACGGAACAAAACCCCAACATGGGCCCCACAAAGGCCAACACCATCCAACCACCAAATTACCCCAACGTCCCCCCCCCCCCCCCCCAGGTATTGAAAACCATAGGTTTTTTTTACCGGAAGGCCTTGTGGGCAGAAACCACTTTGTTTTGTGCCCCCAGTAACAAATGGGCCCTCCCCCCCCAATTGTAGGAAAAAAGAACCATTTCAAAATTTTCTTCCAACAAATTGTTTATAACCTCAAGAACCTTTACAAGCAACGGAAACCAGGTTTCCCATCCCTCGCGCCCCCGTCCCCCCAAGTCCAATGCCGATTACACTTAAATTTTTTCTCCCTAAAGTCCCCCCCACATCCTACTTGGCAACTCAGCACCCCTAAAAACCCCCCTCGGCATTTCCTTGTTTCCCTTCCCCCATATGTAAGTATCCCAATTTTTTAATTGTTTTAAAATGTCAAACTCCGAAAACTTGCCTTCCTTCCCACCAACCCATCCACCCTGAAAATCCCTCCAAAGTTTTCCCCCACCCAGCTACCACCCTCCTTCCTTGAGTAAAGATGTTTTTTTCCCCCTCCATGTTACCCCTAAACCTTCCTTTTCCCCCATAATTTGTTTTCCAGTCCAAATGTCCCTCCTTGTTTTTTTGAAATCTTTCCCTACCCTCTCAAAGGGAAAAACCGTAACCAACGTCAACCTCCTGTTCCCCCCCCCCCCCCGTAACCCCTCCTTCATCATTTTTTTTAACAGACCCCCCCTCTTATCCAAGTTTTTCCCCCCCCTTAACCTTCCTTGGCCCCCCACTCCCAAAAGAATAAAGACTTACCTTGTTTTTTCAAACCTTTCCTCCCCCGGTACTTAGTTTTTTTTGGTTCCAACCATATTTTATTTGAATTAAAAATCTTTTATAAGTAAACTTCATTTGCTTTAAACAGCAAACTTAAATTGGTTTTTTTTTTTTTTTTTGTTAACCTCCCCCCCTTTAATTTGGCATCCCCCTCCACATTTCACCAACCAAAAAAGGTTAATTTCCCTTCTTTTTCAATGGCCTTTCTCTTTTTCCTTCCCATTTTTTTTTTTTTTTTTTTCCATAGGCTCCAACACCTTCCAAAAGTTGTTTTTCAGCTCGCATCAAGTCCCTTTTTTTCCCTGAAGAATTCATCCAATCTGTCAGTTTTTCTTGTATTGTTTGTGGGCAAAACCCCCTATAAGAATTTTTTTTTCCCACTGTGAGGCCGAGGGTAAACAAAAAATCCCGCACCAACGTACCTGACCTAACGGAGTCTTTCACTTTTGGGTCATGTTTTATTGTTCATCTCCCAGTCCCCTTATCCCTTTAAAAATCGTGGTTAAACATCCTTTACCACACTTTGTAAAATTGGATCCCCTGTTGGTAATCATGTAAAAATTGGTGGTGTTTCTGCCGAAACCTGTTTTAGCAACGCAACCAAAAAAATTCCCGTTTACCTCCTGGTACCCCCCGGTACATGTGACCAATCAAAAATAAACTTTAAAAATTGGACCACTCCCCCGGTGGGAAAAGCCAATTGTCATACTTGCTTTTGAAATGCCCCCAAGACGGTAAAAAAAACTTGTGTTCCCCCCCCCCCCCCTCTCACCTTTTTTTATTTCTGCCCCATGGGAAATAAAATTTTTTTAATACCCCAAAGCTCTTGGAAGACTGGGTTGTTTTATTGGCATTAATGTTGAAAACAATTTTTAAAAATTATTAAGACAATTTTATGTTGCCAACTTGTGAGATTTTTGTTACTCCTATCTCAATAAGTGAAACAATTAAGTTTTTTTTTTTTTTTGAGTTTTTTTGGAGAGGCGTGGGTTTTATAATTTTTTTTTTGGCTCAACGTTTTTTTTTTTAAGATGTTGAACAATTTCCAGGTCCCATTATTTTATTTTTTTCATTTTGGTTTTTTAAGTTATTTGCTAAGTTTTTTTTTGTTTTTGGTCCCCCCCCTCACTTTTTCCCCCCCCTGTCTAGATTTTTTTTGGAAGGAAAACAAAATAAATCCGATTTTTGTGTGCCCAATGGCTGGATTGCCCTACCCCCTAAATATAGTGAAACCCCAAACGGAACCACTAATTTTTTAAATCTACCCTAAACCCTTGTCCCCCTCACCAAGCCCCCCTAATCTTTTTTTTTTTTTGAGGTGACCATGCCCCCTAAACTGAAAGTCTTGGATAATCTCCATAAGAAGGGCTCGACCCAAAACTCCAAAACCCTAATTCCCTCCCCGCTTCCAAAGATGCCTGCCCACAACCCCACGCCGGTTTTTTTTTTTTTTAAAACCCATAGAAAACCATAGAACATTATGTTTTTTGTCAAAAATGAGTAAAAGCCCCAAATCGGCCCTTTTTTCGAGGCCTGCAAAACCGCCAATTACATTATGAAATCAATGGTAGCCCCTGAAATCAAAAATCCACCTAATATCCCGTTACCTGCCCCCCCCCCCTTTTTCCCCTCCCTACCCCTGATCCCCCTTTAGCCAAACCAAAGGGCCACATCTAACGTCCCCTCTTAAATTTTTATAGCCCATGCACCTGGCCCTCCCAACTCCGCTCCTGTGGCAGATGTCTCTTTTGTTTGAAACATTCTTACCCAACTCTCCAAACGGTTGGAAAAGTTTATCCCACTCTCCCCAATCTTCTCTTTTTTTTTTTCTTTAAAGGACCTCTATTTAAGTGACCCCCTAACCTTCCTCAAGCCAATGGAAAAAGACCCCTTGTTCTGGACGCCCCTTTCCCAACCCTAACAAGTTCACAGAAAACATTGATTACTGCATCCCTTTCTTGCCTGTTCTATCAACCCCACTTTTAACGGTTTTTTTGTAAGTCATAAGACATCCCCCTCCTCCAAATCTTCCAAACCCCTATAAAGAGTATAACCCAGTTTCTTCATCCAGTTCCCCCTTCATTTTTCCTTCCAATAACCCCAAGTCCCCTTACAGTTTCCTGGAAAAAATCCCATCCCCTGTGAAGGGCCCTCGGCAAATGCCAGACGTTACTTGGTCTCTCACTTTTATTTGCCCCATGGAATAAAATGTATGCCCAAAGCATCTGAGACGTGTTTAATTTAATTAACTGAAACATTTAGAAATTTAGAATTTTATTTTGCCAACTTTGAGATTTGTTACTCTATCTCAAGTAGTGGACAATAATTTTGAGTTTTGAGAGGCGATTGTTATATTTTGCTATATTTTAATGTTTAACAATTCTCCATTATTATTTTCAATTTGTTAAAGTTATTTGCTACGTTTTTTTTTGTCTCACTTCATCCAATGGATAGAGTTGAGGAAAAAATAATTTTGGTGCATGCTGATTGCCTACCCATGAATAGTGACCCAAAAAGAAGCACTAATTATCCTACCCTTTCCCTCACCAAGCCTCTATCTTTTTGAGGTGACGGGGCTAACTGATCTTGAGTATATCTGAAGAAGGGTCTCGACCTGAAACGTCACCTATTCCTTCGCTCCATAGATGTTGCCACACCCGCTGAGTTTCTCCGGCATTTTTGTCTACCTTTGAGTATAATTATCTCAGATTTTTCAACAACAATTCGGTAACTGATATTACAGTTTCTATCTTGGAACATGAATTGGGGAAACAAAGCAATGTATGCAGTACAATATAGCTTGCACTATATGTTTTTCTTAAAACTTGTGGACTAACCATTTATTAATCTTATCAGATATCGAGGTTAATGGAAATCTGCTCTTGTTTATAGGCAGTGCATTTCCTGGAGACAGGCGGTTTATTTTCCTACCCTCAGGATCATTGAGGATTTCCGGAGTTGCTCTTCACGATGCGGGCCAATATGAATGCCAGGCCGATAATGTTGTTGGTGCCCGTCGAATTGCTGTCCTGCTAACTGTGCAACGCCGAGGTACTCGACAGATCTGGTGGAATAATTAAAATGTCTGGCTTATTAAGTGTAAAGAAGCATATTGACAAAACTGGACTGTTGAAAGATGTAGTAGAATCTTAGCAAAGGAAGTGGTTGGTTATTCAACTGTGTCTCCCACCGTGGTAGTTCTTGTGGCAAATGTTGCAGGAAGCAGTAGTAACAAATGAATGAAATGAAAATCCAGAGTTGTCAGTGTAATCAGGTGGGACATTGTAAATAATCCCCCTAGCCTATTGTAGACAACAGCAATGCTCTGTCTGATATTACATGTGTGTTCCCCTATCATGCCTGCCTGTTATCTCCATCAAACCAGAAGGAACATGTGATCCAAATCGATTAGAATGGAATAAATCTTGCTGGGAAGAAATGATTGATGATTTAAGATGTAGATTAAGATTAAGATTACCAGTCCCACTTTTTGAATCAAATGCATAACTACTTTTCTCTTGCCTTCATTGCTCCTAGTATCGCTGGTCTTCACAAACCGACCAGCTGACCAGACGGTTGCAGTTGGAACAGATGTGCAGATTCCCTGCAGTGCTCGAGGCAGCCCGGAACCTACTCTAACATGGAGTAAGGTGGGTGACAAGCTCTTTGGAAGCAGTTTTGTTGGTAGGCCAAGAATATTTCTAGCATTGACCCACCAGGCGAGAGTGGTGGAAGGAGGAAGGTGATTAATATACAAAAACCATGGACCATCCTAACTTGGATCTACTACTCTTGTCAATTTGTCAGATTGCTTTCTAGAAAATCTAAAACACAAATAGATGTCAAGATTGTTTTAATGTGGTTCAGTGAGTTTATAGTAAGGCTAATCTGGCAAATAAAATATAGTTTTAAACTGAGGGTACATAATGCATTCTCACTTTGCAAGTGCAATATTGTATGTATTGCATTTATTATTTTAGAAGTATTTAACAATGAAATAGTTACTTTATTTCAGATTTCTACACAAGATCAATGTTTGGAAACTTCAAGATTATTGAAGTACTGATATCTGTATTAGTTGGGAATGGCCAATATCAGACACCACCATGGATTGATTTTTTATTAGATAATATCCAGGAATCTGTTTAATCTTCTCAATGTGTCCTCTGTTGTGCAGTCAGCATTAGCAGAATATGCTACAACAAAATACTGCAGTACCTGAAAATTTGACCCAAAAGTAGTTTGGAAATCAGGCAGCATATGTCGAGGGGAAAACAGAGTTGGCATTTCAATTTGTTGACCGATTAGGGGTAGTACAAAGTGTGCATTAAGGTGCAATCCATGGAGTGAGGGATGGGGGAAAAAGAAGCCAAGTTTTGTAATTGGGTCGAAGATTGATGGAAAAGATGATATTACAAAATACAAAAGCTGGTGAAGGGATAAGGAGAGAAGAACAGGTTCTTTTGGAGGTGCCGTGTGTAATCAAACCAGAATCATCCTCTGAGATTGGCAATGGAAAATGCTGCAGGAAATCAATAAAAGAATGATACGCTGGAAGTGCTCATTCATGAGACTGCTGTGGGTTAAGCTACATACTAGCCTTATGCCCTAACATAATGGATCACTTTGCATTGTACAACATTCCTGCCATAGAGTTGCTGAGTGATACAGTGTGGAAACAGGCCCTTCGGCCGAAATTGGCCAACGTGCCCCAGCTACACTAGACACACTTGCCCGCATTTGGTCCTTATCCTTCCAAACCTATCTTAACTTTCTTAAAAGTTGGGATAGTCCCTGCCTCAACTGCCTCCTCTGGCAACATGTTCCATGCACCCATCACCCTTTGTCTCTCACTACTTAACGTAATGGTTCACTTGCTTCAGTTATAACCCATTTGCCAAATCTTTGCACATTATTTTAACCTATTTATTATCCATTTTTTGGTTTCTGTGTGTCCTCGACACAATTTACTTTCCTACGTCATTAATGGTAAATTTATCATGTACTTTCTGTGCCTTCATCCAATTCATTTATATAAATTGTAAAAAGGTGACCCCTGTGCTACTTCATTTATTAATTTATGCCAACCAGAGCAAGATCTGTTTCATTCCAGCCAGCCGATCTCCTGCACCTATCAATGTGTTCACTTTTATTTTTCATGCTAAACTTTGATGCAGCTCATTATCAAATGTTTTTTGGAAATTTTAGTACTTCCCCAGATTTCCTCTCTATCTTCAGCATATTTTACTTAAAATAACTCCATAAACCTTAGAAGGTGATTTTCTTTTCACAGAAACATGTTGGCTTTACTGATCCCTTGAAGTTTTCTATGTGTCTCACTATCGTGTGTTGGTAAGCATCTAAGATTTTACTTTGGACAGATGATACAGCTGATGGGCTGATTTGCTGCTATCTCTTTCCTCTCTTTAAACAAAGGATTATATCTTGGAATGTATTGACTTTCTGTTCCATTTGGTTTTTTCTTTTCAATTCTGATATCTTTCCCGTTCACTCTATACTTGTTCGCCACTTCCCAGGAGTTATTTTTCTGCATCATCTTCAGTGGAGAGCACACGGAGAATGTTTCTTTCCTCCACTATTTCTTTATTCTACAATGTCATCCCACAATGTCATCCAATTGTCCACAATTTATCCTATTTCAGCCTGCAGGTGACACACATGAACCTACCTTTTTTTTAAATTTATGGACGCTTTAGCAGTCAATGCTTATTACTTTGAGATTAGTTTTATACTCTATTCTTTCATTTCAATTTCATGACCTTTTCAAGGAAATACAAAATGTTCACAACCCTCAGCATTCTGCTCTCTGGCAATGCTGCAAGTCTTTGGTGTAATATTATCTTTGACTTTTCTGGTTATCCAAGGCTGGGTAATTTTAGTGTTAGCTATCTGGAGCAATGGACCAGCATCTTGTCCACAGATCCAGTAACTTGAAAACATTATCATTCCACACTGAGCATGACACTTGTGTAATAATAGAGATTTATTACCCTCACGATTTTCTTACATTTGCTCCTGATTTCAAGTAATCTTGAGGACCTCATAACTTATTATTCTATTGTCGGTTCCAACATAGATCACAGCAATTGGATTTAGCACTTCTTTCTCAATTACACTTTGAAGCCTCTTGCATCTGCTCCTGTTCCAGGGAATATGAGAGACACAGTGTTAATTATAAGGTTATCTTGTAATTACCACAATGCATTCTAAGAAGCTTGCTTTATTTCACGGGAAATTTGACAGCAGATGGAATCACTTCTTATTCTTGTGTATGGCGTGCATAGCATAAAGTTGGAGGTCAACTTGTTCTATTTGATCTATTTGTTTGTGCACGTCAGCATTAGTCGAAACAGGGTGGACCACGTGAAGGTTGCAATCTGCCACCCCGATGGAGATTGTTTTAGTTTCTTGGTTTTAGTTTACTTGGCATTCAATTTTGTGGTGTTACATTTTTATAATCATATTATTATTGATATCTCATCACAACATTTTTCAAGGCCAACAATAATATTTTTACCATTTTGCTAAGAGAGAAAAGGTTGATTTGGGCAGTTTCCTGTTTTAACTGATACAAATACCCCAGTAATTGAAAATATGCATGTGGCAGCCATATTATATTTTTTACTGTATTCTAGTCATCACAGAAGAAGGCAAATATAATGTCAGAGGTCAGATGAAAACTGAGATTAAATCAAGTAGAGGATCCAAATCTGAATTGTTTGAAAAATGCTAAAGTGGAAAATGAGAGTCCAGACTGTCAGATCTATATTTTCCATCCAAACAAGGTAGTAATGAGGTGTAGAAAGTTCCAGTCATTTTCAAAAAATGAGTTTTTTGTCTCCAACAGATGTGTGCTCTATTTCAGCTTCTAGTTATATTCATTAAGACTTAGTTGAGGAGTTAGATGTATACATCGGGGCAGAGATATCTAGAACTAGAGGGTACGGTATTAAGGTGAGGGAGGAGAACCTTAAATGAGATTTGAGGGGTACGTTTTTTTTTGCCAAACAAGATGGTGAATATCTGAACAAGCTGCAGGAGGAGGTAGTGGAGGCAAAAGACAAATACAATACGACGTTTATCGGGTGCTTTGGCTGGTACTTGTGCAGGAAAGATGTAGGGATACAAGCAAATGGGATTAACTTGGGTGGACAACCTGGTCAACATGGACGAGGTGGGCTCCATGAACCTTTTCTGGGCCAGACTATGGTATGTTTTATGTTTTATATAAAACAGGAAAGTAGACTATTATCTGAATGGTGGCCGATTAGGAAAAGGGGAGATGCAACTAGACCTGGGTGTCATGGTACACCAGTCAATGAAAGTTGGCATGTAGGTGCAGCAGGCAATGAAGAAAGCGAAAAGAGCAGGGAGGTTCTACTGCAGTTGTACAGGGTCTTGGTGAGACCACACCTGGAGTATTGCATACAGTTTTGGTCTCCTAATCTGAGGAAAGACATTCTTGCCATAGAGGGAGTCCAGAGAAGGTTCACCAGACTGATTCATGGGATGACAGGACTTTCATATGAAGAAAGACTGGATAGACTCGGCTTGTACATGCTAGAATTCAGAAGATTGAGGGGGGATCTTATAGAAACTTACACAATTCTTAAGGGGTTGGACAGGCTTGATACAGGAAGATTATTCCCGATGTTGGGAAAGTCCAGAACAAGGGGTCACAGTTTAAGGATAAGAGGGAAGTCTTTTAGGACCGAGATGAGAAAATCAGTTTTTACACAGAGAGTGGTGAATCTGTAGAATTCTCTGCCACAGAAGGTAGTTGTGGCCAGTTCATTGGCTATATTTAAGAGGGAGTTAGGTGTGGCCCTTGTGACTAAATGGATCAGGGGGTATGGAGAGAAGGCAGGTATGGGATATTGATTTGGTTGATCAGCCATGATCATATTGAATGGCGGTGCAGGCTCGAAGGGTCGAATGGCCTACTCCTGCACCTATTTACTATGTTTCTATGATGACACCAGGTTAAAGAGCACAATTAGTTTATGGGAGGAGAAGGTTGCAACAGATGAAATATCTGCTGTAAGTGCACAGCAAGTACACAGCAAAAAATGTAAAACCTTTTTTCAGAAAAGCTATTAAAAGGTGTGAGGCAATGGCAGGTAAATGATGCATGCCACATTAAGGCCATTCTGATGAAAACCTAAGGGTTTTTGATCTGACCAGCTGAGTATTTCCAGTAGTTCCTGTTTCTTTTATTTTAGATTTCCAGCATTTGCAATTGTTCTAATTTTTGTTTTGATTCCCATGTTATATAACTGATTGGTCACCCTAATTCCTGCATTGAATATTGGACGTTGCAATTTACTTGGACTAGTTTAACCACCTTTAATGAACTCACCTTTTAATCTTTTATTTTCCTTAATTTCTTTGTTGGTCAACATGCACAAGAAAGCTGTTCCTCTTCCGTAAAGGGTCTTAATCCCAGTTATAGTTTCTCTTTTTTTCCCCTCTCCTTTGGTTGACATGAAATTCTTACTGAAAGTTTGAATCTGTTTTTCACTCCATTTTAGAAGTTGTATTTTTCTACTGCCTGTGTTCCCTCAGTGGTCTTTTGTTTCTTGCAGAATCTATTACAGTAATACACTACCAAGGAATCTTCTTCCCCACTCCAGGCCTCCAGCAACTGACACCTGCTCTAACCAGTGACTGGCTGATTGAATCCGACTCTGGTGGCAATGGCAGAGGTTAATATCAGATCCGTTCATAAACATCCTTCCAGTACAAACATCTGGCTTTCAGCAGCACAAAGCCATGTTTATCCCCAAAGCAGTACAATTGTAAAACATTTTATTCACTAGCTTTTAACTGTACTTTTTGATGTTTTTTTCCATGGCTGTCATCTCGCTGTTCTTCTCTTTCTTCTCGCATAACAATCAGAGTGTTGTTCTTTCAATGAAGCAAGCTTCAGTTCTTTGCATTGGGTTGATATATGATATAGTTTTTATCAAGTTGTACCCTTCAGCATTGTTCCATGGCATGTTTGATGCCAAGCCCCCATAATACAGTAAACTTGGATCAGCTGCTATTTGACTTTTCAGAAATTCTGATGGTTCAGCAACTGGCTTAAGGACCTGTCCCACTTTCACGACCTAATTCACGACCTTTTTTACTCGTGGACATTTTTCATGCTAGAAAAACGCCCCGATCTACTTGATGCCACGACTACCTACGACTAGCATCACGACCTACCTACGACCTCGTGCCGACCATGCTGCGGGTATGAGTCGAGGGCAAACTCGGCAGAGGTCGTGAATTGGGTCGTGAAAGTGGGACATGCCCTTTACAGGTGTTGGGATATGTCAGTCAACTAACCATGGTCCTTTTTGACATACTGGATTCACTGGAACATGTTTTGCATAATATTAACAAAAAACTGCATTCAAAAGTAATTGTTATTAGAAGTAATATTCATAGTCCCACTTTTGGTCTAGAAGAATGTGCATTCACGCAAGTACTAGCTAGATTTCAAGAGCATTGCACATGAACAAATGTTCCATCTGCAGGCAAAGGCGAAAGGATTGTATGCGGGACAATGTAAAATATATCAACACCGTTTCTTATCAGATCAGTGAAGATTGAAGAATGGGATACATCAAAAAACATTTCAAAGAATCGAGCAAGATGTAGATGTTGGAAATCTGATATTAAAACAGAAAATGCTATCAAAAACTCAACAGACCAGGCGGCATGTGAGGAAAGAAATCAGAATTCAGTGTCTCAAACTGAAACATTAATGCCCCTGTCCCACTTAGGAAACCTGAACGGAAACCTCTGGAGACTTTTCGCCCCACCCAAGGTTTCCGTGCGGTTCCCGGAGGTTGCAGGTGGTTGCCGGAGGTTGCAGGTAGGGAGACTGACAAAAAACCTCCGGGAACTGCACGGATACCTTGGGTGGGACACAAAGTCTCCAGAGGTTTCCGTTCAGGTTTCCTAAGTGGGACAAGGGCATAACTGTTTCTCTTTTTATAGATGCCTGACTTGCTGAGTGTTTACGACAATTTTGGGGTTTGTTTTCAAAGAATTATTTTGAACACTTTGCTCAGATCTACGATACTTTCCAGCTACAGAAAAGTATTTGAGCACTATTTTTAATTTTCTCTTACTTTTGAGATTAGTGCTGCTTGATTTTGAGTCCCTAAATCAATCATGTACTCCATTGATAGATTTGAGCACCAACGATTATTTGAATCATTTATGAATAGTAGGCTGTGGATATTTGACTTCTGGAACAGTTGATTTGTTTAATGCAGCTCGTTAAACATGGAGAATTATTCTCTCCCATTCCTTCTCCAGAGATGCTGCCTGTCCCTTTGAGTTACTCCAGCTTTTTGTGTCTATAGAGAATTAAATGTTTTTTTTTGACATCTAAACTTCAATGTTGTAAGAGATATGACAGATTTTACAGTTATAAATGAAAGGAGTAGGTGAATTCATTTTGGTTTATATTAACTGTGAGCTGAAACCTTCTTGGGAATAATTAAATTTGTCCTAATGCTAATGTTGGTATTAGTTTAATTGTATATTTAGCAAGCTTTGGATTGTACATGATAGAAATCTATAATTGATTTAAGCTGCAGCTGAAATATACTTTTGACAGATAGGTTGAGGAGGGGTTTCAAAGGATATCAGAATGTCACCCGAAAGACTGCAGGTCCTGTAAAGGTTGTGTAACTCTGCCTTAGTGACACGGAGTTCTCAATGCAGGATGGAATTCAGGTAACAGAGAGTGGAAAATTTCACATTGGCTCCGAAGGATTTCTTTCAATTCGTGATGTTGGATCAGGAGATGGAGGACAGTATGAATGCATTGCCAGGAACAACATTGATCACTCCGTCGCTAGCATGGTGTTGACTGTGGTTGGTGAGTCTATAAAATCTGATTTGTTGTTTATGCTTAATCATTAATAAATGTTAAGGCCCACTTTCTTTGGAGGCCTTGTAAGCTTAGTCGTTTCCCATTTTAATTCAAATTGACTGTAGACACAAGGTTTCTAAATGCAACGGGTTAGAGTTTCTGCTTTGCTATGTTGGTTTTCCAAATGGAGTTTGCCCAGAAATGACCAAATCAACACAAAACATTGAGGAACCTGGAAAGAAAATTGTGCCCAATGTTGAACTAACTTTGTGATAGAAACATGGATAAATAGGTACAGGAGTAGGCCATTTGGCCATTCGAGACAGCACCGCTATTCAATATGATCATGGCTGATCATCGAAAATCGGCACCCCGTTCCTGCTTTCCCCCATATCCCTTGATTCCTTTAGCCCTAAGAGCTAAATCTAACGCTCAATAGATGTCTCTGACACACAAACTGCCTAAACAAATTGCCGAAGTCCATTTTAAAGATCATTTTTCAATTTTGAACTTTTCTTTTAGTTCAAGAAATTGGATATGGCATTTATGAAACTAAGAATTTTCTAATTTACTGAAAAATAAAGGTTTTTACACCATTTACGAGGAAATACTCTTGCATAGTCAGCACTATATAATCAAGTAGAAGGGTCTGAAGAAGGTTCTCAACTCGACACGTCACCCATTCTTTCTCTCCAGAGATGCTGCCTGTCCCACCAAGTTACTCCAGCATTTTGTGTCAAGTATGGTTATTTGATTGTAGAAAAAGTATGTACTCTACTGTATTATTCAATAGTCTTGGCTATTGTGTATTTTTAGTTTGATTATACAGCTACTGACCATGAATTTAAACCACAAGATCAATTTAGGAAATGAGCACTGTTTTGAATCTATTTCGCAGCTGAAATGCCTGTGGTGGGAATGCCACCTGATTTGTCGAGGTATTTTTTTGTTTAAAGATTTTATTCACTAAGTAAAATGTGATTCCTGCTATTGTGTAGTCTCTTTTTGGCTTTCCTACCTATTACCATTTTCTGTATGCACGAGAACTAAAAATGCTCAAAATGAATCACAAAAGATTTACTAAAAGCATATCCTTATATTTGATTTTGTTAACATAGAGGACCAATAATGACATCAGCAAAGCAAAGCAGAAAGTCCGAGGTATTGCAAAATATTGTATGTTCAAGAATTATCAGAATAGCCTGAACAAAACCAACAAATTAGCTTAACAGTTGTTAAGATGAAAGCTGAGTATATTTTCAAAAATCTAGAATCGTGACATGTCACCCCTAAAGTCAGACCAAAAATAAACAAGAATAGTGGTCCCCAGAATCTACTTTTTAAAGTTTGGAATTTGGTATCACATGACGATTTGAATGCCCTCCTGCTTCTGAATAAACTATTAATTTTGTACATCCTCCGTCTTGAATGCTATCATTGACCATGTGATTCCCAGAGTTTATCATCAGCTTGATGTGGATCCCCATCATCTTCTATCCCCTCAGATTGGGGCTTCATTCCACCAGCATGCTTGATGGGAAAACTCCCCTGAGGGTGGTGGGTGTACGGAACAAGTTGTCAGAGGAGGTGGTTGAGGCAGGGACTATCCCAACATTTAAGAAAAAGTTGGACAAGTACATGGATTAGACAGGTTTGGAGGTATATGGACCAAACATGGGCAGGTGGGACTAGTGGAGCTGGGATATGTTGGCCGTTGTGGGCAAGTTGGGCCGAAGAACCTGTTTCCACGCTGCATCACTCTATGACTATAAACAAACTTTATGATGAGTATCAAATCTATATTGGCAGCATATTTCTTAGCAAACTAAGTTAATATTGTCCCCCACTTCAAAAATGTGAATTTTGATCATAAAATACTGATCTCTTTAAATAAATGCAGAAATAAGGTAATCAGTGGGGGATTGAATGACTGAATTGCTATTTAGATAATGGAGCATATTCAATGAGGTGAGTTGTTCTCTCTGTGATCTGCTTTTCCACAATTCCCATCCTAAATCTGTAGGGGTTGCATTTGAACATACTTTCCCATTCTACCTACAAAGTTACTTCAATACCTTTTACAAGGAGCTTTGCAAGAGTATTTTAAATTGACTTGCATTTGTTGTTTGAGTGGAGGGGAATGGAGAAATGTGGAATTCAGAATTGTGAATTGAACATACAAAGCAGGGGGAAAGGAGTAAGGGGAGGGGTGGGAGAAACGTGTTTGAAGAAGAGAATACCTCAGCTGAGCACCTCACTTAACGGTTGCAATAACTCTTGACACTTGCTGACCAATAAACCCCTCCCCCCCCCCCCCCCCCCAAAAAAAAAAAACAACCCATACTAAAGCAGGTCAATGGTATGAAGTTTTGTCTGGTATTTGGTTTAGGTTCATTGAATTATTCACCACAGATTATGAAATGTAAGCAGTATTTTTACTTGATTGGAACATACAACAATATAGCACTGGAATAGGCCCTTTGGCCCGCAGTGTCTGTGCTGAACTTTATGCCAAGACCAACATTTAACTGCCTGCACATAATCCATATCCCTTCATTTTCTGCATGTTCATGTGCTTATCCAAAAGCCACATAAACTGTGTTATCTTATCTGCCTCCACTGCCATTGCTGACAGCGTGTTCCAGGCACCAATCACCTTATGTGACGTTAAAAAACTTTTCCTCACATATCTTTTAACTTTGCCCCTCACACCTGAAAGTTGTACCCTCTTAAAATTTGATATTTCTCTCCTGGGAATAAGATTCTGACTGTCTATTCTATCTGTGCCCCTCAACGTCCAGTATTTCAGAGAAAGCAATCCCAAGTCTGCCCGACGTCTCCTTTTAGCTGTTGCCCTCTAATCCAAGCATCATTCTGGTAAACCTCCTCTGCAGAAACAAAGAACTGCAGATGCTGGTTATTGCACAAAAGTACAAAAACTGCTGGAGTAACAGCAGGTCAGACAGCATCTCTGGAGAATATGGGCAGGTGATGTTTTGGGTCAAGACCCTTCTTCAGACCTCCTTGGCACCCTTTTAAAATCCCTCAATAAAGCTTAGGTGTGACCAAAACTATACACAGTACTCCAAATGCTGCCTAACCATAGTTCTAATCAAAGCTGCATCGTGACTTCCTGACTCAATGCCTCAATCAATGAAGACAAATGTCACATGCCTTCTTTACCTTTCCACTACTTCTGTTGCCACTTTCAGAGAGTTATGGACTTGGTCCCAAGATACCTCTGCACATCAACACTGTTAAGGGGCTTGTCATTGATTATATATTTTCGCCTTGCATTCGACCTCCCGAATTGAAGCTCCTCATCCTTGCTCATATTAAAATCCTCCTGTCATGTCTGCCCATTTCTGTAGCTTAGAAATATCCTGCTGTCTGCTCTTTGACAGCCTTCCGCACCGTCTGCGACTCCAACAATCTTGGAGTTATTAAAGTTGTCTTCTGTTGTAAAATCATCTTGAGTATAAGAAATGTGTATATTAGGGAAAAATAAGTGATCACATTTTAGAGTGAATACATGAAAGCTTCCACTAACATTGCCGGAACGTTCTTTGCTATAGTCACCACTAACTGTCTCATTATCTCACTAGTCCCTGACATTGTTCGAAGTGGCGATACCTTTGTGGAGTCCTCAATCAAGGAAGCTATTCAGAGTGTTGACAGTGCCATCAACTCCACCCGCACTAATTTGTTTGGGAGGTAAAATTACATTTACTGATTTTTGTTTTACAATTATTACTGACAATAATCTTCAGCATGGTTGTTACATCTGGAATGATGCATTTTGATTGGTATGGAGAAAATATTAAAACAATATTTCATATCATCAGCATTTTCAGAACCAACTTCTATTCTTTCCTCCACCCCTCCTGCCCCTAACTGGCTCTCAAACTAAATGATTGAAATCATGCCAAAAATTCACAACAGTTATTATTTATTCTAAAAGCACATTAGTAAATTCCTAGACCATTTGTAGAACTGCTTGGAATAGTAGTTGGAGATTGTGTGGTCCTAAACAGTTCTTGGCTAGCAGACTTCCTTTGGAACAAGCACTTAATGTATCCAGAATTCCAGCCTTGCTAGTCATAGAACACAAAAACAGGCTCTTTGGACCAACTCATCCATGCTGACTTAGATGCCTCAACTAAGCTAGTCCCATTTGGCCCATATCCCTCTAAACCTATCCATGAACCTGTTCAAGCGTCTTTTAAATGTTGTTATAGTGACTGCTTCGACTGCCTCTTCCAGCAGATTCTGTATACTCATGCACTTCGGGTTCCTATTAAATCTCCTCTATCATCTTAAATCTATGCCCTCTAATTCTTGATTCCTCTGTAGTGGGAAATATACTGCTTTCACTCTCTATTACCCTCATGATTTTATACACCTCCATTATATCACTCAGTCTGCTAGCTCCAAGGAATAAAGTCCAAGCCTCTCCAGTCTCTTCCTATAGCTTGGGCACTCGAATCCTGGTCACTTGCTTGTGAATCTTCTCGACACTCTTTTCCAGCTTCATGACTTGTTTCCTACAGTAGAGTGACCAAACCAGAATACAATACTCAGTGTGGCCTCAACAATGTAATGTACAAATACAACATAACGTCCCAACTTCTATAGTTAATTGCCTGACTGATGAAGATCACCAGGAAAGGACAAAGAATTTGATGTGTTCCAAGTGCAGGGGTCTATCTATTTGTATGGAATTGATTTTTGTGTTAAATGGGGTTTGTTTGTGGGTAGGGGGGTTAGTGGGAATTGTGAGGGTTGGATATGGACCAGTGATGTTCAGGGAAGAAAATGTAATGTTGAATGGATAGTCTGGTTGAAGGCCGTACTGCAAGTGGATTATATAAAATACTCTGTATCAGCTGAGAACAAGAGAGGAAGCTTACTATGTAGTGGGTCAATGTGGTCGTACTTTATCTGTAATTTCTACTCCGTCCCACTGTTCATCATGTTTTCTTAAAAATCTTTCAATTCAAAGTAAAGAGTGTCACTGCCTTCTCATTAAAGGTCAGGGTCGTTTGTATTGAGAAGAGATAATTGGAGCTGTGGGATGGTGCAGTCAGTCAGTCAGGTGCTTTTGCAGCTGCAGTTTGTTCAGTTGGTCCATTCTTGCCATTACGGAAGGCTAGGGTAATGGAGAACATCAGGGAAAATAACTTTGTGAGCCAGTTGCTAACAAGGCAGAAAGCAGATTAAAGCAGAATAGTCACCATGTAATGGGTGTTACAACCTTCTGTGTTGTCTCCTTCTAAACTGCGTACCTTTTTTATTCATTGTTTAATTGAGGTTAGAGTAATGTGATTGCAGACGCTCTGTTTTTTTATTCTCAAAAGTATTAATTACTTCAGCATTTTGCTGCACTGAGCAAATATACATATTAGCATCAAAAATTTAGAAAATATCTTGTCAATTTGTGTGTTTACACTTATCTTGTTTTCTTATTTAACAGTGTACCCTTTATTTTCTTATCTTTCTAACCATGTTGGACAATATAGTTCAGGTATAGTATCAGTGGTATTAACATTTTATTTAATGTGAGCTTCCCTGCATCAGATACTTTGCTGCAGCTTGTATGAATGCCCTAAGTCTATTAATCCTCTTTAGCATCAGTTATATATTTTGATGTTTAGAAACTGCCTTATATAATGTGCTGCCATGGCTTGTAATTGACACATTCGTGCTGTGTGATTTGCTTGCACTAGGGCTATTGGTGTGTGAATGTAGGCATTGTTACACACAACGTGACGATCCTCCTCTCTTAAAATATATCCATGTTTTAAAGATATAATTGGAGCAGATGAGCAAGAATAGTCTTTGAATGTATTGTAGCCAGTTGCATGAATGAGCAGGTATATCTTCAAGATTCACTTTGTTTAAGAGAATTGATATACGGTTAGCTGGGTTTTTTTTAGTAGGTGAGCTGCTGGAGGTACTCAGCAGGTCTGACTGCATTTATGGAGGGAACTGGACACTCGATGTTTTGTGCAGAGACCACTGATGTAGATTCCATCATATCGATGGGTCTAGATGAATGGTTTTCACCCGCAACATTGACTGTTTGTTTCCCTCCATCGATGCTGCCTGACCCGCTAGGATCCTCCTGGGATGCTCTCCTCCTTTTGCTGTGATTCCAGCACCTGCAATCTCTTGTCCCTCAGGCAAACTGGATTACATTTTCAAGCCCAGATTTGTTACCATGTAAAATCAACAGATTGTTTTCTTTAAAAAGAAGCACTAATTAAATGTTTCAATCTGCCAACAGCCGGCCTCAAACTCCGAGTGAACTGTTTGCCTTGTTCCGTTATCCACGACTGCCGATTGTTTTTGATCTTGCACGAGCAGGGGAAGTTTTTGAACGGACCTTGCAACTCATTCAGGAGCATGTAAATCGCGGACTGATGGTTGATCTAAACGGAACAGGTCAGTAATGTTTAAATTCCAGTTCACACTTTATGGTCTTCCTCATTTGCTTTTTGTTGAATGTTGCTGTGTGTTTGACTCACCCTTTTGAGTTCTCTGTTAAACCACTTTCGCATCCACTCTCTGCACATTAATAGTAATTTTGCAGAGTCCAATTAACTTACAAACCGCATCTCTGTGGGAAGAAACCAAAACATTGTAGGAGGCCCACACGGTCAAAGGGAGAAACATGCATACTCCACACAGATAGCACCTGAGGTCAGGTTTGAACCTGGGTCTCTGACCCTGTGAGGCACCAGCTCTATCAGCTGTGCACCCATTCATGTTAATTATACCTTTGACACATTGATTTGGAGCATTTTGATGTGAGAATAATATTCTCGATTTAATTCATGGTTATGTAAAATAATATGTAAAAACTGAGGAAGGAACTCAACAGGCTCGGCAGCATCTGTGGAGGCAAATAGAACAATGATTGAATGGTTCTTTGTTGTCACGTGTGCATTGCACAGTGAAATTCTTTTTGCATAGGTCACATATGCACGAGTCGCCATATTTTGGTGTCATTTACAAAAGTCCAAAGTCCGATCTAAATGCTCAATGTCCTGGGGTGGCTCCCGATCCATGTAAGCCCCTGGCTACTGCAAGGCCTCTTCCATCACCCAGGGCCCAGAAACCGACGACCCTCTCCTCGCCCGACCACCTTTCCCTCCTGCAACCGTCCTTGAAGGTGCTGGAGGCAATACCCCGGTGCCAATGCTCCTACCAGCAAGAACAATCGTTCTGGTCAGGTCAACTCTTCAGTTTGATGGACGATCAGCACCTGAATCGTCATTTCTCAGCTTCGCTCCACAGATGTTGCCTGACCCATTGAGTTCCTCTAGTAGTTTCTGCTCAAGATATCAGCATCTTGTGCCTTTGTGGATATGTAATTTTATTTTTTATGGTGTCATTTTCAAGTATATTGGATTCCCCTTATCAGTTAATGCACATTTTTAGTTTTGTAAATTATATTATTTTATATTTGTGTTATTGCTAACGTCCCCTTGAGATTTTAAAAATAAACTTAGTTTGATTTACTCCCCAATGATATCTATGAATACAGTCAATGTAATTAGCTTTTTATGCTTTTATTATGGAAGATTGTCAACATGGTCTTTTTGACAGGATGCACATGGCAAATATAAAGTAAATAGAGCCAGGGACAGTACATCTTACGATAATTCTAAAACAAAAGCCCTGCGGAACAAAATGGAAAAAAGGTAGTTCAATGCAGAGGCAATGTTTTATGGACAATAGAAAACTAAAGTCAGACAGTCAACACACATTATCAGTCATGTAAGATAAGAAATGCAGTGATGGATACAAAAATGGTTTCTATTGCACATTAAGTGATAAATGTCAAGTCTGTGTAGTGGACAACTGCACTGCATTGTCCATTGGTGAAATGCAGAGACTTAAATGAACAATAATAGATCCTTCATCTCCCATGGGCCTGAGCGTTCTTAATTGGGACAACAGTCAGACTTAAGACTTGGGTGAGTTGAGGAAAACTTGTTTTCCAGTAATAATCTGACATCGTGTTGCAATTTTATCAACCTGGTTGAAAATGTTCAGCAGCTGAATGGCCTGATGATCTTAACTCAAATCCACATGAGTTGGGAGAAGGGTTGGAGAATTTGAAAGGAAAAATCATATCCTCTAAAATGAAAGGGAACACGTTTTGAAAGGGAACAACTCTGAAAAAAATAATTACCTAAGAGTAGCCCTTAAGATCAGCATTCACTCAGACTTTAGCATTTTTTGGTGTCAACATAAATGAGACCTGTCAGTTTTGTTCTCCTGCAGTAGGTAGAATCAGAATATTTAGCAGGTAACCTTTGATTCAAGGACAACATCCACAGCAGTTCAAGGGATACTATCACCGATATACTTACAAGCATTTCTTTGTTTTTGATTCTTTGATTCATGTTTTTGTGTCAAATATCTTATTTTTTTAATGCATTGATGGTGAATGTACATCTCAAATTCTCTAAATCCCTTATCTGGTGCACTTTCAATGTATGCTAATTTAGGATCAAACGTTTTACATTGGTATTCATCTAAAACGTTTTGACTGTCTGGTATGGCTCAAGCTCCATTCACATATTTTCTTGATCGTGGATTTCAAATGTTAATATTTTCATACGATCCAAATAGGAAGTACTGTAAGTTGCCTAAAAGAAAACATCAATTGGCTAATATTGCTCAAATCCTGGGAAATTTGTAATGGAGTATTTGTTGGAAACTGCCTAGTCTTTAATCAGCAGAAGCACGATGTTACATTGAAGCAAAGTTTGCAATTGAAAAATTATTTAAAATAAATGTAATAACATAAAGCTGTAACACTATTCTGCTTGCTGGTATTTTTCACTTTGCATAACCTGTATATGGTTTGATCGGATAGCACGCAAACAAAACTTTTTGTTGTATCTCAGTACACGTGACAATAATATATTAATACCAACACTTAATAACTTTGAATTGCTTTGTTATATTAAGTTTAAATTTCAGCATAATTGCCCACAAGGATGTGGGATAGATTACATTTCCTGGGTGCTATTGACTTATCATTCATTGCAAACAAATCTTGGTGAAATAGCATTATATACCTTATTTGAGGTTTACCACACAAAAATACAATTTAAATATGTTCTGCCTGTGACCTCTGACTGCGGGATTTAAAACATTGCTGAAATGAATGTGGTTTTAATTAGACCACACAAGCTTCTTCCCTATTTGAACAGGCATTCAATCTTTCTTGCTCAGTCTATCTGTGCCTCGCCGAGCACAGTAAAAGATTTTAACATTAAGTAATAAAACAATATTCCTAATGTGTGTCAGAGATAATTTTCTGATTGCCTCCATGTTCCTTCTTTTGTTGACATTTTTTTTCTCATTTCATTCTTACAATGTGTGGATATGGATATATGCTCGCAGAAATCTGTGTTGTATGACTGCTTATCAGTACATTGTCCTGTCTGTATGTTGAGCCACGTCAAAGAAGATTTTCTGTTACGACAGACAATAAAATGTTCTGAATCTGAATCTGAATATTTGCTGCCTTTGGCATGAATTTCTCTACATCAGAGTGCCGTCTTCACATCATCTCCTGGCTTTGTTAGATTTAGTGTGTTTCTTTGTTCCCCACATTCCATTGTTCATCAGCCAAATTCTAAAATAAACCTTCGTGCAAATATTTCATGAAATTGTTATGCTATTTGGTTGAAAATTGTACAAATACCCATCAATTAAGCAGTTTTTATGTTTCTTGAGTAAGATTCAGATTCAGATTCATACTTTATTGTCATTGTGCAGTGTACCGTACAGAGACAACGAAATGCAGTTAGCATCTCCCTAGAAGAGCGACATAGAATATGAGCAATAAATACATATATTTACGTGCATACAGTTGTAGTAGTGCAATTTTTTCTGGTGGAAGGAATGTCCTGGGGGGGGTGATTGGCAATCACCGAGGTACAGTGTTGAGTAATGTAACAGCCGCAAGGAAGAAGCTGTTCCTGGACCTGCTGGTCCGGCAACGGAGAGACCTGTAGCGCCTTCCGGATGGTACGAGGGTAAACAGTCTGTGGTTGGGGTGAGAGCAGTCCTTGGCGATGCTGAGCGCTCTTCGCAGACAACGCTTGCTTTGGACGCTCAATATTTGGTGATGGATCAGTAATGGATGCTCAATATTTCTTAATGATTTAATATACAGAGTTCTGTTTGTTTAATTAGTTTAATGAATAGATCAGCGTTGGTTGCTGTCTTTCATGAGTTCATCTCCTGTAAATGCACGTAGGCCAAGATCCTGCAGCTACTTAGAACAGCTCTCTGGGATTCTCGTGCAGACTCAAACGTAAGCAGTTGGAAAGCAATGCGTGCTGGGGGAAATATGGTGCTAGAGCTATGAGCAGATATTCAACTGCATATAGAAAGCTGAATAGAATCTGCCTGAAAAAGAGCCGAGATCAGCACAACAGTCCATTTTTCTTTGCTTTCCAATGCTTGGTTATGGAAGTAATAAAAAGAGAAGTTAATTTGTCAGTCATTGCACAAGAGCTAATAGAAACTTTTTAACAGTGCACAACTCATTGTTAAGTAGAAGGCATTAAACAGAGCTGGACTTAAACTCCAAACACTTCCACTGAAGTACATTTGAAGAGAAATGCCTATGTCTGGTTATTTAAAAAGAAATACAGAATAGACTTGAGGTTGTTTTGTGGTAAGAAATCCTCAGTTAAAATTTTAACTCTGATAGAGCTTATTTATATGAGATTCAAGTAGTAAACAAAGAGATACAGGTTTAAAAGATGTGCCAATACAAAAAGGGCAGTTTTCAGAGAGGATTTGCATTGGTAGCTTGCAACATGTTTGCAAATGATAGATTTGAAGGAGGAGGTGACAGAATCTGGTGACAGAGGAATGGAGATTTCATTTCAAGCTCAAAAGAAGCACTTCAATTTTGTGGAATTGCAGAAAAGCAGTGATGGGGGCAGAGATATCTTGATGTACTCTAATGTACATGCGACTCTTGTTGGGCAGCTTAATGTGATTTGTTTTTTTTTATTTGGTAATCACTAAAAAGTTGATTTCCTTTTCATTTAAATTGGTACATGTGCATGAATATGAAAGCAAATTATGATTTTAATTTACTCTTTCTTTTATAGGTTTTCGCTATAATGACCTTTTGTCTCCAAGGTTCCTGAGCCTGATTGCAAATCTGTCAGGCTGCACGGCCCACCGTCGAATCAATAACTGTTCCGACATTTGCTTCCATCAGAAGTACCGATCTCACGATGGAACATGCAACAATCTCCAGCATCCCATGTGGGGAGCTTCCCTGACTGCCTTTGAACGCCTTCTGAAGCCAGTCTATGAAAACGGGTTTAATCTGCCGAGAGGAATTAATCGAGACCGGTTTTCCAATGGGTTTCCTCTCCCTCTACCTCGCCTCATTTCAACCTCTCTGGTAGGCACTGAAGCCATTACCCCTGACGACCAGTACACACACATGTTGATGCAGTGGGGTCAGTTCGTTGATCATGATATAGATTTGACTGTTACAGCATTAAGTCTTTCCAGGTTTTCAGACGGTCAAGGCTGTAGTTCTGTCTGCACAAATGACCCACCGTGCTTTCCCATCTTGATTCCTCAAAATGACCCCAGAGTGCGTAATGGAGCTCGCTGTATGTTTTTTGTACGGTCTAGTCCTGTCTGTGGAAGTGGGATGACGTCATTGTTAATGGAATCCGTGTATCCACGGGAGCAGATCAACCAGTTGACGTCTTTTATTGATGCGTCCAATGTATATGGGAGCTCAGACCAGGAAGCTGAGGAAATCCGTGACCTGGCCAGCCAACGAGGCCTGCTGAAGCAAGGGATAGCACACCGCTTGGGGAAACCACTTTTGCCATTTGCTACTGGTCCTCCCACGGAGTGCATGAGAGATGAAAACGAAAGTCCCATTCCTTGCTTCCTGGCTGGGGATCATCGCTCCAACGAGCACATGGGTTTAACCAGCATGCACACAGTTTGGTTTCGAGAACACAACCGAATTGCCACCGAGCTCCTAAAGCTGAATCCTCATTGGGACGGTGAAACTATTTACCATGAAGCTCGTAAAATAGTTGGTGCCCAGATGCAGCACATCACCTACAGCCACTGGCTACCCAAGATTTTCGGTGACTTTGGAATGAGAATGCTTGGGGACTACAAAGGCTACGAGCCCAGTGTTAATTCAGGAATAGTGAATGTGTTTGCCACGGCGGCCTTTAGATTTGGGCACACGCTGATTAACCCAATTCTTTACCGGCTGGACGATACATTTCAGCCCATTCCGCAGGGCCACCTTTCTCTTCACAAAGCGTTTTTCTCTCCGTTCCGTATAGTGAACGAGGGTGGCATTGACCCGTTGCTGCGCGGATTGTTTGCAGTTCCAGGAAAGATGCGGGTCCCCACGGAGCTGGTAAATACAGAACTCACAGAGCGCCTTTTCTCCATGGCACATGCAGTGGCACTGGATCTAGCTGCTATGAACATTCAGAGAGGTAGGGACCACGGAATACCTCCTTACAATGATTACAGAGTCTACTGTAATCTCACTTCGGCTCAGGAATTCGAAGACCTAAAAAATGAAATTAAGAATCCACAAATTAGAGAAAAGCTCAGGAAGTAAGTGAGATTATTATGTTGGCTTAAAATCTTGATCGTACTGAAATTTCTGGCATGTTAGTACTTTGTTGAAAATTAGGATGTGGAATGGAAAAATGGTGCAGGTAGTAGAGCTGTTACATCACAGCTCCAGCAGCTTTGATTCAATTCTGATCTGTGGTGCTTTCTGTGTGGAGTTTGCAAGTTGCCCTACTGACCATGTGGATTTCATCCATTTGCTCTGGTTTTCTCCCAGATCTCAAAAGATGTGCAGGTTGGTAGGTTTATTGGCCACTGTAAATTGTTCCTTGTAGGTAGTAGAATCTGGGGGAAGTTGCTGGGAATCTGCAAATGATAAAATGGAGTATGCCTGGGATTAACATATGTTTGATGGGCCAAAGGGGCTGCTCGCAAAATGTATGACTCTGACTTTGATAAAGGAGTTAATGTAAAATGGAAATTGCTGCTAATCCTGAAGTAGAGCCCTATTGGCATCTTGTGGACAAACAGAAGAGCAATCTAGCAAGAGGGATGTTGTGGACGAGGTGGCAGTGGGGAACCAAACCCACTGTCAATAAGGAGACAGGGCAAAGGCCAGCCAATTATTGACCCAGGGCTGCAACGGTTGAGATGAGAGGGTCAGAAGCTTTCTGGAGGTGAATAAATCTGGCCCATCTAGTGTGCGTTATATCGATCAGTGTTCAGTTTTCCAAGGTGCCACCAATTGACAGTACTGTAGGAACCTATTTTAAATATCCCAATAAATATTTATCTGATGCTTTGGGTTCAATGTCTTTCAGTTTGACTCTTTTGTCTTTCCCCAATCCTCTGTAACTACTTGAATCAACCTCCTCTGGCCATATACTGGTGGACTTGCATTTGAGGCCTGGGGTGTTAAACCTGGTTTACAGGGGCGTGCTTTTGTTGTTGGTTTCTTATCTGATTTGTTTGAAATGGATTGCATTATTGTTCCAATGGAAAAGAAACAGAATGGTATTTTTTTAGCATTAAAGACAGCAATGTACAAGGTGAGTGGATAGGTGACCAAGCAACAAGTTTGTCCCACAACATTTTACATCTCTAAACCCTTATTCTTTCCTGAGATCCAGATGTTATTAAAGGTAGACATGTAGACATATTGTGCTTTAACCTAGTTGCCCATATAGGGTGGCACAGTGGCGCAGCGGTAGAGTTGTGGCCTTACAGCTTGCAGCATCGGAGACCCGGGTTCAATCCCGACTACGGGAGCTGTCTGTACGGAGTTTGTACGTCCTCCCCGTGACCCTGTGGGTTTTCTCCCAAGATCTTCGGTTTCCTCCCACACTCCCACACTGCCACACTCCAAAGACGTACAGGTTTGTAAGTTAATTAGTTTGGTATAACTGTAAAAATTGTCCCTGGTATGTGTAGGGTAGTGTTCATGTTGGTGGGCCAAAGGGCCTGTTTCCACGCTGTATCTCTAAACTAAACTAGTTGCTTTCAAAGGAGCGCAGTTAATAAAGCTCAAAGGAGAGTCCAGAGAGTAAAGTTCAGTTAGTGTGTTTTGGATTACATAAGGCGAAACATGGTGAGGGCAGCTGCCCTAAAAGACCTTTGTGCCACCAATCGAGTTTTAATTGTGCATTTATCAGGGTAGTATGCAGGAGCCGCTGATAATTGGGAAAGCTAGAAAATGTTATTGTTCAGGGCAATCAATACAAAAGTAGGTAGGGGGGTGGGGGTGTTATGCTTAATTTATAATGAACACTATTTATAATGAGGACGATTCTGATATCTGGAGTACTGTGTAAAATAGTGGTGGCCTTGTATAAGGAAGAATATTAATGCATTAGAAGCAGTTCAGGAAGTTTTGTTCAATCATTACCTAAAATCGACAGTTTGTCTTGTGAATAAAGGTTGTAAAGATTAGGCTTGTAATTGCTGGATAATAGAAGAGTGAGAGGGACTTGACTGAAACTATAGATCCTGAGGATTTTTGACAGAGTGGATGTGCAGAGGATGTATGTAAGAACAAAATAGTTGCAAATTAAAAATAAATGAAGCAGTTTCTTTTAAGGTCTAAGAGTCTTTGATCCAACTTCATCAACAACAGAGACTACGAATATTTTTTAAGACATAGGTGTTTAACTAAGGATGTGAAAGGTTGCCACAGGTAGATGGAAATGTGATGTTGAACTTGTAGTCAGGTCAACACTAATTTTATTAAATGCCGGAGCATTTTTGATGTGTCAAGTGACCTACTGTGCATAACTTGTTTGACAACTTCATGGTTACTTGAATTACATTGAAAATGATTTGAATTTGTGATTTCTGGGTTTTTCATCCAAGCCTCTGGATTGCTGTCTCTGGAACATAGCCATTTGGTAACTGTACATCCTAAAATTGAATTTAGTGCTAAATATTTTTAACTTTAAAGAAATGAGGAGAGAATGGAAAAAAATCGAAGATGTTTGAAGACCTATACAAAAGCAGAATATGTTGTAAACACTAGCATGTAAGGAAGCAGCATCTGTGGAAGTGATGTTAATATTTCCAGTGTAAAACTATTGTTAATGTTGTGTTAAATCCTTCTCTTTCATTCTCTGATTTCTGTAGTTTATATGGTACTCCGTTGAACATAGATTTATTCCCTGCATTAATGGTGGAAGACCTAATACCAGGATCCAGATTGGGACCAACTCTTCTCTGTTTGTTATCAACTCAGTTTAAACGTCTTCGAGACGGTGACAGGTAAACAGCAGTTTGCGTCGTGATTTTATTTATTCAATTGAGAAGCTGCTCCATCATTACCAACACTACAATTCTTGTTGCAATGGGGCAGTGGGTAAGTGTAACCTGAGGTGGTGCTACACCTTGCAGACCAGCTTGTCTGCATTGGGACGATAGTTTTGTTTACTGTAAGTGATCTCAATGCCTTGATGTTGGAAGATAGTCTAGTCTTTATCACCTTCTAGTATTGTACACTTGGTTTCAGTGTACTTGTGGAGAACAATGATTTTCTACTTATCTTATCACATTTTGCGGATGTACCTTGTGGCATTTAGAACTGTAGCTGCTCTAACTACAGTATCTGTGCAAGGTACTTTGTGCATGCCATAGGAAGGTACAATAACATTTAAAAAAAATAATTTGGATAGGAACATTAATAGGAAAGGTTCAGAAAGACTGGGGTCAAACATGAGCATATAGAATCACCTTAGATGGTCATGTTGGTCAACAAGATCAAATTAGACCAAAGGGCCTGTTTCTGTGCTGTGTCACTTAATGAGAACCTTCATTAAATATAAAATCCAGCTCATCAATTAGAAATGTTGGTGATCTAAGTTGCCGTTAGTCAGATGAAATAAATATACGTCGGTTACAAAGAACAAATTTAAAACCTGAAGCCCAAAAGCAAGTGCAATGAAATAATAGATTATTATTATTATTAATATTAATAGAATAATCAAATGAATTTGATTGAGTTTAACATTGGTATTTGTACTCTGTGTGAATAGGTTCTGGTATGCGAATCCTGGGGTGTTCACTCCAGCCCAGCTGACCCAGATCAAGCAGACTTCTCTTGGCAGAGTGCTGTGTGACAATGGGGACAACATCACCAGGGTGCAGGCTGATGTGTTCAGAGTGGCAGAATATCCTCATGGTTATCAAAGTTGTGCCGACATGCCAAGGATGGACCTAAGGATGTGGCAAGACTGCTGCGAAGGTTTGTAATTATCTAATGAATGGGCTTGGTTTGAATGATGAGTGAACTCTGGAACAATTTAAAGCAGCTTTGTGTGTTATTATTAGTTTCTAAGGGATACAGATAATACTTGATTATGGAGAATGTCCAATCAAATATGGAACAAGTATTTGCATCTGTTATAAAAGCTGCAACTGTTTAACTGTTTATGGGCATCATGATGTGGACTCCAAAGTACCATTTCGAATATTCAGTGTTTTTTTGCAATTCATTTCTGCTCTTCATTGACAAGGGCCAATTTTCATTGTTGGGTGTCAAGAGGAACAGGTGTTTGTTTTTAACCGTGCTTTGTTTCTAGTTACAGAGAGACACTACACAGTGCTAATTATGCGACCAAAAGCATGGATTAAATGCAGAGATTAAGGCAGAGAGAGATGGATTCTTGACCAGTACGGGTGCCAGCAGTTATGGGGAGAAGGCAGAAGAATGGGGTTATATGGGAAAGATAGATCAGCCATGATTGAATGGCAAAGTAGACTTGATGGGCCGAATGGCCTAATTCTACTCCTATTACTTATGAACATGAAAAAGAAGCAAGCCAAAAATTGGAGGCGTTATGGGAGGCTCGGGGAATGATGGCTGCATTTTCTGGCATCAAAATATGACGATGAACCTAAGCACATAAAAACTTGAACCAAAAGTAGCCATGTGGCCTCTCAGTCTGACTCCACCATTCAATAAGGGTATAACCAATCCTTTTTCTCAGTGCCACTTTAAGTCAAGTCGAGTTTATTCGTCACATTCGCATACGAGATGTGCAGTGAAATGAAAAGTGGCAATGCTTGCAGATTGTGCAAAAAGACAAACAAACAACCAAATAAACTACGAACAGAATCACATATTCTTTTACATATTAAATATTGTAGGCAGAAGGGAAAAGGTTCGGTAAAGTTAGTCCCTGGTGAGATAGGAGTTTACAGTCCGAATGGCCTCTGGGAAGAAACTCCTTCTCAACCTCTCTGTTTTCACAGAATGGCAATGGAGGCGTTTGCCTGACTGTAGCAGCTGGGACAGTCCGTTGCAGGGGTGGAAGGGGTCACCCATGATTTTATTGGCTGTGGAGTTGCACCTCCTGATGTATAGTTCCTGCAGGGGGGCGAGTGAAGTTCCCATAGTGCGTTCGCTCTGAATTTCCTCAATTGCCTGAGGTGGTAAAGGCGCTGCCTTGCCTTACTCACGGTGCTGCGGCGTGTGATGACCATGTCATATCCTCAGAGATGTGGACTCCCAGATATTTAAAACAGCTCACCCCATCCACAGGATCCCCATTTATCCTCAATGGAGTGTACATCCTCGGATGATGTGCCCTCCTAAAATACACGATCAGCTCCTTAGTTTTTTTGATGTTCAAGAGCAGGCTGTTGCCCTGACACCAGAGTGCTAGACCAGCCACCTCCTCACGGTAGGCCTTCTCATCGTTGTCTGAAATCAGGCTCACCACCACAGTGTCATCAGCAAACTTGATTATTGAGTTGGAGCTGAACCTTGCCACACAGTCGTGTCTGTACAGGGAATACAATAGGGGGCTGAGGACGCAACCCTGGGGCGATCCTGTGCTCAGCGTGAGGGACTTCGATGTATTCCCTCCCATCTTGACTACCTAGGGCCTGGCGGTGGGAAAGTCCAGGACCCAGGCACACAGGGGGGTGTTGAGCCCTAATTCCAGTAGCTTCTCTGCCAGTCTGGTGGGGACTATCGTGTTGAAGGCTGAACTGAAGTCTATGAACAGCATCCTCACGTAGCTCCCCTTCTGGCTGTCCAGATGAGAGAGAGCGTGTGCAAAACCTGGGAGACCGCATCGTCCGTGGACCTGTTCGGACGGTATGCAAACTGTAACGGGTCCATGTTGCAAGGGAGGAAGGCATAGATGTGTTAGGGCACAATCCTCAAATCCTCAATCCCCTTAACATGAATTGGTGGTGAGGAATCAGTGTGCTGCAAAAAATAATCAAAATTCATCTTGTGGGATGTGTGCAATGGCTTTTCGGATCATTTGGAGTTCGCATAATTTGATACAGTAGTGCAGAGAGTAACTAGGTGACTCAGTTCGAGGACAAATGACATGTGTGACCAGTGGTGATGGCTTAGGTTGATGCAATCGGCCATGCAAAACCATTTCAACTCCCTACAGGAGGTAAGGTTTATCAGCAGACAGAGTGCAGAGGTAGTTTTAATGCAGGCTCTCAGTGTATGACATGGGTGTTTCCCCGATCTGCAACTTTGTTGTGCATTGAAAATGTGAAGAGATTTGTTCACACACGAAGATATACAAGAAATTGCAGATGCTGGAATCTTGAGCAAAATAGTGTTGAAGTAATTTGGCAAGTCAGGCAGCAATGATGGTGAGGAATGGGAAAAAAAGTGGCATATTGAGACATTACTCTTCAGATTGAGTCAGGAGTAGGAGGAAGAAATCTTGAAAACAGGGCTGAGGGTAGTGCAAAGTCTGGCAAATGATAGGTGAATGCAGGTGAGATGATGTGATTGGTAGATGGTGGAATCTGTTTGAAATAGTAGGATGGTAACAATGAAACAAAAATTGTAATACACAGAAGTGAAACACTTCAGATTCTGGCAATTCTTCAGCAGAAATTCTGGAGCAAACTGGGTCAGGCAGCATCTGAAGATCTAAAGCAGAGTTAATATTTCAGGTCGATGTCATTTCATCAGTTCTGAAAACTGCATTAATGTTTTGTTTTTGTCCTTTGCTCTCAGACTTAAAGTATGCAAATCATTTGTTCTTTTTTATTTTCTGCTTTACTTTTCCTGTTCCAATTCATGTTCTGAGTACAAAAAAATGCTGCCTAGTGTGTGATACATCTGCATTCAACATTATTAAATATGCATCCTTTCTATTTCCGGACAAGTGGAAAAATGTCCAACTTAAATCTGGTTTTCTCATTAATCAAATACAAACAGATATTTGGACTTAGTTTAGTCAAAGCCGTGACTGCAGCTATGTTTTTAAAATGTGGTATTCGCCGTAAGAAATATAAATTAACTTGGTGAGTTTCTAACAAAACTGTGACATATTCCTTGCCAATCAGCATCTTAAAGGATGACTGATTAATCCTTGGGGTTTCACCCTTCTAGCTTATTTTTTTCACGACAGTTAAATGTCATTTCCCATTTATTGGAGTATCTGGGGATGGAAGTTGGTTTGTGATTCTTGTTTCAAATATTTTTAAATTGGCCCTCTTTTCCCTGTGAGCAGAGTTTTTGAAAAATATTTTAGTCCCAGCTAAAGAAGTAATTGTCATGTCCGTCATTCATTTGATTGAAGATTTTCTGTACAGGAGCTCTCGGGTGCCTTTTTTCAGTAGTGTGGCTGTGTAAGTGTCTATGCTTTGCCATCCTCTTGTTATCTAATCATTTTACGAAAATAAAATGAAGGCAAGGTAATGTTGCATTCTTTCATGTAAAGTTGCCAGCATAATGGAATGATTTTCATTCAGACAGCCAAGGTTGGACATTGTCTAGACTTATGTACTAAGAGACCATAGTTGTTACTTCTTTCTGTATTCACTAGATGAGAAGGAGCCAATATTTTTGTCTGAAATTGCAGCTGTCTTAAATTAATGGTACAGCCAAAAGTGATGTTTTAAGAATCTATGCTAAGTTCAATTTCATTTGGCACAACCTGGTCAGATATTCATATTAAATAAGTTTTTGGGGCCTTCAGATTTTTTCTTGATTTCAGTGCAATTGCGTTTGAATTGAGATCCATTGCCCTTCCTGTAGCTCAATAGGAATTTGAGCCATAAAGTTGTAAGAGGGTCTGCTGGGTAGGTGATATTTAGAGGAAATGGTTGCCATTTGTGTAATTGCTCTTCAAAAGGTCAAAAATGTTAGCAGTATTTGTCCCCTGCAAATAAATGTCACAAGGAGATGCAACGAGACCTGGGTGTCAAGGTACACCAGTCATTGAAAGTAGGCATGCAGGTGCAGCAGGCAGTGAAGAAAGCGAATGGTATGTTAGCATCCTTAACAAAAGAATTTGAGAATAGGAGCAGGGAGGTTCTACTGCATTTTTTCCCTGTGAGCAGTTTTTGAAAAATATTTTAGTCCCAGGTTCTACTGCAGTTGTACAGGGTCTTGGTGAGACCACACCTGTAGTATTGCGTGCAGTTTTGGTCTCCTAATCTGAGGAAAGACATTCTTGCGGAAGAGGGAGTACAGAGAAGGTTCACCAGACTGATTCATGGGATGTCAAGACTTTCATATGAAAAAAAGACTGGATAGACTCGGCTTGTACTCGCTAGAATTTGGAAGATTGAGGGGGGATCTAATGGAAACTTACCAAATTCTTAAGGGGTTGGACAGGCTACCTGGAGACTTATCCACTTTCATATTTCTCAAAAGTTTCAGTATTTCCTCTTCTTTGATCCTCATAGTTTCCATAGCTACTCTACTTGTTTCCCTTACCTCACATAATTCAATATCCTTCCCCTTGGTGAATACTGAAGAAAATAAATTGTTCAATATCTCCCCCATCTCTTTTGGCTCTGCAGATAGCTGTCCACTCTGCCTCTCAAATGGACCAATATTATCCCTCGTTATCCTTTTGCTATTAATATAGCTGTAGAAACCCTTTGGATTTACTTTCACCTTTAGAAACTTACAAAATTCTTAAGGGGTCGGACAGGCTAGATGCAGGAAGATTGTTCCCGATGTTGAGGGTCCAGAACAAGGGGTCACAGTTTAAGGATAAGGGGGAAATCTTTTAGGACCGAGATGAGGAAAACATTTTTCACACGGAAGAGTTGTGAATCTCTGGAACTCGCTGTCACAGAGGGTAGTCGAGGCCAGTTCATTGGCTATATTTAAGAGGGAGTTAGATGTGGCCCTTGTGGCTAAGGGGATCAGAGGGTATGGAGAGAAGGCAGGTACGGGATACTGAGTTGGATGATCAGCCATGATCATATTGAATGGCGGTGCAGGCTCGAAGGGCCGAATGGCCTACTCCTGCACCTATTTTCTATGTTGCTATGTTTCTAACAGCACCTACGTCAGGAGAAGTCAAGCTTCTGGTGTCAAGCCAACTGTCGCTGAAAGGTTTTGAACATTTCAAAATCCAGCGGCGACCAGAAAAATGCTATGAATCTTTGGGCAACTGAGGAGACTACTCATGATCATACAGGCGACAACAGGCGGTGACCATGTGGCCACTGCCCAGTCGCCTGTAGTCGCATAAAAAATCGCCTAAGTGGGACAGGCCTATTACTCCGCCAGAGACCATATAACAATTACAGCACGGAAACAGGCCATCTCGGCCCTACAAGTCCGTGCTGAACAATTATTTTCCCCTAGTCCCATCTACCTGCACTCAGACCATAACCCTCCATTCCTTTCCCTTCCGTAAGACTATCCAATTTATTTTTAAATGATAAAATCGAACCTTCCTCCACCACTTCCACTGGAAGCTCATTCCACACAGCTACCACTCTCTGAGTAAAGAAGTTCCCTCTCATGTTACCCCTAAACTTCTGTCCCTTAATTCCGAAGTCATGTCCTCTTGTTTGAATCTTCCCTACTCTCAATGGGAAAAGCTTGTCCACATCAACTCTGTCTATCCCTCTCATCATTTTAAAGACATCTATCAAGTCCCCCCTTAACCTTCTGCCCTCCAGAGAATAAAGCCCTAACTTATTCAACCTTTCTCTGTAACTTAGTTGCTGAAACCCAGGCAACATCCTAGTAAATCTCCTCTGTACTCTCTCTATTTTGTTGACATCCTTCCTATAATTGGGCGACCAAAATTGTACACCATACTCCAGAATTGGCCACACCAATGCCTTGTACAATTTTAAGATTACATCCCAACTTCTATACTCAATGCTCTGATTTATAAAGGCCAGCATACCAAAAGCTTTCTTTACCACCCTATCTACATGAGATTCCACCTTCAGGGAACTATGCACAGTTATTCCTAGATCCCTCTGTTCAACTGCATTCCTCAATTCGCTACCATTTACCATGTACGTCCTATTTTGATTTGTCCTGCCAAGATGTAGCACCTCACACTTATCAGCATTAAACTTCATCTGCCATCTCTCAGCCCATTCGTCCAAATGGCCTAAATCTCTCTGTAGACTTTGGAAATCTACTTCATTATCCACAACACAACCTATCTTAGTATCATCTGCATACTTACTAATCCAATTTACCACACCTTCATCCAGATCATTGATGTACATGACAAACAACAGTGGACCCAACACAGATCCCTGAGGCACCCCCACTAGTCACCTGCCTCCAACCTGACAAACAGCCATCCACCATTACTCTCTGGCATCTCCCATTCAGCCACTGTTGAATCCATCTTGCTAATCCTGCATTTATACCCAACAATTGAACCTTCTTAACCAACCTTCCATGAGGAACCTTGTCAAAGGCCTTACTAAAGTCCATAAAGACAACATCCACTGCTTTACCCTCATCAATTTCCCTAGTAACCTCTTCAAAAAATTCAAGAAGATTAGTCAAACATGACCTTCCAGGCACAAATCCATGTTGACTGTTTCTAATCAGACCCTGTTTATCCAGATGCTTATATATATTATCTTTAAGTATCATTTCCATTAATTTTCCCACCACTGAAGTCAAACTAACAGGTCTATAATTGCTAAGTTTACTCTTAGAACCCTTTTTAAACAATGGAACAACATGCGCAGTACGCCAATCCTCGGGCACTATTCCCGCTTCTAATGACATTTGAAATATTTCTGTCATAGCCCCTGCTATTTCTACACTAACTTCCCTCAATGTCCTTGGGAATATCCTGTCCGGACCTGGAGACTTATCCACTTATATATTTCTCAAAAGTTTCAGTATTTCCTCTTCTTTGATCCTCATAGTTTCCATAGCTACTCTATTTATTTCCCTTACCTCACATAATTCAATATCCTTCCCCTTGGTGAATACTGAAGAAAATAAATTGTTCAATATCTCCCCCATCTCTTTTGGCTCTGCAGATAGCTGTCCACTCTGCCTCTCAAATGGACCAATATTATCCCTCGTTATCCTTTTGCTATTAATATAGCTGTAGAAACCCTTTGGATTTACTTTCACCTTACTTGCCAAAGCAACCTCATATCTTCTTTTAGCTTTTCTAATTTCTTTCTTAAGATTCTATTTACATTCTTTATACTCCTCAAGCACTCCATGCTGCCTATAATTATTATAGATCGCTCTCTTTTTCCGAACCGTGTCCAATTTCCCTTGAAAATCATGGCTCTTTCCAATTTTTACTATTTCCTTTCAACCGAACAGGGACATAAAGATTCTGTACTCTTTAAATTTCCCCTTTAAATGTCCTCCATTTCTCTTCTACATCCATCCCATAAAACAAAATGTCCCAATTCACTCCTTTTAAATCCTTTTGCATCTCATCAAAGTTAGCCTTTCTCCAATCAAAAATCTCAACCCTAGGTCCAGTTCTGACCCTCTCCATAATTATTTTGAAACTAATGGTATTGTGATCACTGGACCTGAAGTGCTCCCCAACGCATACCTCCGCCACCTGACCTGTCTCATTTCCTAACAGGAGGTCCAGCACTGCCCCTTCGCTAGTAGGTACCTCTATGTATTGCTGCAAAAAACTATCCTGCACACATTTTACAAACTCCAAACCATCCAGCCCATTTACAGAATGTGTTTCCCAGTCTATGTGTGCAAAATTGAAATCTCCCACAATCACTACCTTGTGCTTACTACTAATATCTGCCAGCTCCTTACATATTTGCTATTCCAATTCTTGCTCCCCATTTGGTGGTCTATAATACACCCCTATAAGTGTTGCTACACCTTTCCCACTTCTCAGTTCCACCCAAATAGCCTCCCTAGACGAGCCCTCCAATCTATCCTGCCAAAGCACTGCTGTAATATCTTCCCTGACAAGCAATGCAACACCCCCACCTCTTGCCCCTCCAATTCTATCACACCTGAAGCAACGAAATCCTGGAATATTTAGTTTCCAATCACAGCCCTCCTGCACCCATGTTTCACTGATCGCCACAACATCATACTTCCAGGTATCAATCTAAGCTCATCCACCTTTCTTACAATGCTCCTAGCATTAAAATATACACATTTAAGAAACCCACCGCCTCTTATTCTCTGTTTATTTTCTTTTTCTTCTTTCTCCCCTAGATTTTGGGTCCGAGTGCTTCCCTTCTCTGCCTCCTGCCTCACACTCTGTCTACTAGTTTTCTCTATTTGAGTCCCTCCCCCCAACCATTCTAGTTTAAAGTCTCCCCAGTAGACTTTGCAAATCTCCCCACCAGGATATTGGTCTCCCTCGGGTTCAAGTGCAACCCGTCCTTTCTGTACAGGTCACACCTTCCCCAAAAGACCTAATCCCGACAACATGTGCTTGTCTCTACGGAGTTTGTTCGCTCTTCCCTAGACCTGCTTGGGTTTTCTTTAGGATCTGTAATTTCATGCCACACTCCAAAGTCGTACAGGTTAGTAGGCTAATTGGCTAGGTATAATTGTGAATTGTTCCTTGTGTGTGAAGGATGGAGTTAGTGTGCGGGGAACATTGGTCGGTGCGGACTCTGTGGGCCAAAGGGCCTATATTTCCAAACTAAGCTAAACTAATAATCCGCTTAAAATGTTCAAAGGAACTTCATGAGTGTATGCGGAACAACATTGAACTAAAAGCGCATCGCTACAGCTGTAATGGGGTCTTTGCCAACTAATCTATACACAACAGATCTGAAGACTGCAAGATATTTGTATAGACTGTAAATTTGCTATTCAAGCTGCAGCTGTAATGCCTGGACACAGTTTTATTGATGGATGTTAGTACCCAGCCGGCTTGACTTTGGACGGTACCCAATATAGTCCAAGCTGCTTTGGCAATAAGTGAAAGAATTTGAGCACTATTATAGCTTTTAACGATGTTGCATGACAGTAAATAGTGTCCATTGTTGGAGATTGTAGTGTATTAACCATGGTTTTTTGTACTTCTGCTTGCAAGCTTTCACCATAAAATGTCGTTTATTATTGTTACGTATACCGAGATACAGTGAAAAGCTTTTTGTTGCGTGCTACCAGTCAACGAAAAGACTACACAGGATTCCAATCAAACTGTCCTGTGTTCAGATTCTGGATAAAGGGTATAACATTTAGTGAAAAATAAAGCTTGATTACAGATGGTTCAAAGGTCTTCGATCAGGAAGATGGGAGGTCAGGGCCATATTCTTACTGGTGAAAGGACAATTCAGTTGCCTGATAACAGCTGGGAAGAAACTGTCCCTGAATTTGGAGCTAATGTGTTTTCAAACTTCTATACCTCTTGACTAATGAGAGATGGGAGAAGAGGGAATGATTATGCTGGTCCTTGATTGTGCTGGGTAGATTTGCCGAGGCAGCAAAATATAGATGGACTCCATGGAAGGGAAGGTTGCTTTGCGTGATGGTCTGGGCTAAGTCCACAACTCTCTTCAATTTCTCACTGGCTTGGGTGAAGCTGTTCCCAAACCATGCTGTGATGCATCCGGATAAGATGCTTTCTATGGTGCATCTGTAGAAGTTGGCGAGGATTGTTGGAGGCATGCTGAACGTCTTAAGTCTTCTCATGAAGTTGAGGCGTGGGTATGCTTTCTAGGCCATAGCATTGATGTGGCTGGTTCACGACAAATTGCAGGTGTTGTTTATTCTTAAGAACTCAAAACTATCAACGATCTTTACTTTGGTGTCGTCAATATTTACCACGGTGTGTGTACTGCTTCACTTCCTAAAATCAAAGACAATCTCCTTTGTATTGCTGGCATTGAGGGAGATGTTGTTGGCTTGGCACCAGGATTCAAGGTTCTCAATCTCCTTCCTGTACTCTGTCTCATAGTTATTTGAATCCCAGCCCATTATGGTGACATCGTCTGTGTGTACTTGTAAATTGAGTTGGATTGGTATTTGACTGCAGCCATGAGTGTAGAAGGCATTTAGTAGGGGGCTGAGAATGCAGTGTTGAGGATTATCATAGAGGATAATTTGTCACCTACTTTCAAAGTTAAATTGTCGACATCGTCCTCCCCCCCCCCCCCCCCCCCCCCCCCCCCCCAAACAAAGAATGGCATTTTGCATGTTTATTAAACATAGCTTCTGAGAAGCGTGAAATTAAATAAAATGCCTTTAATGAGATTTAGATGAAAGATCAACCATTCAAGAGTGTTTATTTGTAATATGCATTGATATGAACCAGTACAATGAAAATCTGACTTGTTACACCTTTGCAAGCACTGTCATCCTATTGACTGACAGAGCAGCCATGAGGGACTAACCTGCTCGAATTTCGTATGTTTTAAGACATAGCCAAAAATGCCTTTTGCCAGTGCAATAGCTGTTCAAAGCTAGGAAATGCTGGTGGTCAATTTGTGTGCAATAACGTTTTGCCAGATAAGGGAAAATGTTGATCCAAAAGTCAGGAAATCTCCCCACCCTGCGAAGAGTGTTTGAGCTCCTTTACAGCCAAATAAGAGCAGACAATACCTTTCTTGAACTAGTTTGACTGTGCTTCAAACAAACTAGCATTCTGCGTGCTCAAGTGTCAGCCGAGTTAATGCAAACACTACCCACAACCTTCCAACTGGGAAGCAAGAACACTGCTGCTGAGCCACGGCTGGGAATTTATGTTTGCATGTTTAAGCTTGTTGAATTAAAATTTTTTTTTAATGCTTTACTTTACTTCACGTTCCATCACTCCCCTGTGGAATGGTGGCAGGAGAGATAAAGTATCTGCTTGCAAAGGTCAATGGCAGGTTGACCTAATGTTGTTAGAGATAATTAGATAATTTCATTGTCCTGATGCTCTTGGCGTTGGAGGATCCGTGAGTTAACGTTGACATAGAAACATAGACAATAGTTGCAGGAGGAGGTCATTCGGCCCTTCGAGCCATTGTGATCATGGCTGATCGTCCCCAATCAATAACCCATGCCTGCCTTCTCCCCATATCCCTTGATTCCACCAGCCCCTAGAGCTCTATCTAACTCTCTTAAATCCATCCAGTGACTTGGCCTCCACTGCCCTCTGTGGCAGGGAATTCCACAAATTCATAACTGTGGGTGAAAACATTTTTCTCACCTCAGTCCCCTTTATTCTAAGACTGTGGCCCCTGGTTCTGGACTCGCCCAACATTGGGAACATTTTTCCTGTATCTAGCTTGTCCAATCCTTTTATAATTTTATATGTTTCTATAAGACTTCCCACTCATCCTTCTAAACTCCAGTGAATACAAGCCTAGTATTTTCAATCTTTCCTCATATGACAGTCCCATTATCCCAGTGATTAATCTTGTGAACCTACGCTGCACTGCCTCAATCACAAGGATGTCCTTCCTCAAATTAGGAGACCAAAACTGTACACAATACTCCAATACACCACATGTTACTAATACAGAAGGAATGATATTTGCAGGGAAACAGATTCAGAATGTGTCTTCTTTTGAGACATCAGACATTTGTTTATCATTTCACTCAAAACTTTTGTTAATATTTAATTCTAATATTTACTTGCTGAGGGGGAGAATATTGTTCCAAAACACTGCCAACCAGGGAAATAGTTAACATTTAACTAGCAGCCCCACCAGCCAGCTCTCCATGGAATCTACAGATTAAGGAAGAAAATATTGGAATTCAAATGGGGCTGTCCCACTTAGGCGACTGCAGGAGACTATGCGGTCGCCACATGGGCGCCACATGTTTGTGGGTGGTTGCCGGTGAGTCGCCTTCATGGTCGTGAGCAGTTCCCGCATTCTGGGAACTAGTCGTGGCCTCATTATGGTTGCCGCAAATTTTTCAACATGTTGAAAAATTAATGGCGACTTGAATGAAGCCGTCATGGAGTGTAGCGAGAATTCTCGTGCCGTGGGTGGGTCGCCAGGAGGTCGAAGGTTCTTGTAGGTTCTCGTAGGTTGTAGCCGTTGCTGACTGGTAAATTTCATTGGCTCATTGGGGGAAATAAATGTAAGCAGTAGTTTTCAGAACCAAGGATAACAGACCGGTAATGTTAAATGTCTGCGGAGCTTCACACCCGTGTATCTCTGGCTTCTTAAAAATTGTCTCCACTCCTTCTCCATCCTTCTCCCCCCTCCCCCCCCCCCTCCTCTTTTAAAGGACTTACCGTACCTTGGCTTTGTGGTCACTCAGACAGCGCTCTCCCCACTTGCCCTGTCCCCGCTTGCATAACAGGCTGTGAAGGAAGTGATGTGTGTGTGTGTGTGTGTGTGTTCCACTCTGACAGTCGCCGTTCCAGTTACTGGTTTTTCAGGCGACTACCGGCAACTTGACAGTCACCGGCAGTCGCCTGAATATTCGCCTAATGGGGAATGGCCCATAACTCTCCTCCGAGTCCAACAAAAACATGTGAAATCCTCAAGAAATGAGAGTCCAATGATGTTGGAACTATGTCGTTTGGAAGTTTGCTGGTTGCATGATCAGAGTTGGAACTTCCATCCACTCTTTCCAAGGCAATCCGTCAGCAGGGGAAGTTCGGAGCCAACGTTCTTGTTTCCCAAATTCACCGAGGACTCAGAGTTGATGCATTACGACACTGCTGCTATTCCGGGACAATTGTCTGTTCCTCAACATTTCTCACTTTCCCCATCTGCAGAGTTGTTGCAAATCTCTATAGCAATGTTGGAGAGCTTATGACACTTGGAATTTTTGTGGGACACCTGGAGTGGGATGCTATTCCGGGACAATTGTCGAAATTAGATTTAGATTCATGGGGTCTATTATCCAGTTGGAGTACTCTAAAACATGTATTCTCTTTTTAATTTAAAACGACAACTCTTTAGGTTTGCTTTGCCTCGCATATGTTGTACGTGAATTTTACTCAAAGCTTTTATTATTTTATGCTTAATGCTTAAGTTATTCTGTGACAAGTACTTGAAGTTTGTTTATTCTGTTGTCTAGTCATGCTCTGGCATTTGTGGGGCAAGGCTGACAAAAGATGAAAATACATTTGTGTGGCCTTCCCATGGTTGCCGTGAAAACTTAATTATTTTTCTCAAAATGGTTCTTTAGAATGGGGTTGTTTATTGTGACTGCGTTTTCGGATTTGTCGTCTTTATTCTCGTTACCAAAAGCAGCAACACAGTGCACACCAGTGTGAGTGCTGGAAGGAAAATATGTATGAACTGCTTCAGTGCTTTCATTACACTGACAGTGACAGTTTTGTAGACAAGGCTTTACACTATGGTGCCTGAATTAAAACTTTATATGAATCCTCAAATTATTCACTTGTGGATTAATGAAATAAATGTTTCAGAATAATGCCAACAGTAGTTACTTGTATGTTGGAGTACTGTGATTGAATGCTAAAACTAGCATGCGGGACAGGCCCTTTGTGATTTTTCTGCCCCTTTCTATGTACTGATCAAATCTTGTAGTAGTTACCTATAATTGGAGAATTCAATGTTCATACCGTTGGGTTGTAAGCTACCCAAGCGGAAAGTGTGGTGCTGTTCCTCCAGTTGGTGTGTGACCTTACTCTGGCAATGGAGGAGGCCCAGGACATAAAAGTCAGTGTGTGATTGGGAAGAGGAGTTAAAATTTACTATCTAAATGGCGTCAAGTTGGGAAAGGGGAGGTACAACGGGATCTGGGGTTCCTTGTACATCAGTCTATGAAAGTAAGCATGCATGTACAGCAGGCAGTGAAGAAAGCGAATGGCATGTTGGCCTTTATAACAAGAGGAATCGAATATAGGAGCAAAGGGGTCCTTCTGCAGTTGTACAGAGCCCTAGTGAGACCACACCTGGAGTATTGTCTGATTCCCGGGATGGCGGGACTGTCATATGCTGAGAGAATGGAGCAGCTGGGCTTGTACACTCTGGAGTTTAGAAGGATGAGAGGGAATCTCACTGAAATGTATAACATTGTTAAGGGTACACTAAAAAGCTGGAGAAACTCAGCGGGTGCAGCAGCATCTATGGAGCGAAGGAAATAGGCAACGTTTCGGGCCGAAACCCTTCTTCAGACTGGATTGTTAAGGATTTGGACACACTAGCTGGAAACATGTTCCCGATGTTGGGGGAGTCCAGAACCAGGGGCCACAGTTTAAGAATAAGGAGTAAGTCATTTAGAACGGAGACGAGGGAACACTTTTTCTCACAGAGAGTTGAATTCTCTGCATCAGAGGGCGGTGGAGGCAGGTTCACTGGATGCTTTCAAGAGAGAGCTAGATGGGGCTCTTAAAAATAGAGGAGTCGGGGGATATGGGGAGAAGGCAGGAACGGGGTACTGATTGGGGCTGTCTCGAAGGGCCGAATGGCCTACTCCTGCACCTATTGTCTAATGGTTCGCGACCGAGAGATCACATTGGCCTTGGTAGATGGAGCACAAGTGTTCCCTGGATGGAGGTGAGGGAGGAGGTATATGGACAGGTGTTAAATCTATTGTGTAGCAGGGGAAAGTACCTGAGGAGGGGGTAGTTTCGACGGGAAGGGGATGAGTTAAACCACTGAATTGCGGAGGGATTGGTCTCTCCGGGCACAGGTGGAGATGTGGTGATGTCACTGTGGAAGGCATCAGGCGCTTCGGTTGGACCTCCGGCCTAGTCGGAATCCTTCGGTAAGTCGAGGCTTGGGCCTGGAGGTCGGATTGGGTTGGCATCTCCTGGTCATTTAGGCCAGTACTCGGTCAGGCCTGGGGGTCTCTGGTTGTGCCGATGTTCTCCCTGTGTGGGGGGCGCACTTAGCCGGGACTGGTGGGCCGGTTGAAACTACAGCTCCTTGACGTTGGGGCTCTCACTGAAAATTTTAAAAAGAATTATAGAAAATTCCTAATGGAGGAGGAGGCCATTTGGCCCATCGACACTGTGCTGATGGGAAAGAGAGTTGCCCAGCATAATCCAACCTTTCAAAACTTCATCTGAAATACTGGACCCAGCCAAAGCAGTATGGGGATCTATAAGTAATACCAGGGTCCTGGATATTTGCCAAGTTTCATAATTCCGATCTGAGCTTCCTGAATCTGCATACCTGTGCTTCCCTCAACTTGAGCAAAGATAAGCATGAATGCATACCTTTTTCCAATGTGACTTCCATTTTCCAATGTGGGAGTCTGGGCATTTGAACATGAAGGATATGCTTTAATTTGAAGACCTAAAAGCAAGATAGCGGGTTCATGGGAACACCACCACCTTCAGGTTCCCGTCCAATTCTCCACTATTGCCACCGACTTGGAAAGATATTGTCCAGTCTAAATCCTGGACCACACTGTCCAGTAGTCTCTGGGAGAGCATTCACCAGAAATGCAATGGTTGAAGATAGCAGCTCATCACCTTCTCAAAGGCAATTAGGAATGTAAACTAAATCTGGCAAGGTCTCAAAATGAATATTTTAAAAACAAACTTTGTACTTCTCTAAATTAATTTCCATAGACCATTCTTCTGTTCAACTGATGAGACTCATTAGTATCTTTCTGCAATCTTATCTTCTATCGTTATTGATATTGGACAGCGTTTTGAACAATGTTTCCAAAGAATTGTGAACTTATCGTGCATTTTATTTTTTGGGGAAGATCACTTCTAGTGGTTTCTTGTGTGTTTTTAGTTGCGTTGTGATGTTGGAGTTAATATTTTCAATTCACCTATGCTACAAACATATACTGACATTCTATTTTAGTGTTGTGTGAAAGGGTGAAACATATCTTTGCTTCCCTTGACTTGAACAGAAATAACTATGAATACGTACCTTTTTCTGTTGTGACGTCATATGGTGGTGCTTAATGGTCAGCATGGAGAGACTGTTCTCTGCACTGAAAATAATTAAATCAGATTTAAGGGCATCAATGAAAGAGGATCTGGCAGAAGCAATTCTGTTCCTAAGGACGTTGTTATTATTAATACATTTTAGGTATGTACTTTTGTAGCAAACTTAACCACCTATGCATTTAGTTTTAATTTCTAATGCACGCAAAAAAATTTTTTTTAGGTCATAATTTAGTCATTTAGCTCATACCTATGGCTTTTGTTTAATACATTTTGGAGTAATGCTTTTATCATTTTTATTTAATTCAATGGAATTTAAATGTTGTCATAGTCCTATGGTTTTTTTTTTTTCGTTTTAGCATAATGAATTATGTTTTTTGTTTCAAGAATAAACACTAAAAAGCCACAATAGCATAGCTACAACCAATAGACTCAAAACTTTAAGGACGTGGGTTAGTAAGAAGGAATTTGTTAGTAAGAAGCAAGATGAAAATTGGACTGCCATAGTGAACCACAGGAAGCAATCTTTGGCAACATTTGCCTTATTTTTTCGGAAACATATGAAAAGGCATCTTGTGTAATGTCATCATAGCAGATTTAGAATTATTATACTTGGGGGTCGGAGTTGGATACACAAGAAATCAAGGAGTCGGAGTCAGGTGTTTTGGGTATCGACTCCACAGCCCTGGTTATAATAATAATAATAATAATAATAACTTTATTTGTTAAGCACCTTAAAAAACAACCAAAGCTGACCAAAGTGCTGTACAGAAAAAAGAAAACAAGCAAGACATCATAAAACAGGCAGAACAACAGAACATACAACTAACACGAGGCGCATAAATTACATACGAAAATCCAAACAATAAATTAAAATACATAAAACACGAGTACGAACTACGCAACAAAACCAAGCAAATAAAGTAAATAAACAGATAAGAATAGCTCCTTTCTTGAGCCACTACAGAGTGCACAGGAAATGAAGGTACTGCAGTGCATCTTAGGGATGCTATCCACTGCAGTCACTGCAACTGTGGTGGAAGGACGGAATGTTTAGCATGGCTGATGGGCTGCCAGTCAAGTGGGCTGCTTAACCTGGGTGGTGTTAAACATCTTGAGAATGTTGGCACTGAACTGATTTAGGCATCATTCTGCTAATGTGCCTTGTCGATGGTGAGAAAGACTTGGGCTGACCAGAGAGGAGTCATTCACCAGAGGATCCCATGCTTCTGAGCTGTGTATGCAGCCACAGTATTTATCTGGGTGGTCCGTTGAGTTTTAGGGTAAGGAAGGCCCTGGGATATCGAATGTGGGAAGAGATTATAATGGAAGGTCAAGATTAGCTGGTTAGATTCATGAAAATCTTTTTTTTTTAAACTGCTGATCTGAAAATCTGTAATATAAGCACAACATGCTAGAAATTTCAGCAAGCCAGAGCGCACCTGTAGGAACAAAATTAATTAATATTTTGGTTCTGGGACACTTTAGTGATGGGTTGAATAAATGGAATTTCTCTGAGTGGGATAAATAATGGTGCAATTAAATAAGATTTCCCACTGTAATGCACACCCAATTTTTCCATTATCCCACCATTCTTTCTCAACCCCCCCCACCTCAGTACCCTTCCACCTTTTATCCCTCCCTCTGGATTTACCTCACTCCTCTCCTTGTCTTCCTTTTGTCTCCTTTTCATCTATCCTCCTGTCTGCCAATCAAATCCCCCTTACCAGCATCCGACTCTCACTTACCAGGCCTTGTCACACCCCCCACCTCTCTTTTCTAGTTTTCATCCCCCAGCTCCATCCGATGAAACATCCCGACCCAAAACATCACCGATCCAATCACTGCATAGATGTTGCTTGACCTGCTGAGTTTTGCTTAAAATTCCAACTTCTGTGCCACTAAAGTAAGATTACGCTTCTTTGGCTGTGTGGTGTGTGGCTAATATATAATCTGTGTCTGCAGAAAGCATAAGGATGGCAGACATAAGTGGCCAGTTGTCACACAAACAGAAAGAGCAATTGTCTAAAGTTGGAAAATTTCATTTCAATTCATAAAAACTCCAATGTGACAAACTGGCAGGTGAAGTGTTGTTCCTCTAGTTTTGTGTTGAACCTGTTGCATGAAGCCACAGAGAGGGAGTGGGATGGCAATTGGAAATGACAGGCAATCGGCGACCCGGAATCATCCCTGGCGATTGGATGCAGGTATTCCACAAAGTGGTCCAATGTAGAGGAGACCATGGTGTGAATGGTGCCAATTTAGTGCAAAAGGACACAAAGGACATTTATTATCACATACACCAATTGGTGTAGTGAAATTTGACTTGCTCTAGATATGAAGATGTGCAAGTGAATCAATGCATTATTTTGGACCCTGGATGATGGGACAGGAAGAGGTGAAAGGCAATTAGATTATTTTTATTTGGAGGTGCAAAGGAGTTGCAAATGTGGCAAATTAATTAACAGGCTAAAGTGAACTGTTATACTTGGCAAAAATCCTTTCCTCTGACAGGTACTTTGTGGGAAATGGTGAATTTGATTGGCACTCTAGTAACTATTACTGCAATAATTTCAATAACATAAATCCAAGGTGAAGCCAGAGAATTCACGGATATACTTACGGTGAGCAATATTTCCTGTTGGACCCAATGGAGTTCACAAACACTGGAAATATTGTATATTAATACCTCGTACTGCAATTACACCCCTTTCTCATGAGAGTGGATGATCTCTCTATTACCTCATAAATCATGCTCCATGGTGGGAACGTCGTGTCCCGGGAGCAATGGGAAAAGGGGGGAAGTATAGGTTGCCCAGTCCAAAGCACATGAAAATAACAGTGGCTGGTTGCACCCTTTTCTCGTGCTTGGTTTCTTTGAGTACCCAAAGATTGCTATTTTATGAATTAACTGTGACGTTTACCCACAGTAGATTTTTAAGTATGATTCTGCTCATAAGACTAATTTAATTAATTTAAATGTATCTGTGACTTAAAAGCAAAATGCATTAACTATTAAACAAGACCAACCATGTTGTTTTTCAGAGCATGACAAATACATGGCTGTGTGTGTGAGTTTACTTCACTGCCTGTAACGGAGACAGATTTTCCTAAAAAATTAACTCGGTTTCCATTCACTTCCTAATAATTTCAAAATGTTTCCGATAGCTGCTTCTGTTCGAGCCCCAAAAATTGCACATTGCCAGAAAATAGCCATCATTTTTAAGCTGTCCCCAATGCATGGAAGTTGCATGTTGCCAAAAGCATTTTACCACACCCACATGTTCAGACTGATGCATTCCCTTGTGCTCAATTTATAAGTTATGTGAAAAACAGGCCAGCTCCTGTTTCTAGCTCAGCCCTGTTTACGGGTGACTGCACAAATACCCCTTTCGTCTTGTGCACAGATTTTATTAAACCTACAATCATTTGAGCACTGATTCAGGTTTTAAGAACATAGAAACAGAACAGTACAGAAACAGGCCCTTTGGCCCACAATGTCTCTGCAGAACATGATGCCCCCTTCAACTGATATATTTTGCCTGCACATGATCCATATCCCTCAACTCCATGTGCCTGGCTAAATGCCTCTTAAAAACTGCGATGGTATATTTTCTTAACAGAGAAAAAATTCGGATCAAAAAGGAATTTATCAGTAAGAAGCAAGATGGAAATTGGACTGTCATAGTGAACCACAGGAAGCAACTTTTGGCAAAACTAGTCTTTTTTTAGAAAAGACAAAGTTTGAGTGAAACAATTGTACATGTAAAGTTAGAAATTTATATTAATAATAGATGTGGATTTTTCAAGAGGGAAAATGGAGCAGCAGGCTGAGTCTATATGAGATGAGAAGAACTTTTTCACACAGAGAGTGGTGAATCTCTGGAACTCTCTGCCACAGAGGGTAGTCGATGCCAGTTCATTGGCTATATTTAAGAGGGAGTTAGATGTGGCCCTTGTGGCTAAGGGGATCAAAGGGTATGGAGAGAAGGCAGGTACGGGATACTGAGTTGGATGATCAGCCATGATCATATTGAATGGCGGTGCAGGCTCAAAGAGTACTGGAAGAGAGAAGGTGGGAGACAGTGAGAAAGGGAGGGAAGCATGGAATGCCAACGCCCCCGGGTGGTGTACCTCTTGTAAACAGGTTCACCCGCTTAGAAGCTGTTGGGACAGAAGACGTGTTTACACTGAGCGACGGACTGGCTTGCGATGCGAATAGGGCTGTTGAGCCAAAACCAAAAAGGCCTAAGGCAGGCAAGGCCATTGTAGTGGGAGACTCCATTGTGAGAGGTACGGACAGGGGTTTCTGCGGCAACAGACGGGATCCTGCCTTCCGGTGCCAGGATCCAGGATGTCACGGACAGAGTGCAGAAAATCCTCAAGGGCGAAGGTGAACATCTGGAAGTGGTAGTGCATGTCGGCACAAACGATGTCGGAAAGAAGGGGATGAATATTCTGCAGCGTGACTTTAGAGAGCTCGGAAAAATGTTGAAAAGCAGGACCTCCAGGGTTGTTATCTCCAGTTTGCTTCCAGTTCCCCGTGCTGGCGAGAGCAGGAACAGGGAGATACGGGACCTGAACGTGTGGCTGAGGAACTGGTGCACGGGGCAGGGATTTAGGTTCTTAGATCACTGGGATCTGTTTTGGGGTAAGGGGGAACTGTACAAAAGGGACGGATTGCATCTTAACAGGTGTGGGACCAGCATTCTGGCAGGCAGGTTTGCCACTGCTACACGGGTGGCTTTAAACTGAATAAGGGGGGTGGGGTGTCGAATGGGATAGTGGAGGATGGAGTTAAAGGGAAAGGGTTTCTTAAATGTGTGAGCGTAGAGACCGAGGGGTGTAAAATGAGGGTAGAAGCAATAGGTAGCAAGGTGAAAAGTAAAAGTGGCAGGCAGTCAAAACCCGGGCAAAAATCAAAAAGGGCCACTTTTCAACATAATTGTATAAGGGGTAAGAGTGTTGTAAAAACAAGCCTGAAGGCTTTGTGTCTCAATGCAAGGAGCATTCATAATAAGGTGGATGAGTTGAATGTGCAGATAGCTATTAATGACTATGATATAGTTGGGATCACGGAGACATGGCTCCAGGGTGACCAAGGCTGGGAGCTGAACATCCAGGGATATTCAATATTCAGGAGGGATAGAGAGAAAGGAAAAGGAGGTGGGGTAGCGTTACTGATTAGAGAGGAGATTAATGCAATGGAAAGGAAGGACATTAATTTGGAGGATGTGGAATCGGTATGGGTAGAGCTGCGAAACACTAAGGGGCAGAAAACGCTGGTGGGTGTTGTGTACAGGCCACCTAACAGTAGTAGTGAAGTTGGAGATGGTATCAAACAGGAAATTAGAAATGCGTGCGACAAAGGCAAAACAGTTATAATGGGTGACTTCAATCTACATATAGATTGGGTGAATCAAATTGGCAGGGGTGCTGAGGAAGAGGATTTCTTGGAATGTATGCGGGATAGCTATCTAAATCAACATGTATAGGAACCAACGAGAGAGCAGGCTATTTTAGACTGGGTATTGAGTAATGAGGAAGGGTTAGTTAGCAATCTTGTTGTACATGCCCCCTTGGGCAAGAGTGACCATAATATGGTTGAGTTCTTCATTAGGATGGAGAGTGACATTGTTAATTCAGAAACAATGGTTCTGAACTTAAAGAAAGGTAACTTTGAGGGTATGAGACGTGAATTGGCCAAGATTGACTGGCAATTAATTATAAAAGGGTTGACGGTGGATATGCAATGGAAGACATTTAAAGACTGCATGGATGAACTACAAAAATTGTTCATCCCAGTTTGGCAAAAGAATAAATCAGGGAAGGTAGTACATCCATGGATAACAAGGGAAACCAGGGATGGTATCAAAGCGAAGGACGATGCGTACAAATTAGCCAGAAAAAGCAGCATACCGGAGGACTGGGAGAAATTCAGAGACCAGCAGAGGAGGACAAAGGGCTTAATTAGGAAAGGAAAAATAGATTATGAAAGAAAACTGACAGGGAACATAAAAACTGACTGCAAAAGTTTTTATAGATATGTGAAAAGAAAGAGATTAGTTAAAACAAATGTAGGTCCCTTGCAGTCAGAAACAGGTGAGTTGATCATGGGGAACAAGGATATGGCGGACCAATTGAATAACTACTTTGGTTCCGTCTTCACTAAGGAAGACATAAATAATTTGCCGGAAATAGCAGGGGACCGCGGGTCAAAGGAGTTGGAGGAATTGAGTGAAATCCAGGTTAGCCGGGAAGTGGTGTTGGGTAAATTGAATGGATTAAAGGCCGATAAATCCCCAGGGCCAGATAGGCTGCATCCCAGAGTACTTAAGGAAGTAGCTCCAGAAATAGTGGATGTATTAGTAATAATCTTTCAAAACTCTTTAGATTCTGGAGTAGTTCCTGAGGATTGGTGGGTAGCAAACGTAACCCCACTTTTTAAGAAGGGAGGGAGGGAGAAAACGGGGAATTACAGTTAGCCTAACATCGGTAGTGGGGAAACTGCTAGAGTCAGTTATTAAAGATGGGATAGCAGCACATTTGGAAAGTGGTGAAATCATTGGACAAAGTCAGCATGGATTTACGAAAGGTAAATCATGTCTGACGAATCTTATAGAATTTTTCGAGGATGTAACTAGTAGCGTGGATAGGGGAGAACCAGTGGATGTGGTGTATCTGGACTTCCAGAAGGCTTTTGACAAGGTCCCACATAAGAGATTAGTATACAAACTTAAAGCACACGGCATTGGGGGTTCAGTATTGATGTGGATAGAGAACTGGCTGGCAAACAGGAAGCAAAGAGTAGGAGTAAACGGGTCCTTTTCACAATGGCAGGCAGTGACTAGTGGGGTACCGCAAGGCTCAGTGCTGGGACCCCAGCTATTTACAATATATATTAATGATCTGGATGAGGGAATTGAAGGCAATATCTCCAAGTTTGCGGATGACACTAAGCTGGGGGGCAGTGTTAGCTGTGAGGAGGATGCTAGGAGACTGCAAGGTGACTTGGGATAGGCTGGGTGAGTGGGCAAATGTTTGGCAGATGCAGTGTAATGTGGATATATGTGAGGTTATCCATTTTGGTGGCAAAAACGGGCATCTCTATTATCTATTATCTATTATCAACAGACTATTATCTAAATGGTGGCCGATTGGGAAAGGGGGAGATGCAGTGAGACCTGGGTGTCATGGTACACCAGTCATTGAAGGTAGGCATGCAGGTGCAGCAGGCAGTAAAGAAAGCGAGTGGTATGTTAGCTTTCATAGCAAAAGGATTTGAGTATAGGAGCAGGGAGGTTCTACTGCAGTTGTACAGGGTCTTGGTGAGACCACAACTGGAGTATTGCGTACAGTTTTGGTCTCCAGATCTGAGGAAGGACATTATTGCCATAGAGGGAGTGCAGAGAAGGTTCACCAGACTGATTCCTGGGATGTCAGGACTGTCTTATGAAGAAAGACTGGATAGACTTGGTTTATACTCTCTAGAATTTAGGAGATTGAGAGGGGATCTTATAGAAACTTACAAAATTCTTAAGGGGTTGGACAGGCTAGATGCAGGAAGATTGTTCCCGATGTTGGGGAAGTCCAGGACAAGGGGTCACAGCTTAAGGATAAGGGGGAAATCCTTTAAAACCGAGATGAGAAGAACTTTTTTCACACAGAGAGTGGTGAATCTCTGGAACTCTCTGCCACAGAGGGTAGTTGAGGCCAGTTCATTGGCTATATTTAAGAGGGAGTTAGATGTGGCCCTTGTGGCTAAGGGGATCAGGGGGTATGGAGAGAAGGCAGGTACGGGATACTGAGTTGGATGATCAGCCATGATCATATTGAATGGCGGTGCAGGCTCGAAGGGCCGAATGGCCTACTCCTGCACCTAATTTCTATGTTTCTATATCATACGTATGATGAGATACTAACCACAAACAGATCAACCATTTTAATTAGTCACAGTGCCCAGAAAAGGACCCAACAGCCCTTTTTAACCTGTCACCTTTTTTGCTTTGGCAAACTAAGTGTTTGTTTTAAAATTGTGATAGTATCTACCTCCACTACCACCGATGGCTTTTCACTGTGTGGGAAAAATCCCCTCTCAGATCCTTTGTAAACTACCATGTATCTTGCCATGGGAATTGATTGGCATTATCTACCCTCTTCATATCCCTCATCATTCTGTATACCTTTAATAAGTCTCCCCTTCAACCCCGCTGCAGAGTAAACCAACCCAGACCATCCAATCCTAAACCCCGTTGGCCAGAAGTGGTGGAGGTGGGTACAATGACAACATTTAAAAGACATTTGGGCAAGAACCTGGATTGGAGACATTTAAGGGAAAGGGTCAAATACTGGAGGGCTTAGCTTCGAGGTAACAGACATTTGCAACGTTTTTACAGAGTGATAAGTGCCTGGATCATGCTGCTCTTAGAGATAGTAGAGGCACATATGATAGTGATGTTGGAGATATATTACACCAGACAAACGATCAGGCAGAGATATGTTAGGCGCAGAAGTGGTGAGCCAAAGGGTCTGTTTCTGCACTGTACTGTTCTGTGTTCTCAACCCATGTGCAATATGGATTTGATGCCAGTATGGCCAGATTTGATCTTGATTAATCAGATTATGATGTGCATTAACAATGCATTGGCCAATTGAGATTGAAACATCCAACCATTCTTCTCGAATCTGTGCTGTGTAAAGTTGTCTTCACTCACTTACATGCCTGTTTAATGATTGACTGGAGGGAATGCTTTTCTGCAGAATAGTGGTGGATGGTGTTGCAGAACAGCTAGAAGATTTGCATTCCTTGCTGTGGCTGAGGTTATGTGACAAATGTTTCTGCTTTAACTTTGTATGCATCTTTTACTGAGTCAGGTTAGCCACAATTGGCAATGCATTGGGATTGCCAAACCTGGTGTTCAGTTGTATTTCTATTACCTCAGATATTAATGCATTATAATGCATGGTCCAATAATTGATATTTGCCTCTTCAATTTTAGATTGGTCTTTATATTTTAAAATACTGAAGGAAGTGAAATGTGATTCTATAAAAATAAAAAAGAATTGCATTCATTGGTGATGCTTTCTGATATGTCAACAGTAAATCATAAATTAACTGCTAAGAACTGACTTGTATCTTATGGCCGCACACATTTATTGACTTTATGATAGTGAAGATTTTGACTCCAAGATTATGTTTAGGATCAAAAGTCAATTACCAATATTCTGAAGTCAGCTGCCCTAAAAAGTAAGTGTGTATGGTTAATTTTAAGATTGTTTTTAACTCATCAGAACGGGTGATGACTATGTGGCATAACACACAGTTGAGAATTAGAAGTTTCAACAGTCCCTGATGCAAGCCACAGATTGATGAAAGATTATTACATCAAAATCTGATGCATTGCCAAAATATAGTACAATAAGTGCAGCTTTTTTTTGCCCCTGGTTGAATTACATAGAATCTTGCATTTCTCTGCAGATTGCAGAACTCGAGGACAATTCAATGCACTGTCGCACCATTTCCGTGGCAAACGGTCATCTAAACACAGCTTCCATGATGAATCACCATTAAGGACAAAGAGAAGTCCCACACGTTCCAGGTACATTTCACATGAAACCCAAAATAAATTGGATATGCATATGGATGAGAAGGGAATGGAGGGTTATGGTATGAGTGCAGGCAGGTGGGACTAAGGGAAAAAAAGTTGTGTCGGCACGGATTTGTAGGTTTCAGTGCTGTAATTGTCATATGGTTAATTTGCTGGAAACTGATAATAATTTGTAAAGCATTTTAAAAGTCACAGTACAGAGCTCAGTTTAATAAATTAATTGAGGATTCAAAAGCATTGAATTAAATATATTTTTCTCTCGATCCCCATTGAATCAAAATTTAAAACTGCCAATATTTTAATATTTGAAGTTTCTAGTGGAGAATGTTCTATGATGTTTTTGATCTATATTTTTATGTGCATGTGAATATAAAATCAGCCGATCATCAAAACACAATGAGTGTCTCATGTATTATGGAGTCATCGAGATACAGCATAGAAACAGGCGCTATGGGACCGCCATGTCCACACTGGCCATCAAGCACCCTTTACACTAATCCCAAATCAACTCAAATTATGAATCTTATAGGTTTATCTCTTGTGTTGGTCTTCTGGTCACCTGCAACATCTCAAGTGTGGGAGTCTTATTTGGTGCTCTGATAGGGAGGGAGCAGTACATTGAAGTCTCCCATCCAAAGTAAATTGGTGGCCTTACTGCCTTCAGTGATCAATGTAGAAGAGTACAGGTCCCGCTGCTGGGTGAGCTGTTAATCAGTTGGTGGCCTCATTGTAGCAGTACACATAGAAAAGATGAAATGTCGCTATGGTGTTGGGAAGGATCGGGGGAAGGTTCTGTTTCACAGAGCTTGATGGGTTGAATGGCTTCCTTCTTTCCTGGGGAGACATGGAACCAGTTTCACGCAGATTTGGAACCTATTTACCCACTAGATCAGTTTACAACATCCAATTATCATTGCCACCGGCGTGACTTCTGGATGTGTGAGGAAATCAGAGTAACCGGGTGAAACTGAGTCGGTCACAGGAAGAATGTGCCAACTCCATATAGACCTGAAGGTCAGGATCAAACCTGAGTCTCGTTTTGTGAGGCAGTAACTCTACCTGCTGCCCACCAATCAGATGCAGCAGTGGGGAGCTTGGGCACTTTCTACAAACATCAACTAAGATTTCTAAAATGTTTTATTATTCGCTGGTTTTCATTTGCACTCTAATCTCTAGAAATCAAGTTGATAATACATTTTTATGTACGTTTTTGAAAACTGGCACAATCATCTTCCCATTACATCTGATTGTTACTAATGTGCTCTCATTTTAAAAATATCATTGCAGTTCTTTGATGAATGCCTTTCATGCTGACAATCTAACGTTGTCATCGAAAGCCGCTTCTGCAAAAGCTGATAGCCCTGCCAATGATTTCCAGGATTTTGTGACGGGCATACAAAAGACCATCACTGATCTTCAAAATCAGGTGAGGAGACATTTATAGAGAAAATAAATTGTGTTAGACTTGTTTATTTAGCATCGGGTCATGATGGGCTGATGAGTAAATCCCTTGGTGGGAAATGCAGAACCACACAAGCCCTGGAGTAGTGAATACCATGGAGGGAGGGGGGGGGGGGGGGGGAGACCGTCTCAGGAGGGGGGGCGCAGATTGCGATGAAGGGCCCGGAATTCTGCCTGAAGGTGGAGAGAGAGTGAAGTTGGTGGGAGAGAGGAACGGTGCTGTTCAAGTTGGGCAAAAAATACTTGGAAAGCGACCATTGGTCATGGGGAGAGGAGCTTGGTTGAAGTTAGATTGTAATTAGAACATGGAGTTGTAGTTTGAAGCAGTGGCAAATCGACACATGGGGATGTGATGACTCCTGGGTTTGGAGTGGAGGTTGGGTGTCGCAGGGAATATTGTCAAAATGTAGATAAGGAGGTTAGTATTTGGGCAGACAATTTAAATAAGGTTGCACTGCACATGCCTAGGCTCAATCCCGGCATTATCGAAAAACTGTTACATGACCAATCATGAATGAAAACCATGGACATTGCACAGTAGGCACATCTCCTGTAACTTTCCATTCAAATCAAATAACATAATGCACAGAAACTTGGCACTTATCCATCCCATTTTAGGCATTATTGTTTTCTTGGGTTCTAATCTCAATACTAATGTGGATGTGGTTGCAAGAGAAAGCATAACCAAAGTTTTCCAAAATGAGCTGTCTAAATAAACAGTGAGGAATGTCAGAGGAGACAGCAGACAAGTGAATGGAGTAGGTAGATAGTGGAGGTGAAGTTCGGTAGAAAACAATGCAGTGTCCATCGGAGAAAAGAAAACAAACATATTAAATATAACTTTTCTTACAGACTAAAGAAACAGTGTGATCTAAGAATCCAGGTACGAGTTCACATGATGCCAGTGTTTTAATATACACGAATTGATGTTTGACATGGGACAGTTCGTTAACTGATAGCAAATGATCCCAAGTTCTCAGTTACATGTTTGCAGACACATTGCTTTTTTTTAATAGACTAAAAGGAGACTTATATCATTTAAAGTTAATTCATTTCTCAATTATTTTATCAATATGCTGCCATTTTGAATTTATGACCAATTAACTTCAAAATTAATAAATTCAAAACGGCAGCATATTGATGGAATAAAATAGTTGATAAATGAATTAAACAATACCCCTCCTCCCGGTCACCTAGTTTGCAGCTGATCAGCTTTGGGTGGAGATCCCCTTGCTCCCAATCCTGACACTCAGTAACCTGTCTTGTGTCTTTGCACAGATTAAAACACTTGAAGCGCGACTCAGTAAATCTGGTTGTACTGATGGAAAAGCAAGAGAACGATCCAACAACGAGAAGTGGAAAGAGGACTCTTGCACCACCTGCATATGCAAGGTAAAAGTTTGAGGCAGCAGCATCAGTGGAATTTATGGTGGTGATTGTGAGAGCACAATACACAAGATCCAAGTATGTTACTTGTTCTTTGTGAAACTATGGTGAAACTGCATTCAGTCTCTGCATTAAATAATGAGGCATGGGTGGACACCATTTGAAGTCATCTTATCCTTTATATACCTGTCCTGCTGCCTTCAGGGAACAATGGGTTTAAACTCCACAATTTCTCTGTTCCACTCAACTATTCTGTATTCCACAATTTGCTGTGTTTTCTCTACTCTGTTTGCCCTCTCGGGATGCATTAACTTGCGCCCTCTGAGCTGAATTCAAATTTTCTGTTCTCGTACAAGTCTATTGAAATCTCCTTACAATCTACAGATTTCTCATTTTCTATCCATCGTGGCTAAAGGCAATGGATGCAGCAAAGGCTATGAGTCCTAACAAGATTCCAGCAATAGTACTGAAGGCTTGTGCTCCAGAACTTGTTGTGCCCTTGCCCAAACTGTTTCAGTACAGTGGCAACACTGGCACCTACACTACAATAAGGAAAATTGCCCAGGTATGTCCTGCCCACAAGAAGCAGGGCAAATCCAACCCCATCATTACTGCTCTATTAGTCTCCTCATGATCATCAGCAAAGTGATGAAAGGAATGATTTATAAATGCCCCCCAAAAAATGGAGCGCATAGAGAGAAGTAGGAGATTTAAAGGGGTTGTAAAGGGAAAGTTTACTTCACCAAGTGATTGATACCTGGAACACACTGCCAGATTAGGTGGTGGAACCAGATATAATTACTACGTTTAAGAGGCATTGCACCACCATTAAACTGGCAAGCATGGAAAAATACTTTCCTAATGCAGGCAAAGAAGATTAGTGTAGATGAGCAAAAAGTTTGGCAAGGACATAGAGGGCCTTAGGGCTCGTTTCTGAGCTGTACAACTCTGACAGAGGAATTTCTATTCTCTTTGAACTCTCCTATGTGTACTTAAAGAAGCTCGTAATTTTAGTTTTTATCTGTTTGTCCACAACTTTTTCTCTCCTTGATATGTCCTCCGCTTTGTAGGATTCTAAACTTATCCACATCTTTGAGCTAACTTTTTTCTCCTGAATGTTTTTTTTTTCAATATAATGCCCTCCTTAGCTTTCAATGTGACCAGCTGCATTTTTATCTGCCAGCATTGGACTGACTTTATTTTCTTCATTCAAGGAGTGATCAGCACATTTTTATTTGTCTTCATGCCATCTTCACTGCGTTTAAGCATTATGTTGAAATGTAAAGTTGTGCAATAACACTTGCTTTTCGTCAGCATTATCATGTTAGCCTAATCACTTGATTATCATTTGATGGATTTGAATTCTGGTAATTGGAAGCAGTGAGAGACTAATTGTACTCCAAGAGTGTGGGGCAGGATGCAATGGTTAATTTGTGCTTGAAACAAACAAGTTTTCTGTTTCCTTTTTCAGGAGGGGCAACTTACGTGCTTTGTTGAAACATGCCCACCAGCCAGTTGTTCTAATCCTGTAAAGATGGAGGGAATGTGCTGTCCAGTCTGCACAAGACAAGATGAAAATTCCTAAACCATCACTGCAGAACTGAAGGGGATATAGGAACCTTTATATTCTCCAATGAGTTGTGATGTATGGATGTCAGTATGAATACTGTGTGCTTTCAGAACTACCCATCAGTATTCATTCAAAAATGGAAAGGAAACTTCAATTTGAGGAAATCCCAAGAAATATTAAACAAAAGTGCTCGAATGCATGCTTCATGTTAACTGATTATAAATCAGTAACGTAATTAAACATTATATGTGCATGTACCGTGTATGTACTGTCAAAGAGAACCACAATGCAAAAGTATTGAAAGGGAAGTAGTATGTTATCTATGACAGGGTGATTTCAATTTGTTTGCCATGTTTTCTTAGTAAGAAGCTTCTCAGGTTCGAAATGCCAAAATGAAAGTGGTGCTACATGTATCTTGTATTTGATATTATAGTGAATAGCAGGAGCTAACATACCATAACATTTCCAGACTCCTTTATTTGCTTGAAAGCAAAATCTATCTCAAGAACTCATCTAGTTCAGCAACCATATGTCTTTGCTTTTTGAATGAGTGTGAAAAATAGTTTAAGGAGGAATAAAAACACTAAAGCAGTGCTTTTTTTTAATAAATATATATATTTTTTACTCTGTTATAGAGTTCCCCCAGGTGTTTGGTGTGCTAGGAGTCTTTCACCATTCCAAGGTGTTGAGACTTGTCGGCTGTTCTTTTAGTTACTTGGCTCTGCTTGGAAATAATGTGAAGATGTTATTTGTACAATTCAGACATTTGGTACATAGATGCCTACTAATTTACAGGTTGGTGTACATATACATTGAAAAAGTGCCTCTGGTGTTTTGCTAATTGGCACTGTATGTCAGCGTTCTCACACAATAAGTAAGATCATTTTTTTTTTTAGCAATCTAGATTAGAACCTTTAAAGAGTTTTTTTTAACGTCTTTGTGGCCTGGCTACTGAATATTCAGCTCTAACCATTACACCTTATTGGATATATGGCATTTTGCACTTCCTGAATTTTTGGATAATTTTTTAATGTACTGGTAGTGTTTTTTTTTTTACATTGTTGGAATTGTTACTGTATACAGGCATAAGAAATGGAGAATGAGGGGAGGGGGGGGGGGGGGGGGGTATAAAAGGGTTTTCTTACTCCCTGATTGTTCACTGATCAGCTGTGCTAACCAATGAAACAGTATTAAATATTGTCTAACATTTATAATCATTGTTTCTTTATTGTAGGGAAGAAATTTTATTTATTTGCTCAGTCAGGTGTAATTGGTCACTTTTATTCATTGATGAAGGATAGATATCATTTTTTGTTAAAGCATACAGTAATCATACCTCAGCTTTTCCATTTCGGGTGCTAATTGATTGAAAAACAAAATTGTCAAGTTACTTTAAAAGAAAAAGTAGCCACATTTGTAATATGCCAAACCGGCATAGATTTATTAACATGAAGCCCTTTTTAAGTTATTTTAATACTGAAAAGATTTGTAATAGAAAAAACATCACAGCAGCAACAAAATCCCACGTGATTAATTGTTTTGTTTGGATCTTTTTGTGAAAACAAACCACCAATTTACAGGGAAGATTCATTATCATGACTTTCAATGTTAAGGTAGTCTTTTCTCCGTGCTTCACGGGTATAAAGGAACAATGTTGTAATGTGGAAAATACTAGCTGTTATTTCTGCTTATAGAAAATTTGTCTGGGTTCATTTTTGTTTCAAAATCTGTTTTATCTTTGTCTTGAGCACATGAAAAAGCTGGTGATAGCTCCACAGGCAGAGTGATAACTCCCATTCTGTATGATTCTTTGCAGGCTGTGATACTGATTAATGAATTGTTCTGGTGGAACAATGTGAGGCAGTTCTGCTGCTTTGGTGTTATTCTATCTTTCTCCTAACAGCAGTGCTGATTAGTTTTTATACTGAACAATGTCCATGTTGAATTTGTTCATACTGTCCTGGCGCTGAAAGTCTTAATAGCCATATTAGTTCAATGAGAACAGAACAGGAGAACAGCCTATGCTCTTTACCTAGCATAAAATAATAAATTTACCAAAGAGATGTTTGCACTGTGTAATACTTTTGTATGAATCAAATTAAACAGACCACAATATCTGAAAAGTGCAGTGTCATTTTCCGAGTCCCATTCAGTTATTCTTTGCATATAGTAAGTAGGTGATTTTGAGATGTCGATGTGGTAATCCAGAGCTGGACTTGCAGATAGTGTTGGCTCTCTGTTTTTTTTCCATTGGCATCATTCACAACAATATAATTTGCATGTGCAAGATTTATCAGTCATGCAAGGAGTTCTGAAAAGTCACACCAAAAGGGAAGTAATTTGATCAAATTGCACTGAAGGGAGGACAGAGGTCCTCAAATGAAGTGAGGAATCTGCTGGACTTTTGTCTATCCCTACATTTCCCATTGAAAATGTTCCCTACAGTCCTGAGTCAAGGTACTGGAGCCACCGCATACCTTCTCTCTCCCCCCCCCCCCCCCCCCCCCCCCCCCCCCTTCAGTTTTTTACCCCAGTCAGAGCTGGTACTTCTAAAGCAATTAGGTGAAAGGTAAGTGGTTTGATTCCTTTACTTAACATTAATGTTTATTTTGCCTAAGTTAATTTAAATCACGAAATATAGTTAACCAATTAATTGCTTTTCAACTCCTTTTCAATGCAACATCATGGGCCGAGCAGCCTGTCTTTTTCTATGCATGTCTGAGAGGAGAGACATTTGTTCAGGGGAAGAAAAGCCTTTGACATAATGAGCTGTCAGAACACTCTCAGGATGGTCCTAGTTTTCACTGCACTTTGAGATAGCAGGATGATGTTCGGAACGCCAGTGCCAACATGGTGACAAATGCAAGGAATAGGTCGGTCCCAGCACATTATGACAGATTGGATTACCTTCTTTAGACTTTGGAGATGCAACGTGGGAACAGGCCCTTCGACCCACCGAGTCCGCTCCGACCAGCGATCACCCCGTACACTAGCACTATCCTACGCAATAAGGGCAATTTACAGAAGCAAATTAACCTACAAACCTGTATGCCTTTGGAATGCGGGAGGAAACCGGAGCACCCGGAGAAAACATGCACGGTCACAGAGAGCATGTACAAACTCCATACACACAGCACCCAGAATCAGGTTTGAACCTGGGTCTCTGGTCCTGAAAGGCAACAAAGCTACCGCTGCACCACTGGACCACCCTTTCATCCATCTATATTACTAAAAGTCTGATCTTGACCACTTCCTGTTCTGTATATTGATTTTAGAAAAAACACTGCCACTTATGGTTGTGATTTTTGGCCATCTTACTCAGAGTACCCCTCCGCTGTGCAGGACAAGAGGATTTTTCCCATTGATGAAAAATAAAAGAGTTATTAGTGTTTCAAAAATGTTGAGATTCTCTCTCCTGAAGGCCACGCCCCTTCCGGAGGGACTATAAAATGCAGAAGTGTTGAGTGCCTCAGTCAAGATGGGGGAGCGAGAGGGCCACGTCTCTCTGAGCTGTGAATAACACTGAACGCATGTTTACTAAGCTGTGAGTGTGGTTTTACTGTCCTTGAGTGCCCTTAATGTGGTTTGAAAATGAAAATGGTTGGTTTGAAATAAAGCACAGCAAATGGTTGGTGGTGGTTGGTTTGAAATAAAGCACAGCAAATGGTTGGTGGTGGTTGATTTGAAATGGCAAATGATTAAAAGTCTAAACTTGACAACTTCCTGTTTGCACTGTATATTGATTTTAGATACAACGCTACCACTTACGGCTGTGATTTTTGGCCATCTTACTCAGTCCCCCTCCGTTCATCAGGTGCAGAGAATTCTTCCCATCAAGGAAAAATAAAAGTGTTACTAGAGTTTAAAAAATGTTGAGAATCTCTCTCCTGCCATGAAGGCCACACCCCTTCCGGTGGGAAGGGGGAGGGATTATAAAACCCGGAGGTGTGGGTGTGGCTTAGTCTATGCAAGATGGGGGAGGGAGAGGTCATGACTCTGAGCTGTGAATCAACTGAACACACCGATTGTCTACTAAACTGTAAGTGTGGTGCTTTGTGTGGTTTTATGATGGTTTCACCCTGCTTGAAGTGGTATGACACTGCACTTGAATTTGGTGGCCTTGCACCCTGCTTGAAATGGTATGAAACTGCACTTGAATTTGGTGGGTTTGCACCCTGCTTGAAGTGGTATGAAACAGCACTTGAATTTGTTGGCCTTGCACCCTGCTTGAAGTGTTTGGAAACTGCACTTGAATTTGGTGGCCTTGCACCCTACTTGAAGTGGTAAGAAACTGCACTTGAATTTGGTGCCCTTGCACCCTGCTTGAAGTGGTAGGAAATTACACCTGAAATTGGTGACGGTCAACCATGATCACAATGAATGGCGGTGCTGGCTCGAAGCGCCGAATGGCCTCCTCCTGCACCTTTTTTCTATGTTTCTATGGGACCCAACGGGTTGCACTTAGTCTAATGTTAAATATATCCTACCAATTGTAAGTTTGCACCAGGGCTTCCCTGGGGTACCTTGCAAAGCATTTGATACCACAGATAATGATGGAAATGGGATGGCAGTGACACTGAAGAAAAGAAAAACTGTTAGACAATTCATCAGATCTGTAATTGTTTGAATACAAACCTGTTTTTAAGTCGCAGAGAGAAAGTCTAGCAAACTTTGGATTGGGTGGAGGCCCTGTTTCTTCAGATAACATGTCGAAACAAGGAGCTGCAAAATAAGACACAGTGCTGGAGTAACTCAGCCAGTCAGGCAGCATCCCAAATGAACATGATAGGTGATGTTTTGGGTCGGGACCCTTCTTCAGACTGATTGTTGGTAACCTGTTGACGGGTATGGTGGCACTGTGATGTAGTGGTAGAGCAACTGCCTTACAGCGCCAGAGACCCGGGTTCGATCCTGGTTACAGATGCTATCTATACGGAGTTTTATGTTCTCCCCATGGCCTGCGTGGGTTTTCTCGGAGATCTTCGGTTTCCTCCCACACTCCAAACCCTGACAAGTTGTAGGTCAATTGGCTTGATATAAATGTAAAATTGCCCTGAGTGCGTGTAGGGTAGTGTTAACGTGTGGGGATCAGTGTGGATTCAGTGGGCCCCAAGGGGCTGTTTCCATGCTGTATATCTAAACTAAACTAAATTAAAAGTACTAGGTTGATACAGATGAGGAGGTTTTTTGAAAGACAAATGATGGTCAGAGATGAAAAGACAAAGTGAGTCAAAAGGATTGAAGAATTGTGAATCTAAAGAAGGAATGGAGGGGAGAAATAGGTGTTCGTACAGGTGGTGCAAAGGGGAGAGGTGTGGGGGTGATATGTAGTTAACTAAAATTGGATGTTCATACCATTGTTTGTAAGAAGTGTCTTTTCTCCTCTTTGCTGTGGCCTCACTTTGGCAATAGAGGAAGTCCAGGACAGAAAGGTTAATAACTGGGGTATCCAGCAGGCCAAGCGTACCAAACATTAGGATTTAGGGGAGATGGTCTCCGAGTCTAGGCTTGGTCTCACCGATGTACAGGAAGCCCCATCTGGAAAACGAAATGCAGTAGATGTGGTTAGACAAGTTGCATGTGAACCCGTGACTCACCTGGAAGGGGTGCTGGGGTCCCTGGATTGAGGTGGGGGAGGAGATATAGAGATGGGTGTTACATCTCTGGTTGCTGGGGAAAGTACCTTGGGAGGGTTTGGTTGGTAGAAATGAATGATGGAGGGAGCGATCTCTGCAGAAGGCAGAAAGGGGTGAGGATGGAACAATGTGACTGGATGTTAAAGGATGATGTGCTGCAAACGGAGGCTGGTGAGGTGTAAGTTGAGGACCAGGAGAACTTTATTCTTTTCCATCTGGGAGGAGGGGGAGTGAGAATAGAACTATGGACACAGAGAAGACAAATGTGAGGGTCCCATCTATGGCAGCAGAAAAGGGGGAGGGGGGTTTGGAGAGGGACATGTTCACTAAAGAATGAAAAACCTCATCTTCGGAGCAGATGGGGTGGAAATTGACCTTGCACGAGGCAGGGTGTAAGGAAGTGTAGTGGAGATAACTCTGGGAATCAGTGGATTTGTAGTAGATGCCAGACGTCAGAGAATTAAGGAAAAGGTTGGGAGGTCATGTTACAGGTGTACAAGAAATTGTTCAGACTACATTAAGTGAATTATGTTCAGTTTTAGCCAACCTGTTAAAGGAAATATGTTAAGCTGGTACGGGCACAGAGAAGATTTATGAGGATATTGCCTGGACTCGAGGGCCTGAGCTATAGGGACAGGTTTTGCAGGCTAGGTCTTTATTCCTTCGAGAGCAGGAGGATGAGGTGTGACCTTGTGGTGGTGTATACGATCATGAGAGGAACATAGGGTAAATGCAGAGTCTTTTATCTTGAGATGGGGAATTGGGAACCAGAGGGCATGGATTTAAAGTGTGGGAGGGGGGAGAATTAAAAGGAACCTGAGGGGCAACATTTTTATATAAGAGATGGTTGGGTATATAGGTATGGTTTTCAGAGGGATGTGGGCCAAACACAGGCAGGTGGGACTAGCGAGATGGGGCATAGAAACATAGAAAATAGGTGCAGGAGTAGGCCATTCGGCCCTTCGAGCCTGCATCGCCATTCAATATGATCATGGCTGATCATCCACTCAGTATCCTGTACCTGCCTTCAAGGACCACATCTAACTCCCTCTTAAATATAGCCAATGAACTGGCCTCAACTACCTTCTGTGGCAGAGAATTCCAGAGATTCACCACTCTGTGTGGGCATGTTGGGCTGAAGGGCCTGTTTCCATGCTGTACGACTATGATAGTCTGTCCCCTGCGATGAAGACAGAGGGATCAAGAAAGGGGAGAGATAGTCCCCCAAGTTAATTTGAGGGCAGGGTGAAAGTGCTAAAATATTCAGGCAACATAGTTTGTAGCTGTAATTGTAAAAGGAAAAGAACTGAAAGATGCAGCGTGCAACGATTGATGGAAATCTGAAGTAGAGGTGAATGTTGGAAACACCAAGCAGTTCATGCAGCCCCCTCCCTGGAGAGAGGAGGAACTGAATCTAACATCAGAACTGGCACAGAGTAGAAAAGACGGGTTAACAAAAGTGGATGAATTCCATCTTGAGGATCAAAGACGACTGTGGCAAGACACACGATGGGATGCCGGAGACATAAGGAACTGAAGTTGCTGGAATCCTGAGCTAAACAAGTGATGGAGGAACTCAGCAGATCATGCAGTATTTGAAGGGAAATGGACAGGTGACATTTTGGGTCAGTATGATGAAAGGGCCCGATCTGAAACATTGTCCATTCCCCTCCAGCATTTTTTTTTACTGAAGATGGGATGCTGCTCTTCAGACAAATATTAGATCTGCACCCTTCTATGCCTTGGTAAGTGAATTGCTTGTTTGGATATTACAATTTTGAGAGGCTCTAGCTTCATAATCCACTCAGGCCCTCAGTTTCATCCTTGCGTGAAAAAGAATGCATGCTCAGATCTCCTGTGAACCACCGTGTTCCTGACCACAATCCTCTGTCCTTTAGCTTTTGACATATTTTCTATCCAGAAGAGTTTTCTGCTGTCTACCTTATCTGTGGCCCTCATAATTTTGTATCAAGGCCCGTTTCAGCCATCTCAGCTTGAAAAATGCTAACCCAGCCCAATGAAACATTTCACCCCAGGTAACATCCTGTTGAATCTCCTCTTGCACCATCTCCAGAATGTGCAGACTAGAATTTCAGGCAGTATTTTAGCTGAAGCTGAACCAAAGTTCCAGAAAGTTGTACCAGTACCTCCCTCCTCTTGTGCCTATGCCCTGTCCATGCCCAAAATTGACTTGGATGTGACTCCTGACCCACCACTCTCGTTAATTGATGTCTTCAGTATGGTAGACAAAAATGCTGGAGAAACTCAGTGGGTGAGGCAACATCTATGGAGCAAAAGAATAGGTGACGTTTCGGGTCGAGACTCTTCAGTATTGTGGTAATTTGCAGATGAGCAACCAAATCCAGCATCATCTGCATCGCATGAATGGAAACAACAACTCCCATCGACTCTATTCATTTGGCTGCAAGATCTGAGCACATTATCAGCTTTGAATATTCGGAGTACAAATGTGAAAGGATTAATTCATACGCAACCCACAAACATCAAAATAATTTCCATACTTGAGCTCCCAATCTAGTGAGAATGTTTCATTCTGGATGTTGAAGATGCCAGAATCTGATAAATGAAATGTTTAATATTGATACAACAAAATCTATTCTTGACGATCACGAGAACCAAATGTTGCATTTTAAGAGAGTTGGTCATTGTGGTTGCCTGGAGCGGCACTGCCTTCATAAGATTAATTAACTGAATGCCAACGTTTGACCAGATAATCAGATTTTTATTTGTGTTCCTATACAGTAAACTATTATATCTTTTGATTTAATCAAAGAGCACATTCCACAAAACAAAGCAAATGCATTGTGGCACGCAACAAATATATTATTTGTCTGAGTGGCGGCACGGTGGCGTAGCGGTACAGCGCCAGATACCCAAGCTTCGATACTGACTGTGGGTGCTGTCTATATGGAGTGTGTCCATTCTTGTTATCTGCCTGGGTTTTTCATGGACACGCCTGTTTCCTCCTATATTCCAAAGACGTACAGGTTTGTAGTTTAATTGGCTTTGGTAAAATTGTAAATTTATCCCTAGTATGTGTACCACAGTGTAAATGTGCGGTAATTACTGGCCGGCGCAGACTCGGGCCAAAGGGCCGTTCTGTGCTGTTTCCAATTACGCATTTTTTCATCATTCATTTTTCAACTATTTTCTGAGTTCTGTATCTCACTCTTGCAGCATTTGTATTTGCTGTATTCTATTCTCTCAATCATCAACCTCTAAGGTTACACCCTTTCCAGCCAGATAAGCTGCTGTTAACAAGCCTTTACCACCCTGTCAGCCGACACAAATCCTCGTCGTCCATTTTTCCTTGGTCTCCATCCTATGATAGATGTTTGTTATATCTGCACCTTTCCCCAGTCTGTGCAACTTAATTGCTCTTTTCAAATATTTCCTTGTTCCAATAAAATGTCATCAGCCTTAAGCATTAACTCAATTTCCTTTCTCCAAAGAGACTGATCACCTGAGTTTTAGCAGCATTCAGTTTTTTAAATTTCAGATTTCAAGCATCTACTTTTTGATTATGAATAAAGGATATTGCTACTTTGTGCTTTCTCCACATGGAATGTAATGCACTTCTGGTCATAAAAGTAGGCTTCCTTCCTATTTCCTGGATTAGAATGTTTTCTTTATTGATTGTAGAAAGTAATTTTTTTAGCTGGTATTTCTGAAGAATAATGGTCTGAAGGTCAGACCACACTCCACACTGTCATTCAATTTAATTTCCATGTCTGTAGCCCGTAATTGCTGAACCAGATGAAACTTATGTTGCTGAGTGTGCAAAATGGTTAAGAATGCGAAGCATTGTGGATATTTAAACAATAATGTCCTTTTACCCCACTAGAGCTTTTCATTCGACAACATAAAACTGATTAGCAGTCTTGATTGACTTTGAAAAATTTCATCTACTAACGTCTTGGCTTTAAGCATTCAGAATGTGTTTTTAATCGTGGGTAGTTTGCGAGCTTAATCTGACAAGCCATGCAAGTGAGGCAATCATTTGGAACACAGGTAATGCCACTGGATTCTGGGTGAAATTCTAACTTGTTTTATCAAATGTTGTCACGTTTATGTTGTAGATTCAGGCCAACTGCAAATGGAGATGGTTCTTTTTGTAAAGAAATGTCATTCTTAATGAGAAAGGATTCTGCAAAGGTTTGAATTTGAAATCATTCCAGACTGGAAGAGCACACATGATAATTCTGTCATTTAACCATTTTATCATCTGCTTTTAAAAAAAGCTATCCCGTCCCTTATAGCTTCTTCTACAACTTGGGTGCAATATACTCCCATGAGTACTCCTTCTTTGGAAATCACTCAACAGTGACAAAGTTCCTGGGCATGCATATCTCTGAAGATCTGTCCTGGACCCAGCACATTGATACAATCATAAAGATCAACTAGCAATGCATCTGCTTCTTTAGAAGACTGAGGAGATTCAGTATGTCAACGAAAGCTCTCTTGAACTTCTACAGGTGTACAGTAGAGAGCCTATTGGTTGCATCGTGGTCCTGATTTGGCACCGCGAACACCCAGGAATGAGATTACAATAATTGGTGGACAGTGCCCAGTCCATCACGAGTACTGACATCCGCACCATCGAAGTGATCTGCAGGAGGTGCTGCCTCAAAGAGACGACCAGTATCAATGAGGACCCACACCACCTTGGCCACACTCTGGTTTCACTCCTGCCATTGGGAACAAGTGCCTAAAAACTGTAATGTTCAGGTTCAGGAACAGCTTCTTTCCAACAACTATCAGGCTTTTGAACAGTACAAACCCTAACTACGAACTACAAACTGTCTTGGTTGCATTAGGGACTTTGGGCTTTTCAGCACTTTTTAAATGTATTGAACATTTTTTTTGTTTATTGGGTTATCTATTGAGTACTGTGTTTATATACCTGTTGTGATGCTGCAAGTAAGAATATCATTGTTCCATTTCAATATATAAGGCAATTAAAGAAAATTGACTCTTCTCTTGACTGACTCTTGACTCGGTTTCATTCTGACCTCATTGTTGACTCTATCCACACTTCACGCTGCTTGGCAAGACCACCAGTATAATCAAGGATGAGTCGCACTCCGATCACTCCCTCTTCTCCCCTCTTCCACCAGGCAAGAAGTACAGAAGTGTGAAAATGCAGATGATAGATTCAGGAACAGTTTCTTCCCATCTTTTGCTTTCGGAGGTCAAATATAACGAGAAATACATAGTATTGTACACAGTAAGGGAAATACCCTAAATGGCATTGAGATACGGAGGGATCTTGGGTTCAAGCCTTTAGCTCCCCAAAAGTGGCAACACATAGATAGTAGAGAAGGCATATTGTATGCTTGCCATCATCAGTTGGGGAATTGAGTACAAGAGTCAGGAAGTCATGTTGCAGCTTTATAGACCACTTTGGAATATTGTATGCAATTCTGGTTGCCCCAATACAGGAAGATTGTGGATGTTTTGAAGAAGGTGCAGAAGAGATTTACCAAAATGCTGCCCAGATTATAAAAGGTTTTAGCTATGAAGATTATATGGCCAAACGTGAATCAGGCAATTGAGCCTTCTTTTCACCAACTAGAGAGCAGTCCTGACCTACCATCGATCTCATTGGAGACCCTTGGACTATCTTTAATTGGATTTTATTGGACTTTATCTTGCACTAAACATTATTCCATTTATCCTCTATTTGTGCACTGTGGACAGCTTGATTGTAATCATGTATAGTCTTTTTACTGACTTTTTTCACTACCCCAGTACACATGACAAAATAAACTAAACTAAACATCTGTGACAAATCCACAAAACTAATGTTGGAAGCACAAGCTCTTCCACAAATGGGATAAAAAGGTGTCGCTGTGGCAGGTGGGTGAGTAGCTTGAGATGGTAAACTCATCTGTCGCTCACATGGGGCCTCTGTGCTCCTGACACATGGATTCCACATTCTCTATTGCTTCTCTACTTCGAGCAGTCGTGTGCCAGGGATTCCCAAGGATTTGTTTTGACCGGAATACCAAAGCATTTCTTCAAGACAGTGTGAATAATACTGGCAGACCACTTGTGGATTCCAACTAAATAGGTTAAGAGTAAGGCAGAGTTCAAGAATGGCCATGTTGGAACTGTCCAGAAGAGACTGAATCAGAACTACTCTCACTGCCCTTTTTAAGAAAAATAAACTTCTCCACTAAGCTTACTTTTCCATAAATCATCGGTCCAAACTTTAACTATATTTTTAGTCCTGGCAAAAGGTGCGATGGAGTAATTCTATTTGCTTCTAATCTTAATTTGCACGACACCAAAATTGGTTGAGTTGCAGCCAGTGAAGAATTGCTGCCAAGAGTATACAGTGGGATTTGGATCAGTTACAGATGCGTGCAGAGAAACGGCAGATGGCATTTAAACCGAGGAAGTGTGAGGTCTTTTGCTTTGGGAGGTCAAATGTAACGGGAAATATACAGTATTGTACACAGTAAGGGAAAGACCCTAAATGGCATTGAGATACTGAGGGATCTTGGGTTCAAGCCTTTAGCTCCCCAAAAGTGACAACACATAGATAGTAGAGAAGGCATATTGTATGCTTGCCATCATCAGTTGGGGAATTGAGTACAAGAGTCAGGAAGTCATGTTGCAGCTTTATAGACCACTTTGGAATATTGTATGCAATTCTGGTTGCCCCAATACAGGAAGATTGTGGATGTTTTGAAGAGGGTGCTGAAGAGATTTACCAGAATGGTGCCCAGATTATAAAAGGTATTAGCTATGAAGACTATATGGCCAAACGTAAATTGTTTTCTCTGTCAAAGATTGCGTAAGACCTCATAGAAGTTTATAAAATTGAGACTTGTTCATAGTTAGACAGTTAGAACCACTTTCCCAGGCTGAAAAGACCAGAGGGTATAGTTTTATGGTCAGAGGGGGAAAGTTCTTTTTACACAGTGATTGGAGCCTGGAATGAGCTGCTGGAAGAGGTGGTGGAAGCAGAAATGACAGTAGCATTTAAGAGGTTTTTAAATAGGCTCATGGATATGCAGGGAATTGATCAAGTACAGGCAGAGGTAGATTAACTTGGCAATACGTTTGGCACAGACACTGGGCTGAAGGGCATGTTTCTGTACTGTTGTATGAATGTCTTGTTTCTACACACGTCATATTCCTCAAATATTTGCAGTTTATCGTGATTAATAATATAATTTAGAAGAATGGCAACTAGACCGTATAATGGCCTTGTTATTTTTAAAGGATACATTCCAAAGATATTTGGTGATTTCCTGTTGGCTGAGCTTTTGAATAAAATGAAGAATGCAGATCCTGACATTCAAAGTTTTCTGCCATCTCAGCTACCAAAAACCTGTACATAATTTGAACATATTGTGTAATCCAATCATTTGAGCCATAATGAGATTTACTAGAATATTGCCTGGGTTTCAGCAACTAAGTTACAGAGAAAGGTTGAACAAGTTAGGTCTATATTCTTTGGAGCGCAGAAGGTTAAGGGGGGACTTGATAGAGGTCTTTAAAATGATGAGAGGGATAGACAGAGTTGACATGGATAAGCTTTTCCCATTGAGAGTAGGGAAGATTCAAACAAGAGTACATGACAAGAATTAAGGGTCAGAAGTTTAGGGGTAACATGAGGGGGAACTTCTTTACTCAGTGAGTGGTAGCTGTGTGGAATGAGCTTCCAGTGGAAGTGGTGGACGCAGGTTCGATTTTATCATTTAAAAATAAATTGGATAGGTATATGGAAGGGAAAGGAATGGAGGGTTATGGTCTGAGTGCAGATAGATAAGACTAGGGGAAAATAAGTGTTCGGCACGGACTTGAAGGGCTGAGGGCCTGTTTTCCGTGCTGTAATTGTTATAGGGTTAATGCTTTAGCACAGAAACTGCTCTCCTCAAAGTCCTCAACGACCTCCTCACCTCTGCTGACACTGGTTCCCTCAACATCCTCATCCTCCTCGACCTGAGCGCAGCCTTCGATACAGTGAACCATAACATCTTGCTCATCAGACTCAAAGACCTCGGCATTGAAGGCTCTGCACTCAACTGGCTCCGTTCCTACCTTTCCAACTGCTCCCACTTCTCTCATAACCACACCTCTGCTACAGCCACAGTCATTCAAGGCGTCCCCCAAGGCTCCGTACTCGGCCCCCTCCTCTTCATCATCTACATCCTCCCCCTTGGTCAGATACTCCGCCACTTCAACCTGGACTTCCACTGTTACGCCGATGAAACCCAGATCTACCTCGGCACCAAATCCTCCCACAACCCCCCCCCTCTCCCATATCAACACCTGTCTTTCAGCTATAAAAACCTGGATGCAACATAACTTCCTCAAACTCAACAGTGATAAAACAGAATTCTTCCTCATAGGCTCCAAATCCACACTCAGCAAAATCAATAACCCCACTCTCACCATCGACGTCACCACTGTCTCCCCATCTCCCCAGGCCCGCAACCTTGGCGTGATATTTGATTCCACCCTCTCCCTTGAGCCTCACATCCGCCATGTCATTAAAACCTCCTTCTGGAGGGGGGTTCTCCTTAAAAAAAAAAGCCTGTAATGCAAAGCCAAGTCATTGCACAGAGAAACGTGAGTGGAAAAGAATAGACACAGAATGCTGGAGTAACTCAGCAAGACAGGCAGCATGTCTGGGGAGAAGGAATGGAATTTAATTTATTTACATATGCTTTTCACACAATATCATGCCATAACTCGTGCTTGGGGAATACAGTAAAGGCGAATGTCTGTAACTGAGGTGGCCATACCTTCGGGTGGCCTGTCTTTGTCCCCATCACTGTCAAACATGGAATCTGAGTGAAGTGCTGATGGCGAGGTGCGCTTTTGAAGCAGAAAAATGAACTGTGTTTGAGAAGACAACTTTGTCATCAACGATGCGGCTTCATGTGAGGAGTTCACTGGATTTGTGTAAAATTCAGTTTGTGGATTTGAGTTGTGACTCTATTGTTTGACTCCCTCTTGTGGTTCGATGATGACACAAAATGGAGAAAGAACAGGGTGCAATACTGCTTAACTAAGTTTGGCTTGGCCGGAGTTTATATATGTTGATGCCATTGTGATAGATTTGGGTCGAGAAGCAAAAGGCTTGTCGTGGATTGGAGAGAGAAATGGGGAAATATGAAGGAATAAAATAGAGAGGAAGACCCTTCGCAACCCGAAATGTCGTCTACCCATTCTTACCCCAGATGCTGCCTACCTGGGGAATTCCTTCAGCAGTGGCGCAGCAGTAGAGTTGCTGCCTCACAGCGCCAGAGACCTGGGTTCGATCCTGACTACAGGTGTTGTCTCTGTGACCCAAGTGGATATTATCTGGCTGCTCAAGTTTCCTTCCATGCTCAAGAGACATGTTGGTTTGCAGGTTAGTGGCTTCTGTAAATTGTCCCTAGTGTGCAGGATAGAAATGTTCGGGGATTTCTGGTTGGTGTAGACCCAGTGGGCTGTAGGGCCTGTTTCCACGCTGTATCTCTGGAGGTGGTGACCCATCATGGGCGGCGTTGTTCAGTCTCATTTATTTTGGGATCGAGTGTGGTTCACGAGTCCTATGCACGAGCCACACATACGGGGGGGGGGGGGGGGGGGGGGGTGGGGGGGGGGGGGAGGGGGGCTCATGAAGGCCGCTATGGGGGGGGGGTATAGGGCTGCAACCTTCCTCGTGTTTCTCCCACTAACGAGTCAGCTTTGGCGATTGTCTTCGAAACTGCTGCCCGCCTTCCTAGTGGGGTTGTACGCCAGCCAATCTTGTCACTGGCATGGGTTTCCAGTTCTATTGGGGCTAGGCCTGCTTGCTGGAAGTGGTCCTTGATACAGTCTTGCAACAATTAATTTGGGCGCCTGGGTTCCATTGATACTGTGACAGAACTGCGTAGAGGAGTTCACGAGGCATGTGGGATTGCTGTATCTCTAAACTAAATTTAACTATGTGTGTTTTTCTCAAGTTTCCATCATCTCTCCACTCATGTCCTGATATTTGTGGATATAGCGCCACTTATATTGTTCTGTTTGCTTTACAACAAATGAATTGTAGCTGCTGTTGGAATGAAAGTAAAGTGGCAGTAAATTTATGTGCCATTTATTTATAAATGTATTAATTTGAGTAACTCAGCATGTCATGCGCCCTGACCTGCGAAGTTACTCCAGTACCTTGTGTATTTTTTCATAACCAGGCATCTGCAGTTCCCTGTCTCCATGCCCAACTAATTATTCTCTCAGTCGTGCAGAGTGAGGGATGAGTTATAATCAGTACACTTACAGACGCACAATGTCGGCAAGATACAACAGCATTAGTGGTATTTGAAGTGATTGAATGGCTGAAGGTGTTGTGTACACAGCTCCACTAAACATTGTGTAGGAAGGAACTGTCGATGCTGGTTTATATCGAAGATAGACACAAAATGCTGGAGTAACTCAGCATTCAACTGGCGAAGGCAGCTCGTATCTTTTGTCAACGTGGTAAAGAAAAGCTTGTAAAATACTAGTAAGCATTTTGTCCATTTACGGTTCCCTTTGTAAATTGGATTTCATTTGAAAATTGCAATGGTACATGTATCGCTTTGTTTATATAATCGCAAAGATGCTTTAAATTATTCCTTTGAATATGGTTACATTAAACATTCCGGTCATTGGTCCTGTCTAAGAAAGCATTACATATGGAGGTATGTTCACTTTGGACACTAAATAGTACTTGATCTAGGGTGGATATAAGGCAATTAGATGGAAAGTCTCAAATCACCTTGAAAGTATGAAGGTTTCAAGCCATCTGTTGCTTAATTCACTGAGTTTCTGTGGAAGATGTAGCTTTCCTGATGAGACTATCTGGAGGAAAAGTATTCGCTGGTAAAATCGAAATATCAAGAAATGTTAAAGTACAGTGTTTTGTCCTTAAGGGCCAGTCACACTTTCACGACCTCTGCCGAGTTTGCCCTTGACTCACACTCGCAGCATGGTCGTCACGAGGTTGTAGGAGGTCGTGATGCTAGTCGTAGGTGCTTGTGGCATCAAATAGGTCGGGGCGTTTTTCTAGCCTGATGAAAAATGTCCACGAGTAAAAAAGGTCGTGAATTAGGTCGAGAAAGTGGGACAGGCCCTTTAAGATGTGACTCAACCCAAAATGTTGCTTATTCCTTTTCTCCAGAAATGCTGCCTGACTCGATAAGTTACTCCAGCTTTTTTGTGTCTATCTGCAATGTTTCATTTTTCTGTTGTCGGTACATATAACAATTAAACACATGACTCTCACGACTCTTGTATGATCTGGCAATAATACTTCCATTTAGTATTCAAAATCAGTTTAACTGAGATATACCGTACCCTCTGCGCTGCATGTTCAAGAACACAAGGCTCTGTTGCCAAACAAATCAGGCTGAGTTTTCTGCAGAGGCCTGGACACTATGTATACAAAAAGCAAAGTCACTCCAACAGTCAGATTATCTTGTCGTTATCGTGATGGTGGAGGGAATATGCCATGGGCGGCTGCATTTTGTATGACATACAAATCATTTTGGATGCATTATATTGCAATAATAATTGCATTTCAAAGGTACTCGCCAGGCAGAGTTCTCTAACACACTGTGAGCAATTAAAGTTTGCCTGATTGGTCTGCTTCTTACGGAGAAATAAAAGGAGCTTCGGCACTGGAACAAACATGATCAGGAATCTGTATTTTCAGGCACGTGTGTGGGGTAGCAATACATGCTGTCACTAACCACCAACATATGGTTAAAGCACAGTTCACTGTGGGACGTTGTCATTGTGTGAAGGTAACCTGAGAACTGTGTGCAGTGGGTTGGATTCTTGTTACTTAAAGAAGTCAAACGTGACCTGCTGTGCTGCACTGATTCAGGAAATTGGATATTTGGCCACGCTTACCTGACAATAGCATCTGTCGTCTGGGCTGCAGGGGAAGGTATGAATGGCTGGATGATTTCACCATGGCTTTTTGTTGAGTCTTAAACTAAATCACTTTAATGCTGCAGGTACCGTGACAAAGATAGGCATTCCTTACCAGATTATTCTGGCCTCGGGCAGTTTCTAGAGAAATGTGGCAGATATGAGGATGATTTATCTCAAAATATGTTCTCCTCGTACATCAGGAATCCTCTCCGGCTATGTTAAATCTACTCTTAATCCAAACTGCTGAAATAAAATAACCCTGCATCGTGCTCTCTCCACATTCACTCTCAAATCACAGAAAATCAATCATCGGCAATTAATACATTTTTTTAAAAGTCTTATTTATTTTTGTATTTTTTATTAGTCAAAAACTTGATCTTCTGTGCTATCCACACTATACATTGAGTACAATTAAGATATACATTAGTACAATCGATAGGCCAGGACAAAAGTAACCAGATAGCAGATGGAGTGTGTAGGAAGGAATTGCAGATGCTGGTTTATACTGAAGATAGACACAAAAAAATGGAGTAACTCAGCGGGACAGGCAGCATCTCTGGAGAGAAAGAATGGGTGACGTTTCGGATCGAGACCCTTCCTCAGACTGATTAGGGAAACGAGAGATATAGACGGCGATGTGGAGATTAAGATAGATCACTGCAGCATTATAGGTTACAGCTCCAGAGAAAGCACAAATTTTTAAAAAAGTACAAGGGCTGCAATGAGGTCGGCTGGGACTTCGGAGTCTGAGTTACCCCAGCATTTTGTGTCTATTTTCAGTATAAACCTGCATCGGCAATTCCATCCTAGACCCTCAGTTTATGAGAATACCATTGAGTAGTCTGATAAGAGCAGAGACAAAGCTGTTTCTGAATCTGGGGGTACATGCTCTCAACCAAACAGAACCATGGGCAGCTGAGTGAATCACAGTGGGATGCATTGGTGGGCTGTAGATGGCATTTGCTTCATCACACAAGCAAGAGTAGAATGTTTCACAATCAGATTAAGTGCTTTGATTAGTGGACCACTTCAGCTGCTGAACATTGATGGCTATGTAATCAACTAATTCCATCCTACATATTTGTCAGGTAGGGCTACTGCAGAGCACAGGACTATTGGTAGTTACTCAATGATCACAGAAAGGATCAAAGGGCAGACCAGCAGTTTGAGACATTCCTTTACAATGAATCACACCACAAGTCATTGGATGTAAGGTAATGATTAGAATTGGATCTAATGTGGTTTGCAATCTGAGGTTGAATGAGCATGATATAAATAATATGCATTTCTTAAAACTTGGAAACACCCGTGATATTGGACAGTTAATCAAATAGTGGGCATGATATCTTGAGTGTACAAAGATGTCCTCTTTAGAAATTACAATAACAGCGCTGAAATAGAAGTGGCCACCTGTAAAGTCCTGTTTGCTAGAGGCTCCATCTTTCCTTTATTGGCCTGTCCCACTTACACAACTTTCTCGGCAACTGCCGGCACCCGTCATAGATCATTACAGGTTGCCGCAAATTTTCAACATGTTGAAAATCCAGCGGCGACCAGAACAAGGTACTGGGCAACTACTCACGACCAAACAGGCTTCACCCTGCGACATGTCGCCTGTATGGTCGTGAGTCGTCTCCTCAGTCGCCCAAAGAGTCGTAGCGTCTTTCTGGTCGCCGCTGAATTTTCAACATGTTGAAAATTTTCGCCGACCTGCAACGTCCTATGATGGGTGCCGGCAGTCGCTGAAAAAGTCGTGTAAGTGGGACAGGCCTATTTGAATGTACACCACTCAAGGACAATGGGATCAGATGGTCAAAAAAAAAAATTGCAAGTAAATGTTATTTATCCATGATAGTTCCAATGTCGAATCCCAGCTGCACACTGCACAAGAGGTTGTGAAATGGTGAGGATTTTTTTTCTCTGTAATAATAAGGTATCTGAGGAGCACAACAGCAAAAGTGCCTGGTCTATCAATGGACATAGATAGATATAACGTGGATACTGGAGACACAGAAAACTGCAGGTTGGAATCTTGAGCCATATACAGTGCTGGAGGAACTCAGTGTGTCAGGCAGCATCTGCAGAGGAAATGAACAGACAATGCTCCAGCATTTTGTGTCTTCTGTCACTCTTTAGTTGATCCAATGAGGTCTGACACAGTTTAAAAAATCCACCACCTAGGTCCATTCTAAAATGCAATGCAATCTGTGCCAATGCAATCGTAATTATGTCAGCAAATAAAACATTTTTTAATCGTGTTGATCCACATCCCCCCCACGTAAATGCTCAACATGCATATTTATCACCCTCTCCAGAGTATTCTTTTTTTTAACATTATAGTTTATGATTAAACCATAACAGACACAAATGTGCAGGGGGTGTGTGCATAACAGTTCACAATCTTTGTAAATATGAATTAATAACTTCCATTTAAAAGATGCTAAAGACTGAAGGGACTACAAAGCAGTTATTACTAAACTGTCGGGGGAAGAAGCATTCAGCTTTACAGAACCCATCAGTTCCATCATGATTTGGATTCCCATTGAGCTGTTGATTAACCCTAACAATTCCTGCATACTCATCAGTATCTCTTACTAATCATATATTAGCTTATGTCACCATCACAATTAAACTGCAGGATAGAGATACGCCCTTTGAGTAAGAACCCTTTGGTCATGGTGTGTATTTATGAAGTTCTGTTCCAGTGAATAATAACTTCCTCCAGCTCAACATTCCTCTCCATGGGATCACTGATAGAGAATTAACCACTTCCATGCCATAGCAGGTCTGTGTTCAGTGCCAATTTATACAGGAAATACATGTAGCAGCAGGCAGAGCTGGAGGATATTGACAACATCGCCAGGCCAGGCTGACCTCTGCAACATTGACCCAGTGCCACCACAAGGACAACTGGCCTTTAAAGCGAGGATAAGATACTATATTTTTAGGAACATTGAAATCTGAAGGTAACAAGATAAAGCCTAAGTCTGAAGAAGGTTATCGACCTAAAGTGACATCTATTCCTTTTTTCCAGAGATGCTGAGTTTCTCCAGCATTTTGTGTTCATCTTTAAGATAAAGTCAGGAATGTAGCAAATATTTGTGTATTTCCTTAGTGTAATCTACAGTTCTTACTATACAATTGTTGCACTCTTGCACTACCTATAATGGATATCATATAGAATATGATTTTATTGAATTGTAACCAAAATAAAGAATTTTGCTGTATCCTGGTACATGTGACCATAAAATATCGCGGAGCCATGGATGACTTTGGTGCCTTCCCACACAATGGGGAACTTTGATTCTGCTGTGTGGGGATGTTTTATGTTAAATTCTATAGTGTGTTGTGTCCTTTATTTTTATTTTTATTGTATGGCTGTATGGGAATTTCATTTCACTGTGCCATCTGGCACATGTGACAATTAAATCTATCTTGAATCTTGAATCTTGAATATCTACAGTTTATCTCCAATATGCACAAGGCTGACGAGCCTGTTTCCACACTCTATCACTCTAAGCGCAGTTTTGACCAAAATCTAATAGGTGCAGGCACAATTTTCAGTCTTTCATTTAGAATTGTGTTAGTTGATAGAAGTCTCATTCCATACAATGCCATTAGTGTTCTATTGAACGTTAGAATGTAAAGAGGGAGTGGGGATAGGTACGTGTGAAGCAATTTATTAAAACTGTTCCAGTATTCTAAGCACAACAGCAGGAGTGCTCAAGTTAATGAAATGGGATTTCAGGAGTATGATTTATATGGTTCCACGTAATTGCCAAGATGATTGTACGTTTCAAGTGACATGGTCTAGGGATTTGTAAAGTGGTTCGAAATGGGCAAAAGAGCAATAATTATGGAGAAAACTTCTACAAGTTGTTAAATGTCCCCAGATGTATAATGAAATGCTGTAGATCCTCAAGTGGCATTTTTTGGTGCCTAATAAAATAAAAATATTCTTCTAAATGCGTGGTGGTGAAGGATGCTGTGTTGGCCATAATTAAGAGCAAGTTCTATCAGATAACACATTAATACGTGGATAGTGTTACAGTGAGGGAGCTGTTGAACTAAATTGTATTTAGTGCTCAATTCACAGGGAGCACTTTTTTATTTCAACTGGTGTAATATATTGAATTTGGGGGAGAAAAATACACACAGTACTAGAGTAACAGCAGGTTAGGCAGCATCTCTGGAGAACATGGATAGATGATGTTTCTTCAGACTGATTATAATGGGGAAGGGACAAAGCCTGGTAGCTGTTAGATGGAAGGTACACAGAAAATGCTGGAGAAACTTAGCGGGTGCAGCAGCATCTATGGAGCGAAGGAAATAGGTAACGTTTCGGGCCGAAACCCTTCTTCAGTCTGATTTCCTTCGTTCTATAGATGCTGCTGCACCCGCTGAGTTTCTCCAGCATTTTAGTGTACCTTTGATTTTCCAGCATCTGCAGTTCCTTCTTGAACACAGCTGTTAGATGGATACAGGTGAAGGGGGGGGGGGGGGGGGGGGGGGGGGGGGGTTAATAGGTATACGATTGGAGACAATGACCCGAGGTGAAAAGATGAAAATTGAAGAGTTGCAGATTGTTAAGCAGCTGAAGGAATGGGAGAGGAAGGTGGGGGAGGGGAGAATATGTACAAGTCTGGGGGGTAGGGGGGTTTGTTTAGTTAGTTACCTGAAATTAAATAATTCATTGTTCATACCATGGGGTTGCAATCTACCCAAGAATAAATAGAGTTGCAGTTCCTCCAGTTTGCATGTGCCCCCACTCTGACAATGGAAGAGGCTCATATCAGTATGGGAATTCAAAGGGGAGTTAAATTGGTTAGCATCCGGAAGATCCATTAGGCCTTGGTGGACTGAGTACGTGTTTTCCCGGTTGATAATAATTTTAACTCCCCATTCCCATACTGTCTTGAGCATCCTCCAATGCAGAGCGAGGCCATGCGCAAACTGGTGGAACACCACCTCAAATGACGCTTGGGTAGCTTACAACTCAATGGTATTAACATTGAATCTACAATTTAAGGAAACTAACCAAACCCCAGCCATACACCCCCCCCCCCCCCTTTTTGTTCTTGCAAAACAAAGAATTTCACTGTGACATGTCACATGTGAATTTTTAATTAATTAATTAATTAATTAATTAATTACTTCAAGCCATCACAAATACAACAGGTAGTGCAAGTGAAAAATGTCAGAACATCGAATATACTGTAGTGTTACAGTGGTACAGGGACAGAGAAATGTTCAATGTAAATTTAGAGGAAGGGTGATTTGAGTATGGAAGTTGGGAGGTCATGTTGCATGTGTATGAGAAGTTGGTGAGGCCGCATTTAGAATATTGTGTTCAGTTCTGGGCACCATGTTATAGGAAAGATAGTGTCAAGCTTGAAAGGGTTTAGAAAAGATTTACGAGGATGTTGCCAAGACTAGAGGGTGTGAGCTATCGGGAGAGGTTGAGTAGGCTGGGTCTCTATTCCACGGAGCGCAGTAGGATGAGGGGGGGATCCTATAGTGTACATAATCATGAGAGGAATAGATTGGGTAAACGCATAGTCTCATGCCCATAGGCAAATCGAGGACCAGAGGACATGGGTTCAAGGTGAAGGGGAAAAGATTTAATAGGAGTCCGAGGGGTAACCTTTTCACACAAATGGTGGTGGGTGTATGGAACAAGCTGCCAGATGAGGTAATTGAGGCTGGGACTATCCCATTGTTTATTAGACAGTTAGACAGGTACATGAAAAGGACAGGTTTGGAGGGACATGGACCTAGCGCAGGCAAGTGGGACTAGTGTAGCTGGGACATTGTTGGCCGGTGTGGGCAAGTTGGGTGGAAGGGCCTGTTTCCACACTGTATCACTCTATGACTATGAAACATCTTTTGAATTGGCACATTTCAATTTATTAGCTCAATGATGGATTGAACAATTTCATTGGAGATTCGGTGTTCTCATTTACACCACCCCTGGAATTTCTTTTGGTGTTTGTTTACTTGTCTCCGTAGCACTCTCTTTGTCTTGTACCACCATCACTTTCTCGTTCATTCTCCATTGCACAAGTGAGGAACATTAATAGGAAACATAGAAAATAAGTGCAGGAGTAGGCCATTCGGCCCTTCGAGCCTGCACCGCCATTCAATATGATCATGGCTGATCATCCAACTCAGTATCCTGTACCAGCCTTCTCTCAATACCCCCTGATCCCTTTAGCCACAAGGGCCACATCTAACTCCCTCTTAAATATAGCCAATGAACTGGCCTCAACTACCTTCCGTGGCAGAGAATTCCACAGATTCTCCACTCTCTGTGTAAAGCGCCAGTATTTATTGCAACTCTTCATTGTTATCATGTGACTGTAAAGGCACGCAGCAGAGAACAACGTGTGTAAAAAGGATCTGCAGATGCTGGATTACACCGATGACAGACACAACATGCTGGAGTAACTCAGCGGGTCAGGCAGCATCGCTGGAGAAAATGAATAGATGACTTTTTGTGTTGAGACACAAAGGGACAAGCTGAGTTACTCCACTATTTTGTGTCTATTTTCAGGGAAACAGGGCCAGTGCTGACCATCAAGTGCCCGTTAATACTTCCATGCTAAATCTGTTTTACTCTCCCCACATTCCCTTCAACTCCTGTCACTTTCTGCCGCCAACCCACACACGGGGGGTAATTTACAGCGGCTGGCGAACCTCTCCAACTGCATGTCTCTGGGATGTGGGAGGAAACCCACATGGTCACAGGGAGGGTGTGCATCAGAAGTCAGGACTGAACCCAAGTCCACTAGCTGTACCAGCTATGCTACTGTGAACTGCTTGAATGTATCGATTGTTTCTGCAGGAATTGACAAGAAGCATGAATATCCATCGATAGCCATGTATCCTTCTCTTATTTCCTGGTCAGCATATTCGGAGCCAGTCTTCTCTCCCGGTCAGAGTTTTTGATCAGAGATGAGAATGGCTTTATCAATGCAGGCAATGATGCCTGGTTGGGAGGCAGTGGGCAAAGCTGTAAAAGCCAGTAGGGCAGATCTTCTGTTCTGGAATGCTTACATCGGACTACACTTTGTTCTGAAGTGGCTCATTGGAAGATGGGGCCTCTCTGCAGTCTTGGAGTGACAGACAGATGGTGGGGCCCTGCCTTCAGGCTGTCGGGCTGTTAAAGCTGCCTCTATCATCAAATGCCTTTGACATTCACAGACAATCAAAATCACCCAACAACGGCTTAAAAATAATTATTCTTGAAAGAGAAGAAAAACTAATGGTACAAAGGGCTCCCACAACAACACGCTCACTTAAAGATACATCAAACATTTAAAACAGCTTAAATAAATTATAATAAAACTCTGCTCACACTTATAGCAGTACTTGTTCCCATTCATTTGCATTAAGTTGTTGACCGACTCTTGGCCTGGAAGGTCAGAACCGGTGCAAAGTCTGCAGATGCTGGAAGTCTGAAACAATTCTGAGTGCACTCAGCAGGGCAGATCAGACTTCATAACTAAAGCTGCCTTTCTTCATGTCAGTAACTGAAGACCCCTTGTCCAAAATGTATGTCCAAACACACATGTAACACCTTGCTCTAATGTTAACTGATTCTGCTCTTGGCTGGAATTAGCTAATGTGAAACAACTTGCTACTTTAGACACAGTTCAGGATATGTGTGTGTAATGCCAGTGGGGGAGGAAGGGTGAAGAAACAAGAATGGGGCAGCATAGTGGTGCAGTAGTACAGCTGCAGCTTCACGTCGTCAGAGACACGGGTTCGATCCTGACTACGGCTGCTGTCTGTGCGGTGTTTGTACGTTCTCCCTGTGATCGCTTGAGTTTTCTCTGGGTTCTCCAGTTTCCTCTTACATTCCAAAAACGCACAGGGCACAGCTTTGTAGGTTGATTGGCTTCCTGAAACTGCCCTTGGTATTGTTTCCACGCTGCTAAGCTAGTGAATGAAAGAACTGACATAAAAATCACACCTTTTCCATAATTGAGATGTTATAAAGCATTTTTACAGCTCATGTTGTCTCTTAGGTGTGTGCATATTTGCCCTTTGGGAACAAGCCCTTTGGCACTCCCACTCGTCACTGCGCAGTAAGCTCACGCTCACAATTAAGATGACAGTAATTCCATTTCATTCTCCCCAGGTCCCCATTTATTTCCTACCCCCACAGAAGGGGACAATTTGAGCATCCAATTTGAGGCATTAAGAGCAAGGAAGACTTGTAGCTTCATAAAACGTTTGATTAGGTCACATTTGGAAAATTGTGTGCAGGTGGGGTTGCCAGATTACAGGAAGGATGTGGAGGCTTTGGAGAGGGTGCATTGGAGGTTTACCCGAACTGGAGTATCGGAGGTCGAGGGAAGACCTAGATTAGAATCAGAATCTTTCTCCGCAGGGGAGAAATGTCAAAGATTAGAGGGCAAATCTGCATGTCTTTGCAATCATAGGAAACCCACAAGATCACATGTGCGAACTCCACAGAGACGACACTGAAGTTCAGATTTGAACCCAGGTTACCGGCAGTGACTCTATTAACTGTGGCACCCTGCCACCCTGTCTTGGAAGTAGTATAAGGAAAGAGAACCTGGTGAGCTCCCACAAACCTTTCACCAAAATTGTTCCAATTGCATCTCACCAAAACTGGTGGAACTGTGCTTACTGTGGATGCAAAGTGCCAAACTTCTCAAAATGTCTTCAGAATATTAATGAGAAAGCAATTTGTTTGCTTGCAAACAACTCAAACAAAAGCAATTCATTCTGGAGGCAAGAGGCAAGCATGTTTTCTTGTCATATGCCCCAGATAGAACAATGAAATTATTACTTGAAGTCATACAACGGAATATGTAAACATAGTACATTGTAAACAATATAATAAACAAGAAAAAATGTTGAGTGTGCAATACAGCTTAGAATCATACAGCATGGAAACAGGCCCTTTGGCTCAAATTTCCCATTGCTACCAAAATGCCGCATCTACACTCATCCCACCTGCCAGTGTTTGGCCCATATCCCTCTAAACCTTTCCTATCCATGTACCTGTCCAATTTTTCTGGGATCTGGGGGGGAGCTAGTGATTTTATTACACATCCTTGAGCTACATTGGTGAGCCACGACAGTCTTTCTCGTGCAGGCTGCGGGTACTGGGGAAGATGTTTCTGGATTTAGATCCAGTGACAGTCAAGGAGCGAGAACATATTTTGAAATGCAATATTTAAGTATTTATTTGTTCCTGCTTAATGTATTAGTCATTCAGGTCTTGAACATTTCATTGGACGGCTGGAAAGTCAGTTAGCGAAACCTGTTGGATCCATCAAAAGAAATTTAGAAAATCTGCTGTATGGTTGATATGTCTCTGTAGAATGCCTGAAACGTGAGTTGGACACATCTGATGGAACAGTTTAGGACCAATTTACTGAACCTTTCCTGATTCACTAATCACGGTCGGTTAGGTAATTGCTAAGTAAATAGCATTAACCTGTCAAAATTTGATTGAAGAAATGGGTTAATTTATTTAATTTCTTGCAGAAAATATCCAGACATCATCCACTAATTTAAAAAAAAGAAATCTCATACGCTAAGAAAAATTGAGGGGAAAATTATCTGTAATACTACTGCGAAGAAAGATATATTTAAACTGTTTCAAAAAACACAATGAGAAGACTGTAATATAACCTCAGGCTGATTTTCCAGTGGGGCCTTTATTTATTGCTGATGCATCACTGGACGTAGATGGCCCGTTTTCAAATGCAAGCTGCTGGAACAACGAGCTGGCCAGTGCCAGATGTGGATGCATAGTATGGTAAGTAGATAGTTCAAGCCTGCACAAAGAATATGTGAAAGTAGCCTGAGATGACTCACCTGGGAGGTTCTGAACAAGACAGGTCCAAACATTCAAAGCCATATAGTTTTGCAGTGACATAGCTAGAGATGGCCCAACCCATTTTCAAGGATGTGTCCTCATTCTCAGCCAAACTGACGAGCTGTTATGTTGTTAAACACCCTTGTGTTGGTGTGAATAATTCCATTAAGCTATTTTGAAAAGAGGAGAGTCCTCCTTGCTGAGTTATGGGTTTGCCCATTCTGTGGGTCAGTATGTTCATGACTTTTGCAGCCAGTTCTTACACAGTAATGCCCCTGTCCCACTTAGGAAACCTGAACGGAAACCTCTGGCGACTTTGTGCCCCACCCAAGGTTTCCTTGCGGTTGCCGGAGGTTCCTGGAGGTTTTTGTCAGTCTCCCTACCTGCTTTCACTACCTGCAACCTCCGGCAACCACCTCCAACCTCCGGGGGAAACGGGTGGGGCGCAAAGTCTCCAGAAGTTTCCGTTCAGGTTTCCTAAGTGGGACAGGGGCATTAGATTCCATAAAATGACTCCTGTGGGAATATATTTTTGACTGTAAAGTACTTTGCACTTGGTGAGGTTATCACAGTTGTGGTTCCAAAGGCTAGTGACTCGCATCAACCTCGATTTGATCACGGCCAACCCGAGTGGGCCAAACACTGGTCCAAAAGTTGTACCACTCCCAGTTTATAGCAGTTGCCAACATCCTTCACTGACTTAACTCAAGTACTTGCCATCAAAATACCCTTGTGACCTTCAAGCAGTTTGACTTGCCAAAGGCCTCCTTAACTGTTGTGTTTGAGTTCAGTTTATTCACAAGGTACCAAGGTACAGTGAAAAGCTTTTGTTGCCTGTCTCCAAATATCTCTGATGACCAAAGACCTTAGACATTGTTGAACCTTGTTAATCAATTAATTTAAAAAAATTCAAAAGATAATTTTAAAATTAATTCATTAATTAACACGTTACAGTGCTGACAAAAAAAAAAGAAAAACCTTGACGTTTATATACCTGTTTCATGGGGATTGAAGATGAATTGAATGAGTTGACATGAATTTGACCACATTAGGTATGCTCTGCACGGTTGGTGAGGACTGGCCAAATTGCTGGGAGGTAGCTATTAAGCAAATCCAGAATCAGTAGTGAGTCCAGTTGCAGAGTCAGAGGTTATCAATGTGGTAATTATGATGGCTAGGGTCGAATGAACTGCTGTAAAAGGTTAATACAATCCAGCCAAGCATCAGTGCGAATGTGTATCAACCAGGAGGAGGTAACATGAATATACAAAAGGGTGAAGAATTTTTCAAATATTCAAACACTTGTAATTTATTTTTATACTGTACTAGTATTGGGCATTTCTTCATGCCTGCAGCCTCACTCATATTAATACACGCTGAATAATCCTAAAATATCACATCTGGTCGGAAACACTCCTCGGCCCATAATGTTTGTTCTCATAATTGGATCGTAAATCCTCTTGCCTTGCTATTTCTGTTGCTATCTGTTTCCAGACATGAAATAAGTCATCCTTCATGTAGGCTATTAGATGAATGTTTACTCCACTGGGATCTCCCACATGGCTTCTGGGGAGCAACGCATGAAGCAAGAGATCTCACATCCCATTTCTCAAGGCCTGGGCAAGGGATCACTTCCACGGGCTTTGTACATTCCCGAGCGGTGAACAGTGCCCTTGCATCAATTGGGAAGTGCTGTGTTCTGAGTGAACAGTGAATGCTTTATATTGCTTAAAGAGTGGCCACCAGTTGGCTAGCTCCCAAAATTGTAAGGAGATAAAAAGTATGAAGAGAAATAAATTGACTCTACAGGGGAGATGGCTGAGAAACAGGATCACAAACAGTTCAGTTTACCATGACTAACACTGGAATGACTAAATCTGGATCGTAACCCCCAACTGTCTTAAGGAAGTGTAAAGAATGGATGATTAACAAATTATGCAAAGTTGCCCAGCCCTCTGCTCACTTTGCAATAATCCCGGAGTTATTATCAAACCCGCTCATAATGACTAGAGGGCCGTGGTAGCCTTGTGGACTGACCTTTATCGGGCTGAGGCCAGGCAGCAGCTCTCTGGCACCTCCTCCTACTTACCTCTGGACCATGATACCACAGATGAGCACCAGGTCATTATCTCCCAGACCATTACTTCCGGCTGTCTGCCTTCCACAGCCTCCAACCATATCGTTCCCCAGCCTGGCGTGGCCCAGTTTTATCTTCTCCCAAAAATAAAATAGTCTGAAGAAGTGTCCCGACCCGAAATGTCACATCCTTTTTCTCCAGAGATGCTGCCTGACTCACTGAGTTACTCCAGCACTTTGTGCCTGTCTTCATGCAATTTGTGACATAATTTGCAATTAGAGTCCAGCGCAATTGACTTGCCTGGTTGACTCTTGCCAACGTACACTTCATACCGTGTAAGATGAGGAGCCCTGGGTGATCTTTCGTACATCAGTATCCAGTTTTTGTGCAGCAAATAATCAGTATGATACGGTACGGTACGATGAGAGCTTCGTTTATCACAGGAGGGACATTGGTCTGCCAACAGTCATGACCAAAAATACATGAAATAATGAAATTAAAGTGATGAGTGGAAATGATTGGGGATGTGCAAAGATTGGGGAGGAGGGGAGGGGACTCAGTCTACCCCACAACAAAAGGGGGAGGAGTTGTACAGTCAGGTAGCCACAGGGAAAAAGGATCTTCTCTGGTGTTCTGTAGTACTGCACCTTGGTGGAACTAATCTGTTCCTGAAGTACTCCTCAAGTAATTCCCGATGGCTGATCGGGCTTTGGTTGTTGCTGCCCCTGGAATTTCCTGTCCTGAATGCCGAAGAACTTTCAAAGCCAGGATTGGACTCATAAGCCATCTGAGAGTCCATAAAAACAACGGAACATAGACCATCATCCTCGACCTCGAGGGATAGTCATGATGACGACTCCTCAGGTTGACCAGTGTGTCAACTCCTGGCTTTGAAAGTTCTTGTCCGGAAATATTACAATCTGGTTTGGGAATTGCTCCGCCCAGGACAAGAAGGCCCTGCAGAGAGTAGTGCGTTCGGCCGAACGCACTATGGGAACTACACTCGTCCCCCTGCAGGAACTATACATCAGGAGGTGCAACTCCAGTGCCAATAAGATCATGGGAGACCCCTTCCACCCCGGCAATGGACTGTTCCAGCTGCTACGGTCAGGCAAACGCCTCCGTTGCCATGTTGTGAGAACGGAGAGGTTGAGAAGGAGTTTCTTCCCAGAGGCCATTAGGACTGTGGTCCTATCTCACCAGGGACTAACTTTTACTGGACCACTCTACTGCTTTTATTTAAATTGCTGTTTTTTTCCCTTTTTCCTTCCACCCACAATATTTAATATGTAAAAGAATATGTGATTCTGTTCTATTCTGTTTGTAGTTTGTCTGGTTGTTTGTTTGTTTTTTTGCACAAAGTCCGCGAGTATTGCCACTTTTAATTTCACTGCACATCACGTATGTGTATGTGACGAATAAACTTGACTTGACTTGTCATGGAGGGGGTGAGCTGTATTGTCTAAGATGCTCTGCAGTTTGAGGAGCATCCTCCCCTCCAAGACCACCTCCCATGAATCCAACTCCGTCCCCGGGGTGGAGCCATCCTTGCTGATGAGTTTGTTAATTATTTTGGCGCCTGTGGCCTTCACCCTGCTACCCCAGCACACAACAGCGTAGAAGATGGCACTGGCCACCACCGATTGATAGAACATCTGCAGCATCTTACTGCAGACATTGAAAGAGCTGAGCCTTCTCAGAAAGTACAGCCTTAGGCATACACTGGGAGACTTTTCTTAATTCAGAACATTGTTTCGTTGAAGCAGCTGCCCCACAGCCGTGCCTGTCTCCCACAAGCACATTTTCCAACGGAAAGTATCAATCCTGAGAAAGAAAAAAGCATCAAGACGTCGGGAAACTTTTATGGTAACCCAAACTCCACGGCACCTTAATTGGTACATGTGACAATAAACTGACCTTGAAACCTTGAATCACCATAAAGCAAGTCAAACTGCTGAACTGCAGAAAATTTCAAAGTTGTTTTGAATACAAAGGACTAACTGAATTTGCTAAAGATTCAGGAGAGTGGTTCAATGGTATTTTTATTGTCACATGTGCAAAGCGCTAACACTCGGTGAGATTATTTGCTTACTTACAGTCCAGTAGATGATTGCCGTACATAAGCTCATCAACGAATAGCAAGTGTACAGAAATAGTCCGCTGAGCCCGAATGCAAGAGGCATCATGTTTTGGTCCCATTTTCAAAGCCCAGTCCATGCTCTAATTCTTATAAGCGGGAGCCATTGCAGGCAAGCTCCAGGCTGTTGCGGGCCTCCAGCCATTGCCTTCCTTGGAGGCTATGATCCCTCTCCCTGCCCTATGCTGTTGCATCTCGGGGACACCTCCCACAGCCGACCTTGATGACATTGTAGGCTGGATCCCGATTCCCTCTCCTCTCCTACCGGCTTCATGGAGCTTTGCACAACGGCGTTGTGTTACACAGGGAACAAAAGACTAAATTTGAACAATACATTCAGGTATGACAGTGGCTGCTCCAAATTCCCATCCTTGCCCACTCAGATAGGGTTATCAACTGTCCGTATTAGGCGGGACATCCCGTATTTTGGGCTACATTGGTTTGACCTGTACGGGGCCCCCCTTGTCCCATATTTGACTGCTACTACTATGGTCAAGGGGACTGTCGGGTCGGAGCGCCGCATCAGACCCCGCCTCACCCGTCCCAAGGTGGTGCAGCCCATGGAGTGCAGCAGTGCCTCGCCCATTGCACTGTCGGTCGGCGGCCTGGCCAGCTGTCCGACCTTTGGACCTTCGCTTACCGCTGATCATAGGTTCATGAGTTGGATGTGGTGCCGGTCTTTGCGCGTGACGTCGCCCGGGCCAAAACTCCTTAGCCAGCCCGCCGGCTGGGCTTTGTGTGCAGTCCAGCACTCGGACCAACTCATCATTCACCCAGCCATGGCCGAGTTGGTCAACGAATTGCTGTTGGGAATTTATCCCGTATTTTGACCTTTTGTCCCTAATTTGGGAGTGAGAAAGTTGGCAACCTTACATCCCAGGTCCAGGAATCACAGGATCTTCACTTTGGACATGGTTACTGTACAAAAAACCTCCCCCATGTGAAATAGGTATACTAGTTCAACCACTGACGGTATCAAGCTGACCATGGCTGCTCTGGCATGGCAGAGTACATGCCTCTTTGTGGATGATGTGAGGCATGTGTCAGGCATGTGAAGTTGAACAGAAGAAGCAAGGCCTTGGGTGGCTTCCCTCTGTACATCCAAGGCAACTGTCACCTCAGCTGCAAGGTGTCCGATGGGACTGCAGATGCTGGAATCCAGAGCACCACCTAAAGTACTGGAGGAACTCAGTTGGTCAGGCAGCATCTGGAGAGGGAACTGTCAGATGAAGGGTCCTGACCCAAAACATCGTTTGACCATTCCTTTCCCAGGTTTCCGATGGGACTTTTGCCAAACCCTCTCTAAGATGTGCACTTCACCAGAGCAAGGGTGATGATCTTCTGGTTCTAAGCAACATTTGTGAGAGGCAGGCAATAATTCTGTGCAGCTTAAGGAAACATAGAAACATAGAAACATAGAAATTAGGTGCAGGAGTAGGCCATTCGGCCCTTCGAGCCTGCACCGCCATTCAATATGATCATGGCTGATCATCCAACTCGGTATCCCGCACCTGCCTTCTCTCCATACCCTCTGATCCCCTTAGCCACAAGGGCCACATCTAACTCCCTCTTAAATATAGCTGTTCATCTGTGTATGAACAGTTAAGAATCAAAGGGGTTTAATTGTCACATGCCCTGGGACCAGAGCGATGAAATACTTATTTGTTGTCAGTTTTATGGGCACGCTAATGCACCAATAGAACAAATATACGAAAAACAGATGAGATTAACTGGACTTGATTACGTGGCTCGGTGGTTGAATTGCTGCCTTACAGCGCCAGAGACCTGGGTTTGATCCTGACTATAGGTGCTGTCTGTACAGAGTTTGTTCGTTCTCCTTGTGACCACGTGAGTTTTCTCCAGGTGCTCTGGTTTCCTCTGACACTCCAAAGATGCACAGATTTGTCGGTTAATTGGCTTTGGTAATAAAACTATGTAAAAAAAATAGTCTGTTGGATACTGTTAGTGTACAACGATTTCTGGTCTGGTCTAAACTAGACTAAGTTAAACTAAATTAATTGGACAACTCATATCCCACAGTCTGCACCTTGAAATTCCAATGTCAAGGGCTAAGAGGACAAGCTGGAACCTAGTTATCGCAAGGATTTCATCTTCATTTTCTCTGACTTTAAATTCTGTCGGAAGGGTGTCATTCGATGTGGTTTTGTTGCGGTGGCGGGAGGAGGGGAAATCTAAGTTCTCCGGATCACCCCGAGGGAATTCTGCTCAATCCATCTTTAAAAGGCTCGAGGGAGACTCATGGCAGCTGAGAGTTTGTATCCAAAATCACAAACACGAATAAAACAAATACGTATATTAGGAATAAGAAAAGGACGCCAAATAAAATGTTGAAAGAGGACAATACGTTTCCACATTGATGTTTTCCACATTCCCTGCAAAACAAGTTGCAGACTTGGCCAGGCTTTTTGCAGGAAGAGAAAACCGGAAGGGAAGAACAAACCATGGCATTTCAATGCTCTTTCCAGTGTCTGGTTACAGAGTAACGTTGGCGTCACAACCAACCATTTCCCAACCTCAGCAATGCAAGATTTTGTTCCATTCCAATTGGGAAAATAAAACAAATAACTAAACAAGTTGTTCTTCAGTACAACTTTGGGGTTCATGTTGTCGACCTTCTTGTGGTGAGCCCTGTCAAATGACCTCAGTCAGACGAATGACTACAAACAGAGACAGCAGCAGCGCCACAGCTTGGTGCCAACCCGAAGCATACGCCATTTTTTAGGGCGGGCGCCTACGGATGTCAAACCGGATGGCATCACCCTGCTGCGGACTTCTGCTGCCTCAAACGCAAGAAGAAGTAGAAGAAGTACAGGTGCACAACCTTTTATCCGAAGATCCAAATAACGAAAACCTCCGAATAGCGGACATTTTTTTCGGTCCTTGAAGACAGGTCCTTGAAAACGTTCACCGAGGGCGACCCTCAGAGGTGACAGCGGAACCTCTGGTCGGTCCACGAAGAAAGGGGAACTAAATCCCCATTCATAAAAGAGAAGGTGAGGGTATATTGCGCGGGAGGGTTAATAATTGACAATATGCTGCTACCTGCCCGCTGAGTTAAAAAGTTCCCACGGTAGACTCACGATACACAGTGTATCGTGAGTCTTGCGTGGGAACTTTTTAACAGCGTGCAGGCAGCAGCAGATTGTCGCTCCCTTCAGTTTCACCCCACCTACACCCCTCTGCTTCCCGACCATGTGTGTGACCCCTTCCCTCCCCTCTCCAGGTCCCCGCTCATTGCACCGGCGCGGGGGCTTTGCACTGTCTTCACGTCGGCGATGCTAGCAGCACAGTGCAGTCACCGGAGACGTCAGGACCAACGGGACACCGACCCCCAGGCCCACTGCAAGCACGGAGATCCCAGAGACCCACAGCCAGCAGCAGCCCAGCCCCCTTCCAACTCCAGAGGAAAACTGCAATCTGGCCGGAGACGTCAGGACCACCAGAAGCCGCTCCCCGAGCTGCGCCCCCTCATCGGGACACCGACCCCCAAGCCCACTGCAAGCACGGAGATCCCAGATCAGCAACTCCAGCTCAGCCCCGTTCCAACTCCAGAAGAACACGCTCCCCATATGGGCAGAAGCTGATGGTGTGCAAGGGTTGTCTTGTTCTTTGGGTGGCGCAGCTCGGGCTGTGGGCGAACTGCCACTTGTCGCCGTAGCGGCCCATCGGGGAGCGGATTCCTCTGGAGTTGGAGGGGGAGGGGGGTATTGTGCTGTTTGATCGCCCCCTACTATCCCAGGGACAGGGAGACAGGACGTTCACCGAGGGCGGCCCGCAGAGGTGACACCGGAACCTCCGGTCGGTCCTCGAAGAAAGGGGAACTAAATCCCCTTCATAAAAGAGAAGGTGAGGGTATATTGCGCGGGAGGGTTAATAATTGACAATATGCTGCTACCTGCCAGCTGTGTTAAAAAGTTCCCACGGTAGACACGATATACACAGTGTAGGCAGCAGCAGATTGTCGCTCCCTTCAGTTTCACCCCACCTACACCCCTCTGCTTCCCGGCCATGTGTGTGACCCCTTCCCTCCCCTCTCCAGCACCGGCTCATTGCACCGGCGCGGGAGCTTTGCACTGTTTTCACGTCGGCGATGGCTGCAGGACAGTACAGTCACCGGAGACGTCAGGACCAATTGGACGTCGACCACCAGGCCCACCGCAAGCACGGAGAACCCAGAGACCCACAGCCAACAGCAGCCCAGCCCAGCCCCGCTCCAACTACAGAGGAACCTGGGTTGCGGATGACGGGGCGCAGCTCGGGGCGTCGTAGGGGCCCATCGGGGAGCGGGTTCCTGTTGATCCTGACGTCTCCGGCCACCTGCTATCCTCCGGGAACTGTACCGCCCTTGCAGGAGAGTGGGGTTGTTTGCAGTTGCAGAGGGAGGGGGCAAGGGCGGTACAGTTCCCAGTCTCAGCTCCAGTCAGGGGGGTGGCCGGAGACGTCAGGACCAACGGGACAGCGATCCCCAGGCCCACTGCAAGCACGGAGATCCCAGAGACCCACAGCCAGCAGCAACTCCAGCCCAGCCCCGCTCCAACTCCAGAGGAACACGTAGGGGCAGAAGCTGATGGTGTGCAAGGTACGTCTTGTTCTTGGGGTGGCGCAGCTCGGGCTGTGGGCAAACTCCCACTTGTCGCCGTAGCCCATCGGGGAGAGGATTCCTCTGAAGTTGGAGGGGGAGGGGGGTATTGTGCTGTTTGATCGCCCTCTGCTATCTCAGGGACACGGAGACACAGCGGCTTTTTAAGACTGGTGGGCAATCACTTCCAAAGTTCTGCCCACACAGTCAGTACACCTCTCCTACACTGCATTTCATACAAACATTTATTCTGCAAAAAAAAACCTACATTGAAGTCTCAAACTCGCGACCGAGTAACTGCCGGGATCAAGGCGCAAACTCGCGACCTTGCGGATATGAGCCGAGCACTCTACCACTGAGCCAGCCATTAAAATCTACGCTGAAAAATTTCCATTCCGAAGACCGACAAATTCTGAATTACGAAAAGTGTCTGGTCCCAAGGCTTTCGGATAAAAGGTTGTGCACCTGTACAACTTTGCAAAATGATTAACACCTTTTTACACAGTGACATACCTCAAATGGTTTGCTTAGACAGTTTGTTTAATGACTGTAGATTACAGAGCTTTATAGTTTGTTTAGTGCAGAGTGTCTTTGTCAGCTCCCTAAAAAGAGCTGGCCAATTAATCTCACTTGTTTTCCAATTTAATAACTTACAGACGCAAATATGAAAAATAATTACAATTTTGTGGCCTGGGGCAAATTTTGGACTATGTTTCACAAGATTTTTCTGGGAACCTCCCCACATTCTCTGTGTTTTTCTGATGTAATCTCTTGGCGGTGAGGGATGTCTTGCCTGTGAAACTCTCAGGTGGCTGATGACTCTTACGTGGGATCCTCAGACTCTGTCACCAGTGAGGTGTGTGGAGCCTGATGCAGTGGGTTGTTCGTATTGTTTCATTCATCTTCTGCTGTTTGTGGTTGACCTCCAGATACACCTGTCAGGGACACTTGGAGCGGCTGGTGCCTTCCGGCCATCTCTCTGCCAGGTATAGTGAGTTAAGGTCTCTCATTAGGAACAGATGTGGCTGTGGTAGTGATTCGCAGTCAGAACAAGGTTGAAGAGCAGGAGAGCAGCAGGAATCAGAGTTGGGGGGGGGGGGGGGGGGGGGGGGGGGGGGGGGGGGGGGGGGGGTGGGGGGGGGGGGTGGGGGGGGGGGGGGGGGGGGGGGGGGGGAGCCCCCCCCCCCATCCCCTACAATTAGCCTTAAGAAGAGTCCTGACCTGAAACATCACTTATCCATGCCTTCCAGCGATGTTGCCTAACCCGCTGAGTTACTCCAGCATATTGTGTTTTATTTTAGTGATTTAGGATCAAGAGTTGGTGAGGATGGTGCAATATTTTGTTTGCAATGTTAAGGGCAGTCTTGATACATTTTCTCTGGCCCTCCTATAAATTTCCTGCCGTGACTGATGTGAGAGTGGAGTTTTGTTTCAGGGGTTGCAGTCAGGTCTGCCGACAGTGTCACCCACCTACTAAGTTTATACGTTCATAAATTCATAAGTTCTAGGAGTAGAATTAGGCCATTCAGCCCATCGAGTCTACTCCACCATTCAATCACGGCTGATCTATCTTTCCCTCTCAACCCCATTCTTCTGCCTTCTCCCCATAACCCCTGACGTCCGTACTAATCATTAATGTAGCTATCTCTGCCTTAAAAATATCTATTGACGACCTCCACAGCCTTCTGTGGCAAATAATTCCACATATTCCACAAGAGCTGGAAAGCAGCAGGAATCAGAGTTGGGGGGGGGGGGTGGGTGGCATTGCTGGTGGGAGATGGTATTGTGCAATGGGGCAGGTTGGTATCGAACCTTTGTCTTTTGAGTGAGTAGTGAAGAAGTTCAGAAACAGGCAGGTGGGACTAGTGTAGATGGGGCATGTTGGTCACCATGGGCAACCTGGGCCGAAGGGCCTCTTTCCACCCTGTAATACTCTATGACTCTCTAACCGATTCAGATTCATTGGGATACACGGTCATGAATTTGTAAATATGTACCTCTGCAACATATTTTCTATTTTAGTGTGGATTTTATCCATTCCAGATTTTTCAATGACTGAGCAGCCTTTCCAACCTTTTGTTACAAAATGAAAGTACAAGTACCAAAATATACCCGAATATAGAACAAAGCCATTGTTTTGGCTGAGGAGGTCTTTAAGCTGCTCCTTTCAATAAGCACATGTTGCCTCGAGTTCCTCTTGTGAGGCCACACCCCTTTAAGGTCAGTTCTGATCCAGGCCACAAGCAAATGAACCACAGCTGAATTTAATTAATGATTATTGGACCAATTATTCTGATGCTTGTCCTTATAAACCCAGGAGCCCAGACACAGGGGAACCTGTTGGGATGTTTCTAGATGCTATTGGTTGGTGTTGGAGGGAAAGGCCATTGGGTGAGTTCAATTTACTGTGTGCGCGCGCATGCTTGCCAGTTTGTTCATGTTGATCAGGTGGCATGACCAATGCTGCAACCTCCATTCTTGTCTTTTAGAAAATTGACTTCTTGGTTGTCTAAGTTGGTGGTGGTCATCCTGATAATGTGTAATTTGTACATGTTGGTCTTCTGGACTGTTGCTGGGTTTCCCCTGTGCTTTAGAATATGAGATATATGTTGGCACATTGCCTTCAAGCTAATGAGTTTAGAAGAAGAGGGGGAGGGGGCTCGCATGAAGCCAAGGGAATAGTGAAAGGTTTGGATATAGTGGATGTGGAGATGATGTTTTCACTAGTGGGAGAGTCTAGGGTGAGAGGTCATGGCCTCAGAATTAAATGATGTTATTTTAGGAAGGAGATGAGGAGGAATTTCTTTAGTGGTGAATCTGTGGAATTCCTTGCCACTGAAGGCTGTGGAGGCCAAATCAATAGATTTTTAAGATAGAAATATCGATTCTTGTTAGTATGGGTGTCGGGGGTTATGGTGAGAAGGCAGGAGAATGGGGTTATGTGGTTAGGAGGGAGAGATAGATCAGCTGTGATTGAATGGTGGAATAAATGTGATGGGCTGAATGGCCTAATTCGCTGTATAGAACTGTGGTGTAGAACAAAGTTCTGTAAACAATTAGATAATTAATCATGTACATTATTATTTATTTGGTTGAGGAGTACATGTCCAGAAGCAAGGACGAGGTTGGACTGCAACATGGTACATTGTGTGTTTGCTTAAGATGGCGGATAGGACTTTGATTTAAAAATGGCTGTATGGAACTCCCTCAGCATCACATGTTTCTTGTTCTGATTATATCTGAGCTTTTGTGTAGGCACTATTGGTAAGTAATGGCATTGGTTTGGATTGCCACATCGCTTGTTACATTGTAATTGTAGCAATTATGTCTAATTGTGGAAATGGTCACAAAAGCCTCAGTAAGCCTGGAAGGCAAGATATTGAAAAACAGGTGCAGCTGTTTTGGGAACCATTTCATCTTCCCCACTCTTTTTATATTACTAATAAACTTCTAAGTAAAATTTAGAAGCTTTTTTCCCATAATAAAAAAATCCAAAAATAGCATCAATGAAATATGAATAATGGTTTAACTTCAATAATTTATGTTTTTTAAACTTCTGACTTCTGTGTGATTTATCTGAACTATAAACAGCCATAAATTCAAGAGGTAAATTGGTGATATGGAAATGGAGTAATCCCTATGCTTTGGGAGCCATAGTATTAATGCATTTCTGTGTGCTAGGAGTTTGAAACTCAATGCTGCCTTTTCAATTAAGTATGTCATGAAAATTTAGTGAGTAGAGAACCTGAGTTTGAAAGGTCACCTCTTACTTCCTATTAATTCACAGGTGAATTATTACCTCAACAGCAATCCTCAATAGGAGCTCGGGTTAAATATTGTAATTCAAGGCAGAGCAGCCAAAGATTTCTAGGCTGACTGCAACGTCAGCAGGCTTCCTCCAGCAAGAGATTCGCAGACAAGAAAATGGATGAAAGGGGAAGTTAACTTAAATTATATTCAAAAGAGCAGCCTTAATTAACATAAATGTTTTCTTTAGGTACACAAAAATGCTTGAGAAACTCAGTGGGTGCAGCAGCATAGAAACATAGAAAATAGGTGCAGGAGTAGGCCATTCGGCCCTTCGAGCCTGCACCGCCATTCAATATGATCATGGCTGATCATCCAACTCTGTATCCTGTACCTGCTTTCTCTCCATACCCCCTGATCCCTTTAGCCACAAGGGCCACATCTAACACCCTCTTAAATATAGCCAATGAACTGGCCTCAACTACCTTCTGTGGCAGAGAATTCCAGAGATTCACCACTCTGTGTGAAAAATGTTTTCCTCATCTCAGTCTTAAAAGATTTCCCCCTTATCCTTAAACTGTGACCCCCTTGTTCTGGACTTCCCCAACATCGGGAACAATCTTCCTGCATCTAGTCTGTCCAGCCCCTTAAGAATTTTGTAAGTTTCTATAAGATCCCTCCCTCAATCTTCTAAATTCTAGCAAGTACAAGCCGAGTCTATCCAGTCTTTCTTCATATGAAAGTCCTGACATCCCAGGAATCAGTCTGGTGAACCTTCTCTGTACTCCCTCTATGGCAAGAATGTATTTCCTTAGATTAGGAAACCAAAACTGTATGCAATACTCCAGTTGTGGTCTCACCAAGACCCTGTACAACTGCAGTAGAACCTCCCTGCTCCTATACTCAAATCCTTTTGCTATGAATGCTAACATACCATTCGCTATCTCCACTGCCTGCTGCACCTGCATGCCTACTTTGGGCCGAAACATTGCCCATCTCCTTCGCTCCATAGATGCTGCTGCACCCGCTGAGTTTTTCCAGCATTTTTGTGCCCCTTCGATTTTCCAGCATCTGCAGTTCCATCTTAAACACTAAATGTTTTCTTTAACTTGAGGTTTTATACTGTGCTTAGAATTGCTCATTACAGAAAATGAAACAGCTCTGTTCTGTGCTGGAAACAAATTTTAATTCCAAGTGGGTACTTAACTCTGGTCATTTTTGTATTCCTTGGTGTGCAATATCTTCCTCTGTAAGGTTACACCACAGCACTGGGTGAAGTTAAAAAGCATTTTGTGGACCAAAAAAAACTGCAGAGACTAAAGACCTGAAAGAAACAACGTTGGAAATGTTCAGGTCCGGCTGGAGCTGAGAAGAGAAGCTTTATCTGATCTCTTCTTCATGGAATCATGAAATCTTCTGAGTCTTTTTCAAGGTTTCTCAGATTAATTTTGAGATCTTGGAGTGGTACCTCAATATCCCCCCCCCATTGGTTGTTACATAAGAAGCATTATTTCAATGATGGGCTTTGTGGTGACTGGTTGTTTCTATGGGCATTAACAAGTTTTTATCTGAGTCCAAGAGGACAACATAAATCTACTGTCCATTAAGAGTCCAGTTGCTGCAGCATGAGAAACTTGTGGAATGTCTTGGGGAAATGGACACACTTTAGTCTGGGAGTTTACTTCCCAACAAGATTACTTTAACATTATTTAATAAGTGGCCATAAATGGAATTAGGAGCATTTGGCTGTGAATAACATCTTTTACATGCTAATTGTGTCCAGTGAATCCAGTTAAGATTATAAACAAACAAGCCCCACCAGTATTCCGGCTAGAGCAGAGTCCAGACATTGCTGCAACGTTGACTTCAGTGACTTGTGGAATGTATTCTTTCTCTGTTGCCCTAAGTATATACCACACTTTAGTCTGGGATCTTTTCTTCCCAACAATTATTACTTTAACAAGTGTTTCACACAATGCTGCTCATAAATTGCTACCTCCAAGTTGCAGTTTGGCTGTGAATAACCACTTTTACTGCTAAGATTGTGTGCTGACGGGGAGAAATTGCAGGCATAGAAGAATGAAGTCTGACACCCACCAACTAAAGAACTAATGCTAGACACAATCATGCTGAGTAACTCAGTGGGTCAAAGAAATACTCTTTTTGGGGGGGCGGGGGTAGTTAGATAGCAAAAGGAAATAGAGAGAAAAGGGGTGAGGGAGTATTGCTTTTTATTTAGAGGGACCCTTCCTCAGACTGATTCCTAAGGAAAGACTGGAGATTAAAAAAAAGAAAGGAGACAGGGGGGATCAGCTATAAATGACCTCCAGCAGTCCATTGTTGGATGCAGGAAGAAGGTCCCGATGTTGGGGAAGTAAGGAAACAACGTGGAGTCACCAGAACTAGTTTAACGTGAATTGGATTAGAGCCTTCAAGCCTCAAGGGAAATGAGCGAACTTCAGAGGGACTAGAAGAATGAAGTCTGACATAAGACCTATGAACTAAACAACAGACAGTGTGTGGAATGACTGCAGATGGTCATGGCAGGCACAGAATCTTCACTGTCAAGGACGGAGAGGTGGTTTGTAGACTAGAAGAAATACAATGGACAGCACTATCCTGATTGCCCTCTATGTGAACACACTTGACTTCATTCTGTAGCAAGCTACCTGATGCTATAGGCCTCATGGGGAATAAATTGGCAAGCCTGACACTACTTGGAAGATGACAAGCTCTAAAAATCTGATATGTATCCCTGCTGAAGGTCAAAAGTTATTGAAAGGAATATTAGTCACAAATCCCCAACCTCGTCTTGATGAAAATTGGTGTCTAGCAAATCTCAGTAATTGTGCCAACACTTCATAAATCTTTCTTGCTGTAAATATTGCTCAATGCAAATAACTTCCCATTGCACCCAAGCTAATGTACAGGGCAGTTGCATTCACTCTGAATCCAAACCCAACCTCTGTCATGAGAGCATTGGCTTTCCACCTAACATCTCTAAACAAAGATCCTCTGCCAAATTGCCACTGCTGTATGATGCTGTCCTCGAGTAATAAAAGTCCATGAATTCATGGAGCACTCTCCATATCTTGGGAGATGCTCATCAATGATGGCAGACACGGTTGTGGAAATTCAGCATTGCTTTCAGCGTGACTATATGGCCTTTGTATTTCTACAATATGATAAAGTTTATTGATCCCAGGAGGGAAATTGATCTGCCAACAGTCATAGAAACACAAAAACACAAAGTACATGAAACGTGAAATTAAAGTGATGAGTGGAAGGGATTGAGGATGTGCAAAGATTGGGATGGGATGGGGGTGGGGGGGGGGAGTCTGTCTACCCCATGACAGAAGGGGGAGGAGCTGTGCAGTTTGATAGCCCCAGGGACAAAGGATCTACTATGGTATTCTGGCTCCACCAAGATGCCAGACAGTCTGTTGCTGAAGGTACTCCTCATGTGTGTCATGGAGGGGGTGAGCTGTATTGTCCAGGATGTTCTGCAGTTCGAGGAACATCATCCCCTCCCATGAGGAAAAGATTGAAGATAAAGATAAAGAGCGAAAAACTCCATGCTTGTGGAACTTGTCAGGCTTAACAGCATCTGTGGGGGGGAAATGGACAGACAACGCTTCAGGTCTGAAAGAGTCCTGATCCAGAATGTCATCTGCCCATTCCCTCCACAGATGCTGACTGACCCGAGTTCTTTCAGCACTGTTTTTTTGGTCAAGATTCCACAATCTGCAGTCTCTGGTGACTCCAGTGAAGATCAAGAGCTTAAACCCAGCACAAAACAGTGTATCAAACCGCTTGTTGTTTAAGAAGGAACTGCAGATGCTGGAAAATCTAAGGTACACAAAAATGCTGGAGAAACTCAGTGGGTGCAGCAGCATCTATGGAGCGAAGGAAATAGGCAACGTTTCGGGCCAAAACACTTCTTCAGACCTATTCAGACCAAACATTGCCTATTTCCTTTGCTCCATAGATGCTGCTGCACCTGCTGAGTTTCTCCAGCGTTTTTGTGTATCAAACAGCTTAATCCCCACCTTCCTGTAAGCTTTTGAGACCTGGACAACTTGAACAGGCAGTTCAGAACACTAGATAAACCATCAGCACTAACTTCATTAAATCCTTCCAATCCACTGGAAGTATAAGTAAACTAACATCAGGATCCTTCCATCATCTCCAGCACTGGTCTAATTGCATTCAATCAGCTCTGAAAGTGTAATCACTATGCCTGTTGACCCTGAATACAAACATTCATTTGTGGTCATGGAAAAGACACAAGGAATTTCTCAAAACCTCCGGGGGGAAAAGACTAGCCTACTTATTGGCATGTGAGAATCTCTGACTCGTAACGATTCATAATTGGGAAGTAGTGTTAGTTTATTGGTTCATGCACTGAGATACAGTGAAAAGCTTTTGCTGCTAACCAGTCAGCAGAAACACAATTACAATGGAGCCATCCAGTGTTCAGATATAAGGAATATCCAAGGTCAAATCTGATTAAAGAGAGTCCGAGGGCCTCCAATGAGGTAGATAGTAGCTTAGGAACACTCTTGTTGTTGCTAGGATTATTTGGTTGCCTGATAACAGCTGGTCAGGTCGGGGGGAGTTCCCCCCCGCCACGGGTACCATGTAATCCTGTACTTCCTGCTCCATGGTCGGATAGTCGGTGACTAAACTGTCTCCCCCACATGGTTTTCCAGGTGAGGAGGGGGCTATGGACCCCCAGCAGGACCAAAAACAACTTGTCAAAAGGCGGATGAGCTCCCAGTGAGCCAACAGCCATCCACATTTCAGTAAAAGTTGCAATTACTGTCGTACATAGCATTAAGGCACCATGCCCGTTGATGTTTTAGAACGACGGTGATGATGATGATGATGAGAAACTGTTCCTGAATCTGGAATTTTGGGATGTTGAGAGCCTCGAGTTCATAAGTGATGGGAGTAGAATTAGATCATTTGGCCCATCAATTCTACTCTGCCATTCAATCGTGGCTGATTTGTCTTTCCCTCCTAGTCCCTATTTCTCTGCCCTTTCCCCATAACTCCTGACACTCTTACTGATCAAGAATCTCTGACTTGATGTCCTTGGCCTCCGCAGCCTTCTGTGGCAATAAATTTCACATTCACCACCTTCTGACTAAAATAAAATTCCTCCATCTTGTACCAAAAGGGCCGTTCTTTAATTTGGAGGCTATGACCTCTAGTCCAAGACTCTTCCACTAATGGAGGCGCCCTCACTACATGCACTCTATCCAGTCTGTGCCAAGATCATTGCAGAAGTCCAGTGGAGGGAGAGCAGAAGCTCAGATTCTGCTGTCCCAGTCGAGCACCTCCTGTGGCAGACACTGCAGATTACACATTGACTTCACCAACCACATCAGAACCACTTGACTGGTGTGGAAGCGAGTCATCCTCTACTCCGATGTCTGCCTCGGGAGAAATGCCTCTCTGTAGACATAAACATTACGTCAGTCAAATCTATCTGGCAAATTATGTGCCTTTGAACGGCCAAGAATGGTAGCCGCATTTGATCATGAAAGGAATCCTTTTTGATCTTTTCTGGTTCTCATCCAGTGTTGAAAGTAAAATAAACCTTAATTAAGTTTCATGTCAAGGTTTCTTCAGTGAATCTCTGCTTCACGATAGCACTTGGTTGATATATGTAAGCTTTGTATGTAAGCTAGATAGAACTTAAAATTATGAGGAATGCTATATTGCTCAAATTTACTGCTTTGAAATTGATCACCATGTTAAGATATCGTATTTTAACGGTGGGAGGCAAAAAACTTTGTGGGAGGCAAATTGTATTGACAGTATTTTTTTGATCAGAAGGATGAAGCATGGAATGCAATAGATGCTGTCAATATGGAATTTCAAAACAATGTAGTTGACACCAATGTTCATCAAACTAATGATTCAATGACACTTTATTGTTACTTTAACCTTGATACAGTGAAATGGTTTGATTCGAATGCAACCTGGTAAAAAACCGGCATGGTGGCAAAATTGTAGAGTTACTGCCTTGCAGCTCGAACAGCGCCAGAGGCCTGGGTTTGATTTCTGCTACGGATGCTGTCACTACGGAGTTTGTACATTCTCCCTGTGTGACTGATCTTTGTATTCCTCCCTCACGCAAGACTTACAGGTGTGTCGGTTAATTGGCTTGGGTTTGTATACTTGGTTGAGTGTAAATTGTCGTGTGTGTGTGTGTGTGGTTTCCGTGCTGCATCTCTAAACTAAAACTCACTTGGGCAGTACACAAGTGTCTCTACGTGTCTGGTGCTGCCAAATTTACAAAAGTTCACGAACAGTTCTATCGCAGCAGCCCCCAACGCGTCCCCCTCAACAGCCCTCCTGTCACTCCGGTCCACCTCTCTCTTGGTGGTTGCTCACTGGTCTCTCATCGATCTTGGCGGCACGGATCCCCTTCGACGGCAGTAGATTGGCGGAGTTCAGCGTCCACAGTGGGCGAACCAGGCTTACCAGCTGGATCCTTGTCCACATTTGCGGCTGGCGAGCCAGGCCTGGGTGAGTGTTTGGCCCCTCTTGCCAGGATATCCCCAACGTGTAGCTCGCTTCAAACCATCACTCTCCTTAATATATAGACACCTTGGGTATGGATGAACTGGATAAAATTGCAGTACGCTAAAATTGGAAGCACAACAAATATACAGTGGGAAGCAGGGGACTTCAAAAAGCCATAGACGGGCTTGAAGGACAGGATGGAGAAGTATGAAGGGATGCATCTTGGCAGAAAGACAATGCAGTTGAAATGGTAGTAGTTTGTAAAGTTAGACCTGGATGTACATAGATTATAGAAAATTACAATTTGGAATGACACAGTGGTGCAGCGGTAGAGTTGTTGCTTTGCAGCGCCAGACCTGGGCTTGATCCTGACCACGGCCGCTGTCTGTACAGAGTTTGTACATTCTCTCCGTGACCTGCGTGGGCTTTTTCCTGGATCTCGGGTTTCCTCCCGCACTCCAGAAATGTACAGGTTTGTCAGTTAATTGGCTTTGGTAAATTTGTGATTTGCCCCTTGTGTGTCGGATTGTGATAGTTAGCAGTGACCAGTGGTTGGTGTGGACTCAGTGGGCCGAAGGGCCTGTTTCCATGCAGTATCACTAAATTGAACATGTTGAGGGATAATAAAGCATATTGGACTATATTCTTCATAAATAGAGCATGATCCCAGGATCTCTTTCTAAAAGGTGGTGTAATTTCAACAAAGATTAGAATGTATTATTTATTTTGAATACACAAAGCATCTGGTGAAGTTGCAATGGTGGCATGTTGTACTCCTTGTATTTTCCTGGACACCAATAGTAACAATAATTATTTCTAGGGTATGGTTCACCAGAGGTCAGTAGCTAATCTTTAAGGAGCTCAGCATAAAAACAATGGCTGGCATATTACTTCAGTTGGACATTTCTATTTCCATTGTCTGATTTTTAGAGGCTCTGATTTATTTTATTCTCCAACAAACATTAAAGCAGAGACCACTTAAAGCTGAAAGTTATTTTTGGTGAATCGGCTAGATTCCTCGCATGGTTAGAAATCTGGAGTGAATTATTTCACTATTTTCCTTGGTGGGCAAGTACCAAGCTGGTGGATTTGACAATCCGAATAGTTGCTCCCTTGTTCCTGTTCCTCTTGCTTGCTCCGAATGAGCAGGTCACCAGTGTCTATTTGCAACCCAGGTGGACTTGACCTCCATTTCCTCGTGAAAAGATAAATCTTTTTGCCCCTGTCCCACTTAGGAAACCTGAACGGAAACCTCTGGAGACTTTGCGGCCCACCCAAGGTTTCCGTGTGGTTCCCGGAGGTTTTTGTCAGTCTCCACTACCTGCTTCCACTACCTGCAACCACCTGCAACCTTCGGGAACCACACGGAAACCTTGGGTGGGGCGCAAACTCTCCAGAGGTTTCCGTTCAGGTTTCCTCAGTGGGACAGGGGCATAACTCTTCAATGTGTCTCCCATATGACCAGAGAGAACGTGGAATGTTGCGGGTCCGTGACATCCGCCCAAGGTCAAGTTGCTCATCTAAGCATTGTGTGAAGCAGTGCACTAGTGCACCATTGAGGGCATCCTATTTTCCAATCTGTGTGTGTGTATGGGAAGAACACTCTAATTGAGTTGAATACTTTATTGTCGCTCCCCTCTCTTGCGGTTCCCCCACGCCGGGTCATGCTTTGTTCTTCTTCCACCCTCCCTCACAATGGTCCCCACTTGCTGGTTCCTCCTGTGACCAATATAGCATAATCCAGACATGTATCTGGAATTCACAGATTTAATTTCACATTGTTTTAGAATGTAACATTTTAGAAACAGTAACATTTCACGCATACAATACATCCTCATGAGTATCTGAATACAAATAATTGATTGGGGAGGGAGGGGGAAGCGCGTTAGAGAATATTAAATAAACTCTAGGGTGGATATTACATCATTTAAAGCTGGTGAAATATTACAGCACATGGGGTTTGCAACTTGTAGTAGTTTTAGCCACATGTTTGTAAGCCCTTTTCAAAATAAATGTCTTGGTTGCCCTTTATCCTCTTCCTTAACTTGTGTGTGAAGGTAAAATTATTTTTTTGTTATTGACCTTAGCATTGTACTGTGAACATTCCTGCAAGCATTTGTGGTTACTCCTGCCAGGGCAGCTGGATGACTTTTGTCTCCAGAGATATTACAATTACCGCCTCAATGATCTACAGCTGCTGGAATACAATGTAATATATACAGGCAAGCAGATGGCTGAAATGAGTTGCAAGATTATAATTCAGTTTGCATGATATCATAAACCATCATAGCAACAATTAGGTGATTTACAAACTTCAGCAGAACCTTTTAAGACTGTTATCCCTTGTGCAGTGCCAGCTATTTGTTGCAAACTGAATTCCCTTTGCATTTGTTTTCCACTCATTGTCGAGCATTATTCAATGGGCCATTCCATGAGAATCTCTCTTGCTCTGAGAAAGGAAATTTGAGCTAATTAAAGTCTGAAGAAGGATCTCAACCCGAAAAGTCACCCGTTCCTTCTCGCCAGAGATGCTGCCTGTCCCGTTGAGTTACTCCAGCATTTTGTGTCTATCTTCTGTTTAAACCAGCATCTGCAGTCCCTTCCAGTCTGATCCTGGTTTGCTTTTCTGAGAGTGGAGAGGTGGCAGTTTGGAGTGGTGGGAGGAAGCATTTATAACACGTAGAAAAGGTGTATATTTTTCAGATGTACCAAATTAATAGTACTTTAGATATTTATTCTCTTTCATCACATGGCAATGCCCCATGTTTATTTTATCTGAAAGCAAATTACTTATTTTGCTTTATTTCTGAAAATGAATTTAAATAAAAGCCTTCCTGAAATATCTGTTAGCCCATGTATTGCATGTTCTTAAGAGTGTATATCATTAATATAGTGATCCTACCATAATGAACCAGTCCAGTACGGGCAACCTATTGAACTATGGTCCATTTTCAGTGATTTATCAACTTTATTAAAGTCATGAGAATTTTGTATGATGAGCATTTTGCATTTGCTAATAATAATATTACAAAACATAAATTATAGTCTGTCATATTTAACATATAAAACACCAGTGTATTTATCACTGTGCTTTCTGACTGACCTTGAATTAGGATAGAAGATCAATTTTCAAGTGAGTCTGGAGACCAGGGGAACTAGAACAGAGTTTTGTATTGGATCTGTTAAGCTAAACTGGATGTACTTAGTTTTTATTCCCTCTTTCCTGACCCAGCTGCACAAGTGACTTTTAACTGGATGTCCTGTTTCCGGCAACATTCAAGCAGCTTTGCCCTAATGCAAACCATCTGAAATTAGACTTTTGCTCTGGTAAACTAACTGGAGTTGCACAGCCGATAGCTTTTCAATCACATCTCTCTCTAATAGAGGGAAATGTATGATGCACAGTTGCATGTGCTACAAAGTTGGAGAATGTGGAATAGACAAGATACGTAGTGTAGCAGTTCTTTATGTCTCTCATTGGTTGATTTTATTCCTGGCCGCATGTCAAGGGGACTGTACGAGTTCTTGTGCAAGCCGTGGATTTTGTGTAGAGAGAATAAAAATGGACTTCCTATCCAGCAGGAAGACATCCCTGCAAGCCAACGTTTTGTGACCATGCTGGCTGTTTGAGGTACCAGCAGTGATGTTGAGTTAGACCTAAAAAAGCAAGGTGCTGGAAATAGTACTGCTCAGAAAGGACAAGCAGTATGCCTTGAATTCTGGAGTGATAATATTTGGTGACCTGCTTTATTTAGCAAGTTTGTTCTCTATCCCCCTTGTTAATTAATTAAACGGGCAGCTTTGTGAACAATGAAATAGGGTCAGGCCTGGGGTGCCCAACTTATCTGAGATAAAACAAAAAGCGCCGGTATAACTCGATGGGTCTGAAGACTGAAGAGTCCTGATCTGAAGCATCACCAATCCGTGCCCTCCCGAGCTTGACCTGCTGAGTTCCTGCAACACTGTTTTTGCTCAAGATTCCTGCATCTGCACTTCCTTGTCGCCTATCTGAGATACCTGCGTGATTTTACAGTCCACCATTGCTCTTGGTCCCATTGCTTTCATCAAATGAGCACAGGAGAATGGGGTTGGAAAGGAGAGGGATAGAGATCAACCATGATTGAATGGCAGAGTAGACTTGATGGGCTGAATGGCTCCAATCACTTATGATCTTGTGATCATGATTTCAGTATTAGGCTTGCATGGTGTAGAAGTGATGTTGGAGCCCACTCAGTCTCTACTATGGTGCAATTGGCTCAAAAAGAGCATAGAAACAAAGAAAATAGGTGCAGGAGGAGGCCATTCAGTCCTTCGAGCCAGCACCGCCATTCATTGTGATCATGGCTGATCGTCCCCTATCAATAACCCATGCCTGCCTTCTCCCCATATCCCTTGACTCCACTAGCCCCTATGAATGCAAGAAGGGGTGGTGACAGTGGAGAGGGATTGCCTTTTGGTTACTAGCTCTTTAGAACCTGAAGGTTCCTAAGCAAAATGCAGTTTGCCACATAAAATATGTATTCGGAAAACACTTTTTTTAGATAAAATACTATATAACATCTCTCGGCTACTTTGTTAATAATGGAGTAATACCACAAGCTGGCCCTTCTGCCTATAATTGTACAGTTTGTGCAAAACTGGCTGTCTATACTTAGTATTTTCTTTCTCATAGCTTGTATTTGTGAATGTTTTTTTGCATAAAAACATAAAACTGCACACTGGTGGGCACAATGCGTGGTTGATAGAGCTGTTACATTTCAGTGCAAGACATGGGCTTGTTTCTGATTTTGGATGCTTTGTGTGGAGTTTGCAGTATCCTTGCAACTATGTAGGTTTCCTCCAAGTGCTCCTCACATCTGAGGTGTGAGTTTGTAGGTCATGCCCCCAAGGTGTAAGGAGTGGTTGCAAAAGTGTGATGATGTAGAACTAGTGTGAATGGGTGTTCAATGTTTGGTATGGACTCGATGAGCCAAAGAGCCCGTTTCCATGCAGCATCTCTAAACTAAATTAAATTAAAATGCATGTGTCACAAACGGGAATGTTGGATTGCAAATTATAGACAAACATGGTTAAATGCTGGTTGTCCTCTCGTGTGGAGAGGGAGGGAGTGCTTTGGAAAACAATAGTACTGAAGATTCACTGGAAACCAAGGAAATACACACCATTGAATCAAAAATTGACACCTTCCTCGGGTCAAGAAGTGGTACATATTTCTTGAAGATCAAAATGAATATATTGGAGGATGGATAAATTGGTCATTAATTATAGTATTTAGCTTAACTCGGTATGTTATAAATATAACCAGTTACCTTTAAATTTTATCTACCAGTAATTATCTGGCTGGGATTTATATGTAGTCTGAGGAATGTTTGTGTCTGGGATTCTCACCCAGACTCCCGAGGAGTTTAGTTTAGTTTGAAGGAGATTGGAAAAGTGACATAGTTTTTGACCATGCACGAGCATGACTGAAATGTACTTGTACAAGGAGCTAGTATGAATTATCTTACTGTTTGTACAATAAAGACTATTAATCAAGAGACTGTTTTTGGAAGATTTATCTTTCGACGGCATTGAATGTCTCGTGGAGAGCTCGTGAGTGCGTATAGATTACCTTCTGATCCTCAGTCATCAATTAAAGTGACTATCAAGGAAAGAATCCTTGAGACAATATAAAATCAGTCCCTACAAATATTGATGTATGACGAGGGGAAAGCATAGCTTGTGACTGGCGTGTATGACATACACACACCATGGTGTAGTTGGAGAGTAGAATAAATACGATGTGTGTTTTGGTATTTTTATGTCATTTTGTGATTCATTACATTTCTGACATTGCACTGCACTCACTTTTGTTAAATAAATGACATGTCTCTAAGCTTGCACTGCTGTTTATTCCTTGTATGTGAATACTTGGCCAATAAACTCATTCATTCTTTAGCTGATAATGATGCAATCCCACCATGTCAGTGGATATGTAGAAGGGCAGCTTACCACCTATCTACTTGCATTGTCTGCCAGGACTGGGTGCTTTCTTTATGACCACAAATGAAGGGTTCAATTTAAAACCTTAAAGTGACATTTTTCCATTTGTCTCCCCTTAGAGTTGTTTATCAGTCAGTCAAATATGATGCAAAGATTTGGTGAAATGGATAATAAAGTAACAAGCAGGCTGCAAACTATTAAACACATTGCATTTGCTCTTTTATTCTGGATATGTTTTGGACTTCTAGTTCTCAAATTTTAATTTATTCAGACTTTACATATTTCTTCTATACATGTAAAGCCGCTTGGCCGTTAGTCCCTGTGAATCTTGTTTCCATCAAACTACACATGCACACAGACCGACATGCACAAACATGTTATGGATGTCCATCAAATTTAACATGGGATCGCCTACATATCCTAGACCTCAATTATAATTGTTGCGTTTTCAGAAACTGGAAAATGTTGTTCATATTGTTAGGGTCATGTTCAATATCCAAAGTGTTAGTGAAGCTACTGTTTTTAATGCTGAGCCACACATGAGCCAAGAAGTGAGATTGGGCTGTTAAGGGGATACCAAATTCCTCTTGCTGGAGTTCCTCTTTCTCTGTGAGACTCTTGTTGTTTGGCCAACTAATCCTGAAGGTTATGAGCTTGAATCGCAAAACCATCTTTCACACAAGCCAATCTATCTCAAGCTAGTTTCATTACTTTGTGGTTCAAGTGCCACAGAGGAAGCATTTTGTCCTGTGGTGGGGAAGACAGTCTGACATTTAAGACAAAGCTTTGTTTTAATAGCCTCCTGCCAGATGATTGTAGAATAATGCTGATACTGACAGACAGGGAATGTCTTGGCAAGTAGCCTACAACAGTCGAGAACGGCAAAACATGGGGATAAACAGGAAGCTTTAATAAAATAACATTACCTCATATTGGGGAAGCTAAACATATTTTCATCAGATGACCTGATTTACAGCTGTTAGCGAGCATATTAAATCTAATACTGTCACTAATGGGTGACTGAATAATCCCTACAGAGTTATGATTTAATGGTCTGGTAATTGTAGTACAGAAAGCTGTGCATTGTTCTGTACAGTTCCCATGTAATAGTGTGGTGAACCTTTTAAATGAGAGGCAATGAACATCCTAATCCAATATTGTCTCGATACCTCATGAAGTCTCGTGGTTGTAAGGAACCAAAAACTTTTTAAAAAAAAATCCATTTTAACATTAAATCCTACATTCAAACTGTAGGAAGAAACTACAGATGCCGACTTGAACTGAAGATACATAAAATGCTGGAGTAACTCAGCAGGTTGGGTAGCATATCTGGAGAAAGAAATGGGTTATGTTTCCGGTGAGAACCCTCCAGCTGCTTCTCTAGATTGGCTGCCTGACCTGCATTATTCCAGCATTTTGTCGATCCTCGATTCTAACTTGCTGGTTCCAGGGATTTGTTATTTCATTTGGACCTCAAACATGTTCCTGACTTTTCATTATAGCTGCACTGGGACTTGTCTTTCTATTTAAGTTAGAATCTCTTGGGTTGGCTTGAGCTCTAAATGCATTGAGATGTACTTGAATGAAACCTCTGAAGTACAAATTATTGGACATGGCCTGCATACCAATTTTATCTATCTTGTTGAAACAAGGAACTGCAGATACTGCAAATTGGTTTACAAAAGATGCAATGCTGGAGTAGCTCCTTGGGTCAAGCAGCATCTCATGAGAACATGGATAGATGATGTTTAGTCGTGTTGGCTAAAACCCAGGCAACATTCCTAGTAACTCCTCTATCTTGTACTTCTATTGTTCAACCTTTCTCTAACTTAGTTGCTAAAAACATTCTAGTAAATCCTCTGTACTCTCTCTATTTTGGCAATCCCAAATTGTACACCATACGACCCTTCAGACTGAAACATTGCCTATCCATCATCTCCTGAGACACTGCTTGACCCGGTGCGCTACTCTGGCATTTTGTCATCCATTATTTTGCTATTGCCTGCTTGATTGTAAAGAAACAAGCTTGGCTCTGTCCCTTAATAATATTCTCTATACTGGGGACAATCCATTTCTTCAGTATTAATGCTTTGCTTGAAGGTGCATTATGTTTTAACTGCTATTTGTTTTATTTTCTCTTGCCCCCTCCACAGAGCATGAGGTACTGCATGCAGAACAATTGTTAAACACTTGCATGCTGCAAAGTGTTAAGTGGCTTTCTGAGAAAAGGCATGTGGTTAAAATAACTTTTTTTTCATCTATTATGAATAGTTTCTTAAAGACAGACTTTGCGTGTGACTGGATCATTAACAAGTGATTCTTGGACTATGATGCTTTCAAATGGAGTAAGGTCTCCTCACTTGCAATTTACAGGCACATTAGGTACAATAACTGATCGGTTATTCTAATGGACCTGTCCTACTTGGGTGACTTTTTAGGCGACTGCAGGAGACTGTGCAGTCGCCCTAGCAGTATCAACATTGACTTCTCTAGTTTAGATAGTCCCTGCTTTCTCCTCCCCATCTCAGCTCTCCCTCAGCCCACTGTCTCCGCCTCTTCCTTTCTTCTTCCCGCGTGCCCCCCCATCCTCGCATCAGTCTGAAGAAGGGTTTCGGCCCGAAACGTTGCCTATTTTCTTTGCTCCATAGATGCTGCCTCACCCGCTGAGTTTCTGCAGCATTTCTGTCTACCTTCGGTTTTCCAGCATCTACAGTTCCTTCTTAAACATGTAAAAGACTTAACTATTTGCCTTTCATGGCAGTTTAACCAACTGATAATCTGAGTCGGTGAATGAATGGCTAATATCTTGAGAGGATGACAGTTTTGCATATACTCACAAATGGATCGAGCTACACAAATGGGCCTTTGCAGCCTGCCTTGTCCATATGGACAATGATGCCTATCTGTGCTCATCTCGGTTACCTGTAATAGGCCTGTGGCTGTCTCTACCTTTCCGATCAAAGTACCCGTCTAATCATTGTAATTGTATCTATGTTCCCTGCCTCATCTGACGGGCCATTTCAGATGCTCATCAACCTCTGCTGCGCATAAAGATGAATTAAATGAGATCACTCACCTGGGAGTCCAGCCCCTTGGTGTGGGTTATCTCAAAATAATCTGATTAATCTAACAGTTCCTCAGACCATCAATGAAAAGTCAACCTGGACTAAGGCAAACAAAAGTTGTAAAGTTCTGTAACTCCAACATCTGTATTTCACTCCTTTTACACGTAGGTCCTAAAGTGAAACCCAACTCTTCTGTTTTTTTTTTGTGTGTAGCTTCGATCTTCCAGCATCTGCAGTTCCTTCTTGAACACCTACTCTTCTGTTAATGTGCTGTTAATTACTTTAATTGTGTGCAATCCATGAGTGTCAAGCCCTTGAACATCTTTCTTCATTATAATTTATCTCGTCAGTTTGGTACTTTCAGAAGGTCCCCCATTGATGCTATTGTCAGGTGAAAAAACAGAGAAACATAATGTTCTATTGTTGTAAGTTTTAAACCTGTGAAAATTTGAGGCACAGCTGATGGCTCATGGTGTTTTATGATTTCTCATTTGCATACAGCATGGCAGGAGCTTATTTGGCCCATCATATCAATGACTAGTCTTGAAGCAATTTTATCAATCCCATTTCCCCGTTTATATTCCTGTACCCAGTCTCTTGCACCTGCTCATCAGCTTCACCCTGATTTTCCTAACGACCATCTACTCCAGGGGTAATTTACATTAATTATTTAAGTTACTAATTAACAGGTCTCTGGGATGAGATGACTGGATCTACCAGGAGAACTCGAGCGGTTGCAATGCAAGCTCTATACAGACAGCGTTGGTAAATTTAAAAAAAACTCAGCAGTGGAAACAGATGAGACGAAGATGGAGAATGGAATGGAATTGAGAACATTAAGGGGCTGTCCCACTTGGGCGACCTAATTGGCAAGTTTAGGAGAGTTTGAAAAAATGACATGTTGAAGACTTCCTTCGACTATGTTGAAGACCAGCTACCACTAACTTTAGGAAAATTGGACACGGAATATTGGAGGGTGAAGACTATCTCCTTCGACCTCCCTTCGACTATGATGAAGACTATCTACGATTACCTTTGACTACCCTTGATTACCTACAAATATCATGACTTACTACAACTAAACCTACGAGTAAAAGATTTTTTTTTTTTCCATGACTACCTTTTTACTCGGCATTTTTTAACATATTGAAAAAAAACGCCGTGACCTAGCTGAGGCCTCGAGTACGCAGAGACCATTCTCGAGCATGAAGGAGAGTTATGAAGACCTCCTACAACCTCGTGTCGACCATGCTGCGAATATGAGTTGAGGGCAAACTCGCCAGAACTTGTGGATTAGGTTGCCCAAGTGGGACAGGCCTTTTAGGAACTAGCAGGCATACATGGAGTTGAGACATTAGCTGTGCTACTTATTTAATATGGATGTTTGAAATAGCTTTTTTTTTTTTAATTCATTGCAAAAAAAGACTTTAATGAAGATTTGCATGCCTGACCCATTGAATTCCTGCAGTACTTTGTGTTTTGCTTCAGGTTCCAGCATCTGCAGTATCTTGTCTCCTTGATACTCGGTTATATCACTCTGATTCCTGACAAGTTACCCCTGATACAAAAAATCCATCAGCACTTTGTAATCTTCTCTTGCTTTCAGGCTTTATAATAGTCTCTGTTTTCACCATACAGTTGCTCGGCTGAACCAAGTTTTAGTGCGAAAACAGCTGAGTGTGGGCTCGGGAGTATTCATTTCACATGGTAGACAGTTGTGAAACGTCTCTCTCTGCGTGCGAATTGATACCATGATCTTGAATTGTTTATCTCTGTACCACTGGCATATGTTGCACCGCAGGCAATACCTCATCCTGGGTCCTGCTTTCTTCACCTCCTGTTTCACACATAAAAAAATATGACATTGATGGCAGATGTATGCTGAAGATTGCTCGATCATGCATAGTGTAAAACAAACTCCTTCAGACTGTACGGAAGTTATGATTGAACACAACATGTGCAGAATGAATTTAATTTTGCTAAATATTGATCCAGCTACCCTGAGACTGCAATGATGACTGCCTGAGTAAATGTATTTAATGGACTTAGTGTGTGCACTATTTAACGTAGAAATCCCAAGCTCCTGACTTTCTCCTGACTGCAATGTGTGCTGTTTCTTCAGCACCCTCAATCATCTTCAGAAATCTGCAACTAACTGACAAGTTTATTTTATAGTGATTGGATTTGGTTTGGCTATTTTTTTTTTTTTTATTCCACCATTTTATTATGATATTTCAGTATCTCCTTTAAGCACTAATGTTCAATCTGTTTTGCACTCCCCATAAAAAGTTAATAATTTTGAAGTTCTCATGATTCCCGTGATAGGGCTTTTCTATTTTTGCACATTGGTCAGTATTAGCTACTAGGTCCTAATCCAGGCAGCATTCTGTTAAACCCCTTCTGCATCCTCTTATATGCCACCACATCATGTGATGGAGTGATCAGTATTACATGTAATAAGCCAAAATGCAGCCAAATCTAAAGCCTCAAGCTGTATCATGACTTCTTGACTCGATGCCCCAATCAATGAGGGCAAGCATAGCATATGATTTATTTATTTCTATCTACTTGTGTTGCTGCTTTTAGGGAGTTCTGGACCCAGTGCTCTCAATCCCACTACACATCATTGCTGTTGGTGGGGGTCTTGCCATCAGTTATATTTCCCCTTAACATTCAACCTTCCAAAATGCAACACCTTGTTTGTATTAAACTCTATCTTTCATTTCTGCGCTAATTACTGTAGTTCTGCATCCCACTTTATTTTGGCAGTCCTCGTCTCTGCAACTCCATTCAATGTCTGAGTCTTTGTGAGATACCTGCCAACTCAGGACACTAAATGCCCCCGTCCCACTTAGGAAACCTGAACGGAAACCTCTGGAGACTTTGCACCCCACCCAAGGTTTTTGTCAGTCTCCCTACCTGCTTCCACTACCTGCAACCTTCGGGAACCGCACGGAGACCTTGGGCGGGGCACAAAGTCTCCCGAGGTTTCCGTTCAGGTTTCCTAAGTGGGACGGGCTTAAGTGTGCCAACCACCAACCTCCCACTGATCCAACACTACTCCCATTTTATTGTCACAAAGTGCTGGAGTAACTCAACGGGTCAGTCAGCATCTGTGGAGAAAAAAGTTGGGTGACATTTAGGGTCGGGACCCTTCAGACTTCAGATGTTGCCTCTCTTGCTGAGTTACACCAGCACTGTCCATCTTTGGTATTAACCAGCATCTGCAGTTTCTACTCCCATTTTATTCTCCCTCCATTCCCAGCAGCTGTAGATTGTCTGTCTATTTTGCTCATCGGTAGTTTCCGTTTCCCTTCTTGTCTAAGATGTTGTGCAAATTTTGCTTTCACAGCTATTTATCTTTTCTTAGAAAATATCTCCAGACAGTCATGACCACAGGCATGTTCAAACTATTTGGTGTTTCTTGAATGGCTGTTCTGGTCACATCCCGAGATGATCGTAGAAATGCACAAAACACAGAAACTGATCCTTTTGGCCCACCAACATCTGCAGGCACTTGTGGTGCCAAATAATGCATGTAGCACTGAAGAAGGGTCTCGACCCGAAAAGTTGCCTATTCCCTCTCTCCATAGATGCTGCCTCACCCGCTGAGTTCCTCCAACATTTTTGTCTACCTTTAATTTTTCTAACATCTGCAGTTCTTTCTTAAAATTGAATGTTGAATTCCATTTGCCAGCTTGGCTTTTCATCGTTCTTCCATAGTTGTTCATGCCCATCTTGGTACATCTCTTCCATAAAATCAGTGCTGATTAATAAAACTTCAACTCTTGGCCATGTGTCATTCCAGCTCTTGAGCTTCCAACCAGTTAAAAATATTCCTGTTATCCTCTCCACACTAACCCTCACCTTCCATGGAATTATAAACAACTTGATTCCTAATACTGATGAGTAACCATCAATATTAAAAGTTGACTTTGTCTCTCCTTCTACAGATGTTGTCTGACTACAAGTTTACAGTGACTTGTTTTTATTTCATTGTTCTGCAACTGACTCTCAGTCCTGGATTGGTTTTGTATTTGATCACAAATGCATCAAATGTTACCCCATGTTCCCAGAGGCAGTGCACAGCAAGTGCAGAAGTAGGGTCTACCTTCTATTTTGAATCTGCAAGCTTCAAGATGAGATCTCGTTGGAGCACTGACTTGATTATTAATCTTCCTAATGGATTTGCACAACAAGTGAGATGGGTATTCTTCCTGTTTATGCCAAACTTTTCATTTGCATCATGATTGCACACGTGAATGAGGCCAGCTACATGTGTTATTTGGCACCAAGTGCCTGCAGATGCTGGTGGGCCAAAAGGATCAGTTTCTGTGTTTTGTGCATTTCTAAGATTATCTCAGGATGTGACCAGAACAGTAATTCAAGAAACACTGAATAGTTTGAACATGCCTGTGGTCATGGCTGTCTGGAGATATTTTCTAAGAAAAGATAAATAGCTATGAAAGCAAGATTTGCATAATATCTTCAACATGAAGGGGAGGAAACTGCTGATGGGCAAAATGGACAGCCAATCTACAGCTGGGAATGGAGGGAGAATAAAATGGGAGTGTAGAAACTGCAGATGCTGGTTGATACCAAAGATAGACAGTGCTGGTGCAGCTCAGCGAGTGAGGCAACATCTGAAGTCTGAACGGTCCCGACCCTAAATGTTGCTTTTTTTTTTCTCTGCAGATGCTGACTGACCTGTTGAGTTACTCCAGCACTTTGTGGCAATAAAATGGCAGTAGTGTTGGATCAGTGTAAATGGGAGATTGGTGGTTGGCACAGACTTGGTGTCCTGAGGTCGCAGGTATCTCTCACAAAGACTCAGACATTGAGTGGAGTTGCAGAGAAGAGGACTGTCAAAATACAGTGGGATACCGATCATCTAGTCTGGAGGTCTCGAAACGTCACCTATTCCCTCTCTCCATAGACGCTGCCTCACCCGCTCCAGCATTTTTGTCTATCTTCAACATTAAATTTAATAATTTTTGATAAATTGCTACTGTCCAACGTGTATCAAAACCAGTCGGTTCTGACAAAAGATCATGAAACAGTAAGATGATGCTGCCTGATCAGCATTCTGTTTTATTTCAGATTTACAGTAACTGCTGTGTTCAGTATTCAAATTCCAACATTTTACTCTTGTCCCAATTCCTGTTTTTCCAGTATAAAATTCCGCCTGTAACGGTGTCATCATTAGCGCGACAAATAAAATTCATCTGCAGTGTTTTTCAATCTCACTGGTCTTAAAACAAATAAACCCATTCAATGGTGAGACTTTGTACAGAGACATAAGGGTTTTAATCTGAATACCTTCCTTTGCGGTGCAGATGTTAATCCTATTTTGTTGCAACATCTGCATAAACGTCTCTTCATATCAGCGAAGTCTCCCTTGATTCTCTTTATGCTCTTTTTATACCGTAAGCGGATTGACCATTGTTAATTTATTTCACATGACTGTTTCTGAACTGAGAACTTATTTAATTCCCAAGTCTGCCTGATGCATCATGTGAAATCCAAACTGCACAGCCAGTATTGGCATCCTCCCAAATTGTCTTTCCTGGCTTTTTTTCCACCAACTTTAATTTTAAGTGTACTACAAATGTTATTCTTCCTCGTCATTCTTTGATTTATTGTTGCATCCAAAGTATCTGTAAGGCTGCAGTAAATCAGAATTTAATTTCCCTGGGTCATGTCTGGAGCTTATGATGAATCAACACTCTAGACTCTTGATAAATACATGATCCTGTCTTCAAACATAATTGTGCACTTTGCTCCATGTAGGCAAATAAGGATCATATTGTAGGAGAAAGAATAGTGAGAGCTAATAATTAGTAAATAGGGATGTGGATTGTGCTAATCTGGTGATGGGGAACTGCAGACAAAGCCTGAAAGTAGATTTGTGGATTGCAGCAATGATGACACCCAAGAATCAGGAACATCAATGATTATGTTATAGTGCACACCGTCGTTGTAACAGAAAACTGGATTTAGTCAACTTGTGGATAATCATTTTATTCTGTTAAAAGACCTAGTTTCTTATCTAATTTAGCCTCTCTGGTACCTCAATTCTGTAATCAAGATCTCGTTTTACAGGTAATCAAGGCTGATCATCCAAAATCAGTAACCTGTGTGTGCTTTCTCCCCATACCTCTTGATTCTGCTAGCCCAAAGAGCTCTATCTAGCTCATTTAAATTCATCCACTGAATTGGCCTCCACTGCCATCTGTGGCAGAGAATTCCACAAATTCACAACTCTCTGTATGGAAAAGTTTTTTTTCTTTTTTTTTTCTTTCTTTCATCTCGGTTTTAAATGGCCATTAGCTTTCTTCACTGCCTGCTGTAACTGCCTGTTTGCTTTCAGTGACTGGTGTACAAGGACACCCAGGTCTCGTTGCACTTCCCTTTTTCCTAATCTGACATGATAGAGATTATAATCTGCTTCGTTGTTCTTGCTGCTAAAATGGATAACCTCACATTTATCTACATTATATATATATTGTGTATCTAGACTTTCAGAAAGCCTTTGATAAGGAGACTGGTGACTAAAATTAGAGCACATGGTATTGGGGGTAGGGTGTTGATATGGAAAGAAAATTGGTTGGCAGACTGGAAGTGTAGAGTAGGAGTGAACGGATCCTTTTCAGAATGGCAGGCAACGGCGAGTGGAGTGCCACAAGGCTCGGTGTTGGGGCCGCAACTGTTTACCATATTATTGATTTGGAAGAGCGAATTAGGAGCAACACTAGCATGTTTGCAGCTGACACAAAGCTGGGTGGCAGTGTGAACTGTGAAGAGGATGTTGGGTGGTTGCAGGTTGAGTGAGTGGGCAGATGCGTGGCAGATGCAGTATAATATAGATAAATGTGAGGTTATCCACTTTGACGGCAAAAAAAAGGGGGGCAGATTATTATCTCAACGGGGTTAAGTTGGGTAAGGGGGAGGTACAGCGAGATCTGGTTGTCCTTGTACACCGGTCACTGAAAGTTGGCGTGCAGGTACAGCAGGCAGTGAAGAAAACTAATGGAATGTTGGCCTTCATAACAAGAGGATTTCAGTATTGGAGTAGAGAGGTTCTTCTGCAGCTGTATAGGGCTCTGGTGAGTGATATGCTCACTATGACTATGATGAATGACACTGCCACACCTTTGCCACGTTCCTGTGTGATGGAGAAATATATTTGTTTTCCCCCTAAATTGAGGCTCCCTTGCCAGAACAAGTACACACATTTACACTTCCTTGATGGGTGTAGATATACATTTTCATTTTCTCCCGGCGGTGTTAAACTATCAATGTCTCATCCCAAGTGTTCATCCTCAACTATGCATCTTGCGATATTGAAATCGAGTGATTACACCTTTTGGATCCTGTTGCGTTTTCTGTGTACTTGCCTGGATTTGTGAAGCCCTAGGTTATGGCATTGCTTGGTTAGATTTGATGAGCTTTGGAAACTGCTGAATGTTTTGGGAGTCATTATTAAAGCACATTCTTCTGTGGTTTTACCATGTGAACCTAGTGAGTAGTTAAAACAGCTGGAGAATCATGGGTTCATTAAGAATCTCTGTTGCCATATCTACAAAGTTATCCCGCAACATATTTTCTACCTGGACATGCGAGGAGTATCCACACCAGGTAATTTCTTCCCTAGAGCTTTACAATGGTGATTGCAGGCAATGACACTGCAAGTGAGTTAACTGGTATGGCTGGTGCTGCACATTCCCAGCAGCTGGGGTCATTGTGCAGCCTTGGAAACGGCTTGCTCACTGTTGGCCATGAACATTTGTTCCACAAAGGGCCAATTATGTTGGAAGTAGGACTGAGCCCAGACATAAATCTCAGTCGGACTGAGATGCCTTCCCTCCCTCTAACTTCCTCTGGAACTGCAAACCTCCATTCCATCCACATCTGGCCTCAATGTGTGTACTTTGACATTATCCTCAACCATGGTCAGCCAGATCCAAGGCCCTGAGGTCTGAAACTGCCCTCTCCTCTTCCTCATCTGTAAAGTTATCTTCTCTCTCTATTGTACAATCTGTTTAAAACCTTTTCCTTTTGAACAAATGACTCTGGTTGGTCGGATTCATTTTGTAGGAAGTGTCGAAGAATGAATAATTCAATATAAAATGACTGGTACATTTGAAAAGGGCAGCTACCCTTAAATCTCATTATTTTCAATTCATGCTTTTGAATTATTTATCCTTATGAATCCAAAAAGGCACAAATGTCTAGAACTGTAAAGCATACCCTATCCCAGGGGTGAAGAAGCTTTTCATGTTGGAATACCACATTAAGTTAGTTGTAATCTAATAAGGCCGCATCCAAGAAACTTTGATTGGATATACTTCAAAATTTACATTATTTTGTAAACAATTTAACTGCTAGGTACTAACTTCAAAGAAAAGAAAAAAAATATATTAATTCTAAAGTTAACTAACCTTTTAATGACTTTATTGTGACTGCATTTTGTGGGAACACTTTTGAATATTTGGTTGCAACATGGAGGTACAGTTTCAGCTGATCTTCTAGATGGGTATCTGTCATTTGTGACCTAAAGGGTGTCTTGATTTGGGTTAGGAGAACGTAGATTCGCAGCAATAAGTGGTGGAAAAGCAAGGAAGCATTTTTCATGCATGTTACTGAAGACGTGGGTATTCCATTGCATTTTTCCATATTTCAATCTGATCTTTATTAGCATCAAATAAGGACTTTAAAATGTCATCTTCTGAGAGCTCAATCAATTTCATCTGTAGTTCTTTAGGAGCCTTGGAGACATCAATTAGGTGAGGTTGAATTGCTAATTTGAATGCTTAAAATGCTAATTTCGGTGAATCGTCTACTCTTTGGTATTTTAAGTACGTTAATTTTAAGATTAAAATTCAAATAATAAAAGACAAACAAACAAATATTAATAAAAATAAAAGGATTTCCTTTACAAAATTAAGATTCATTCAAAAGGCCGCACTTAATGGCCTAGAAGGCCGCATGCAGCCTTAAGGCTGCAGGTTCCCCACCCCTGCCCAATCCTTTGCTTTCTTCCTGGTAGCACTGAAATTGTAATAAACTTAAGGTTATGAATCTTGCACTGGACCCAATCATATCAGTCTGAAGAAGGGTCCCGACCCAAACATGTCCTCTCCATTTCTCTCCACAGATGCTCCTTGAACTACTGAGTTCCTGCAGTCGTCCTGTTGTCTCCTGTCCCCATGATCAGACAATCAATTTCTCCTTGACAATATTGAGAAATGTCAGCAATGTCCTGTCCTTTCTCTCTTTGAACTATCTGTATGATAGTTGAACTATCTACTCGCAGTTTGTTTTGCGGACTGATATGCCTGTTGTAAACATTGTTTTCACTCTCTGTCTCCATGATCAGAAACAATAACTGCACCAACTGCACCAATGATGCAACTGCAGCTGAGGAATCCTTGAAGGAATATTGCCATAGAGGGAGTGCAGATCAACAGACTGATTCCTGTCCTTTCTCTCTTGAAGAACTAGACTTGGTTATACTCTCTAGAGTTTAGAAGATTGAGAGGGGATCTTATAGAAACTTACAAAATTCTTAAGGGGTTGGACAGGCTAGATGCAGGAAGATTGTTCCCGATGTTAGGGAAGTCCAGGACAAGGGGTCACAGCTTAAGGATAAGGGGGAAATCCTTTAAAACCGAGATGAGGAGAACTTTTTTCACACAGAGAGTGGTGATCTCTGTTCTGCCATATTGAAAGTTCATTGGCTAATTTAAGAGGGAGTTAATGTGGCCCTGTGGCCAAGAGGCATGGAGAAAAGGCATAGAAAGACTCGAAGGGCCGAATGGCCTACTCCTAAAATTTCTATTTTCTATGTTCTGTTCTAAACATGTACTACTAATCATTAAAACATTATCTTCTGCATGTACTAATAGATAATGTAGAGAGAGGGAGAGATAGAAAAAAATGAATGAAAGATATGCAAAAAAAGTAAATGATAAAGGAAACTGGCCGTTGTTAACTGTTTGTTAGGTGAGAACAAAAAGCTGATGTGACTTGGGTGGGGGAGGGATGGACAGAGAGGAATGCAGGGGGTGCTTGAAGTTGGAATAATCAATATTCATACCACTGGGCTGTAAGTTGCCCAAGCAAAATATGAGATGGTGTTCCTCCAATTTGTGTTGAGCCTCACTCTGAAAAGGGAGGAGGCCTTGAAGGAGAAGGTCTCAATTCACCTTGATTCTATGTATTGAAAATATATATGATTGTTTGGTTGAAAAGTAATGAAATGGTTCCAACATGTGGATCTATACAATTCTAATCTGAGCATAAAATAATGCTTGTCTGATAATCAGTTGACAAAATTCAATTTTTATTGGCATATGTTCTGGGTGGGACAATGAAATTCTTTCTTGCTGCAGCACAACAGAATATGTAAACGTACATAACAGGGGAAGAGAAAAATAAAATGTTCAATATTTTCCTCCATTAAGAAATATTACACTGGGATTTGTGTAGTCGTAGCAGACTTTGAATGTTCAAAGTAATAAACTCAATTTTTTTTTCTAGATTAGAATACATTTTCAGAAATTGAATTGCCCTTTCTGTTCTAAGATTTGTTCACAATAACTTGTTCGTTATTATTTTGTGATTAACTAGGACAGATTGACGCCATATCCATTGGTTTTCTTTGCTTGCCCTGTGCTTTTAAATGTATAGTGAGTAAAATGCTGCTTTATTTCTGGACTAAATTGAAGGACCAGTTTTAAGGCCTCGGTATAACTTTTACAGTGATATTTAGATATTTGCAAATTGTTTAATATTTGAACTTGTACAATTGATCTTGACGAGACCTGAGAAGTTTTAAATATTCGACTCTCTACCCTAATCGAGCATCTCATAAGTTTCCCTGGATGGAAATGTCAAACACACAGAGGGCAAGGCCATAAGGTGAGAGGGAAAGTTTAATGGCAAGGTTTTTTATCGAATGGTGGCTGCCAGAAATGCATTGCCAGGGGTGGTGGAGGCAGACAAAATGGTGTTTCGATAGGGACATGGAAGTGCAGGTATTAGAGGGACATGGATCATGCACAGATAAATGAGCAGTTTAACTAGGCATCATGTTCTGCACAAACATGGTGGACTGAAGGACCCATCCTGTGCTGCAATGCTTTGTGTTCTATATGTACAGGGCAAATGTTTTGCATAATAGGTGGTTGTTCTGCCAGAGATAGTTTGGTTTAATTTATTGTTGTCGAGTGTACTGATATATCGTGAAAAGCTTTCCAGGGACATGTGCTATCCAGCCCAAGAAGACTATATAGGAATTCAATTAAGCTGCCCACAGTGCACAGGTAATGGAGGCTGATATGATGGTGGCATTTAAGAGGCTTTAAGCTAGCAAGGAATGAAGCAATATGGATTATGTGCAGACAATTGAATAGATTAGTTTATTTTGGCATTATGTTTGGTGCAGGCATTGTGAGTTGAAGGGCATTTTCCTTTGCTGCGCTTTTCTATGTTCTATAATGCCAAAGAAGATTGTCTGAATGCCAACATTATAACCCCCCCTATATTAGCCCACATGCAGCAATGACAAATACAGCTGACATTTAAGTGTAGTTCCTCAATGCTAAACCAGTTAGCGCTCTTGAGGATTCGGTAACTAGATTATTAAATGGGTCTTGGTCAGTTCCTGAAGCTGGTATGAGAATGTGTATAGACACAAAGCTGGAATAACTCAGCGGGTCAGGCAGCATCTCGGGAGAAATGGTACAGGTATCATTTTGGATTGAAATGCTTCTTTGCACATGAGAATTTGTATGCCAGTAACATGTTATATTATTTTTTTTTCATTTTTTTTTTCAGTGCATCTACATGCTCTGATGTACAAGTAATATCAAACACAGCAGTAATATCTGTTGTATCGGTAGGCATCTGATTTGAACAGATATTAATGGTCTATAATGCTTTATATTGGATTTTGCATTGTGGTTGCATCCAGAGAATCTGAATGGATGAAGAATCTAGCCAATCAGTATAATATAATAATAGAGCTTTATTTCAGACACAGGTCCATATAACACATCATACAGTATAAGGAGATACAAAAAATATATTAAAAAATTGCATATTAGCCTATAAGATATACAAGCTATTGCACCAATGCCATCTTAGCCTAGAAGTGAATCTATAGCAGCTTTTCAGAGGGCTGACTAGGGCTTCAATTATGTGGTTCTCTGACTTGTTCAGGCGACACATAAAACTAAACATCAGCTGTCTTAAGAGTGCCCCACAGGTTGGCACTCTAGTGACACAAACAATTGACTGGCACTATGCCACCTAGGGACACGAAGTAGCAACCTCATTGCATCATTGTATGCTACCTTGAGCCTCTGCATACTCTTTTTCTTATAGTTAGACCACAATTGAGCAGTATATAACGGTGTGATATAGGTTCTGAACAAGGAACACTTTACAGAGTCAGAGCACATAGAAAACTTCCTTATAAGGATGTTAGCTTGAAAATAAATTTTACAGCGCTGTCGGTAGAGGTCTTTGTCATCCGTCCAGTCATCGGATATGACATGACCTAGGTATTTAATTTCCTCACACAGTTAGAGGACTGTCTGACAAATAAAAGGTCGGAAAAGTTGAATTCCTGTCCTCGGCGCTTCTAACTACCATTATGCGGCTTTTCTTATACTTTATGTCATAATCAAGGCCATACTGAGAGCACACCTTCAACATCTGCTGCAGCCCAGCACTATATGGACAGAGCAGGACCAGGTCGTCTGCATACATCAGATGATTAACAATAGTGTTGCCCACAAGACAGTCAGTTTATAACCTATTTAACTGATTTGATAATTCATCCATATTAAATAAAATAGGAGACAAAATTCCTCCTTGCCGCACTCCGTTACTAACACAGAATGGAGCAGATACAACATTGTCCCATTTAACCTGAAACGTTTGATGGGCATACCAAAACACTAAAATTCTCACTAAAAATTTAGGGGCACCTCTATTTAGCAATTTTACAAACAATTGTTCATGATTAATTCTATCAAATGCCTTGGACGCATCAATAAAACATAGGAATACAGATGAATTCAGGCTTGTGTACCTGAACACAATCTCTTTAAGAGCATAGATACACTGGTCAGTACCATGTTTTCTTTTGAACCCAAACTGATTGTCAGTAGTAAGGTCATACATTTCTAGCTTTGTTAGCAGTATTCTCTCCAGTACTTTAGACAAGATACTGGCTAATGCAATAGGTCGATAATTGTCAATACTGTTGAGCTTACCAGCCTTGTCTTTAAGCACAGGCACTAACATTACAGACATAATAGCATTTGGCAGGAAACCATGAACCAGACAACCACTAGGGGCGCTGCACTGGCAGCAGCCTCTACCTACAGCCTGTATGTCATTTCTATCTTTTTTATTATTTTTAGTTAGTCTAAAGTCTGTTTTAGGGGGAAACCTTTACTTTTCTATGTGGGGGAGGGGGGCAGGGTAAGGGGGAAACCGTTTCCCAGTCTCTTCCTGGCGGGGACACGACTATTTCTCCGAGTCGCGTCCTCGCCCCCCCCACCTCGCGGCCTACCAGCTGGATTGGAGCGGCCTTTCCTGCCGGGGATCGGAAACCGGACCAGGGCTGCTACAGCAGCGGCGCAGCGCTGGAGTCACCGCGGAGCGGGCGATACCTACCTGGGTCGCCGTTTGGAGCTCCGGAGCGTTGGGCCGTTGCTCCAACATTGTGGAGCTCTGGTGCGGAGAGCTTCCAACGCGGGCGGCGCTGACCGCCATCGTGGAGTCTTGGGGCGCCTTGCAGAGGGCCTCCAGCAGCAGTCTCCACCCGGCGCGGCCTGTGGACTTTGGAAGCCGCCGACTCCGGTAGGAGGGGGCCGACTCTGGTGTCCATGCTGCTGAGGACGTCCCGCAGCCCCGACGTCGGACTGGTATCATCCCGGCGAGCGGTCCTGGTCATCGGGCCGCCCGTAGCTGCATCTGCGGAGGGCTTGGGGAGACCCTGACCACGGGGAACAGTGGAGGAAGAGACTGACTTTGGTGCCTTCCCACACAGTGGGAAACTTTGGTTCTGCTGTGTGGGGATGTTTTGTGTTGAATTCTATAGTGTGTCGAGTCCTGTTTATTTTTATTGTATGGCTGTATGGGAATTCATTTCACTGTGCCATCTGGCACATGTGACAATTAAATCTATCTTGTATCTTGTACCATTAAAGCACAGGGCAGAGCTTATAGCTGGCATATTTTCGATGTTCTGCAGTAATGCAGTCCATACCGCAGGCTTTGTTGTTATCCAACATGTTAATGACATCATAGACATCTGCTGCCCTAACTATCATATCTGCTGAGAGATCAACATGTTCATGATTGATTCTAACTGGGTTACTTTTAACACAATTAAAAAGGTTACGGTAGTACTCACGCCAAATCTCAGCTATTTTTTCTGGGCTACTAACACCTTCAGTGTCAGACGGTAGGGGTGTTTTATTGTTATTCATTACTTTGACCTCTTTCCAGAAGTTAGTAAGGTTGTTGTTCTGTAGCTTTCTGGCAAGTGAGTCTGCTCTCATTGTGTTTTCATTTTTCTTAATAACACAAAGTGCATACTTAACTCTAGCATTTGTGTGTTTTTTCATATCTAGCAATACCCCCTGTCTAGGCCTACCTGCCTCTGACCAGAGTCTAAAGGCCTCTCTTGCCTCAGCGTACTGCTCAGCCACAAACTCATTCCACCCAGGTCTGATGTTGGGTACCTTGCATTTACTTTTACGAAAGGGTTCACTGGAAGCATTGAGACATTTCACAATAACATCATACATGGCACAGAGTTTTTCAGCATGTTGCACGTCCTTACAATTCATATCTGAGCACATTAGGGCCTCTTGAGGCAATGCAATATTATTTAAACTGTCCGTTCGCAGTGAGTATCGAGCCATAACCCCTCTGCTCAGTTTTGACCAGTCCAGTTTACTTGAGGAAGCAACATTATTATTACTGGACAGCAGTGGGACATTCTCAACATTTAACTGTGCAGCAATAGGTATGTGATCAGAGGTGGCAAGTTCATAACAAATCTCCACCTTTTCCAGTGAGGCATGAGCATCAGCTGTAGTCACAATATGGTCTAACCAAGATGTTGTGTGCCACGCCTCACTAACATAGGTAAAACTTGTGTCAGGCAACAGAGCTTTACTCGATAGAATTAATTTAGACTCCTTACAAAACTGCTGCAGGTGTGCTGCAAATAAAGATTTGCTATCTGCCGTGTCAGCATTAAAATCATCCATGACGTAGACACAGGATGAGCTGTGAATAAAAGCTAACCTGTTCAGAAATTCGTCCTCATGCTCATATGATTCATACGGTGTATAAAAATTTAAGACAGTAAATTTCTTTTCATTATAATTACACTCCAGCTCTATGGCCCAGTCAACATTTAGACGCACCACCTTCACCAGTGAGTCATATTTGATGTTCCACAGTATAGCTACACCACCAGCTATCCTACCTCGAACCAGCCTCGTACTGAGGTCGGTAGTGGACTCTCCAGCCCCATGGAAGTTCATGTGTCGAGTGTTCAACTTATCCAGATCTTGTTTCTCCATCCAGGTTTCTTGCAGGCACAGAATGTCACATTGGTCCAGCAGTGTGTCCACCACCAAACGTCTTGATCTATCAGTAGCAGAATGTCCAACTCGCAAACCGCGAGTGTTGTATGAAACAACATGCATTTAATGTGTTTTGTCGCTCCCTGCGGAACAGCTGGCCTTCATCCCGTCCTTGCCCACAGATGCGACAGGAACCCCAGCATCATTACCATGCAGCAGCTCCTCATCCTGAGAGCGAGGGGCATCCTCTGGACCAGACGGGCCTCCGTCTGCTCCTCTAGGGCGACGAGGCTCATAGTAGCGTCGGACAAACGACCCAGCGGGCCAAAGCTGCGGATCGTACAGCTCCGCCACATCATTACATTCAGCGGTGACACAGAAGGAGCTGAATCTACTCTGTGTCGTCTCTATTTTTCTACATATCACTTCCCGACCCAGCTTCGTTTTTAAGTAGTCACTGAGAGTGTTGGCGTCCATGCTGAGATCAAACTTTGTAGCAAATACCTTTACCATCTTTGTTTTGACAGCCAGTATATTGCCAGCTAGTTTTCACGGGGCCTGACTTGACGCAAGATGCCTCCGAAGGAACTCCAGGGCCAGGTGCATTTACGGAGGGAAAGAGTTCTCGGGTACCTGCTTCAGGCGGCCCCCTGTCTATCACCCCCCCTCCCCCCAACTCCCACCCGTGCACACGGCTGATGGAGAAACTCAGCGGGTTGTCTACCTTCAGTCCCGCCAAACGTTACTGTTTCCTTCCATTCCATAGAGGGAGTGCAGGGGGCTGGATCACGCCCGGCTGAGTTTCTCCATCATTTGTCGAGGAAAGACCTGTCGCACTGGGGCAGGGGGGGGGGGGTATCTCCACAGCAGATAGGCAGGCAGCCTGAAAAAGGCTCGCCTGGCCAATTTCCCCTCCGTAGATGCTGCCTGGCCGTGGAGTTCCTCCAGTTAGCAACTGCTTCCCGACAAAAAGAGACACACTGACAATAACCTGAAATGTTGTTATAGTTTTTTTAGATAGTCAATGTATGTAAATAGCAAACTGGCTGGATTCACTCTATCCAACTTCCGGGTTCACCGTTCGCAGGAGTTCCCACGGTAACCGCAAGAGGGGGGGGGGATATCGCACTGGCCACTACATTTACAAAATGTTGGGAATGCTCAACCACAAGTGTACAAGCACTTGCTTGGACAAATTTTGACATTGTTTGAATTTTCTTTTGTACCCAAAGTACACGATCCATTGTTTGTTAGCACCAAAGGTGGTCCACGACTGCCGTTGAGTTCAATCCGCTCGAGGTGAAACTGCTCGTAACTATGTTAAACTCATGGTTACCTCTTGCGTCAATTTTGCCCATGAAAAATTCAGGGGTTTTCAGTGAGAGGTGTAGGGTGATGAGGGTATTTAGCTGTTCTCGATTAAAAAATAAAAGTTGGTGCCCTTCCTTTTGCACCATGCACCCACGGGGGGGGGGGGGGCAGGTCATACTTTGTTCAGCCCAGGGCTGGATCTACAGGTTGGGCTGGTTATCTACCGTCGGTCCCGCCAGGCGTTACTGTCAACCATCCATTAACCACAGAGGGAGTGCAGGGGGCAGGATCAGGGCCCGGCGGCTTCTCCATCACAGTCGAGGAAAGACTTGTCGCACTGGGCGAAGGGTCCGGTTGTATAGTCCAAAAAAAAGAAAAAAGGCAGCAGAAAAAAAGTAGCGTCCGTGAACAGATATATTGTTGCCATCCAGCAGCAGTCAGATGGCCGTGAAGTTTAGCAGGTAACCTCCCGCAACATGTTTGCACAGCAGCAGTTATCAAAGTTCCCAAATATTTCTTTTTAGGTAGGGCAATGTCAGCAATGATTTCTTCTGCATTTTCCCGAGGAGCATGCTAGACTTTCATCGATGTGTTTTCAATATTTAGACGGGGGGGGGGTTTATCTTGTCCACTTTGTGCGATAAAACAAAATAAACCAGGCATCTAAGTAGGGCACTCATTACAGCACAAATAGGCACATTTTGACATTGTTAGTGTGTTTCTTTATATTGTCCCCTGTAGGAGATCCATTGTTCTGTTGTGTGGAAAGAGCTCTGACAAAACTGCCTTTGAGGACTCAATCCGCTCGAGCTGAAACTGCTCGTAACTATCGACACAATATCATCGTGGCTTAGTGTTCGCATTTTGACCATAATAAAATTCAGCAATTCATCATGAAACTGTAGAAGATAAGGGTATTTAGCTGTTCTGATTAATTAAAAAATAAAATCATGTGCTTTATTATATTTGCAATTACACCCACAGGCATTGGTAAGGCAAAGAATACTTTGTTCAGCTTCATTTGCTGTCAATTGTGCCGCAGTTGACTCCTGATTATTTACTCTTGCTCAGCATGTTCAAGGCTTAAGTTGCACTCCAGAGCACCAGCACAAATGTTGTCTGGCATTTTCAGAGTGTACTGCACTGTTTCTTGGCTGAGACTTTAAGTTGTTAAGTGGTTGCCCCCCTCAGATTGACATAAACGATGCTGTGCCAATAGTTAAAAAAAAACGAAAAAGGTCCTGACCTGAAACATTGCCTCTCCATCACCTCCAGGGATATTGCCTGACCCGAGTTACTCCAGCACTGATTTACTCAAGATAAAAATGTTCAAATATAAGAAAGGGCAATCAATCTAATGTGATTTGACAGTAGCTCTCCCGACAGAGGAACCAGTATTTGATTAGTACAGGTGTCTGCGGTTATGGGGAAAAGGCAGGAGAATGGGGTTAGGAGGGAAAGATGAATCAGCCATGATTGAATGAGCCAAATGGCCAAATGGCCTAATGCTCCTCCTGTCATTTATGATATGTAGACTACAGAAAGATGCAAAAGCAACAGGGTTGTTGTCGTGGGTGATAATTGCTTTATGTGAGAGAGTGCAAAAAGCTTAGACTGGGCAGAATTTGTCTTGTGGGATTATGACGTACCACACCATGTACAACAGTGTAAAAGGACCTCCAAGATGAATGTTACAACTACTGAGATAGCAAGGAGGAAAAAAAACTACAGGTATCTTCACAACACAGCTATTGCCTTGCCACACAAGACTTTCCCTTCTGAAGTTGATGTTAAACCTGCGTTCACTATATATTGAAGGTACACAAAAATGCTGGAGAAACTCAGTGGGTGCAACAGCATCTATGGAGCGAAGGAATTGGGCAACGTTTCGGGCCGAAACCCTTCTTCAGACTGATAGGGGGCGGCAGGAAGAAGGAGGAGGAGCCCGAGGGCTGAAGGATGGGAGGAGACGGCTCGAGGGCTGAGGAAGGGGAGGAACCAGCAAGTGCTAACAAAATTGGGAGTATTCAATGTTCATGCCCGCAGGATGCAGACTCCCCAAGCGGAATATGAGGTGCTGTTCCACCAATTTCCGGTGTTGCTCACTCTGGCCATGGAGGAGTCCCAGGACAGAGAGGTTGGACGGGGAATGGGAGGAGGAGTTGAAATGCTGAGCCACCGGGAGGTCAGGTAGGTTATTGCGGACCGAGCGGAGGTGTTTGGCGAAACGATCGCCCAGCCTCCGCTTGGTCTCACCGATGTAGATCATCTGACATCTAGAGCAGCGGATGCAATAGATGAGGGAGGAGATGCAGGTGAACCTGTCGCACCTGGAACGACTGCTTGGGTCCTTGAATGGAGTTGAGGGGGGAGGTCAAGGGACAGGTGTTGCATTTCTTGCGGTTGCAACGGAAAGTGCCCGGGGGGGGGGGTACGGGAGGGAAGGGAAGAATTGACAAGGAAGAATTGACAAGGATTCACTATATATTGCTCTGCTTTCCATATTACAATAGTATAAGTAAGATTTATTTGCTGGATTTTGGCCAGTTATCTAAATCCTATAATGCTACAGTAAACAGTTTGAATGTCTGGCATTTCCTGTGGAGCCCACTACTGAACAGAAGAACCAGTCAGCAGGCTGTGGATTGAAGTTGAGGAACAGTTTTCTGTGTACCTAGGCTACATCTTGCATTTTCTGCATCAGCAAATCTAGTGGGATTTATTCTGAGTGATAGTTGCTTCAAATTGTGGAATTTCTGACCACCTTGCCTGTGGAAATTAGGAGGCCATTGAATAGGGTATTGACAAAATCAAGTGTCATTAAGTAGTATTAATAATCGTTGCAGAGCAGCAAAGTTATACTTGGCAGGAAGGGAAACCATGTTGAAGGTCCATATAAATGTTTTTTGTGTTGGATCATTATCATTGATCTGTATCCTAACACCCGTTGAACCTATGCCAACACATGCATTGTATTAGGGAGATCAGTAGCACTAAGGATTGAGATGGGAGCAGGCAGCAGAGCAGATGGTTCATCAGTTGTGACTTGTCTACACATTGGCTATCATGTCATCTACAAGAAAGAGGATCTTAACAAGTCTCTTGCACACTTCAGCAGACTTGTTAGAAGATTGAGATCTTATAGAAACTTACAAAATTCTTAAGGGGTTGGACAGGCTAGATGCAGGAAGATTGCTCCCGATGTTGGGGAAGTCCAGGACAAGGGGTCACAGCTTAAGGATAAGGGGGAAATCCTTTAAAACCGAGATGAGAAGAACTTTTTTCACACAGGGAGTGGTGAATCTCTGGAACTCTCTGCCACAGAGGGTAGTTGAGGCCAGTTCATTTGCTATATTTAAGAGGGAGTTAGATGTGGCCCTTGTGGCTAAGGGGATCAGGGGGTATGGAGAGAAGGCAGGTACGGGATACTGAGTTGGATGATCAGCCATGATCATATTGAATGGCGGTGCAGGCTCGAAGGGCCGAATGGCCTACTCCTGCACCTAATTTCTATGTTTCTATGTTTCTATAAGTTGATGATGGCTTGGATCTTCGGCTACAAATGACAGATGCAAGCCGTATTGACAAAATCGACTTGATTGCTGGAGTTTGGATCTTGGTTCGATGGTATCTGTGGGATGAAGAGTTCTCCACTCATTCTGAATATTAGGTCCACACCCACCGGAAATTTTGCTGCAGATGAGATGCAATGTTGCAGTGAGAAAGCCTCCTAATTACCTGGAATGATGAGAAAATCAACGTCAATCTTCCCTCTCATCACCATTGAGACCCTGTCTGCCCTCCAGCTCCATTGAATAAGCCATATAATTTGCCTGCCTGACGCCAGACTTCTGAATCAGGCAGGTACATGGAATGGACAAGTTGGTGAACCAAATGCAGGTAGATGGGGAAAGTGTAGATGGAGCATGTTGGTTAGTGTGGGCAAGCTGCTAAAGCTCCTGTTTCCATGATGTATGACTCTGACATGCTATTCTAGACTTGATCACAGGAAGACGGTGCCAGGTGAATTGGAAAAGTTTCACATGTATGCAAGAGGCCCCCTTGATCAAATCCCTTCACTGGCTCCTGGGAATCTCTGGCACATTATCACATAGTAGGAAGGAACTTTTAGGATGGTATTCAGAATCTTGCATCCACATGTCATGAAGACTTGTAGAAGATCTAGACCACGTCGAGCTGCCTACCCATCTGCCCTACTTATACCGTCTGCCGACAAGTCTGTTTTCCCCATGGTGGTATTATCTGTTGCTTTAGGGCCCACATGGTGGAAATAATCCATCTCTATTGGGGGAGAAGAAATAATTACAATCTTCCATAAAATGTGTAATTTCAGACACTTTCTGGCAGTTCAGTGGGGAATGGCTGTGGCAAATACTGGAGGTTTAAGGCAACAGCAGCATGAGAGACTCTGAATTCCCATTCAGAGCAAACATTCAGCGGAGGATAGTCAGTGTCGGTCTTTATTGTGCTTGGAACACTTGGTGTTGGCCAAACATCATTGAATGTCTTTCCAAGTATTAACAGTGGTTGATATGTTCCTTGTAAATCAAAGTATAGTCTGGTACCTTATCAAAGACAGTTGAAAAAATATCAGACCCTTTTCCATTCCAGTTAATGCTTTAGAACTTTCCTTAAAAGCTGACAAAACCACTGGCCTTGATGTGTTTAAAAATTAATAAAGATTATTTAAAAAAAATGAAAACATTCCAAAACATTAAAGTTGAATGATTGTAGATATTGAAGATCACCAAACCTTGCATTATCCCCCGAGGTCATTTCCTCCACTGAACCCAGTGGGTCTGAGCTAGCACAGGTTGTCTGTGTGGATTTCTCTCCTTAACTGAAGGGCTGTTGCTGCATCTTGGTGCTGTGGGCTGGGCTCCAATGCCTGTCATAATATTTGGGAAGATAGAGACAAATAGTTGGAGTAACTCGGCAGGTCTGGCAGCATCTCTAGAGCAAAGGAAGGGTCGAGACCTTTCTTCAGACTAAGTCAGGGGGAAAGGGGAATGAGATATATAGAAGGTAAATTGAACAAAGATATGCAAAAAGCAACAATAATAGACAATAGACAATGGGTGCAGGAGCAGGCCATTCAGCCCTTCGAGCCAGCACCGCCATTCAATGTGATCATGGCTGATCATCCCCAAACATTCTTGCCTTCTCCCCATAACCCCTGACTCCGCTATTTTTAAGAGCCCTATCTAGCTCTCTCTTGAAAGCATCCAGACAACCTGCCTCCACCGCCCTCTGAGGCGGAGAATTCCAGACTCGCTACTCTCTGTGAGAAAGTGTTTCCTCGTCTACGTTCGAAATGGCTTACTCCTTATTCTTAAACTGTGGCCCCTGCTTCTGGACTCCCCCAACATCGGGAACATATTTCCTGCTAGCGTGTCCAAGCCCTTAACAATTTTATGTTTCAATGAGATACTTTCTCATCGTTCTAAACTCCAGAGTGTACAAGCCCAGCTGCTCCATTCTCGCAGCATATGACAGTCCCGCCATCCCGGGAATTAACCTTGTAAACCTACACTGCACTCCCTCAATAGCAAGAATGGCCTTCCTCAAATTAGATTAAAGAAAGGTGGAGCCTTCAATGGTCCATTGGGGTAGGTGATAACAAGTCCACTTTGGGAACTTGCCTCGTGCAACGTGTGGATGAAAAGAACGCCTTTACTTAACTGTGGACCTGTGCTCCCTGGAAAATTCAAGCCTTTTTTTGTAGCTTCTTTCCTGAAGTGAAGTGTAATGTGACATTTCAGCAATGTGAAATAAAAGCTCCTGTATGAAATGTGATGAGGGAGTGCAGTTTCTACATTGTTGTCTAAAACTATTGGGTCATTACCTCTCCTAACATGGCAGGCTCAGATTTAGCTGAGTGCTCCCATCCTGATAAATAGTTGACCAGACATAATGTTTAATAAATCTGCCACGTAGATTGCTCCCTTGCCTAATTCTGACTTTTCTCACGCAACTCTTTACGTCATATTTTCCCCTAAATCTTTCTTTTGAAGATAAAATTGGAATGCAAGTATGTATTATAAAGGGAGGCTGGGAGATTGTATCATTCCAAAAAATGTATGTTCCCTGGCATTGTTATGTGAATGGTTTTCAGCTGTATTTTTGAATGATAAATGCTCCCAGGGGTTAAGTTCCAAATAAAAGTTCAACTCTGGTTATGTGGGTTTGTTGAGTGTATAACTTGCTCAGCAAAAATATTGCTTATTTGTTCCTTGTGGTAAAGAAGGTAACCTTGAATTTGCTCCCAGCTAAATCGAGGATGATTTACTTCCTTTCCTGGCCACCACAGTAAATACACTGTTTAAAACAATGCACAATTATAATTGTGGAAGATCCAAAATAATTGTAGCAGCTAAGTGGTTCCAGACCTTGCGTAGGCAAAGATGATCCCTTCTTGCATTTATAAAGGGCCTTACATTTAGTGACCACTTTGGCTGCAGAGCTACATTCTATTCATTAGGACTAAGTATTTGCAAAGTTGTAACAATGCAACTTTGCCCTCCTAATATTTCTATCTCTTCTACTATCGCACCCCCCTTTCCACCTCCCTGCCCCTTCTCGCTCTATTCTTCCCTGGCTTTACATTTATCCCCATCTGACATCCTTTTTATTGCCGTTTCATCTCTCCTTTGTCTGCCAATCCAAACACACCCTACCATATCCACTTCACTTTTTGCTCCACCACCACCTCTTTTCTAGTTTCTCCCCGAATCGTTACTTATCCATGTCCTCCAGAGATGCTTCCTGACCCGAGTTACTCTAACACTTTGTCTCACTCAAGGTTCCAACATCTGCAGTTCCTAGTGCCTCGCCTTTCACCTAAGCAGATGAACCTGGTTCATTCGCAGTGAGTAGCTTGGCTTGTTCTGAATGCAATTATTGCTAGCTTTGCTGAAGCTGCATTATCAGTTTGCTGACTAGAATATTGTTGGGGGGGGAAAGGGAAGCAGTGTGTTGGGGTTATGCACAAGGTGTCATGGTTCACAAGATCCTGTTCAAGGTCATTACCATTCAGATCAAGTCTGCTCTGGGGCAGTTGATCCATCTAGACCAAAACTGCTGTACCCGGTAGGAGAATCATTGGCAGCCTTGTGCTCAGTGATACTATCACCACTCTGCAGGACAGAGGGATGGTACTTGCCTAGTCATCTTGGGCAGGGAAAAGGCCTTTGTCAGAATATTGTGTATGTACATTTATTTTGAGGATGCAGTGGAAATGGGCCCTTCGACCCACCGAGTCTGCGCTGACCAACAATCATCTGTACTCTAGTTCCTACACACTCGGGACAATTTACAGAAGCCAATTAACCTGCAAGCCAGCATGTCATTGGGATGTGGGAGGAAACCAGAGGATCCGGTTAACCCATGTGGTCACAGGGAGAACGTACAAACTCTGTACAGACACCACCTATAGTCAGGATTGAACCTGGCACTAAGGCAGCAACTACTGTGCTACCTGATGAGCATGCTCTGAAAAGTGTTTTGGGGAGAAATGCTGATAAGTGTGAGGTGCTACATCTTGGCAGGACAAATCAAAATAGGACGTACATGGTAAATGGTAGGGAATTGAAGAATGCAGGTGAACAGAGGGATCTGGGAATAACTGTGCACAGTTCCCTGAAAGTGGGATCTCATGTAGATAGGGTGGTAAAGAAAGCTTTTGGTGTGCTGGCCTTTATAAATCAGAGCATTGAGTATAGAAGTTGGGATGTAATGTTAAAATTGTACAAGGCATTGGTGAGGCCAATTCTGGAGTATGGTGTACAATTTAGGTCGCCTAATTATAGGAAGGATGTCAACAAAATAGAGAGAATACAAAGGAGATTTACTAGAATGTTGCCTGGGTTTCAGCAACTAAGTTACAGAGAAAGGTTGAACAAGTTAGGGCTTTATTCTTTGGAGTGCAGAAGGTTAAGGGGGGACTTGATAGAGATTTTTTAAATGATGAGAGGGATAGACAGAGTTGACGTGGAAAAGCTTTTCCCACTGAGAGTAGGGAAGATTCAAACAAGGGGACATGACTTGAGAATTAAGGGACTGAAGTTTAGGGGTAACATGAGGGGGAACTTCTTTACTCAGAGAGTGGTGGCTGTGTGGAATGAGCTTCCAGTGAAGGTGGTGGAGGCAGGTTCGTTTTTATCATTTAAAAATAAATTGGATAGTTATATGGACGGGAAGGGAATGGAAGGTTATGGTCTGAGCGCAGGTATATGGGACTAGGGGAGATTATGTGTTTGGCACGGACTAGAAGGGTCGAGATGGCCTGTTTCCGTGCTGTAATTGTTATATGGTTATATGGGAGGGAGTCAGAAATTGGATCCAACTGCCCTAAACTACACAGTCCAAATCCATGGGTGAGGGGAGAGAATAACTTCCCCATAGTCAGGAGCAGGCAGGGTTACCAATGCTTCCTTGATTTTTTGCACATAGCAATGACTACTTTAACAAATCCATCGGGAAAGGCGTAGGCGTAAGAGGGGTCATGTCAGACAGTGGAGGCAGTAAAATGATGCTTTTCTTGTACATGAACTACTGTTCCAGTCCAAGATCAGTCTGCCATAGGTTAACAAAGGACTTGCTTCAACTGGTGTCGGGGGCCAGAGTCAACTGCAGGGTTCACTGTATCTCGACACACATGACAAGAATAAATCAATACTAGGAAGGGTGAAGTCTTACAGTTCGGCAACTGGCCTGCCCAGTACACTGTCTCCTTCACCATTGGATGTGACCATTAGAAGATATTGGTGATCTGTTTTGGATGATATGAGGCATGCAACAAAGTGACTTAAGTGGAAAGATAAAGTTTAAAAGAGAACTAGGACTGTGGGAGCACTGCACTCCTTCGATGAATGGGAAGAACCAGGTCGTTGGGTGTGAGGTGCTCTGTGTTGCTGTGGGTTATATCTGTCTCACTGCCATCGCAGTGCCGTCTGCTTCCGTTTCTTCAGAGCCATAATGCACAATTCCCTAGACAATGGGGGTGAGGGAGGGGGGCGAGAGAGAGGAGGAGGAGGAGAGAGCATTGCCTTCATGCCATCCTGTTGACCACCTTTGTGTGGCTGCATCAAGATGGGGAACCAAATACAAAGGCACCAGCTGTCATGGTGCCTGCTGAAATCATGCTTGTTCCTCGTGTTGCAAGAACCAGGCCTGACTCCATTGTTGGCCAATGTTCCACTCGTATGGAAATTGCCACACCCGCTTTCCTTCACAGAAACATTTGTTTAGGAAAAAGCAAGTACATCAGGCAGTGGCCAGCAATATTCAGCCTGTGTAGACTGGGTTTCTGCTCGGAGGGGGGGGTTCCTGAGTAGATTGTTGAAACCTTTACCTTATTGCCAGAACTCTGCAGCAAGCAACAAAATATTGCTTGGCAGGCAGTGAGGGGCCTGCACTGTCAGATCCTTCCTGTGTTGTTGGAGTCTCATTCCCAAATCATGCTGCCCTCAGACAATTGCAATGAAGAGATGGCTATTGACCACATCTGTGTATTTGCAAAGAAGGAATGTTACAAGATGCAAAGGTCCATGTTGAGGTTCATTCTGAGCTGGTGCATAACAAAGGGCTGTATGACCGTTAGGCTGTTCCCATGGACCCAACCGGAGATGAAACATCGTGCTGCAAGGAGATCATCAATTCATTGAAAGTCTAGCTTCGGTTTGCCTGAAACATGTGTCCGTTTCCAGTCCAATAAGATGTCCATAAGGGAATGCTGTAGTGGCCATTTTATATCGCTCAAGAGTAATCTCTTGAACGATATAAAATGCCGGCACATTGTAGGAGTACATGTCAGGGTTGCACTGAAGCTGAGCAGCTAATGCAAAGACTGCTGCTACAATTTTGTAGTTTAAAGGGGCCACAGCAGTGCCAATGATACCATGTACAAAGAAAGTACTAACACTACAAATGTGTACTAATAACACTATGAAAGTTTAGACTGAACAACATAAAATGTAAAGATCTATGGCAGTGGAGTAGCGCAGCAGCAGAGTTCATGCCTCGCTGGGCTAGAGACCTGTATTCTATCCTGGCTACAGGTGCTGTCTGTACGGAGTTTATTCTCCCCATGTATGCATGGGTTTTCTCCGGGTGCTTCGGTTTCCTTCCTCATTCCAAAAGATCTACAGGTCAAAGTTAATTTGGCTTCTGTAAAAATTGTAAATGGTCCCTAATGTGTGGGATAGTGTTAGTGTATGGGGAATGCTGGTCAACATGGACTTGGTGGGCTGAAGGGCCTGTTTCCATGCTGTATCTGAAGTCTAAGCTAAACAGCCATGCACTGTTTCTGTATTTCCCATTGATGCTTTTTTGAATACGGTTTCTTTGGGTTTTTAAGTAAAGTCTTGTAAACTTACGCAGCTAATATAATATATACTGTATTTATAACTATGCTGTAAGGCATAGAAATCTTTACTTGTCCCCAGAGAATGAGAGACAGTCTCTCAGAGAAGCCAAAATGAATCCTTTTCTCTCCCAAACTCAAGGGCATAAAACCCACAGGATTGCCTGACTGGCTTTTGCCAGCATTATTTCACCATTGAGTATTGCAGAACAGTGCTGTTCGACTCTTCCTGCCACAGATCACATTAGATGAGAAACACAAGAAACCACAGATTCTGGAATTTTGCATAGAACACAAAGTGCAGGATTGAATCGGGGAGTCGGGCAACATGTCTGGAGGACATGGATATCTGAAATGTTATTGATCGATTAACTCCAGAGATGCTGCTTGACCTGCTAAATTACTCCAGCACTTTAGATATTAGATCAGTTTATTGTCATCAACACCAGGATCCAATTGCATTTCTTGCGCACAGACCTTCACATCTTCCCCTGTCCCACCACTCTCTTTGCAGCCCTCCATCCACAACAATCTCCTCACACTTTTCTTTCCCTACTGCTGTCCCATCTTACTTTTCCACCGTTCCTCTTCTCCCTCCAAGTCCCCTCCATCTCTCAGTCCTCTGTCTCACTCTCGTTCCCCCCCCCCCCCCCCCCCCCCCCCCCCCCCCCCCCCCCCACCCCCCTCCCCCCCCCATCCCAGCCCCCCCACACGTCATTTACGTCTGGGATGAGGAAAAACCTTTTCACCCAGTGAGTTGTGAATCTGTGGAATTTTCTGCTTCAGAAGGCAGTGGAGGCCAAATCACTGGATGTTTTCAAGTGTTAGATATAGCTCTTGGGGGCTAATGGAATCGAGGGATATGGGGAGAAAGCTGGAATGGGGTACTGATTTAGGATGATCAGCCGTGATCATATGAATGGCAATGCTGGTTCGAAAGGCTGAATGGCCTACTCCTGCACCTATTTTCTATGTTTCTATGCACGTCATGTACCACTTGGTCTGAAAGGTCTAGTCACTGGATGTTAGCAAACCAAATAGGCTTCTCCCTGGTCTCTCTGCTTTGGATGGGGAGGGTGGCAGTTGTCTGATGGCATGTTACTTCAAACATGTCCTTCACTTCTGACACTTCCACAGTCTCCTTTTCCTGGCATTCCCATGGACCATTCTACCGCTAACCCTGCTCCATTCACTCCCCCATTTGTACACCTTCCCATGAATCACCCTAACCTACCTTTCATTTTGCACAAATTTACCAATGATGGTTGAATTGTGCACAACAGTGACATTTTCTGTAAGACCTCCTCCTTACTGTTAGATTCCAATTCTTAAGATGAAGCATAAGACTTGATGGACATACATGCAAAGCTGGGATTAGTCCAATGTAAACCTAAATTGGGAATCTGATGAGGAATTCTTTCGGAGATTGGTTCGAATCTGGGATACTTTGCCTGTGAGCTGGTAGAAGCAGCTACATTCACAGCATTTAAGAAACATATGGAAAGTGCTTGTATCACGAGGCATGGATGGCCATAGAAACATAGAAATTAGGTGCAGGAGTAGGCCATTCGGCCCTTCGAGCCTGCACCGCCATTCAATATGATCATGGCTGATCATCCAACTCAGTATCCCGTACCTGCCTTCTCTCCATACCCCCTGATCCCTTTAGCCACAAGGGCCATATTTAACTCCCTCTTAAATATAGCCAATGAACTGGCATCAACTACCTTCTGTGGCAGAGAGTTCCAGAGATTCACCACTCTCTGTGTGAAAAATGTTTTTCTCATCTCGGTCCTAAAAGATTTCCCCCTTATCCTTAAACTGTGACCCCTTGTTCTGCGCTTCCCCAACATCGGGAACAATCTTCCTGCATCTAGCCTGTACAACCCCTTAAGAATTTTGTAAGTTTCTATAAGATCCCCCCTCAATCTTCTAAATTCTAGTGAGTACAAGCCGAGTCTATCCAGTCTTACTTCATATGAAAGTCCTGACATCCCAGGAATCAGTCTGGTGAACTTTCTCTGTACTCCCTCTATGGCAAGAATGTATTTTCTCAGATTAGGAGACCAAAACTGTACGCAATACTTCAGGTGTGGTCTCACCAAGACCGTGGACAACTGCAGTAGAACCGCCCTGCTCCTATGCTCATATCCTTTTGCTATGGCCAAATGTGTCGAGTTATGCTTGTAATAAGGCTCGTACCACGACGTAAACAGAGTATACCTTTAATCTGTACAATAACAACAGCAACTGCAACAGCCTCGTGTAAGCCCAGGCCTCTCTCTCTAACTGCCGACACCCTGCTTTCCAGACACATCCGGTTACTGGAGCCTGGCTTCTGGCAGGGTCCTAGTGCCCCTCTGCTCAGCCTTACTCTATTATTGCATAATACCACATCTCCCTTTCTTTGAGAACAAAGGGTGGACTACCTTTGTCTCTGCAGGTCTTAAGGGGTTTATTCTGCCCTTTTGCTGGAAGACCTGTCCCTGATCTAAGCATGCAAAATAGAAATAAAATAACTTACACGTTACCATACTGTGAACTATTCTTTCAGGTTTCAGGTAAATGTAACAGGTTTACAGAACATTTCCACATCACATTTCACTCTCTCTTTTTCTTTATTGTAGAAAACAGATCAATAAATCACAAATCAAGTCTCTTCGGCTTTCTAACCTCTCTCCCACACCTAGTCCGCACAGTCTCTGTGGTGGGGCCCTCTCCGCTGGGTGATGCTGTCACTGGTGGAGCTGGGTCAGGTGGAGCTGGCTCTGGTGGAGCTGGCTCTTCTCCCACCGGTGGCTCATCAGCGTCGACTACCTCACTGTTGGTCTGCAGCGGCACCAAGTGCTGCCGGTTCCTCCTCAGTGTGCCCTGAGGCACCTGGACGATATAAGAGCGAGGTGCATTGTGTGTAGATAGCACTTTGCCCTGGACTCGTGCATCGGTGATCCACACATCCTCCCCAGGTATTAGTGGCTCCAGATTTCTCGCTCCGTGCCTCTTGTCAAAGGATCTTGCGTCGTTCCACCTCTTCTCCCTTTCTTTGGCCCCCAGCGCGTTGTAGTCAGGCAAAACTGGATTCAGCAGGGTTGGAAGGGCAGGAACTGTAGTGCGGAGGCGGCGCCCCATCAACAGCTCGGCCGGGCTATAGCCGTTCCGTAGAGGGGTTGCTCTGTAGGCCAGCAATGCAAGATATGGGTCTGACGCCTTTGTTAGCAAGTTTTTCACGGTTTGTACAGCGCGTTCCGCCTCCCCATTGCTCTGAGGAAACCTGGGGCTGCTCGTGATGTGCATAAAGCCATACTCTGCTGCAAAGGATCTAAAGTGGCTACCTGAGAACTGGGGCCCATTGTCACTTTTAAGAAATTCACAAATTCCATGACGAGCAAATATGGATTTCAGGTGCACCACCACATCTGTGGACCTTGTGGGTGATAGTAGCGCAACTTCCACATATCTTGAGAAATAATCTACGACTAGCAGATAAGTCTTGTTTTTCAGCGTGAATAGGTCAGCTCCCAAGGTTTGCCAAGGCCTGTCTGGCATCTCCGTTGGCATCAGCGGCTCTTTGATGTTCCTTCTCTCTTGGATGCAGGTTCTACATTTCAGCACCATGTCATTCAGCTGGCTGCTGAGTCCTGGCCACCATACCGTCTGTTTGGCCCGGCCCCTGCACTTTGTCACCCCCAGGTGTCCTTCGTGTAGTCTCTGTAGCACATCACCTTGTAAGGCTGATGGGATGACGAGCCTCGTGCCCCGCAGCAGCAGCCCATCGTGCACAGTCAGCACTGCTCTATCAGCCCAGTAATGTCTCAGCACTCCCTGCAGTTGGCTTTTGTCGGGCCAGCCGTCTGTGCAGTACTCCATCAGTGCAGAGCATGTGCTGTCTGCCTGTAGGTGCTCCCGTAGGCTGCTCAGATAATCTCCACTGACAGGAATGTTGCTGATGACAGAGTCTACATAGATGTTGGTGTCCTCTGATCCCAAGGTGATGCCGTCAACCCTGCACACAAGCTGAAGCCTTTCTATGGCAGGTCTTCCCAACAGTGCAGTGTGGAGGTCTTTGACTACATAAATGTCCTCTATGGCTGTCTTGTTGCCTCTGCGCAGTGTTTCTCTGGCTACGCCCAGGACAGAGAGTGCATTGCCCCCTGGCCCAAACAATGGGCGTGTCGACACTGCCAGGCACTTCCCATCATGCCCCCCTGTAATGTCATGGTACACCTCCGCTGGCATGGCGGTCACATCAGCACCAGTATCTATTTTAAAGCACACTTTTTGTTGTCTCACTTGTAGCTGCACCGTCCATGGGTCTTTTCCAGCATCCACGGATCCCAGGAAAAAGCTCTCTTCTTCCTCTGTAGTGACAGCATTGAGAGATTTTGCACTGTTTCTGCACACTTTGCCATAATGTCCCTTTTTGCCACAGTTGTGACACACAGCATCTTTAGCAGGGCATTCCAATTTTCCATGCGAGGGCATTTTTCCACATCTATAGCAGGCCTTTGAACCTGGCTGTGGCTGTGTATTAAATTTATTTTTGCCTGGTGTTTGTGCTTGTGGCTGAGGCTTTGAGGGAAATTTGGGTTTTCTGTAGCTTTTAGCATGCACAGCATCAACAATTGAGCACTTGCTAGCACCGCTATTTTCTCCTCTTAAGTCAAACCGCTGTCGTCTAACTTCTTCAGACTGCCTTGTCTTTGTTATAGCAGTTTCAAGGGTTAGGTCTCTGTCTAGCTGTAGCTTTTCGGACAATGAGACGTTTCTCAGCCCAACCACTAACCTGTCGCGGATCAGCTCGTTCTGTAACTGTCCATAGTTGCAGTGTTCGGCTAATCCGTATAGAGCAGTGATGAAGGAATCCACCGTTTCTCCTGGCAGTTGCACACGCTGATTGAACTTGGCTCTTTCATAGATTACATTCTTTTTAGGCACAAAAAATGCATCAAAGCCTGCCTTGACACCCGTGTACACCCTCCTCTCATCTGCAGTTAGCGTTAGCCCCTTTAGCACATCTTCTGCTTCATCGCCCATGCAATACACTAACGTGTTCACCTGGTTTTCTGCCGACGTCGCGTTTAAATTGCTTGCAAGCCTGAAGCGGTCGAATCTCCTGATCCAACGCTCCCATTCTTGAGGCTTGGTAAAATCGAATGGCTCTGGAGGTTGTATTGTGAACGTAGCAGTTGGTGTAGGTTGCGCCATATCTGCCAGCTCGTCTCCTATTTCCCGCCAAAACGATACACCGTCCTCTTCTTCTTTAATTATTTTCTTGCTTACAAGTCTCCCAGTTCTGGCACCATGTCGCGTTATGCTTGTAATAAGGCTCGTACCACGACGTAAACAGAGTATACCTTTAATCTGTACAATAACAACAGCAACTGCAACAGCCTCGTGTAAGCCCAGGCCTCTCTCTCTAACTGCCGACACCCTGCTTTCCAGACACATCCGGTTACTGGAGCCTGGCTTCTGGCAGGGTCCTAGTGCCCCTCTGCTCAGCCTTACTCTATTATTGCATAATACCACAAAATGCAACTAAATTGAACTAATATAAATGCAATGGTCAACAATCATGGTGGCTGAAAGGCTCGTTTGTCTACTCTAAGAAAACTATAAATCTCCTAGATTGCATTAAAAAATAAATATGATTCAAAGGGGTGTATTTTCAGCTTGAATTTCAGGACCTGTTCTAAAACTGGTTTTATAAATTAACTTAATTTACTTTAATTAGCACATTGGAGCAACATTTGTTATGGTCTACAGTATAAGTCTCCATTCTGAACCGTATGAAATGGAGCAAAATATTGAACGACCTAACAAAAAATTGAAAATGGTTTAACCACTTACAGCAATGGATGGATTAAATTAGCATGGAATGCATATTAATTAGGAATGTAATTTGTTTTAAGTGAATTGAATCCTTCAGTGAAATAGTAAGGAGATTTTTTACATATAAATTTGTCATTTCCGATTTGATTTTGCAATTAATTGTCTTCCAATTTACAATAAAGATTTTATGATGGGCCTGATTTTTATTGTTATTTATGTTGAAAGTTAAAAAAACTTAATATCCTTAATCCATGTGTGTGCACGTGCACCATAAATCGCAGATACCACTCCATCTTATATTTTTGATGGGAGATGGACACAAAATGCTGGAGTTACTCAGCGGGACAGGCAGCATCTCAGGAGAGAAGGAATGGGTGATATTTTGGGTCGAGATCATTCAAAAACATTTTATGTTTTTTGTTACTTTATTACACCACTAGCATTAACATGGGCATAAATATGGAGTAATACAGCACAGGAACAGTTCCTTGTTGTCACAATGTATGTGCTGAGCATGATGTCAAGTTAATCTATTCTCCTCTGACTGCACATGATCCATATCTCTCTTCCCTGCACATGCACATACCTAGCTAATGGTATTAAACTCTGCTGTCCTATCTGCCTCAACAACCACCACCCCTGGCAACATGTTCCAGGCACTTGTCCCACACATCCCCTTTAAACTTGCCCCTCTCACCTAAAGCTCTGCTCTCATGTTTCATTTTTCCACCCGGGGGGGGGGGGGGGGGGAGGGAGGGAGGGGGGGGGAATTCTGATTGTATATACTACCTCATTTCTTAGTGGGGTCGCGCATATGTTGCACTCCAATCCTGAGGATTAATTCTCAAAGCTGCAGACCCAAGAATATGATAACCAGAGCATCTACTATCTCTAGAGCTATCTCTTTTGAAACTTGATCATGGGCCATTTACTGGGTGATGCTGAAATAAAATATCCCAGGCCCACGAAACATAAGAAGGTGCTTGAGCTTTTTCATGCAAAGCCTCCCATGTTGGATGGGCACTTTTTAAGATTAAAAAGATTAGCCTGGATTCTTGGGTGGTACTGGCAATAATTGGATTCTTCACACAATTTTTAGCAAGCACGTGGGAGATCCTTGGCAATTATCAACCGTCAAACTTATCAACTTGGAAAATGAAGAATGTGCAGGGAGAATATTTAGGTATGTGAGAAGAGGCAGAGCGAGTCCAAATGGGAGGCCTGGAAAGGGAGTTATCTTAATTGCTTGGAGGTTGAAGAGATAAGCAGATCAAAGAACAATATGTGCATTAACAAATGGTGAAGACAAAGTTGAAAGTTAAAAATCAATTTGCTGTAGAGGAAAATATTATTTCTGGGGAAAATATGGTCTTTTTGTTAAATAAAAAACAATTAGCTGTGCCTGAGCAACTTTTGTTAGCTTGCAAAACAGTTTGTAGCCTGGCAGGGATGCCTGTGGCTAGGGACCACAAGTCACTGGCCAATTCTCCCTGCACCACCTCAACTTGCTGTGATTTACATTAAGTTGCAGCATTTACTAATTTTGATGTCTTCACAGAAATACACATTAAGAATAAAGGCATTTATTTTAACAACTAGATAACTTTGCATTGTGAATTAACCTTTTTGGCCCAGGTGATGCTCAATTAATACAGTGGAGTCATGCCTAATCATGATTCATTGATGGAAACTTTAAAAACAAACAAAAAAAATAGCAAATTCAGAATTCTGATTTTGGGTTCTTTTTGTCTTGTTTTTTACTTCACATTTTAATTTTAATATTTTTAATTTTCCTTGCTTTATTTCTTTATCACTGCTTGATTTAGCATTAAATTGAGCTACTATTTTCTTTCTTCCTTATGTTTATTTTGCTGTTATTATTAATCCTTTGCTCTCTTTGATTAAGGAATCATATTGGCCAATTCATCAGAATTCCAGGAACCCTGTCATCTTGCTGCAATGTTGCTTCCAGCAATTTCTTGGGAGAAATATTTTAAAAGTTAATTCGACACAAGCGAGCCTGACTAATCATGCACACAAGAAGCTTTGTTCCAGCACAACCAGGCCCATTCTGCAATTAAAGGTTTTGAAAGAAATGTCAAATTCTTGCTCTGCATTGCCAGCTGGTGGTCAAAAGTGTTTTTGCAACCATATTATTGGCAAAATCCCATTAAAGATGAGGGCAGATATCACTTCTTGTAAAATATGTGCAGACACAAGGCAGATTTAATATCTGCATATAGCATGAAAGCAGATAGTGGCATGAATGGTGGTTATCAAGCTTGTGGAATCAAAAACAAGAGGACACGTGTTTAAGTAAAAACATTCAGACAGGTACAAGGATAGGACAGGTTGAGAGGGAATATGGGCCGCAGGTAGGACATGTTGGCTGGTGTGGGAAAGTTGAGCCGAAAGGCCTGTTTCGTTACTGCATGACTCTATAACTCTAGGTGAGAGGGACAAGATTTAGTGTGGACCTGAGGGGCAACTTTCCCATGTGGTGGGTGTATGGAACGAGCTTCCAGAGGAGGTAGTTGAGTCAACAACAGCATTTAAGACAATTGGTCAGGTACATGGATAGAGAAGGTTTGTGGAGATATGGGCAGCCAAGAAGAAGCCACCACCTGCCTCCTTGTGCACCTTATCTCTGCACTGGTAAGAATCATATGACCCATTCAACTACCCATGTTAAACAGACTGGTATGGTACAGGAACAGGTCCTTCAACCCACATAGAAACATCGAAACAGAAAATGGGTGCAGTAGTAGACCATTCGAGCCAACACCGCCATTCAATAGGATCATGGCTGATCATCCAAAATTAGTACCCCGTTCCTGCTTTTTCCCCATATTCCTTGATTCCCTTAGCGCCAAGGGCTAAATTAACTCTCTCTTAAACATCCAGTGAATTGGCATCCACTGCCTTCCATGGCAGAGATTTCCACAAATTATCAACTCTCTGGGTGAAAAAGCTTTTTTCCTCGTCTCAGTTCTAAATTTTAGCCAAACGGCGTCTTCCATGTTTCATGTTCTGTGTAAAATAAAACATGCCCAGCACATCTCCTCCTTTAAACATTCCCCTTCTGACCTGAGATCATGTCATCATAATGTAATAATTGACTAGGAAGAGGATGTTCCCCTTGACTGAAGTGTGTAGAACTAGGGTCACAGACTCAACCAAAGGATGGACTCTTTCAGCCTGAAGTACAAGCACTTTTTGGGAATTATAATATGCCATGAAGTTTATTTAACAAATAGTCTTTACAAGTTTTTAAGAAGGAACTGCAGGTGCTGGAAAATCAAAGGTACACAAAAATGTTGGAGAAACTCAGTGGGTGCAGCAACATCTATGGAGCGAAGGAAATAGGCAACGTTTCGTGCCAAAACCCTTCTTACTGAGTTTCATCTCCAAGTGCAAACCCAATTTTAATAAATTTTATTTAATTTTTCAAGAATATCCTGTGTTTCATTTTGTTAACAATAATGATGTAATGTATTGTTAATGAAGAAAGCAATTTTATACTAATTATCACAAACATGTGAATGAATTGTTTTGCAGAACAAAGAAATTGTACCCAATTTCATTATGATGTTCTTAAGCTTGCTGTGTCTTCCCAATGGTAGAAAAGATAATTTTCAACTTACAAAGTGCCACTAGTCAAATCATACGTAGTTTTTGGTTTGGTGTAAAAGTTTTTAATCCTCATGTTATACAGGTATGTAAATCAACATTTTTTGGTGATGAAGACATACTCTGTGCCTTAATCATTGCAAGTTTTGTCAATTTGCATGGCTGCACCATAATTCTGTTGAAAATGACAGTTACCTGTCGGCACACCAGAGGTGAGGAAATTGCTTCAACTCTTTAATAATCATCAAAAGTAAAGTTGGAACATATACCAATAATGTTTCTGCAATGCCTGTTCACCTCTCTGACTAAATTAGGGAAAAACTGGAAGTAGAGAAAGTCTTAAAGATTTTTAAATTGCTTTTTTTCTTTTTTCCCTTTTTGCTCTCTTTTCCCTCAATTATTTTAATTTGTTTACCCCCCCCTCCTATTTTTGGTGGAAGGTAGAAAGTAGTTTTCCATGTGGATTACTGGTGAGTTTATTGTTCATGATTTACACAAAGGCTTGGGAAACATAAGCACAATATTGATACTTGCAGTCAACACCTCTTTACGGGTGACCATTCATTCTGATGGGCAAAATATGTTATTAGCAAACTTGTAGACTGAGCACATGAATGGAAACTGATTTTTCAATAAAAGTGCAAGATGCTGAGATTCTTTTCAATGGGAATCGCGTTAAAAAAACTTATACCAAAGAAACTTAATCTCAAACACGACATGTGGGGCCCATTGTTAAAATGCCTTTGGCATTTCTATATTTGGATTCTGAAGTCTCTGAGCAAATACTTTTGAAATATTACAAATTTAGGGATACATGGTTGTTTTGTACTCAATGCACCGTTGGAAATTTGAAAATAACTTGGAATATTATGTTATATGAAGGTGTAAAAGTAATCATGTCACAGCATAGATTCACATATTTATTTGTGCAGAGCTTTAAAGACTGTTAGACCTCGGCTGTCTCTTTATTCGGGCAAAAACCTTCGGCACATTTTACTACTTCAAATTATTTGTGTAAATATATTCCTGGATACCTTAGCACCTCGTCAGTGTTTTGTTCTACCTCGATTATATGGGCTCAACAATTAACTACAATGACTCCTACTGGCACCTTTTCGAATCCTTATAAACATCAATATTACATAAATCTTCTGCATTTCCTTTCGCTGTCCTGTTATTTCTACCAGCTTTGACTATTCTTGGACAAACTGACCAGTCTTTTACCAACCATGATGATTAATTCGGGAGGATTCGTGTTTCTTGAAGTATTTAATAAATTAATTGCATAATAAAGGTTGAAATACGACAAACTATAACTTCCTGATTTATCCAATGTTGGCACCTGAAAGAAGCTATATTTTATACCATGCTGTCTTGCACATTTTTCAAAAAATAGACACTTATTGCTGGAGCTTCTGTTATCTTTTCTGTAACAGTCGTCAGTTGCAAGCTATCGGGTCATGGTGATTTGACAGCTTTGAAGAGCATTGACTTGATTCCCAGCACTTGTGCCAACTTTTTCAAAAAGCAATGCAACTAACTCCCTACATTCTCTTCAGATCCAAATGTTGATCTTAAACCTGAGGCAGTTTGCTTATGCCCATTCTTTTGAATAAAGTTCTGCAAATTGATCATTTTTGGAGAATTCATATGTGGAACAGTGGTAGAGCTGTTGCCTGACCGTGCCAGAGATCCAGGTTCAGTCCAGACCAACCCTCTCAGGCAGTGCATTCCAAACTGCATGAAAAGAATTCACCTTACAATTCCTTTTATTTCACTCTTTGACTTAATCCTGTGCCCTCGGGTTAGAAACCTCTGCTTTGTGGAACAGTTTACTATGTTTACCATTTACTACCCTATCTATGCCCATCATTATTTTGTTAATCTCTGTCGGGTCCCCCTTGGCCTTCTCCACTACAGGTAATTAGGCGTCACCTTCTCTAGTGTCCCACCCCAGGTAACCGTCTGGAGAATCTCAACTGCACCCGCGCCAGAGCGATCATGTCCTTTCATGAACGTGGTGACCATGCCAGATATACCCTCACCCATTTTTATAAAGTTGCACAATAACTTCTTTGCTCTTATATTCTATGCCCCTGATAATGATATCTTCCATCTTCTGCCTTCTTACCATCCAAGGGGTACGAGTTCTCAATATGCCCTATATTTCCTTGTTTACGTCCTACCCGAGCAGATCACTGAAGCAGAAGCAGTGTCCAGTGTGTTAATATCTAAACTCCAGTTCTTGAGTCATTTCAAAGGAGTCTGCTTTGCATTGCCAATTTGAAGAACCAGTAGGAATTAACTCATCAATCATGCTTTAGGGGTGTGTGTATATATATCAGGAATGTGAATAATAATGGATGTGCACTGGTATAAGATTACATATGGTTATTACAGCACTGAGGAAGGCCATTTAACCCACTAATTCCTTATGGACCAATGTTTCACCATTCTTAAGCTCACAGTAAGCTTAAATAATGAATTAAATAATTAACACATTAATAAATAATCAACTTTTGCAGTGAAATAAAATATTTCTAGTAAACAGTTGTAATTTCTGACATGCCTCGCCAAAAGTCTTTGTCCTTTTTGTAATTTTTAGTATGTGTTAAGTATGTTTTGATGTTCCTAGGTTTGTTTTATGTGCTGTGGGGGGTTTGGGAAACTTTTTTTCAATCTCTTACCTCGATGGAGATGCAATTTTTTTTCCGTATCGGATCTCCGTCTGCACTGCGGCCTAACATTGTGGAGTTGGCGTCCTTTCCTGCACACCGACGGGCGTTCCAAGCCGTGGGAGTCTGTGGGATTTTAACATCGCGGAGCTTGCGTTCCCTTTGCCGGGGATCGAAGTTCCAACCGCGGGGCCTGTGGACTTTAACATTGTGAAGCCCGTGGTCTCTGGTAAGAAGAGGCGGACTCAGGAGGTCCATGCCACGGAGAGAGCTGCAACCACCCCGACAGGGGCTTTGATCGTCGGCCGCTGGAGCTTTGATTGCCCCGACTGCGTACGGTTCGACAGCCCGACCGCGGGAGAACAAAGAGGAGGAAGATTAAACTTTATTGTCTTCCATCACTGTGAGGAATGTGGAGTCCACTGCAGTGGATGTTTATGTTAACTTTCATGTGGTTGTGCACCTTGTTGCTTTTCACTTGGTATGGCTTTATAGTAACTCAAATTTCACTGTACCTTAACTGGTGCAAAGTGACCTTGAAATCTTAACTTCCTGTTCCAGGTTAAATCTTATTAGTCCAATGTCAGGGTCAAACAGAAGATAATTAGGAACGTTTTAATCATTCTTGAAATCTTTCGTAAATGATTAAATAAGCAGCAATCAATTAAAGGTACAGATAATTTTGCTTTTAAACAGATGCTTTTAAAGAGCTCTGAGGCTGGGCAGGAATTCAAGTAGTTATAATGGATTTTAAAAATTGCTAGGATAAAAATGACATGAGAATTCAAACTGTATTGAGGGGAAATGATTATCTTAACTTGAAAATCAGGATAACTGAAAGTCTACTATAAACTGAGTGCTAGGGTTGGATGGCAACTTGCCTGAACGGTTTCGCAGAGTTTAATTTATTGTCACGCGTACCAAGGTGCTGTGAAAAACTTTGTGTGCGACCCAGTCAGTGGAAAGATCATACATGGTTACAAACAAGCTTTCCACAGTGTACAGATACAGGATGGAGGGAATAATGTTTAGTGCCAGACAAATTCCAGTAAAATCCAATTAAAGATTGTCTCTCGAGTGGTAGTTAAGGACCACTCTGGTGATAGAATGGTTTGGTTGGCTGATAACAACCAGGAAGAAACTGCCCCACCTCTGCACCTACTGAGGGGTAATGCCCCTGTCCCACTTAGGAAACCTGAACGGAACCTCTGGAGACTTTGCGCCCCTCCCAAGGTTTCCGTATGGTTCCCGGAGGTCCCCGGAGGTTTTTGTCAGTCTCCCTACCTGCTTCCACTACCTGCAACCACCTGCAACCTCCGGGAACTGCACGGAAACCTTGGGTGGGGCACAAAGTCTCAAGAGGTTTCCGTTCAGGTTTCCTAAATGGGACGGGCTTAAAAGCAGCAACTTCTCGAGCCCGAGGGGCTACATGAGAGGATCACTTGAAGCAGAATCTTAGGCTATGTGTTAATGGATTGTGAGTTCATTTTTGCTTTGTTCCTCTGACCATGGAGGAACCTGATCTGCTTAATGCTCTCAGTGTTTTCTGCTATTGTTTTCCTCATTTCTAATCTGGAAATGTGACTCTTTCTCCCTTCTCGTATGTTGCCTGAACTGTTGAATGTCTTGGCACTTTCTGTTTTTATTTTAGAACTGCAACTTATCGCAACACAACATGGTTGGTGTCTGGAATGATCTACCAGAAGAGGTGGTGGGAGTAGGGACACTAAAAAGGCAGATGGCAGGGATATGGAATTAATGCAAGGAAGTGTGATTAGTGTCAACTTGCATTATGATCTCCATGGAGGCCAAGGGCCACCGTGCCTATTTCCATGCTATACAATTCCGTAAATTTATGGCTTTAAAGAACACAGGGCAAATTTTGAACTCTGTTCCTTATAAAATAAGTTCAATGGAATAATGGATGTGCAAGGGAAATCTTTGAAGGATACGATTTGCACTGGGGAAGGTGCAGGGGAGATTTATCAGGAATTTGCCTGGGATGGAATTGACTATATGAGGAGAGACTGGATAGGCTAGATTTGTTTTCCTTGGAGTAAAGGGGAAACTGAAGATAGACTTGACAGAAGTAGCCAAGATTATGAGAGGCAAAGATTGCATGGTTAGTGAGAAACATTTTCCCACAATGGACCATCTAAAAGCAGAAGATATAGGTTAAATGTGTGTTGGAGGGGATCCAGGGGAAATATTTTTCTAACCCAGATGATGGTTGCAAGCTGGAGAGCAGGCATTCCAACATCATTGGAAATAATATCTGGGTGAACATTTGAATCTCCAAAGGAATGGAAGACTACAGACCAAATGTTGGTAAATGGGGTTAGCAGAGATGGGTGATGTGGTTCACCAGGACAAGGTGGGCTGACGGACCTGTATCTGCACTGTGTGACTCTGGATCCATAGTTTGTCAACTAGAGGCATTGATGGCAGCCTCTGCCTACAGTCTGTCTGTTTTTCTATATTTAAAACATTTTTTAGTCTGTTTTAAAGTTTGTTTTGGAGCTTTCTTTAACAATTCTATGTGGGGGAGCGGGGTAGGGTAAGGGGGAAACCGTTTCCCAGTCACTTCCTGGCGAGGACGCGACTATTCTCCGATTTGTGTCCTCGACCCCCCTACTTGCAGCCTAACACCTGGATCGGAGCGGACTTTCCTGCCGGGCATCTGGATCAGAACTTCAGCAGCGGCGGCGCAGCGCTGGATACATCGTGGAGCGGGCGATTGCTTACCTGGATCGCGGTTGAAGCTCCGGAGTGTTGGGCCTGCTGCTTCAACATCGGAGCTGTGGTTCGTAGAGATTCCAGCGTGGGCGGCGCTGACTTCGACATCACGGAGTCCTGGGGCCCTTTGCCGATGGCCGCCAGCGTTGAATCTCCGCCCAGCTCCTGTGGACTTCGGGAGCCGTGGATTCCGGTAGGAGGTGGCCGATTCGGATGTCCAAGCCGCTGAGGATGTCCTCCAGTCTTGACATCGGACTTCCATCACCCCGGCGAGCGGGCCTGAACATCGGGCCGCCCGTAGCAACAACAGTAGGGGGTTCGGGAGCCCCCCGACCACAGGAGGACACCAGAGGAGGATGACTGAATTTTGGAGCCTTCCCTCACAGTGGGCAACTTTCATCCCGCTGTGTGGGAATGTCTGTGTTAAGACTATCGTGCTCTGTGCTCTATTATTCATATGGCTGTATGGAAACCACACATTTCACTGTACCAATTGGTACATGTGGCAAATAAATGTATCTTGTAATGTTAGAATAAAGAACAGTACCGGAGCAGACCCCTTTGCCCACAATGTAGTGCTGACCATGATGCCAGACGTTACCAATCCAATCTGCATGTTCATGATCAATATACTTCAATTTCCTGCTGTTGATGTGCCTGCTGAAATGCCTCTTGGCCATATCTGATTCCACCATCACCCCTGGCAATGTGTTTCAGGCACCCACCACTCAGTTAAAAAAATAAAACCTGCCTTGCACATCTCCTTTAAACTTGGCCCCTCTCACTTCAAAGCTATGCACTCTGGTATTGACATTTCCACTTTTGCGGGGGGGGGGGGGGAGATAGAACTGCCATGTCTATTCCTCTCATAATTTTATAAACATCTATCAGGTCACTCCTCTGTTGTTGAAGGTAATCTTGGTTCTGAACTTCCATACATTATAACCCTTTTAAACTTATCACAGATTACATATGCTACATCAATCAATCCTTAAAGCATAGGTACATCAAATAAATTACTGCATCTTTGCTAGTTTTCCCAGCAGCAGGGCACTGAACTTCCAATATTAGGCCATCCTTTAAAAAATCAGCATGTTACGCTTGTGAATTTTATGAGAGATGTTAATGTGAGTGACTGTCGGCTCCGGTGAACATGCCAAGAACTCTCGTATTAAACACAAAGTTAAGCCCTTTGTTCAAACATTATTAGTGGCACTTTAAACAAATTCTTTAGTTTCGCTTTTGCTGTGATTAATGGTTCTCTCTGAATCTTGCACTGAGTTCATACCTAAATTAATCTCTTTTGATACAATCCTGACTCAGACATCGGTGAGATGACACAGGGCAAGATTCAGTCCCAGATCAAAGAGATGAAACATCCCGGGCCTTATTTTGTTCACTGGCTGAATTTAAAGTGGAAAAAATAGATTCCAGAAATCCGATATAGAAGCAAAGATTAGAGGAAATTCTAAAGGGGGCAAGCAGCATCTAAGGCTACAAACAGAATTAAGATTTTAGGACATTGTGCAACTGGGATGTTCTAGTTTAAAAAAAAAAAATGTATTCCCCATCTTCACTGAGAATTTAATCTATGTCACTATAAATCGGCATTTTATGAAGTAAAGCACATGATGTATTCTATAATGGAAGTGCAGCATTTCTTTATTTTTTTACTGACACTTCATGGACTGTTCTATCATCCACTGTTTCTGGCACATTGCATCCTTTCTGTCCAGATTTATAGGTGAAAGGACATTGACATTGCCCTTGTGGTCGCCAGGAAGAACTCTGCGTGAAAGTTGCTTCCTACTGGAGATTTTTTTTTTTTTCCCGCAATCGTTCACTTGCAACTGAGAGCGACTTGTGCTTGGTTTTGTAGCTTCTTCTGGTGGATGAGCAGAAGAATGTGGAAACTGCAGACTCTTCCACAAATGGGGCAGGAAGTGGCCGATAGGGCAGCTGGGTGGGTACATTGTGAGAAGATGTGCTCCTTCTGCCAATATTTGCAGGGTCTCGCAGTGTTCCCCGTGTGTGACCTTTATGTTTTCAATGCTACTCCAAATGTTCCTTCTCCACTTTGAGTGGTTCTGGGTCAGATGTTCCAAGGAGTCAGTGGGGATGTCTTCATGAAATCTTTGAGCATATTCATAAACATCTTCTCAGTCTGCCTTGTAATTTCCTCGCATATCAGAGCTTGGAAAAGAGTCTGGTTATGGGATTCGGTTGTCAGGCATGCAAATGACATGATCTGTCTACCTCGGATGATTTAGAGTAACCAGCTGTCAATGTTAGGGAATATTGTTCTGAGTGAGGATGTCCCATCCCTTGAATTGGGAGTATTTACAGGGACAGCATTATTGCATTTTTCCTAGTTCTTTGAGATGCCTTCTCAATGTAGTTCAGGTCTCAGAGACCTGTACATATGGTGTGTAGGAAGGAACTGCAGATGCTTGTTTACACCAAAGATAGACACAACATTCTAGAGTAACTCAGGTTAGGCTGTATCTCTGGAGAAAAGGAATATGTGATGTTTTGGGTCGAGTCCCTTCTTTAGACTCTGAAGAAGGTTCTCGACCAGAAAGTCACTTTCTCCTTTTCTCCAGAGATGCTGTCTGACACGCTGAGTTACTCCAGCATTTGGCGTCTATCTCAGGTACATGTGGTTCGGCAAAGGCCACAACTGACCATGAGATTTGTGCAAGGTCGGAGGTCTTAATCATCAAATTGTATTTTCTTCAATTGACTAGTAGCTGTGTTGGTTTATTGAAGCAATGGTAAATTTCATCACTAATGCTTGCTTTTGCCAAGAGGTGGCACTTGATATTTGTCCCAGGAGGATTGCATTTAGTCCTGTCTTCAATTTACTGGGCTTTATGTGAACTCTTATTATTATTATTATTATTATTATTATTATTATTATTATTATTCGATGACTGCGTGGTGAAGCAGGGTCAGGTTTGTAGAGACCATTTGTATTACAGATGTTAACTCGGCCTCTTAAATGTCTCGGCGAATATGTTAATGATGCATTAGAGCTTGTCCTCTGCATGCACATAAATACCAGCATTGTCTTCATATAGCAGCTCAATAAATAAGATTTGGATCACCTTGCTTCTGGACTTTAGACAATGTAGGTTGAACAGTTTTCTGTTCTGAAGATTAGTTCAACTGCTATGTGACGTTGTTGGAGGTGTGATGCAAAATTACAGTGAGCCTGATTGAGGGGGGTGGGGGAGGAGGTAATTGGAGCAATCAAAGGTTAGATTCCAAGGTTTTGGTAACATCAAATATGGCCAAGTATAGTGCTATAAATTGCTGATTTTTTTTCCTGTAACGCATTGGGTTACCTCCCTGTGGTTTTCTCAGCTGGACTTGTGTCCTTTCCTTGGGATGGTCATGATTGCACTATCTCTGAGCTCCCCTGCCATCCCTTCCTTTTCTCTGGTATGGACAATAAGATTGTGGATTGGTGAACAAAGCTATTTACTGTTAAGTTTAAGGATTCCAGTTAGGATACTGTTTGTTCCTGAGGCTTGTTATGTTTGAGTTGGGATGTGATCTTCTCTGCTTCCCCTCCATCAGGGATGACAACAAGAATAACCTGCTGCAGGAGAGACTCCAGGAACTTGCATCAAGGACACAGTAACAGTTTAGGAGGTCTTCAAAATACTAATTCTGGCTGCATTGACTGTTTCTCACTCAGTTCAATCTCATTCCTGGCACTCGGTGAGGTGGAGTCTAGGATCTAGGAGGTGGAAGAATAACGTTGGATGTCCATGTTGCACAGCACAATGTGAATGTTACTGCTGAGTAGTCACAGTGTTGAGTGTGCTGTGCTTATAGCACTGTTATCACTAACTAAATATCCAGAAATACCATTTTCTAAACACCAAGAAGAATCCAAGTGGTGCTATTTGTTCAGGACCTACCTGTAGCATTAACCAGGCAGTCTAATTCTGCAGATGAGAATGCAGCCATATAAATATTTATGTTAACGAAAGCTTAGATTTTCAGTTTTGTTCCAAGTGGTTGAAAATTGAATATTCCCTGTATTCTTTTTTGTTATCTTTATCTTCTCATAATTCACAAGCTCAGTGGGCAGCATCAAAGGGTGCAATGGAAGATTATATATTACTTGGTCATCATTAATACTCTGTAAGTGTTTGATGTGCTTGTCTCCACTCTGTATTACCGACCCCCATTAACTAAAATTAGGCTCTCGTACATTCACTGCCATTAAAGTCAAACCACAAGCCTGCAATTTGTTCCTGAGAAATATGTTCACAATGTGTTTACCAGTTTCCTGTGGCTAGATGATTCAGTGAGCATTTTCCATTGACTTTGCTATCGAACTAAATGAGCAGAAAGGAAACTCCGCACCCCAAAACACCACTGCTGTGAAGAGAATTGTCCCAAACAACTGGTCCCCGAATATAGATCATCCTGCACCCTAACTAAGGTGACATTAATAGTGTGGCAGGTAGGCTCAACCTGATACTTTACAATGGCTAAAATTGCAACAAACGTGCTAAGGAATATCCAGTTTGTGGCTGTGAATGATCCATGAACACGCCTCCCATTCCTCAAACAGGACTCAAGTTCTGTAATTGGGACATGGCAACCTCTATGCACCAAGGTGGAGGGGCTACGATGGAGGTGATGGACATTGTAGGCTGTGGTATTTGTAGAGGCCCTCTAGCCGCCGGGCGAATAAGTAGATTGAGTGCAGCCTAAGGCAGCTGCACAGACTAATCGTACAAGTCAATGGCGTTGTGCTGGTCCAGGACACACCCCAGCAATCTTGGTGCCACAGATTTGGTGTGGAGACTTTTGCATAGACATATGGATATGCAGGGAATGGAGCAAAATGGATTATGTGCAGGCGAAGAAGAGAAGGCATTGGCATCATGTTCAGCACAGACATTGTGCCAAAGGGCCTTCTCTTGTGCTAGAGATGCAAGACACTGCAGATGCTGGCTAACAATAAAAGACTGAGTGCTGAAACAACTCAGCAGGTCCGGCAACATCTTAGTACAGCATACAGACCCCCGAATAGTAGCCCGGATGTAGGGTGTAAGTTGCAGCAGGAGTTAAAACTGGCATGTAACAAAGGTAATGCCACTATGGTGATGGGGGATTTCAATATGCAGGTAGACTGGGAAAATCAGGATTGTTCAGGACACCAAGAAAGAGAGTTTGTAGAGTGCCTCCGAGATGGATTCTTTGAGCAGCTTGTAATGGAGCTGACCAGAGAAAAGGTTATTCTGGATTTAGTGTTGTCCAATGAACCAGATATGATAAGAGAACTCAAGGTAAAGGAACCACTTGGAGGTAGTGATCATAATATGATTAGTTTTAATCTGCAATTTGAGGAAGGAGAACGTTAAATCGGAAGTGTCAGTGATGCAGTTGAACAAAGGGGACTATGAAGGCATGAGAGGGGAGCTGGCCAAGGTAGACTGGAAAGGGATCCTAGCAGGAATGACGGTGGAACAGCAATGGCAGGAATTTCTGGGCATTATCCCGAAGTCGCAGGATCATTTCATTCCAAAAAGGAAGAAAGATTCTAAGGGGAGAGGAGGCAACCGTGGCTGACAAGAGAAGTTAGGGATAGAATAAAACTAAAATAAAAGATGTATAACACAGCAAAGAGTAGCCATAAGCCAGAGGATTTGGAAACCTTCATAGGACAACAGAAGGAAACAAAACGGGCAATACGGGCTGAAAAGATGAAGTACGAAGGGAAGCTGGCCAGGAATATAAAGAAGGACAGTAAAAGCTTCTTTAGATATGTTAAGGGAAAAAGGATAGCAAAGTCAAATGTGGGTCCTTTGAAGGCAGACATAAGTGAAATTATTATGGGCAACAAGGAAATGGCAGAAGAGTTCAATAGGTACTTCGGATCTGTCTTCACTAAGGAAGCCACAGACAATCTCCCAGAGGTAGTGGAGGACAGAGGATCTAAGGGGGTAGAGGAACTGAAATAATTTTTAATAAGGCGAGAAATAGTATTGGGTAGGCTAAAGGGATTGAAGGATGAAAAATCCCCTGGGCCTGGTGGTCTGCATCCCAGGGTCCTTGGTGAGGTGGCTCTAGAAATAGTGGATGCATGGGTGATCATTTTCCAATTTTCAATAGATTCAGGATCAGTACCTGTGGATTGGATGATTGCTAATGTTATCCCACTTTTCAAGAAAGGAGCAAGAGAGGAAACGGGGAATTACAGATCAGTTAGCCTGACTTCAGTGGTGGGAAAGATGCTGGAGTCCATTAGTAAAGAGGTAATAATGGGGCATTTGGATAGCAGTAAAAGGATTAGTCCAAGTCAACATGGATTTATGAAAGGGAAATCATGCTTGATTAATCTTCTGGAATTTTTTGAGGATGTAAAATGGATGAAGGGGTGCCAGTGGATGTAGTGTATCTAGACTTTCAGAAAGCCTTTGATAAAGTCCCGCACGGAAGACTGGTGACTAAAATTAGAGCACATGGTATTGGGGGTAGGGTGTTGACATGGATATATATATAGTAGATTTGGAAGAGGGAATTAGGAGCAACACTAGCAATTTTGTGGATGACACAAAGCTGGGTAGCAGTGTGAACTGTGAAGAGGATGTTAGGAAGTTGCAGGGTGACCTGGACATGTTGAGTGATTGGGCAGATGCCATATAATATAGATAAATGTGAGGTTATCCACTTTGGTGGCAAAAACAAGGGGGAAGATTATTATCACAATTGGGTTATGTTAGGTAAGTGGAAGGTGCAGCAAGACCTGGGCATCCTTGTACACCAGTCATTGAAAGTTGGCGTGCAGGTACAGCAGGCAGTGAAGAAAGCTAATGGAATGTTGGCGTTCATCACAAGAGGATTTCAGTACAGGAGTAAAGATGTTCTTCTGCAGTTGTATAGGGCTCTGGTGAGACCACATCTGGAGTATTGTGAACGGTTTTCGTTTCCTAATTTGAGGAAGGACATCCTTGTGATTGAGGCAGTGCAGCATAGGTTCACGAGATTGATCCCTGGGATGGCAGGACTGTCATATGACGAAAGATTGAAAATACTAGGCTTGTATTCACTGGAGTTTAGAAGGATGAGGGGGTACCTTATAGAAACATATAACATTATAAAAGGACTGGACAAGCTAGATGCAGGAAAAATGTTCCCAATGTGGGACAAGTCCAGAACAAGGGGCCACAGTCTTAGAATAAAGGGAAGGCCATTTAAGACTGAGGTGAGAAACCTTTTTTACCCAGAGAGTTGTGAATTTATGGAATTCCCTGCCACAGAGGGCAGTGGAGGCCAAGTCACTGGATGGATTTAAGAGAGAGTTAGTTAGAGTTCTAGGGGCTAGTGGAGTCAAGGGATATGGGGAGAAGGCAGGCACAGGTTATTGATAGGCGACGATGATCACAACGAATGGCGGTGCTGGCTCGAAGGGCCGAATGGCCTTCTCCTGAACCTATTTTCTATTTTTCTATGTAAGACCTGTACATGTTCTAAACCATGTAATTTGAAAAATAAAGAGATATGCTGGATTAATTTTGCAGTTTATCTGATGGCTATCAGTTTCATGTTTTTTTGTTTAACTATTTAAGCCACTGGGACAATCAATATTCAGCACAATTGTTGGTGCTACACTCACCGTCTTTAATGGTCAACCTCTGTCATTTCTTTCCCTCTTAAGTTTGCTTCTTTGGTTAGCTCAGGACAGTTCAGCTACTCCTCTGGAAATGTGGTATCCCACGAGTTCTTTAACTCTGCTCTGAATAGTTACACCAATTTTATTTTCTTTCAGTCAAGCACAGGATGTTAGAATTGCTGGAAAGGTCAGCTTTTATTGCCTATCATCACGTGTATGCAGTAGAAATCAATGCATCCTGAAATCCACATGGTGATGGTAGTCCTGCAGTGCAATCCCACAGTCATGTCATTTTTCATATAATTTTTCAATAATTTGCTGGGGCAATTCAACCATATTACTGCGATTCAGATCTAAGCCAAATTGGGTAATGAAGATAAATTTACTTAGACGGTTGGGAAACTGTATAGTCTAAACTAAAGTCAGTAAATTCAATACACATTGTATCACACAAAATTACCACTAAGTATCAAGTTCTGTTCCTTTTGTTCAGGGCGAAACAAATACTAATGTTGTTTCTCATGTGAGCAAGCTGGGATCTGTTGCCTGCAATGTGATATGTTCAATCAATCAATCTTTGCATGCTATCTGGGAAGAGGTTTTACACACTTCAGTTGCTGCTGTGACCTTGATGGTTATGGTAATCCCATTAATGAAAATAACTGAGTATTTTAATGCACTCTGCACATTTCGGATATCATCTTGAGACTGAAAATTTTCCTCAGGAGCTCTTTTGGGGCCATGAACTCCACCACAACAAGTTGACCATCATACACTTTGGGGGCATTTTGAGTCTCCTTTGTGCAAATATAGAATCTGGAATAAAGATATAATCAAAATTCTGGTCACTAGAAAAATTAAACAATGAAAGACATGAACAAAATATCCTGCACTGCTGTCTCAACTTCAATGGAGAGTGACTTTGGGGTCCAGGTCCACAGCTGCCTGAAAGTGGCAATACAAGTACATAATGTAAAGAAGACATATGGTATACTTGCCTCCACAGGTCACGGCATTGAGCATTGGAGTCAGGATGTCATGATGGAGATTTATAAGACATTGGTAAGGCCACATTTAGAATATCGTGTGCATTTAGCTTGGAGATACAGCATGGAAACAGGCCCGTCGATCAGCGATCCCTGTATACAATCACTGTCCTCAGCACACCAGGGACAATTTACAATTGTACCAAGCCAGTTAACGTACAAATCTGCAAGTCTTGAGTGTGTGAGGAAACCAGAAAAAAACCCACGCAGGTGACGGGGAGAACGTACAAACTCCATACAGACAAGCACTCTTAGTTACGATCGAACTGGGGTCTCTGACATTGTAAGGCAGCAACTCTACCACAGTGCCACCAAGCCTGATTCTGTCCCAGTTCTCATTGCCCCGTTACAAGAAGGATGTGGAGGGTTTGGAAGGGTGCAGAGGTGGTTTACCAGAATGTTGCCTGAATTAGAGGGTGTTAGCTACAGGGAGAGGTTGGACATAGAATGATTGTTTTTTTCTGGAATAAAACAAAGCAAAACTTGCCCTTCACCCTTTCTTTAAACTTTGCCCTACCCACCTTAAAGCTATGCTTTCTAGTATTTGATGTTTCCATCCTTAGAAAATGATTCTGACTCTATCCTTTCCACACCTCTAATTTTGTATACTTTCGTCATTGCAGAGAAAACCGTCTGTGCAACCTCTTCCTGGAGCTAATATTCCTAATCCGGATGTGATTCTGATAAACCACATCTGCACTGTCCACATCCTTCCTGGAATGGGGTGACCAGAACGATATGTATACAGCCCAAATAAAACACTGAGCATCTCTGAATAAAAATAATAATAATAATAATAATAACCATGTAACATATAACCATATAACAATTACAGCACGGAAACAGGCCATCTCGGCCCTACACGTCCGTGCCGAACAACTTTTTTCCCTTAGTCCCACCTGCCTGCACTCATACCATAACCCTCCATTCCCTTCTCATCCATATGCCTATCCAATTTATTTTTAAATTATACCAACGAACCTGCCGCCACCACTTCCACTGGAAGCTCATTCCACACCGCTACCACTCTCTGAGTAAAGAAGTTCCCTCTCATGTTACCCCTAAACTTCAGTCCCTTAATTCTGAAGTCATGTCCTCTTGTTTGAATCTTCCCTATTCTCAAAGGGAAAAGCTTATCCACATCAACTCTGTCTATCCCTCTCATCATTTTAAAGACCTCTATCAAGTCCCCCCTTAACCTTCTGCGCTCCAGAGAATAAAGACCTAACTTATTCAACCTATCTCTGTAACTTAGTTGTTGAAACCCAGGCAACATTCTAGTAAATCTCCTCTGTACTCTCTCTATTTTGTTGACATCCTTCCTATAATTGGGCGACCAAAATTGTACACCATACTCCAGATTTGGTCTCACCAATGCCTTGTACAATTTTTACATTACATCCCAGCTTCTATACTCAATGCTCTGATTTATAAAGGCTAGCATACCAAAAGCTTTCTTTACCACCCTATCTATATGAGATTCCACCTTCAAGGAACTATGCATGGTTATTCCCAGATCCCTCTGTTCAACTTCATTCTTCAATTCCCTACCATTTACCATGTACGTCCTATTTTGATTTGTCCTGCCAAGGTGTAGCACCTCACATTTATCAGCATTAAACTCCATCTGCCATTTTTCAGCCCATTTTTCCAAATGGCCTAAATCACTCTGTAGACTTTGGAAATCCTCTTCATTATCCACAACACCCCCTATCTTGGTATCATCTGCATACTTACTAATCCAATTTACCACACCTTCATCCAGATCATTGATGTACATGACAAACAACAAAGGACCCAACACAGATCCCTGAGGCACCCCACTAGTCACCTGCCTCCAACCCGACAAACAGCCATCCACCATTACCCTCTGGCTTCTCCCATTCAGCCACTGTTAAATCCATCTTGCTATTCCTGCATTTATACCCAACAGTTGAACCTTCTTAACCAACCTCCCATGAGGAACCTTGTCAAAGGCCTTACTAAAGTCCATATAGACAACATCCACTGCTTTACCTTAGTCAATTTCCCTAGTAACCTCTTCAAAAAATTCAAGAAGATTAGTCAAACATGACCTTCCAGGCACAAATCCATGTTGACTGTTCCTAATCAGATCCTGTTTATCCAGATGCTTATATATATTATCTCTAAGTATCTTTTCCATTAATTTGCCCACCACTGAAGTCAAACTAACAGGTCTATAATTGCTAGGTTTACTCTTAGAACCCTTTTTAAACAATGGAACAACATGCGCAGTATGCCAATCCTCGGGGACTATTCCCGTTTCTAATAATAACTAGCAAACTAGTTTATTTGAAATCTGTTTTTCTATGAGTTGACATTATTAACATTTCTAAGCTTAATAAAAATTGTTGTTCTCCAAATGGATTTGTTCTATTATGATGCAATAGGTCAAATGTCTTCATGGAACATTGTTATTTTGGGAACATCAAGTATCGGAATAACAGCAAAATACTTCAAATTTCTACGAAAGTCTTGTCATCTTGTGTTTATCATCATGTGAATTCCCATGACTGGAAATTTTCAAAAACACCATCTAGTATTTGGTGTATAACTTGCTACTCGCAATGCCAATTACATTTGTCGATGTCTGAGCACAACACCGGCCAACAAGCATGAGTCAGAAAATGTTTTAAATGGGGAAAATTCACAGAGAAAAGTAAACTGTACATATTTAATTACTTTGTCAAAGGTTATATCAAATGTTGAAGAACATTAGGGCCTAGAATATGTGTATTGTTTATTGTAAGGCTAGGATATTAATTGCATAGTTTAGGGAGACAGCAGTACCTTTGGCCCAAGGTGAACTTGCCAATTATTAGAGGACATAAAGTTAAGATGAGATGGATAATGTTTAAAGGAAGTGAGCAGGACAAGGTCAAATAGAGAATATTGGGTGCCAGGAACATGCTGCCAAAGGTGATGGTGGAGGCAGATATAATAGTTGTGTTTAAGAGGCTTTTCAACAGGCTCATGCATTTGGAGGCAACGGAGAGTATGGATTACAGGTAAGCAGAGATTAGTTTGGCATCATGTTCAGTGGACTGGCATACGTAGTTTGGCATACATAGTGGACTGAACTGCCTGTCGGTGGTAGAAAAATCATTGGAGAAAATTCTACGCGGTGGAATTATAAACCTTTGGGAGAAACTGATCAGTGATGGGGAACAGTTCGGGACCAGTGATCACAATACCATTAGTTTCAATATAATTATGGATAGGGTCAGAACTGGACCTAGGGTTGAGATTTTTGATCGGCTAACTTTGAGGAGATGCAAAATGATTTAAAAGGAGTAAATTGGGACAGTTTGTTTTATGGGAAAGATGTGGAAGAGAAATGGAGGGCATTTAAAGGTGAAATTTTAAGAGTACAGAATCTTTATGTCCCTGTTCGGTTGAAAGGAAACAGTAAAAATTGGAAAGAGCTATGGTTTTCAAGGGATATTGGACACTTGGTTCGGAAAAAGAGAGAGATCTACAATAATTATAGGCAGCATGGAGTAAATGAGGTGCTTGAGGAATATAAAGAATGTAAAAAGAATCTTAAGAAATAAATTAGAAAAGCTAAAAGAAGATATGAGGTTGCTTTGGCAAGTAGGTGAAAGTAAATCCAAAGGGTTTCTACAGCTATATTAATAGCAAAAGGATAACGAGGGATAAAGTTGGCCCATTAGAGAGTCAGAGTGGACAGCTATCTGCAGAGCCAAAAGAGATGGGGGAGATATTGTACAATTTATTTTCTTAGGTATTCACCAAGGAGAAGGATATTGAATTATGTGAGGTAAGGGAAACAAGTAGAGTAGCTATGGAAACTATGAGGATCAAAGAAGAGGAAGTATTGACACTTTTGAGAAATATAAAAGTGGATAAATCTCCAGGTCCCGACAGGATAATCCCTAGGACATTGAGGGAAGTTAGTGTAGAAATAGCAGTGGCTATGACAGAAATATTTCAAATGTCATTAGAAACGGGAATAGTGCCGGAGGATTGGCGTACTGCACATGTTGTTCCATTGTTTAAAAAGGGGTCTAAGAGCAAACCTAGCAATTATAGATCTTTTAGTTTGACGTGAGTGGTGGGAAAATTAATGGAAAGGATACTTAGAGATAATATATATAAGCATCTGGATAAACAGGGTCTGATTAGGAACAGTCAACATGGATTTGTGCCTGGAAGGTCATGTTTGACTAATCTTTTTGAATTTTTGAAGAGGTTACTCGGGAAATTGATGAGGGTAAAGCAGTGGATGTTGTATATATGGACTTCAGTAAGGCCTTTAACAAGGTTCCTCACGGAAGGTTGGTTAAGAAAGTTCAATGGTTGGGTATTAATGGTGGAGTAGCAAGATGGATTCAATAGTGGCTGAATGGGAGATGCCAGAGAGTAATGGTGGATGGTTGTTTGTCGGGTTGGAGGCCAGTGACTAGTGGGGTGCCACAGGGATCTGTGTTGGGTCCTTTGTTGTTTGTCATGTACATCAATGATCTGGATGAAGGTGTGGTAAATTGGATTAGTAAGTATGCAGATGATACTAAGATAGGTGGGATTGTGGATAATGAAGTAGATTTTCATAGTCTACAGAGAGATTTATGCCAGTTGGAAGAGTGGGCCAAAAGATGGCAGATGGAGTTTAATGCTGATAAGTGTGAGGTGCTACATCTTGGCAGGACAAATCAAAATAGGACGTACCTGGTAAATGGTAGGGAATTGAAGAATGCAGGTGAACAGAGGGATCTGGGAATAACTGTGCACAGTTCCCTGAAAGTGGAATCTCATGTAGATAGGGTGGTAAAGAAAGCTTTTGGTGTGCTGGCCTTTATAAATCAGAGCATTGATTATAGAAGTTGGGATGTAATGTCAAAATTGTACAAGGCATTGGTGAGGCCAATTTTGGAGTATGGTGTACAATTTTGGTCGCCTAATTATAGGAAGGATGTCAACAAAATAGAGAGAGTACAGAGGAGATTTACTAGAATGTTGCCTGGGTTTCAGCAACTAAGTTACAGAGAAAGGTTGAACAAGTTAGGGCTTTATTGTTTGGAGCGCAGAAGGTTAAGGGGGGACTTGATAGAGGTTTTTAAAATGATGAGAGGGATAGACAGAGTTGACGTGGAAAAGCTTTTCCCACTGAGAGTAGGGAAGATTCAAACAAGGGGACATGACATGAGAATTAAGGGACTGAAGTTTAGGGGTAACATGAGGGGGAACTTCTTTACTCAGAGAGTGGTAGCTGTGTTGAATGAGCTTCCAGTGAGGGTGGTGGAGGCAGGTTTTGTTGTTTATCATTTAAAATTGATATAGAAGTTGGATAGTTATAATTGTACAAGGATGGGAAGGGAATGGAGGGGTTATGGTCTGAGCGCAGGTATATGGGACTAGGGGAGATTATGTGTTCGGCACGGACTAGAAGGGTCGAGATGGCCTGTTTTACGTGCTGTAATTGTTATATGGGCTTTATTCTTTGGAGCGCAGAAGGTTAAGGGGGGGACTTGATAGAGGTCTTTAAAATGATGAGAGGGATAGACACAGTTGACGTGGATAAGCTTTTCCCACTGAGAGTATGGAAGATTCAAACAAGGGGACATGACTTGAGAATTGAGGGACAGAAGTTTAGGCGTAACATGAGGTGGAACTTCTTTACTCAGAGAGTGGTGGCTGTGTGGAATGAGCTTCCAGTGAAGGTGGTGGAGGCAGGTTCGTTTTTATCATTTAAAAATGAATTGGATAGTTATATGGACGGGAAAGGAATGGAGGGTTATGGTCTAAATGCAGGTGTATTGGACTAGGGGAAAATACGTGTTCGGCACGGACTAGAAGGGTCGAGATGGCCTGTTTCCGTGCTGTAATTGTTATATGGTTATATGATCGTCGGCATGGCTCTGAGGAGGAAATTCTGTCTAATTTGCATGAGTTTTCTATGGAGGTAACCTTGTTGCCTGATGAAGGCACTGTGGCACATGTTGACTAAATTGACTTTAGTAAGGCCTTGGGCAAGGTTCTGCATGGTAGGCTGGGCTCGAAGGCTAAGGCACATGGGATCCAAAATGAGCTCCTTGTTGGGATCCAAAACAGATAAGCTGGTAAAAGGATGGGTTTTTTTTTCATTCTGTGACTAGTGTTTTGCACAGTGATCGGTGCTGAGACCTTTGCTGTTTGGGATATATTAACAACTTGGATGTGAATGTACCAAGTGTGATTAAGTTTGCTGATGACATAAACATTGGTGGTACTGTGGCTGGTGAGGAAGGCTATAGCAGTATAAAATGCAGATCAGTTGAAAAGATGGGCAAAGTGTTGTCAGATGAAATTTATTCCTGACAAGTGCAAGGTGATGAATTTTGAGAAGTCAAGTATGGCTAGAAATACAGAAAATGGTAGGGCATCAAGGAAGACCTGGAGGTCAAAGTCCAATGTTTGATTAAAGTACTACACAGGACAATGAAGATATATAGTGTGCTTGCCTTCATAGGTCAGGCCATAGATTACAAAGTTGGGACATTTACAAACATTGGTTAGACAGCAATTTTCACGGTCTAATTTCTATGTATAATTTATGTTTTGTGCATTGTCTGAGTCCATGTGCCTGTAATGGTGCAGCAAGTAACATTTTCATTATATCTGTACCTCATCAAATGTGTTCATATGACAAGAAACCTGACTTGACAGGTTCCTCTTTGCTTAATTGGGAAGACCAGTCCTCTACATAATATTCCAGGTGCAGTTTTCCTCTGCTTCAAGTAATTGCAGTAATCATCTTTAGGAACTTGAGTGGGGAAATTGTAGAATGGAATTGGATATCTGCATTGCTGACATTGATCCTGAAATTTCTTTAAGGTACTGCGGTATGATAAAGGATTAGTTTGAAATTTTGGGAGAATTGTATCAGAGGCGTGAGGAGGTATTTCCTTGAGCAGTAAGTGATCATAATGGTGGCCCTGGTCGGGTTACAGAGGTCAAAGTGGATTGTTTTGAGCAAGTTAAATGATATGTTGCGGGGTCTTTCGGTTATTTATTCTAAATGGCTGAAGAACAATGAACTGAAAAGGCTCCTGCTCCTGCACCTGAACCTTTCGTATAATTTATTCGGGTGATCACAGCAAACCCTTATCTAGATTCTGTGCCTCTCCAATGCGTTTTTTTCTTTTTTTTATGGATCTGTCAGCCGTGATTCACTCCTGTCCGAGGTTTTATCTAAATTAAAAATCTCCCCCTAATCCTCCATGTCACGCAAATAAAACAATGTAACTACTGTACGACTGAAACCCCTGTGGGGAGGACATGTCTGCTGTATAATATCCATTTACAAGTTTTGGTTGTTTGTGTGTGGATCAAAGAGTAGAATGTCAAAGCTAAGGCATGGAACACTCTCTCTCACTTTTGTCATTGAGTGTCAGGATCAAGCACTCCCACATCAGGCAAGGCACAAGCTGATGAAAACTAATGCTCTTTCCCTGCACTCCTGGCAAATAAGCACTGACTTGCAACCTCAAGAGTTTCCTTTCCTGCATTAACGCAACATTTATATTTCCTGACCGCAGCTGTACTCTGTCATTTCTGAATGGAGCTGTCAAATTTTTTTTTCTCAATTACCCCTCCATTATGCAATGATTTACATCGTGGTCCCGCACTCGAGAATAACTGGATCCAGACCAGCAATATTTTTTAAATTAAATCTCTTGCAAGAGATTTAAGAACTGACCCAACCTAGAGAACTTCATGAGGACGAATGAGTGCACTGAACCGAATGAGTTGATCATCTGTTGTTATCATTAGTTAAATGTCAGCCTTTAGAATATGCCTGGCTACTGATCATCATGGAGTCATTGATATAATTGGAAATGAATGGAGACGAGTATGCTGGAATGTTGCTGACACTTTCCTACTTAGTCTGACGAAGTTCACCCATTCCTTGTCTCCAGAGATGCTGCCTGTCCTACTTATTCATGCTGATGAATAAAGACAACTTTCATATTTAGTTTAGCGATACAGCGTGGAAACTGGCCCTTCGGCCCACCAAGTCTGCACCGACCAGCGATCACCTGTAAACACTAGCTCTACCATACACACTTAGAATCATTTACAGAAGCCAAGTAACCTACAAACATGAACGCCTTTGGAATGTGGTAGGAAACCGGAGCACCCTGGGGGGGGGGGGGGGGGGGGGACCCATGACGTCACAGGGAGAATGAACAAACTCTGGGCAGACAGCACCTGTGGTCAGGATCGAACACGGTCTCTGGCACAAAGGCAACAATTTGACGCTGCGACACTCACTGCCACTCCACCAGTCATTCAGGCAGTGCCTTCAAGATCACAATAAGCTGCTGCACTGAAAGAAAATCCTCTTTGTACCTATAACTTTTTGCTCATTTCCCCAATTCATCCAATAATAGACCTCAACCTATAAAGCTCTTTATTGCTTCCTTCAAAACTGTCCCATGTCCTTTTCGATATGACAAAGTGCTAATGTAATTGTTGTCTGTAATCAGTTGTGATCAGCAGAATCCCACAAGCACCAATACATTGAGCTGTGCACCATTAGTTGAGGGAACAACATTCTCTAAACCCCAAGGTCAAATCACTTGAGCTTTCAATTTGTTTACAGTTTAGGTTATTGTCATGTTTACTGAGGTACAGTGAAAAGCTTATGTTGCATGCTACCCAGTCAGCATAAAGACAACACATGAGTACAATCGAGCCATTTACAGTGTATGTAAAGGTACTGAAGATTTACTTTGTATATTCAGCATTACAACCCAATCATTTAAATTGACAAAGTATACTTGTTGACAATGACTGTCAGCAGCATAAGTAGCTAAAAGATATAATTCAGTAATTTTATCTAAAGTTTTCCAATGTTCAGCAAAGATTTTGTATAACCTCTGATTAAAGTATTCTGAAATCTAATAACTGAGTAGTTTTACCCAAAGGTTTTACCACTATCCTGTTTTCATTCAGGGCTGGACTATGCTGATAGATAAGAGCCCAGTTCTCTTTCATTGGCTCCAGGCCACATTCTAGTTCTGTTGGCAGATCAGATCACAAAAGGAACAGAATGAGCCTAAAATAGCCTGAGAGATTTTGCACACTACCTGTCTGAGGGTGTGAGGCTCTTTGCAATCTTAGATAAAACATTCAAATAGATGGAAAGAAACAGTCCGAAACCTCCATCTCTTCTATTTGCTCCTGAATCATTGAGTTGCACACAGTAACCTGTAATAAATATTGACACCACTCCTGATGTTCAAAGCCCAACTTTGAGACAAAGTGCCTCAAAGTAAACGACTAAAGCAGCAGAGGACCTGAAGTTAACACAGCAGATGCCTTGTTGCAATGGAAGTGTGAATTCCTGTTTTTACAAAAGGATAGATTAACAACAAATAAAGAAAAGTAAAGTGTAAATTGACAGAGGCCTCATCGGGTTCATGCTAAGATAAAACAAAATTTGGCTGGAGAATGTTAACAAATCAGAACGGCTTCAAATAACTCAATTTGTCTTTTGAAACTGCACTCCCTGGTACAAAGCTGACTGTTCCAGAAAACATGGCAAGCTTATCAGAAAGAAATGAAATATTTGAAAGGTATCAGATCAAATCACGCTCTCTCAATTAAAACAGTAAATGCACTTCAAAAACACTTAATTAACCATAAAACGGTTTGAGATATGCTGAGGTTACAAATGGTAATGTACAAATGGAAATCTTTCATTCAATAAACACTATACCATTAGATTAGGGTTGGGCTCATCGGCAGTATACATGGTAAAAGTTAAATCATAACAAAGAATTATCATCAACTTCATGGTAGCCTTATTTGTTGTTAGTTTCTGTGCCATCAATGAAAGATATTAGACAGCGTCTCGATGTAAAGAGTTTTATTTATTCATAAAAGTGATGCTGGCAAGGTTAATGTTTATTGTCTGTTTCTAATTGACCCTTTGAACTGAGTCGGGCACATTGTTGTCTGAAGGGCATTGACCCATAATATCACCCATTCCTTCTCTCCAGAAATATTGCCAGTCCCACTACATTACTCCAGCATTTTGTGTCTATCTTCGATGTAAACCAGCATCTGCAGCTCCTTCCTCTACACTGTTGTGTCTTGTTGGATCTGAAGTCACATACAGACTGGATTGAGCAAGGATGAAGAACAGGGGCTGAGAAGGATGCTGATGGAAAAGAAAACATAATTTTTCTAAGGTGACCTCAATACCTGCAGCTGCCTTTGCTGCCTGGTCTCTCTGCGCTGTGTGCTTGCAAACTTGGGTGGCTCAGCATTAGAATCAGTGATAAAAAGGACACGAGAAAAATAGACTTGCATTTGTACTGCAGCATGCTTTGGACATGCTTTAATATGAAACCTCCAGAGAAGGGGCAAACAGTAATCTCTACAATACTAAATGCCTTTGTCCTGTTTGTGGCTGTGTGTGTGTGTCAATATCTGGTTAATTCCTATTTTCTTCCAAATGCTGGGCCACAGCCTTCCCATTTTCGCACATCCTACTCACATTTTTCCCGTAGAAACAATAAACATCTTCCCGTTGCATTCGTACCTATATTTCTGATTAATAATCGTTTATAGTATTAAAAACAGCCCAAAGACTCACCCATTTCGGGGACAACATTTTTGAGTGACGTCACAAGGCACTCGCAAATGCATTTCGTTGTCTCTGTACTGTACACTGACAATGACAATTAAAATTGAATCTGAATCTGAATCTGAGCAAGGCAGGATGGGACACTCTGGGAGGTAGGGGCACTCCAGCGTTTATGGTGAACGAGGAGTGGCGGTGGCGGTGGCTGCCGGTGCCCGGTGGGGAGGGTGGTGCGGGAGCTGGATTGAGGGCTGAGCCCGGGGCTTGGGATGGGGCCATGACCGGGGCCGAGAAAGAAGCCGCCGCTGGAACCAAGGACGAGCCTGTGTCTGGGGTCAGGGACGAGCCCGAAGATGAAGTCGGGGCCTGCACTGGAGCCCAATACCATGTGCTCTAATTTTAGTCACCAGTCTCGCATGCGGGACCTTATCAAAGGCTTTCTGAACTACATTCTAGATACACTACATCCACTGGCTCCCCTTCATCCATTTTACTTGTCACAGCCTCAAAGAATTCCAGAAGATTAGTCAAGCATGATTTCCCTTTCATAAATCCATGTTGACTTGGACTAATCCTTTTACTGCTATCCAAATGCCCCATTATTACCTCTTTAATAATTGACTCCAGCATCTTTCCCACCACCGAAGTCAGGCTAACTGGTCTGTAATTCCCCGTTTTCTCTATCGCTCCTTTCTTGAAAAGTGGGATAACATTAGCTATCCTCCAATCCACAGGAACTGATCCTGAATCTATTGAACATTGAAAAATGATCAACAATGCGTCCACTATTTCTAAAGCCACCTCCCTGAGGACCCTGGGATGCAGACCATCAGGCCCAGGGGATTTATCATCCTTCAGTCCCATTAGTCTACCCAATACTATTTCTCGCCTTATGAACATTTCTTTCAGTTCCTCTACCCCCTTAGATCCTCTGTCCTCCAGTACTTCTGGGAGATTGCTTGTGTCTTCCTTAGTGAAGACAGATCCGAAGTACCTGTTCAATTCTTCTGCCATTTCCTTGTTCCCCATAATAATTTCACCCGTGTCTGCCTTCAAGGGACCCACATTTGACTTTGCTTTTCTTAGCTGAAGAAGCTTTTACTGTCCTTCTTTATATTCCTGGCCAGCTTCCCTTCGTACTTCATTTTTTCAGCCCGTATTGCCCGTTTTGTTACCTTCTGTTATACTGTGAAAGTTTTCCAATCCTCTGGCTTCCGGCTACTCATTGCTGTGTTAAACATCTTTTATTTTAGTTTTATTCTATCCCTAACTTCTCTTGTCAGCCACTGTTGCCTCCTACTCCCCTTAGAATCTTTCTTCTTTTTTGGAATAAAATGATCCTGCATCTTCCGGATTATGCCCAGAAATTCCTGCCATTGCTGTTCCACCGCCATTCCTGCTAGGATCCCTTTCCAGTCTACCTTGGCCAGCTCTCCTCTCATGCCTTCATAGTCCCCTTTGTTCAACTGCATCAGTGACACTTCTGATTTAACCTTCTCCTTCTCAAATTGCAGATTGAAACTAATCATATTATGATCACGACCTCCAAGCGGTTCCTCTACCTCGAGTTCTCTTATCAAATCTGGTTCATTGGACAACACTAAATCAAGAATTGCCTTTTCTCTGGTCGGCTCCATTACAAGCTGCTCTAAGAATCCATCTCGGAGGCATTCTACAAACTCTCTTTCTTGGGGTCCTGAACCAACCTGATTTTCCCAGTCTACCTGCATATTCAAATTTGTTCAAATTCAAACTGCATTAATGTCTTTTTACATGAGCTGTAAATATGTTAAAAAATATCTCAAGGTCAGGTAGAATCCATTTGCAGTAAATCTTTGTGCATGTAAACCTAAGTAATGGAATCTTGGTTAAACTTCCAAGTTCCCTTCCTCTGAATGTTCAGACTGTGTGAATTTGCTCAAAATGCTCTCCCCCAAGATCTTATTAAATTCAAAATTACTTACAGGAGGGAGGATTCAATTTACTAACTTTACGGCAGGGAATCTCTATATAATATTTCTTCCTGCTCACCTAAGGTTTTGGACTATTGTAATATTGCTCATAGTGTAGCAGGAGCACTTAAGTGTGATAGAAGAACAACCGTTTCACAGCTGTGGAGTGGAATGAATTCCTAGGAAATTCCCAGATAGAAAGAACAAAACTAAAAGAGCATCTTCAAAATAATATTGAGGATGCATTATTATATCAATTTAGTTGCCACCTTATGTGGAATGAAATTTAATTCATCTGAATTTTTTCAGATCTTATTGAAAGTACCCGCACATTAATTAAAAAATGAATAAATACTCCAGACCCAAGTTAAATATAAAATACCAAAAATTCAAACCATTGAAATAACCTGCCAATAACCAGCACATGATACGGCAGCTGAGAGATGGGGATGAATTGAGTTTGAAGATTTTCCATTGTTCATTTGTACCCCCTTGTGGTTCAAACGTGCAATGATAAAATTATCAGAGGATTTGTCTATTGTCTATTTAATATGTTCTCCTTTTCCCAGTACAATGTTCAGGACTTCTGTTTTATATTAAATGTTAAAGTTAAGATAAACAGAAGGCGTCTGGGATTAAGGAGTTAAATTGCTCAATTGTAGAAATTTGGTAAAATGCTATGTTTGTAAATATATTGCTGACCATTATGCTAAAAATGGATTGCTTTCACAGTGTAAAGACAAGATTTGGCTGAGGAAAGCCTCCACAGATGTTTACAGGGTCACATATGTGGGGAAAAAAGGCACAAAGTGCTGGTGTAACTCAGTCAGCCAGCATTTCTGGAGAGCATGGATAGGTGATGTTTCGGGTCGGGACCCTTCAGATTGTGGGGGGGGGGGGGGGGGGGGGGGGGGGGGGGGGTGGTGGCAGGAGGAGGAAAAAAGGGGAGAAAGCTTAAAGAGGAGGGGCAGGACAAAGCCTGGCAAGTGATGGTTGGCACAGCTGAGTCCGGGTGAGGTACAAGGAAAAGAGGGGGATTCCTGAGTGTATATACATTACCTTGCCTCAGCACAGGTCAGGTCTGTTTCCTCAGGGTCGACCCTAGCAACTACGCTTTGACATTTGATCAATTTGTTCATAATTTCTGGGCAATAATGCAGTTCATTGAATTTATGGATTGTTGTAATTGTACAGTGCATTGAGAAAGTATTCAGACCCCTTCACTTTTTCCACATTTAGTTACGTTACAGCCTTATTTTAAAATAGATTAAATTCATTTTTTTTAATCAGCAATCTACACACAATAGCCCACAATAAAAAAGTGAAAACAGGTATTTAGAAATTTTTGCAAAATAATTAAAAATAAATAACTAATATCACATTTACATAAGTATTCAGACCATTTACTCAGTACTTTATTGAGGCACCTTTGGCAGTGATTACAGCCTCAAGTCTTCTTGGGTATGACGCTACAAGCTTGTGTTTGGATAATTTCTCTCATTCTTCTCTGCAGATCCTCTCAAGCTCTGTCAGGTTGGATGGGGAGTGTTGATGCACAGCTATTTTCAGGTCCCTCCAGACATATTCGAGCGGGTTCAAGTCTGGGCTCTGGCGTGGCCACTTAAGGACATTCACAGACTTGTCACAAAGCCACTCCTGTGTGGTCTTTTGCTGTGAGCTTTGGGTCGTTGTCCTGTTGGAAGGTGAACCTCTGCCCCAGTCTGAGGTCCTGAACGCTCTGGAGCAGATTTTCATCAAGGATCTTTCTGTACTTTGCTCCGTTCATCTTTCCCTCGACCCTGACTAGTCTCCCAGTTCCTGCAGCTGAAAAACATCCCCACAGCATGAAGCTGCCACCACCATGCTTCACCGTAGGTATGGTATTGGCCAGGTGTTGAGCGGTGCCTGGTTTCCTCCAGACATGACACTTGGCATTCAGACCAAAGAGTTCAATCTTGGTTTCATCAGGCCAGGGAATCTTGTTTAGGTGCCTTTTGGCAAACTCCAAGCGGTCTGTCATGTGCCTTTCACTGAGCAGTGGCTTCTATCTCGCCACTCTACAATACAGGCCTGATTGGTGGAGTGCTGCAGATATAGTTGTCCTTCTGGAAGTTTCTCCCATCTCCACAAAGGAACTCTGGAGCTCTGTCAGAGTGACCATCGGGTTCTTGGTCACCTCCCTGACCAAGGCCCTTCTCCCCTCATTGCTCAGTTTGGCCGGGCGGCCAGCTCTATGAAGAGTCCTGATGGTTTCAAAGTTCTTCTATTTAAGAATGACGGAGGCCACTGTGCTCTTCGGGACCTGCAATGCTGCAAAAAATGTTTTATACCCTTCCCCAGATCTGTGTCTCAACACAATCCTGTCTTGGAGGTCTACAGACAATCCCTTCGTCTTCATGGCTTGGTTTTTGCTCTGACATGCACTGTCAACTGTGGGACCTTATATAGACAGGTGTGTGCCTTTCCAAATCATGTATAATCAATTTAATTTACTACTTGTGGACTCCAATCAAGTTGTAGAAACATCTCAAGGATAATCAATGGAAACAGGATGCACCGAAGCTCAATTTTGAGAATCACAGCAACGGGTCTGAATACTTATGTAAATGTGATATTTCAGTTATTTCTTTTTAATGACTTTGCAAAAATTTATAAACACCTGTTTTCGCTTTTATATTATGAGGTATTGTGTGTAGTTTGATGATTTAAAAAAAAATGACTGTAATCAATTTTAGAATAAGGCTGTAATGTAACAAAATGTGGAAAAAGTGAAGGGGTCTGAATACTTTCTCAATGCACTGTATTTCCCTTTGTGAATGCAATGATTAATAATTAACAATTGTAACATCTTCAGCAATAAGAATTACAACGTACTTCATATGCGAGGGGGTGGGATTACAGATGCCATGCCCCTGTAACTAGAGCTTCCATTGGACAGTGAGCACCAGCAGATTATTTTGATTTTACCATCCCCCAGTTTCCAGTCAAAACTCTTACCATTACCAATTGTGTTGGCTGCACTCAAAAGTAATGAGCAAAATAAAACATAGCGGTGGAGGACTCAGTGGGTCAGGCAGCATCTGTGAAAGGAGGAGATGGTCAACTATTCAGTTGAATCCCTGCATCGGTCCAGTTTACAGCATTCTGTCTCTTGCGTCTCTAAATTGTTATGAGCTCTGCATCCAAAGTGTCTACTTTGAGTGAAATGTTTTAAAGTGAAAAGATTGATTGAAAGATATAGTGTGAAAAGGGACCCTTTGGACACTGAAGAGCCAGCTATCAATCACCCGTTCACACTGTTCAATTTCATCCCACTTTTGCATCCACTCCATACAAAGTAGGGGCAATTTGTACTTGGCTAATTGACCTACAATCTTGCATCTCATGCAGACAGCAACTACCTCCTTTGGCCGCTTGTCTCTTAAATGTATTACCCTCTGTGTGGAAAAAAGTTGTCCTTCAGATTTTCCTATCAAATCTTTCCCCTCTCACCAGTGGCGTAGGGTGGGTTTTGAGCGCCCGGGGCAGTTTAAAGTTTTGCGCCTCCTCATTAGTGGGGGGGGGCAGAGGCAGTGGCGGCCTGGGACAGCGGCAGCGGCGACCAGAACTCGGAGCTGGGGCGGCAGCAGCGGCGGCCTGGCCCGCGCTGTTTTTATACTCACAGCTCCAGGTAACTTCTCCTCGCTCCAACGGCTCCCCGGGCCTCTTAATTTTATTAAAAAAATTTATTCAACAATTTTTTTGCGCCCCTAAAAATTTAGCACCCGGGGCAACCGCCCCACTGGCCCCCCCCACGCTACACCACTGCCTCTCACCTTAAACATATGCCCTTTAGTTCTTGATTCTTCTATCCATTGTGCACTCCAAGGAATAAAGTCCTGGCATGTCAAACATTTCCCTTTCGCTCAGGTTCTTGAGTCGTGGCACCATCTTTGTAAATCTCTGCATTCTCTGGAACAACCCGTCCCTCTGGTACAGGTCACCTATGCCCCAGAAGAGAGACCAATGGTCCAAAACTCTGAATCCCTGCACCAATTATTCACCCTTGCATCCACCTGAACCATCCTTCTATTCCTACACTCACTAACACGTGGCACTGGAAGTAATGGTATTGGAGTTCGGGTGACTTGCAATTTACAACGTCCTACATTATTTAAGTTACTAGAGATCCCAGAGGTGAAATCAAGCAATGAGAAGATGGCAGTATGATGGTGTCACCAAGACATTTAAATTGCTTTTATACCCAGTACACATTACAATATCAGTTATCAGCAAATGTACAGGCTCAATCTTGGGTTACATTCCAGGGAGGTCTAGGGGAAAGCCTAATTTAATGTCTCATTGGTTATAACGAATATTTAATCAGGAATGATTGCAATAATCATTGTTGTGATGGAACAAACTATTCTCTTGGTTCAACTGTTGATAAAAATAGGATCTGTTCACCATAAAAATAAAACCAGCAGCCAGAATGCAGACTTGAAAAGCTTCACAACTGTGCAATCGTGCATCAGAATGTACGTGACCTTTTATAATACAGCTCATCAGAGCCTCCAAGCAATTATTTGTTGATTCAAATTCAGAATTGATTACATTAATTCTTATTTTCTGTGTACTGATTACCCGTGAACATTTTCCATGAGATCGGTTACAACAGTGGTTCGTCAGAGGATCTGATGAAGGTTGAAAAACCGGGAGGAGAGGTGGAGTTGGGGGGGTTGTAGTGGAGACATCAAGAGGGCAGTCACGGTAGCACAGCGGTAGAGTTGCTGCCTTACAGTGAATGCAGCGCCGGGGACCCAGGTTCGATCCCGACTATGGGTGCTGATTGTACGGAGTTTGTAAGTTCTCCCTATGACCTGCGTGGGTTTTCTCCGTGATCTTTGGTTTCCTCCCACATTCCAAAGACGTACAGGTTTGTAGGTCAATTGGCTTGGTAAATGTAAAAATCGTTAGTGTTAAGGGCACTTTCACAACCTTTTTTTATTCGTGGACATTTCATCAGGCTAGAAAAACGCTCCGACCTATTTGATGCCACGAGTACCTACGACTAGTATCACAACCTACCTACGATCTCCTGACGACCAGGCTGCAAGTATGACTCAAGGAAAAACTCGGCAGAGATCGTGAATTAGGTCATGAAAGTGGGACAGGCCCTTTACTGTGCGGTGATCGGTGGTCGGCATGGACCTGGTGGGCCGAAGGGTTTGTTTCCATGCTGTATCTCTCAAACTAAGAGCATCTGGAGAGTGAAAGAACAGGAGGTGTGAGTTCAGGAATGGGTATGTTTATTTTAAAGATACAGCATGGAAACAGGCTCGTTGGCTCACCGAGTCCACATTGACTATTGATCACCTCTTCACACTAGTTCTAAGTGATCCCACTTATCCACTCCCTGCACAATCAGAGCAATTTACAAAGGTCACTTAATGTACAAATATGCTCGCCTTTGGGATAGGGAGGGAACCAGATAACGGAGGCCATTGAGAGAGCATGCAAACTCCACACGGAGAGCAACCAAGGATTGAACTGGGTCTTTGGCATTGAGATAGCAGCTCTACCAGCTGCACCACTGTGCCGCCTATTGTGAAGGAGACATCTGGAGTGAGGGTGGGAGCGAGACTGATTGGTTCTTTTCCTGGCAGGCATGTGGTACATTTTGAGGACAGGATTATCCTCAGATTTATGACTAACAACACTACCTCTGCCCATGTGTGAAGGATAACTATTTGGGTCAAAGTAATACACTGAGCATGTATGTACACTCAAATGGAAGATTAATTGTTTTAGGGAGTAAAATATGTTGTGGGAGGTGGATATGAAAAAAACTTGGAAGTCATAAAGTCAGAGACTTTCAGCATCGAAACAAGCCCTTTGCCCTACCATGTCTGTGCTGAACTTCGAATACCTATTGACACAAATCACTTTTGCAGTAAATTCCTTATCAATACAAGTGCTCATTCAGAAGTTTATTAAATGTGAGAGTACCTGGTTCTACCACCTTCTCCATTAGACAGCACCATCCTCTGGGTTATAAGGAAACAAGTAGGTTTCAAGGATTCGGGTCAATGCTGAAGAAACCATATAACCATATAACAATTACAGCACGGAAACAGGCCATCTCGGCCCTACAAGTCCATGCCGAACAAATTTTTTTTCCCCTTAGTCCCACCTGCCTGCACTCATACCATAACCCTCCATTCCCTTCTCATCCATATGCCTATCCAATTTATTTTTAAATGATACCAATGAACCTGCCTCCACCACTTCCACTGGGAGCTCATTCCACACCGCCACCACTCTCTGCGTAAAGAAGTTCCCCCTCATATTACCCTTAAACTTCTGTCCCTTAATTCTGAAGTCATGTCCTCTTGTTTGAATCTTCCCTATTCTCAAAGGGAAAAGCTTGTCCACATCAACTCTGTCTATCCCTCTCATCATTTTAAAGACCTCTATCAGGTCCCCCCTTAACCTTCTGCGCTCCAGAGAATAAAGACCTAACTTATTGAACCTATCTCTGTAACTTAGTTGTTGAAACCCAGGCAACATTCTAGTAAATCTCCTCTGTACTCTCTCTATAAGAAAGAACACTTTGAGATTACAAAGAAACTAAAGATCATTAAAGTATGGTGAAATTCAGCTAAAGGATAAATAAAGGATTAAATAGCCCACAAATCTCATGCCCTTCTGCTTGTTGTATCTCCACTGATATGAGCAGGAGCTGGTTGCATGGAGTCTCACGCCCTTCTGTCCATGGCTGGTGTGGAGAAGTCAAGGGTTGTTGACTTGTTTTGTCCCAGCATTGTTTTGGATCCCGGAGCAGGGATCAGTCCAATAACTGAATACAATTCACCCTTTATATACCAAACCTACACTAAGAAAAACAACTTGTCATGGCAATTCCTTAGGCCATAGCAGTTTTAGAAGAAAACAAAAAGGTAAAAGAAAACTTCTCAGCTGTGCTGTTTCTCTTCACGTACCAATTTAACCTGTTTCTTGTTGGATATCATTACATTTCTAACTGAGTTCACTTTACATTTTGGTGAACGTTGAGCACATTTACTAATCTCATTTTCCAGCACTCACTCCACAGGCCATTATGCCTTGATCTCATCCAGATAATTCATCATTAGTTGTGCATAAATAGGTGAAATAACATTGTTATGTGCTATTAAAGTTGCCAGGGGTAAACGGGGTGAAAAGGTTGGGAATCCCTGTATTCGGATGATAAAAAGCCATTCCAATGTCAAAACACTGGGCTTCAGCCCCATCCTACCCTTTCAGGATTTGATTACTGCAGTTTTTTTAAATTTGAAACCTAGCTCAAAAAACCATGGAGTATGTGATTTAATATATTAGTATCCAACTAATATAACTTTCTATAACTCTCCCCTTTGAAAGCTCACAATACTACCAAATATCAACTTTGATAGCTAAGTTGCTACACAAATTAAAGTTACACTTCAACAGTTGTCTACGGCGATCCTCCAGTGTTGCCGTGTATAAATTTATGAATCAACTAGCTCGTCTTGTCTTCCCTAAAAGATTATATTACAGTAAATTTAGGAAATATCCTACTACTTTGAAATTAGTAAACCATAGGTAGTGAGAAAAAAAAAATTAAATTTTCAGCTCCACTGCCATTAAAACCGATAAGAGCTGACTAACCACTTTAATGGCAATGCCTTTTTTAAGTATAGAAAAAATATATATAAATATCTGAATACATTGTCATTCACCCATCTAGTTTCATTCACCCCAAAATAATTTCATTCGCCCTTAGGTGAACCATTCACCAGTTTAAGAAGCACTGACCTAGAGCTCGCTGGTAAAGGTTTATAGGGAGAAATCTGCTATATTATATTCTAAGAGAGGATGAATCTTGAAAGTAATGTTCTTACATCTTAAGAGTATAATCATCTCTGAAATGATCAAAAGACCTTAAGAGATTACCGATAATCTTTCAAATGACTTCTAAAATATTTAATCTTTTAATGCACAGTGCCAGACTACACACAGACATGAAAGGAAGGTTAATAGAGATAATGTAAGGAGTTCAACGGTGGGAGAAGGATGCAGAATAAGTCGACCTATCATAAAAGACACAATCATTTTTTTTAAACAAACAGTGATCAGATTACATCATCAAATCAAAAGAAAATCCTACACTGCAACTTTCCTTTCCTTGGGTATATTTTTCAATGTTTGAGATGCGACATAAATGTTGCTGATGGAAACGTCAGTGATTTAAATGATGTTTAAGTTACCCTCTGACATCATAGCATCAATCTTTAAACCAAACAAATTCACTGAGCCTAATTTATGGGGAATATGATTATACAATGTGTCCACATGTTACGACAATATATTGCAAATTATTTTCTCTGACATTTAAAAAAATCTATTTCACCTAATTTACTAGGAATTACACTGCCCACTTTGGGTTGTAAATTTATTGGTTTAATCTGTAAAAGACTGCTACTCAACTACCTTCTTTCAAATAAATTATTCATCTTTGGACTTCCTTTGAATATAGTTTTATTTCACAAAGTAGACCAATAAATTTGATATTGATTTAGCAATGTATTTAAAATGTAAATGAATTCCTAGTAGCAATTATAGCTGATTCTGCATGTAAATGATTGTTTCCATTGAATACCAGTCAAAAAGCAGGTAGTAGAACACCCCAATAAAATAAAATTCAACTGGAAATATAGCTTAACGACGTGAAGAATGTTTCAAATGCTGAATGTTCGAAGGATGAAGGAAAAAAACATTCAAATAATGCATTAAGTGGATGACAGGTATTGACCTGTCCCCCATTGAATGGGTTTAGGAAGCACTGCCTCAAGAAGACACCTACAGTAATATCATCAAAGACCCACACCACCGTAGCCGACCCTCCCTTCTCACAGGTATCATCCGGAACAAGGCGCAGGAGGCTGAGAACCACTACCTCCTGGTTCAAGATCAACTTCTTCCCATCAACCATTAGGCTCATGAACTATTCTGCACAACCCTAACAGCACACAAACTACCTCAGAATGAAACTACCATGGACTTTGCACTATTATGGTGTGATTTATCTAGCGTAACTGATAATTTATTGTAGAAATAAGGGACTACAGATATTGGTTTGCAAGAGATGTCTCAAAGTGCTGCTGTAACTGGGTCAGGCAGCATCCCTGGCGAATATGGATAGGTGGCGTTTTGGGTCGGGCTTTTTCTTCAGACTGATTGTCAGGGGTGGGGGAAAGGTAGCTGGAAGGGAGGAGGGGCAGGACTCAGCCTGGCAGGTATGAGGTTGATACAGGTGAGGAGGGCTTTTTGATAGACGAATGGTTGGACAAACACCTGAGATGAAAAGACAGAAAGTGCGAGACGTAAGGACTGAAGTTACAAATTGCAAAGTAGGAATGTAGGTAGAAGGGGAGGGAGAATGGGTGTGAGTCCAGAGAGGGCACAGGGTGCCGGAGGAGGAGGGGAAGAAGAGAGAATTGGGGGAAATAAGGGGGCAATTATGGGGGAAGAATGGAGAGGGAGGGTTATGCAGTTATCTAAAATTTTAGAAGTCAATACTGTTGGGTTGTTGTTCTTGTTTTTTTGTGACCTCACTTTGGCAATTGAGGAGGACAGGAAGATCAGTATGGGAACAAGAAGATAAGTTGAAATGGTTAAACACGTGGGAGATCAAGCAGGCCTTGGCGGAGCCCTGTCCTCTAAATTGTGAATTCGCAATTTGTTTTCATTCCACCAGATTAAATACATTAATTTTAATAAATCTAATAATGCATTTTAATTGGTTGCTGGCATTTTTCAAGGTAGCAAAAGTGTTCTTTGGTTGCTAACCATTTTAACTCCCCTTCCCATTCCTACACTGACCTTTCTGTCTTGAGCCTCCTCCATTGCCAGATTGAGGCCACATGCAACCTGGAGGAACAGCACCTCATTTTCCACTTGAGTAGCTTATGACCAAATGGTATGAACATGGAAATCTTAAATTTTAGGTAACTAAATCAATTGCCTGCCATCATTGAGAGGAATAACAGCTCCATTGAGAGGAACCGGATGTCTACTAGCTTCACACTGGATCACTGTCCTGCGTACCTCCTCGGGATCAACATCTCAAACTTGTTGCCAATGCATTTCAAAATTGCTGCTACTGATGCAAAACTATCGACAGTACGTTAAAAAAATCACGGGAGATCAGCGCGGAGGACAATAAAGGACCCGTCCTCACTGTCTATGCCACCACGTCTCACCACGCGCGGGTTATGCGTCATGGCGTGTAAATGATGTCGCGTAAATGACGAGCAAATGACGCCCAAGTGAGACAGCCCCTTAAATTGCCAACATTTCAGGTCGAGATTGGAGAGTTCAACCAATGATAATGCCTGATATGACAAGGTATCAAAAGTTATACTCAGTTGCTAAAGGTCCAAGTTCCCATGTTATAGGAGTAGAATTAGGCGATTCAGCCCGTCGGGTCTACTCCGTCTTTCAATCATGGCTGATCTCTTACTCCAAATCCCATTTTCCTGCCTTCGCCCCATAACCCTTGACACCCATTCTAATCAAGAATTTGTATATCTGCCTTAAAAATATCCACTGACTTGGACTCCACAGCCCTCTGTGGCAATAAATTCCACAGATTAACTGCCCTGTGGCTAAAAAAGTTCCTCCTCACCTCCTTTCCAAAAGAGCGCCCTTAAAATCTGAGGCTATGACCTCTGGTCCTAGACTCTCCCACCAGTGGAAACATCCTTCCCACATCCACTCTATCTATGCCTTTCATTATTCTGTAAGTTTCAATGAGGCCCCCCCTCAACCTTCTAAACTCCAGCGCGTAGGGGCCCAGTACTCATCATATGCTTACTCACTCATTCCTGGAATAATTTGTGTAAACCTCCTCTGGACCGTCTCCAAAGCCAGCACATTCTTCCTCAGATATGGAGTCCAAATTTGCTCACAGTATATTCACATTCACACATGTACATTCCACTAAAGGGTGGCAGAATGACACACCTGATGGAACCACTGCCTTATAGTGCCTGACACCTAGGCTCATTCATTTGTGTAATCTGTGTGTTCTTCCATAACTATGTGGATTTTCACTTTGTGATCTGGTTTCTCCTCGCATCACAAAGATGTGTAGGATTTGTAGGTTAAATGGCGACTGTAAATTGTCCCTATTGTGTGGGTGAATGGTAGAATATTCAGGGGAATTGAATGGAATTAGGGAAAGAAAAATTGTGATGACTATTTGGTTAGTGTAAATAGATGGTCGTAATGGATTCAGTGGGCCAAAAGAAGGGTCTTGACCCAAAACTTCACCTAACCTTGTTCTCCAGAGATGCTGCCTGGCCCGCTGTTACTTTAGCACTCTCTGTCTTCCTTTCAACTATTGTTTGAAAGTTATCTCTTTGACCAAGTGAAAGGTCTCTTGTTACATTTTCTTTCCCTTTGTCTTGTTTCTAACTTTCCTTCTGTGGGTTGCTTGGGTCATTGAGGCTGACAAGTTGTTGTGGTTGTATTTTGCCCCTCTGCCTGTGTCTGTCTCTGTCAAAACGACATAGTTCACTGAGTCTATGCTCAACCTGTTGGCTTGCTGCCGCCAGGTGGCAGCAGAAGACTGCGTGCAATGTACCTCGAAGCAGTGGATTTCCACGCTGCAAATCCGTAATGATTCGACCACTTTGCTTGTCTTACTGATGGAATAAAATGCACAAAATGTTAAACATGCAGTAAATTACATTTGTTGCTTGCTTGGAGCTTTCTACATTATAGACTAATACATGTGGCTTAGGAGCAGCGAAGAAAACAGATTAGAAGAATGCTAGTTCCAAATAAAATTGTATGTTGGAGGCCCAGCTCTGATCATAACTGATGTTGCCAGTAACCAATGTACCGGTGATCACTACACAGTTATTAATGGTGGAGGAACAAAGTGAAAAGCTTTTCACTGTACTTTGGTACATGTGACAATGAACTGAACTCAACTCAGCTCGAGTCACTGGATCCAGATGTAAGGTAAATATGCCAACAGAGGTCATAATCAGGATAGAGAATTCTATAATCTTTTTCTCAGTCCCAAATTCCCAGCTCGAACTGAGATCAGCACACACACCAGGGTTGAATCAATGAACTGCCCTTGTTTTGTGAGGCTGCTTTGAAATTCAACTTATGATTGAATACTCTGCAGCAAAAGTATTACCTGAAAGTCCTGACAAATAATTTGATAAACTTATAGGATGTAAAAGTTAAGCAAAATAATTTACATGGAGGAAGTATTCCCTAAACTGAGATCATTTCTACTTTCATAAGGTTTAGTCAGAAGCAAAAGACATTTCACTTATTGCTGTGTGAATTGATGATAGCCCACATGCTGAATGCACATTAACAGGGCTGTTAACGGCTGACATTAAAGGTGGATGAGATTAGTCAAATCACATTCATGCTTCTCATTAACATCTGTGAGATTAATTATACCTTTTCCATACAGGATGTTGCAGCAAGGCACTGAATGAGCATTAGTTTGAAAATCATCAATTTCTTTGCAGAAATGTAGAAGAACCTGCACTTTAGATTAATAACTTGAAGAATTCAGAAAGAAAACGCAATTCATTTATGTTGGTGCGGCAGTCCATAAAATCTTGCACAGTTAATCAAGTCTACGTGTTGAAGAGATATTCTGAATAAGGTTTTTTTTTCATTCATTCTGCAGGGAGCCACTGGCACAGGCTGCATTTCTTACCAATATGCCTGATTGTACTTGAACTAGTAGTGATGGTAGCTCCATTGTTGAACCATTGCAACCCCCCTGTGAAGATTCTCCCACATCACTGGTGAGTCAGGAAATCCATAATTTAGATTTTCTGTAAATTAAGGAAAGGCAATGTGTTTCAAAGTCAGGATGGCTTGTGATTTATAGGGGACTTGCAAGGATCGATGTTGCCATATGATTTTTGCACTTATCTTTCTTGATGGTGATGGCTGCCATGTTAGGAAGTGCTGTTAAAGTGGGTCTTTATGAATAATGACACTGCAGTTTGTAGGTAGTCACCAATGATGGTGGGATATTTGGGGGGGGGGGGGGGGGCCTGAATTGTTTAACAGTTAAGAACTAGTGTACAGGTGATCATTAGTCGATACGGTCACGGTGGGACGAAGGGCCTGTTTCCACGCTGTATCTGTAAATTAAGTTAAAACTAAAGTGAGCCTTTTTGTTCTGCGTTATGTTGAGTTCCTGGAATGTTGCCTGTAATGCACTCAACAAATTGCCTTGTAGATGGTGGTGGAAAGGCTGTGGGAAGACCGGGGAGTTGGTACTACTCCGAGCCACACTTGCAGTCATATAATCTATGTACGTAGCTGGTTTAGTTAAGATTTTGGTCAGTAGTGACTTTGAAATGTTGATAGTGGATGGGCCTATTAATTAATGTCTGAAGAAGTTGAGTTGATATATCTGATATATCTGAGATGCTTATCAGAATGGATGTTTTTGTTTAAATGGCATCAGACTAAAGAAAATATAAATTCCAAAATAAAGCAACGAGAAAGAATCAACCACAACCATAATAACTACGATGTTGCCGGGACTCTAGGGTCTGAGCTATAGGGAGAGGTTGAGTAGGCTGAGACACTATTCCTTGGAGCATGGGAGGATTACGGGTGATCTTATATAGGTGTATAAAATCATGAGAGGAATAGACTGGGTAAATGCACAGAGTCTCTTGCCCAGAGTAGGTGAATCGAGGACCAGAGGACATGGGTTTAAGGTGAAGGCCAAAAGATTTTATAGGAATCTGAGGGTTAACTTTTTCACATAATGGCTGGTGGGTGAATGGAATGAGCTGCCAGAGGAGGTAATTGAGGCAGGGACTATCCCAATGTTTAAGAAACAGACAGGTACATGGATAGGGCAAGTTTGGAGGGATGGACCAGATGCAGGCAGGTGGGACTAGTGTAGCTGGGGCACGTTAGCTGGTGTTTGATAGTTGGGCTGAAGGGCCTGTTTCCATGCTGTATGACCCTAGTATGTCACAATCAAATATCTAATTCATATAAAAAGGACTATTTCCTGTTGGGGTAACAAACTCTACTAACTGGCATTCAGTGCTGCACTGTTGTAAGATTACTACTTACAAAATTCTTAAGGGGTTGGACAGGCTAGATGCAGGAAGATTGTTCCCGATGTTGGGGAAGTCCAGAACAAGGGATCACAGTTTAAGGATAAGGAGGAAATCTTTTAGGACCGAGATGAGAAAAACATTTTTCACACAGAGAGTGGTGAATCTCTGGAATTCTCTGCCACGGAATGTAGTTGAGGCCAGTTCATTGGCTATATTTAAGAGGGAGTAAGATGTGGCCCTTGCGGCTAAAGGGATCAGGGGGTATGGAGAGAAGGCAGGTACACGATACTGAGTTGGATGATCAGCCATGATCATATTGAACGGCGGTGCAGGCTTGAAGGGCCGAATGGCCTACTCCTGCACCTATTTTCTATGTTTCTATGTTTCTAAGATGGGAGGATGCACTTTGAACTCATCTGGTGGAGATGTATAGTTGTCGGAGATCCCACTTGATTTTTGCTTGTGGGCACAATGGAATTCAGGCCATGTCACACGGTTGGGAGACAGTGTGCATGAGAAGACTGATGAGCAGAAGAGCCTAATTATCTCAGCACAGCTCAATTTCCCTAAGTAGCTGTCGAGCCCCACATCAGTGAGCAGCAGCAATAATCCAGAATGTATTGCTAAAAGCAACTGCTAGAAACTGCCACACTCAGGGGGCTGCATGGCCTCCTGTGCTGTAACCAATCCCATGATTCCTCTGTAATGCAACAGATGAACTGATTATTTTATGTGTAGCAAGGAACTGCAAATGCTGGTTTACACTGAAGATAGACACAAAGTGCTAGAGTAACTCAGCAGGACGGGCAGCATTTCTGGAGAAAAGGAATGGGTGATGTTTCGGATCGAGACCCTTCTTCAGAGTCTGTAAAAGGGACTTGACTCAAAACGTCATCCAACTAATTATTTTAGCTTGGCCAGTGTAGTTGCCTAAAAATGTCTCAGCCCAGTTGCCCACTGTTTATTATTCAGAGGTCCTTGCGTGTTAAAGCTTGGTTCCAGACAGTGATCTTCACTGTGGCTGTTTCAAATCACAAGAACATGACTAGTATATTCTCCCACTTGTGCAGCTATACATCATGTATACATTTTGGAAAACCGATGAGTAAAAACCATGCAAACCAGTTTTTGTGAAAGTCAATTTCCAGATATGTTAAGCAAAGCAAAAAGTGCTGGAGGAACTCAACGGGTCAGGCAGCAACTGATATGATATGCCATTTATTGTCACTATACATGTACAGTGAAACTGAAAGCTGCTCGTACTCAGTGCATACATACAATTTTACACAAAAAACAAGAAAGAGAAAAACAAAACAGAAGGGAGATGGGGGGGGGGGGGGGGGAATAGGTGCACAAATTCTACGGCGCTACATACATATATACATATATACAGATGGAAGTCCGTGTTGGGCGGTGTAGTCAGTGCATGTGTGGATTTGAATTTATGGTAGATATAATTCTCGGGAAGCAGCTATTCCTGAGTCTGTTTGTCCTGGATTTGATGCACCTATAGCGCCTTCCAGAGGGCAGCAGGTCGAACAGTCCAAACGCAGGATGGGAGCTGTCTTTGGTGATCTTCTTTGCCCTGCTAAGGCAGCGGGAGGTGTAGATGTCCATCAGGGAGGGGAGAGGGCAACCAATGATCCTCTGCGCTGTCCTGGTTACCCTCTGAAGCCTCTCCCTGTCTGCCATGGTGCAGCTGCCATACCATGCTGTAATGCAGTATGTCAGCAGGCTCTCGATGGACGAGCGGTAGAAGGTCAGCAGCAGGTTAGAGTCCAGGTTGTGCTTCCTGAGGACCCTCAGGAAGTGCAGCCGCTGCTGAGCCTTCTTGATGACCGCCGTCGTGTTGTCCGTCCAGGAGATGTCAGGAATGACAAACTACATTTCAGGTTGGGACCCTGCTTCAAAGTGAATCTTCAGACAAAAGTAAGGTCCTGTCAAGAGATATCATATATCCATTCCTTCCCCAGATGCTGCCCGATTCATTAAGTTCCTCCAGCGCTTTGCGTTTCACTCAAGACTCCATCTTCTATAGTCCCTTGTGTCACCGGAAATATTAGCCCCATTTCTTCCTTCACAGAAGCGGTCAGGTCTGATGAGCTCATATATTTTGTTTCATTTCATATTTATCAAATCCTCAGTTATTCTTTTTGGAATAAAAATATGGACTGTTTCAATTAAATAATTTTTACAATGTCATCCAAATTTATTGATTCCACAAAAGCTGCCAACCTCTTGTCTTTTGAACTATGAAGGGAGGCCTTCAAACTATCTTGAAAGGGAAGGTACACAAAATTGCTGAAGAAACTCAGCGGGTGCAGCAGCATCTATGAAGGAAATAGGCGACGTTTCGGGCCGAAACCCTTCTTCAGACTTGAAAGGGACTTTGTCAGACTTTATCTTGCACTCAATGTTATTCCCTGCATCCTTTATCTGTACACTGTGGATGGATGTGATTGTAATCATGCATAGTCTTGTCTTTGATGGGATAGCATGCAACAAAGAACTTTTTACTCACTTGTAACACGTGACAATAATAAACTAAGCTAAAGTAATAAACTAAGCTAAAGTAAACTAAACTAACATGTCATGCCAGATTCACCAGATCAATGATGAGATTCACATTCCAGAATTAAAACAAGCCATCTACATTCCTTGTACTAATGTGGAATGTTCATAATTAATTAGCTTCAGTGTAAAACTTCCTCACTTATTTAAATACTTGAAATCTAAATGGGAAACTTTCTTTGTCATGCATTGCTGCTTTACAGCTTTCTTTGACAAAGTTATAATGCTTGAGAAATGAAAATGCCCCGACATTAACACCAGACTTCTGATTAAGGGCTGAGCAGATCTCCTCCACTGACCTTCACCCTCAGCAAGCAGTGGCTCACTTATCCGTCTATAATTGGCACTGATTAGTGTCTTAATATCCCCTTTATATGGACAGCGTTTGGCAAATTGTTTGCCCATCTATTAAATATGAGACGCGTAGGAGTAGTTAATAACACATTATTAAGCTCAATATTTATGAATCATGATGCTGTGGGTAAAGGTTAAACACACAGTCTCTCTCCGGGCAAGTCAACTGATGAAGACAATTCTATTACTCTGTCAGACGAAATATGCAAGCAAGTCCATCACAGTTTTTGTCAGCTCTTTGAAACTGCGCACTAATATTTTGCTTTACTTATTCGTTTCCAGAAGAGTGATAGCTCGATGCTTGAAGGCAGGATATCACTTCATCATAATGTCCTTGCCAACATGTGAGATACTTACAACAGGTCACCTGCTAAAATCTATTAAAAAATACCAATAAACTACTAATAATAATTTTTAGCCAACCATCGTCATTAGTTTGACCATCACCGTTTGTTTTCTTTACTAATCCGGGGTTCGAGGCCAATGATGGTCAGGGATTTGAAGCTTGTCAAGTATTTTTTTAAACTTGGGGTTTTTGTCAATCACTCCTGACCAATGTTCTTCACAATGGAATCTACTATCTTCACCACATCTGATGTAGCAGTAACTCCAGAACCAGCATTGTGGTTGACTCCTAACTGCTTGTTCAGTCAGGTCATAGGGATAGAGAGTAATTGCTGGTGTTTCCAGCACCAACTGCACCCCGTGAATGAAAATATGAAAAAAAGTGTAATGTCGTGCATTTCAGTAAGTTAAACCAGGATCGGACTCTCACATATATGACACGGCCCGGGAGACCTGTAGAACTGAGACACTTGGTGTGAAAATATATGCATCCCTAAAAGTCGTGACACAGGTAAGGCAGAGTGGGGAAGAAGGCTTTTGGCATGTTCACCCTCATCTGTCAGGACATTGAGTGGAGGAGTTAGCATGCCGTATTGCACTGTGAAAATCGTTGGTTAGAGTAATTTGGAGTAATACACACAGTTCTGGTTGCTCAGCTACGGGAAGGACCACAGATCTGAGTGACAATGCAGCAGACACATGAGAAGAACATTTAGAGTAAGCGGCCTGCTGCCATGCCTCCTGCATCCCCTGAGACACTCTGGGAGTTCTGAGGTCAGCTCGAGATGCGCCTCATGGCACAGGCTGAATCGTGATCGTGTGAGGCGAGGGGGCGAGGGGGCGAGGGGGACGAGGGGGGGGGGGGGGCGTGGGTTGGTGCGTTTGTCGATCGATGTGCCCGAGTCGAGTGGGTTGGTCGAGTGGGTTCCTGGAGACCTTGCAGCGGCCTGGGCTCGAGTGGATCAGAGGCTCGACCTACATGAGGCCAAGAATACAGATTGGATGTAACCTGCTGTGGCACTCAGTAGTGGAACAGTGGTGGAGGTCACCCCTGCAACTCCAACCCAGTGCCCATCCCAGACAAGCGCACTTTATTTCCAATAAGATTCTACATTTTGGTTTCAACTTTGGACTTGAGTAATACAAAAATGGTTACTCTTGTGTACCCTCAATAGTATCTACTATTCCTATACTCTTGTAGCTGGAATGGGCGAAGAAGACATTCACCAGGATGATATCAAGACTGGATGACTTAAGTTACAATATAAGGAGAAGCTGGAGTGGCTGGGATTTTTTCTCTCCGGTGCAGAAGGCTGGGTGGGGGTGGCCTCCATGGAGGTTTATAAAATCAGGTGAGTATAGATATGGTGGATAGTAACAGTATTTTCCCTAGAGTAGGGGCGTATAACACTTACATAGATACATAGAAAATAGGTGCAGAAGTAGGCCATTCGGCCCTTCGAGCCTGCACCTCCATTCAATATGATCATGGCTGATCATCCAACTCAGTATCCCGTACCTGCCTTCTCTCCATACCCCCGATCCCTTTAGCCACAAGGGCCACATCTAACTCCCTCGTAAATATAAATATAGCTTAAATATATACTTGAGGCCATTGATCTAAGTGAGAGGGAAAAGATTTCAAAATGAACCCGAGGGGCAAGGTTTTCATATTACAAATGCTCTTATTTGCTGGTGTTCTTCCATTTTAGTCCTTTCGGCATGACAGAGGTGGAAGAGTACACCTGTTTTGGGATTTTGGTGTTAGTGCTCCTGGATAAATCTAGGGAACCCCAGGAGCATTTATCTCACAGCCTCCCTGACTTTATATCATTTGCATTTGCTCTGAAAGCCCTGAATGTTGGGCTTTCCCCATCAGGCCACCCATGTGTGCCATGATTTGAATTGTGTTAGAAAAAGACCACGTAGGCGAGGTTTCAAATTCAACTTTAGCTTTACCTTGTGCTTCTCTTGTCCCCCATGCATTTGACTCTCTCACCCCTCTAATCTCATTCAGAGCTGGCCTAGGTTCCACCTTCCACCAACACTATAACTCTTGTACCCCAAGCTCTGACCACCTGCTTTCATATCCACCTGCTTGTACCTGAACCCCGTCACATCACTTGCTCATTCAGTGGAATTGTGGCAGTTCAGACACTATGGGGGGTGGTGGTGGAGGGGGGGGGGGGGGGCTGAAGAAGGGTTTCGGCCCGACACGGTGGTGGCATCCGCCACTGGCTGGATAGGATAGGTTTAGAAAGATATGGGCCATTGTTGGTGGCAGTTCAGAGTTTTCTGATGGGGGGTGATGGGGGGGGGGCAGATTTGGAAGGGGGGGGGTAAAATTGTTTTCATATTCTGCATGGTTTAAAAATCTTCAATTTTCTTTGCATTCTTAAAAATGCAAACTTTTTCTTAATGCAGGCTGCAGTAAACCTTAGAAGCACGATCACACTTTTGAAAATCAAAAATATTGCAAATGTTGGAATTCTGAAATAAAAACAAAATGCTGGGAAGAAAAAAAACTTAGCTTGTCAAGCAGCATCTGTGGAAAGAAAAAAATAATTCTCTCAGATGCTGATAAACATGCTGAGCTTTTCCAGCACTTTTTGCTTTTAGTGTGGTCATTCTTTTGGGGGGACTTTTTTTGTAGATATTTACAAGTACTTTGCAGTTTAACTTTGACTTTAAAGTTTCTTCTACCTGAAAAAGTAATGTACAATTTAGTGCATTATTAATGCAAATAACACAATGTTTCATAATCTGTAAAACAATATTTTAAAGGAATACTCTTAACCAGTAAACACACTATTTATACTCAATGGCATTCAAAGTCTATATTTTATAATTGCCTTTAATAATGAACTCAATACATCATTGGTGAATTGGAAAGGATGAAAAAATATGTAGGTTTCTCTGATAAACCTGCTCTCCAAAACAATGCTGAAGTTTAACTAAAATAGATTTTTGGTTTTACAAATGTCCTTAGTTTTCTGTTTGTTTATGTGAAATCTAATGATATGCATTTTTGATTGAAACATGGAACTTGAGATGTGCATTGAGATTGGGCATTGTATTCTTACTTTCATTAAATAGTCTGGCAGAGGTGGTATATCTTTTTTTATTGTAATGCTTTTTTTTTAATAACATGCATGTGTAAACTGATTGATTCATGCTTAATTAACAATGTTGTCAGGAATGCAATTAGCATTCAGTTTTTTTGGCACAAATCCAATGCCTGGCAACATGGTGGAAATGACAATGATCTGTCTGGATTTGCAAAGCTAAAATAAGTCTTTCAGGAGTTGTCTGTAGAGACTAATGAAATTTATGCATTGGCTTTCAGTAAGTTCTGTGTAATTCATACATAAATTATATTTGAAGAGTAATGCAGGCCCTCCTTGCCATATTCATCATCATTTTCCAGCAATGCACTGTTCCTGCTGTTTGAATTATTTGAATTGAATGTTTTTGCATGGATGCCCTTATTGTGGTGGTCTATTATTGAGGGATCTTTAAGCTGGCTGTTGCACTGTCATTATTATTTATTATTAGGAAAAGAACACACTAACTTACTTGCATCATTTACCTCCATCAACAAAAAACAAAGTAATGTGGCTTGTTACAAATTACCTATTCACTTGGGTCTTAATCAGTCTGGCACACAACATTATCATCTATGATTAGTGTCCTAGTAACTCAAAACAAGCTCTAAATATATTGCATACAAATGTATAGTTTACAAACCAAGACAATTATAGAGGGTGCTTGGCAGCTCTGAATGAGTTATGATTAAATTTTGCATACTTTTTGATAATTAGTCCCTTCCTCTGGGTGGATGCTCTTGCTCAGCATTGAGCGTTGATGGTTTAATTAGCCTTTGTAACATACTAGTTGTCAAACTGAACAGTCACAGGTTGTTAACACTGACACCCATAAATGTGAATATGACATTGGAGAAACTGGAATCAAAAAATATGTCAAATGGCGAAAATTTAGCTTTTTAACATGGTCAGGTTTGTAATGTACACCATACAGGCACTTCAGTTAGGTAGAAACAAACATGAGATATATATTCAGGTTTTGAATAGTTTATTGTAACATGGACACCAGGGTGCCACAAAATGCTTTGTTCACCTAAAGCTCATAGAGTAAATGTATATATACAGTAATGATAAATACAACTCTAAATACGATGACAAGTACAAAACACCAGAATGCTGCAAGCAGTAGCCTGGGGCTTCAGTAGGTGAGGCCCCAAGCGTGGAAGGGACGCGGCCAGGCATTGTATTGATGTGCCTAATATATATATAGCAGGATTGTCACTGATCTGTATACAAAAAGATAATTTCATTGTACTTAGGTACACGTGACAATAAAGTACCATTGAACCATTGAAGTGCAAAATAACATTAAATGACTCCAATAACTGAATGAGATGGAGTTCGGAGTAAGAATATGTGGCAGCTTCTCTGAGAATGGGGAATGCAAAGTGTGATTGGTTCAGGGGTTAGATAGCAGTGGGGATGCAGCTATTTTAAAGCCTGGATATGTGAGCTGTGAAGCTCCCGTTTCTACTCCCTGAAGGCAGAAGAGAGAAAAGTGTCAGGGTCCGGCCTTCATGATACAATGCACTGTGAAGATGGACTGAATGGGAAGAAGTAATGAGCCCATAATGGACTGGCTGTATCGCTTTCAGCAAGTTTAGGTAGTTAAGAACAGACCAGTGGAATATCATGCTGAGATACATCCCATCAGAAAGTTCTCTGTAGCAGGCCTATGGACATGCTGAATTTTCTCAGACAACATTTAACATTTCAGCTCAAGTTAATGTTTTATTTTTGGCTGGCGTTATGATTTATAGTATTGCATATTTTAAAATCTGAGACTGTCTCTGTTTGAGACTTCCCATTTCAACTTAGATTTAAGTTACCTTGGGAATAAGAATCAATTCCCTGAACAACCACAAAGGAATTATTGTTGATGAGGCGAGCTTGCTGTTTTGAACAAACATATACTGTTGGGAAAGTAGATTTATTATTCTGCACTTTGCCTCGTAAATAATCACACCTATTGATTTGTTTTAAAGAAGTAGAAACAAAGAGCATTTGACAGATACTAGATTGTTAACACAAGTGAAAACTGGGCTGATTACAGAGAGTTTGTAGGGGATGTAAAATAAGAAATTGGAGACACAAAGACAGGTTATAAGACAAGAAAGGTGGCACGTGTAAGCATGAATCCAAACATATTCCATAAGTAAATGGACAGGAAATGAGTGAGAGACCAAAGTGAAAATCTACTCATGAAAACAAAGGGTATGGCTGAAGTACTAAATGAGCAATTACATCAGTCTTCAACAAGGAAGAAGATGCTGCTGAATTGGCAGTATAATAAGATGTCATTGAGATTTCTGATGGGTTAAAAATTAATAGAGGAGACAGAGGAGACTCTCTGCGTTTAAAGTCAACAGATCACCTGATCCAGAGGTGGTTGCCTGAAGAAATTAGTAGAGGAAATTGCAGAGATGCTGGAAATAACTCCAATGTCAAACTTGTATTGGTTAAGAGGTAGTGGCTAAGACTGGAAAAGTGCACATTTTACATCTTTGTCTGGAAAAAAAAGATTTAGGGATAGACCTGGTAACTTTAAACAGATTGTTTTAATTTCAGGAATGGGGACAATTTTTGAAGCACAATTTAGAGATGGAATTAGCAGTTAGTTTGACAAAGTGTGAACTGATTAAAGATTTACCTTTGTTAAAGGTAAATTGTGACTAGATGACGTTTTCATGAAGCTGGGGAAATGCAATTTATAATAGCTATGCACTTAAAGGCATTTGACAAAATGAAGCATAATAAACCTGTCATCAAGACTGAAAGACAGGCAATCAATGGGATTACAGCAGCATGGGTAGAAAATTGACAAAGGAACAGTAAAGCAGTATTTTTGTCAGATGGGAGGGACATCTACAGTGGAGTTTCCCAGGGGTTGGTACTTTGACAACTGAATTTCTTAATATATATTAATGATTTAGACTTAAATGCGCAGAACACATTTCCCAGGTATGCAGATGACAGAAGCTCTGGAGATTTAGTGAACCGTGAGGCGAATAGTAATAAACTTTCAAGAAATAAAGTCGGGTTGGATGGGAAGATCATTGACACATGATATGTAACCATGAAAAATGTGAAATGTTACATTCTGGTAGGGAAAGTGTGATGGGGTAATTTAAACCTGAAGGTGCAATTGTAAAACAAGTACAAGTAAAGCAACAACTAGGGACATTCCTACATAGTTAATTGAAAAAGGAAAGGTAAATTGGAAAAATGGTTGAAAATAATATTTTATTCTGGGTGCTATTCACCCCGACCATGGTTGAACAAACGAAGAGGGTGATTAAACTTTATTACCATCCATCACAGTGTGGAATGTGGATTCCGCTGTGGTGGATGTTTATGTTAAATTTTATTTTATGTGGCTGTGTGTATTGTTGCTTTTCACTTTGTATGGTAACATAAATATCACTGTACCTTAATTGGTGCATCTGACAATAAATTCGAACCTGAACTTGAAATATGGATTAAGAATACAAGAGCAGGGAAGAAGCTATGACAAACCTTTACAAAACACTGATTGGAATATTTTCAGGAAGTGTTTGGAAAGAAACAGATTTACTAACCCTAACCTCAATGTATCTGGATTACCATTACATAGAACTGCTACTGATTTGATTGGGAAAGTGACTTTCTTTTATGCTGTAGCCAATCTGTGATTTTGTGATTCTGTAAAGTAGCTAAGCACGATAGTGTACTGTGCAAATTTGGTTGTCATTCATATTGGTTAACAAAAACAGGATTCATTTTGTAATTCCACATGGACTTGAAGAACAGCACATTTTCTTTCCTTTTACATGTGTTGCAACCTTTGGGACTCATTTTCAATTTAAAAAAACAGCCTTGTTGTGTCAGAAATAGCCAGTATTGATGCAAGGCTATCAATCTGTAATATTTATTTTCAGTTTTACTCTCTCACAAATGCAGCCAGACCTGCTGAGCATTTCCAGCATTCCCTGTGTTCTGCCTCTCGTGGTTCCAATATATATTCTCTCTGTAACTGCCTGCATTCATCTACTGGCTTGGAGGTCAGTGCGTCACCTGGACAACCTGACCTGAACCACTAATTTTGTTTCCCTCTCCACAGATGCAGCATGACCTCCTGAGTATTTCCAGCATTACCTGTTCTTCATTTCATAATTGCCAAATGGAGAAATTACTTCTCTGCCTTGGGTATGCAAGCAAAGAATTTCACTGTGACTTGTCATATGTGACAATAAATAATTCAATTCAATTCAATTCTTACTGTGATATCCTCGTAAATCTTTTCCACATCCTCTCCAATGCGATCTTTCATGTTATGTGGTAACCCGACCAATGAGCACTTTTCAAGCTGTGGACTGAATATTGTATAAACTCCCCACATGCATATTGTATGCCTCAGCTTGATAAAGGAAAGTATTCCATATGGCATTTTAACCATTTTATAGACTTTGGAATTTAGCCATACAGTCAGAGAGGCACAACAAGGGAACAAGCCTTTGGCCCTCCAAATCTCCACTGACCATCAATTAGATTAGATTAGATTAGATTCATTTATTGTCATTCAGACCTTTCGGGCTGAACGAAATTCTGTTTCCCTGCAGTCATACATATAATTTAAAAAAATGACAAAACACATAGTCAAGACAAATTTAACATCACCACAGTGAGTTCACCAAACACCTCCTCACTGTGGTCGGTACATGCCGCCATCTTGAAAATTGGGTGGCAGGTGGACGGTGTATTGGACAAGAGATGTGGCAGTGTACACTTGAAAGGCTTACGGGGCAGCTATTTTGCCATGGGCACCACAGAACCCTCTGAAAGCGCTCGCTGTTTTATTAAATAGTATTTCCTGGAATTTCTCAAAGCTGGGGAACTGGTATCACTTCATCAAGCCCATCCATTGCATTGAAAAATAACTGTTATAGGCGGCTCTAAAAGTCAACCAGTGGGGAATTAGATTCAGAAAACCACTGGCATTAAATTAAGCCAATAAATGTGAATACACAAGGCTCATCAAGCCAACCGGTTGAGATAAAGCAGGTCAACCTAAGGGAATAAAGGTGGGTCCACAAATATTCCAATGGGAATAATGGTGGCCAACCAATGGGAATATGGATGGGTAATAAAGCCAGCACATGGGATTAAAATAGGCAAACCAACTGGAATAATAACAGAATCTCAGCAGGCCACTAAGGAGAAAAAGGGAAACAATGCAATTATTGGTAATGAAGGAATCTCATTGGATCTACCAAAGGAGATAAATGTGGCTACAAAGCTCAACCAATGGGGATAAAGTAGGCAAACCAATCGGCTTAAATGACGCACTAAATCGGGATAAAGTAGTATCAGAAAGTGACCAGTGGGAATTTGCAAGATTATCAGGACAACCAACAAGAATAAAGATCTGTTCAAAAGTTTACCAAAACGATAAAATTAGGCCAACTGATGGGAATAAACAAGGGCAAGCAGTGAGGGAAAGGAGTGGGCATAAACAACTTCAATCAGGACAAAGAAATATGGCTCCAGAAATCAACCGAACCAAGCACCCTAATCCCATCAAAACTTATTTATTCTTACTACATTGCCATCAACTTTCCTCTAGATTTTACCACCCGTATAGATACGAGGCAATCAACCAAAAATCTGTGCGTCTTTGGGGAGATAAACTTGAGCAGCTGGAAGCAACCCATGTAGTAATAGAGAGAACGTGCAGGTCAGATCTGAGCGGTATGCTGGAGCTGTGAGGCAGCAGCTTTTCTAACTGCACCACTGTGCAATATGTTCTTCAACTGAAGTAGGTGAAAAAGGTGGTTAGAAATAGTGTCAAAATGTGCCTCTAAACACCATACACTGAAAGTAACAGTTTAATTACCCAGCTGAAGATCTGTACATGAAATTAGAATGTAGGCCTGTTCGCTGTTAAAATACATTAAAGTTGATGGCTTTATTACTTCTTACCTTGAAATAGCATGCAATATGGTTATTTTTTGAAACTTTGTTTACTTCTCACACACAGTTCTGTTGCCAACACCAATTCCGATCACACACCACCAGTCACAGGCTTCCAGACTGAAATACAACTATTTTCCAATACATCCACAGGATACATAATTGGCTTATTAATACAAAGAGGGTGATGGTAGAAGGTTGTTCTCCAGACTGGACGCCTGCATGAGTTGGGCCGAAGGGTCTATTTCCATGCTTTATGACTGCTATTCTGGTCACAATGTTGTAAGAACAATTGCACTGGAGAGGGTGCAGAGAAGATTTACACGCATGTTGCCAGGTGTGGAAAATTGTAGTGATGCTGAAAGAATAGATAAGCCTGGGCCTTTATCTTTTGAGCAGACAAGACCGATGGAAGACTCAATTGAGCTGTATAAAATTATGAGAGGTCTAGATAGATAAACAAGAAGGATTTATTCCCCTTTGCAGACCAGAGGGAACGTATTTAAGCAATAGGTAGAAGGAGAAGAAGGGAGATAAGATCCATAGTTTTCATGCAGGTAAGAAGGGGCTCAACTCTCATTCCCTGATAGGGTGCCAGAGGCAGTAGCCCTCTTCACCTTTAAGCAATGTGTGGATGTGCACTTGAACAGCTGTGACCAGCAAGGCTACAGATTAAATATTGGAAGATGGGACCGTGGTGCAACTCGTTCTTTGATAGGAACAGACAATATTGGCCATATGCCATTATGTTATATTGTCATTTAATGTTATCATTGTTATATGATGCAATGACTGCAAATAACCTGAATTTTACTCAATTTCATTATTATTTTGCTCTGGTTTTACAAAATTTTGGAAAAGTTCAGAAGTTTAGTTCAGAGATACAGTGCAGAAACAGGCCCTTTGGCGCACCGAGTCCGCGCTGACCAGCGATTCCCATACACTAGCACTATCCCGCACACTAGGGACAATTTATAATTTTTTACTGAAGCCAATTAACTTACAAAGCTGTACATCTTTGGAGTGTGGGAGGAAAGCGGAGCACCTGGACAATACCCACGCGGTCACGGAGAGAATGTACAAACTCCATAAGGATGGCACCAGTAATCAGGATCGAACCCTGGTCTCTGGCGCTAGAAGGTAGAACAGTATGGCACAGGAACAGGCTCTTTGGCCCACAATGTCTGTGCCGAAACTAATTAAACTAATCTCATCCGCCTGCACATGATTCATATCTCTAAAAATCTCTTGAACACAAATAGAATTTCTGCCTCCACCACTCTCCATTGCAACACTTTCCAGACATACATCACCCTCTGTGTGAAAAAAATTGCTGTGTACATCTACTTTAAATATTGTCCCTTTCACCATAAAGCTATATCCAAACTCTTTGACATGTCCACCCTGGGAAAAAGTTTATGACTGTCTCCCCTAACCTTGTCTCATAGTTTCTATATACATCTAGGTAGGTTCTAGTGTTCAAGACTCAACTTCTAATGTTGCAGAGTAAACAAACTAAGTTCATCCAACCTCCCAATGCAGCTAACAGCCCCTAATCCAAGCAGCATTCTGGTAAACCACCAAGAACTGAATGTGAACAACTCAGGGTCCAGACCTCTTCCTGCAGGTTACATGAGGAGATTCCCTGATCTCAGCAATTTGTGGGTCTCTCTAAGGTAGAAACCCTGTCTTGGTGATATTAACCAGCCAATATCCTGAATATACCACACTGTGATGCAAGACTGGCCCAATTTTGTGAGTTGGTTGTTTCAAGAATCAAGAATATTGTGGATCAGTAATATGCTGGACACACACATTTGGAAGAAATGAGACTCCTCCTAATAGACAAACAAGACCTATTCTTAAGGCGTTGGTCCCCATTTATTGATTTCTTGGATTCATGTGGTGACATAGTAGGCATGTTACAAAACCTACCTGAATCGTCATTGGGAATCTGCCCAAAGCCATGTCTGCGATTTTGGTGCTGTTTGGAGGGGGCGGGTTTAAAACGCGATTTTTACTAGGCTGTTCCAATCGCAGATGTTCAGCCTAGTAAATCATTAATGAAAAATCGCTGCAAGTCCCGGTCGCAAAAGGTATTATTAGTTTTATAGGCCTCGAATAATAGTTATAATAGTTTTAAAATCACTCTCTCACTCCGCAACCTCTCGCAGCCCCAGGGTTTTATAAAGCAAACAATTAAAGGTATGTACCTTACTTTTACATTAAATGGGGCGTGTATATAACCCTGTTTATAAAGTTTTCTATAGCGAATAGTTCATTTTGGGCTTTTTATATCCCGCAGTATTTTTCTCGGCATTTGAGGGCACTAATCCAGCGCAATGTGAACGTTCTAAACCAGCGCGTTCACAGGAACCCACTAGAAAGCTGATTTAAATGGGCATTTATTTACAGCAATTGAACACTAAATTCCTTCCATTTGGCCTATAAATTAATGTCAATTATATATAAAAATCGTTATATTGTGAATTATTTGTGAATAATCTTTGGACACTTAGGCTATTTAAGAAATGGATAGATGTTTATATCTAGTAATTGAATTTTGATTAAACATGATTTTCTTTTTTAGTATTTACTATTTGTTTTAGCGTTTAACTTTATAATCTCTACCTTTTTTTCTAAAATTGAAAAATTGAGGAAAAACAACGTGTACAGAGTTGCTTACTGGTTGCAGTCTGAGGAGTATGATGATGCTACTGATTATGATATGCCAATGTACCAGCTAGCAGCTGATCTTCTCCATAAAGACTTGGTCTTTTGCTAGAAATTGTAATTTATTTACCTATCCATAACTGACTTACAGCATATTATACAATAATATTAAAGTTCTGATCTTGAGAATATCACATTTTTGAATTTTCAAGGCAGTCTGGTTGTTTATTACCATTTCTGTCACATCGGTCAATTTTGTAATTAGCTACAATTAGGTAATTAGCTAATTATATGCTTTAATTGCATGTCATCCAAGTAAGATTGTTTTATATTGTTTTCAGAATGCTTCAATCTATGATAGGTGAAAATTTCATTCAGTTCTCTTAATTCTTAAGAAAGTTACGGGCTTTTGACTATTCAAGATCACAGCTTTTTTGTAATGTCTATTGAAAATCAATAGGGAACAAGATGCTAATTTCCGAGTATGAAAATGGCCATAACGTTTTTAATACTTGAGATATGAAAGTGAATTTGGTGTCAAATTAAACTTGTTGTTATGCTTTATCTGATGGGATAAATTGCAGACTTGATTTTTAAAATTTCAAAATTTTGTAACATTGCTAGACATAGTATCATGAAAACCAACAATTTTAGATATGGGTGAAAGATGATTTAGAATATTTTAAAAAATCATCTCACGGTGGCAATGGAATAATCTCCCTCCTGCTTTCCTTCTTCACTTATTCCTTCTCTTTCACTTTTTCTTTATTGGTTTTTCACCCACGCTCACTAATCTATTCTTCACTTTTCACAACCTCTTTTTCTTCTCTCCTTTCTCACTTCTCTCTTTAAAAAAAAGGGAAGTTGTACATAGAATGTAATATGTTAGCATTGTTTTTGTACCAACGCATTGTACTCACTTCTAATAAATAAAATAAAATAAAAAAAAATAATATTGTTTTGAAATTACGAATCCTCTATTTTACCATGGAGATAAATAATAAATGGGTTGCATACTCCAATCAATCCGATCTCACCCCATAATTCAAATCTTCCAACCCAGACAAGATTTGATGCATCTCTTCTGCACAGTCTCCAGCATAACCACATTCTTCCTATGCCATGGCAACCAGAACGGCAAGTGAATTAGGTTTTTTGATGGGTCTTTGAACCAGAGATTCTAAAGAAAAAACATAGAAACATAGAAAATAGGTGCAGGAGTAGGCCATTCGGCCCTTCGAGCCTGCACTGCCATTTAACATGATCATGGCTGATCATTCAACTCAGTATCCTGTACCTGCCTTCTCTCCATACCCCCTGATCCCCTTAACCACAAGGGCCACATCTAACTCCCTCTTAAATATAGCCAACGAACTGGCCTCAACTACCTTCTGTGCCAGAGAATTCCAGAGATTCACCACTCTGTGTGAAAAATGTTTTTCTCATCTCGGTCCTAAAAGACTTCCCCCTTATCCTTAAAGTTTCAATTCCCATACCGGGAGTCGAACCCGGGCCGCCTGGGTGAAAACCAGGAATCCTAACCACTGGACCATATGGGAGATTGCTTGCTGGTGTGCGATAAGGATGAAAGAAGTGTGAATTGTGGTCAGAGGAAGGAATGTAGGTGGAAGTGGTGGGGAGAGGAGAAATGGGTGTGTGAGTTCAGATGGTGCTCAGGGGAGGGAGTGGAGGAGGGCGTTATCTACACTTGGTCTTGCTGATGTAAAGGAAGCCACATAGGAAACACCATATGCAGTAGATGACATTAGAGGTGCACGTGAACTCTGCCTTACCTGGAAGCAGGGGTGGAAAACCCGGGGGGGCCAGAGGGGACACGTCCCCCCCATGTTTTGAGAGGTGGGGGACATCCCCCCCAATATTTTGTGATCCCGATTTTAAAATCTCCGCTTTCCGCGAGGAGATGGGGTGGGGGTGGGACTGCTGATCGAGGGCGCGATGATTGGAGGAGGGAGGAGTGGGGACCTGAGGATAGAGTGTGGCGATTGGAGGAGGGAGACGTGGCACAGACCTGCACCTCATCCGCAGGCAGGATCGATCCCAGCTGGGTCTCCAGCGCTGTCCCGAGTGCCCCCCCCCCCCCCCACCAGAGAGTGGTCAGAGAGGTTGGGAGTTAGACTCTGCCTGTCCCGCCAGGTTAACCTCCCTGGACTTGCGGGAAATATGGCCAGCGCGGAGAAGCAGCGATGGTGGCCCATAAGTCCAGACAGGGCTGTAGTTAACCCGCTGAGACAGGCAGAGTTGAGATTGAGCCTACGAAGCTTCGTGCGTGCATGTGAGTGCACTCATGAGCGCGCGGCCGTCAAAAATTGTGTGCCCCCTGTCCCCTCCATGTTTTGATAGTTAGTTCCGCTCTTGCCTGGAAGGACTGTTGGGATCCCTGGATGGAGGCGAGTGACCGGGTATAGGTTACATCTCCTGTGGTTGCAGGAAAAGTACATGGGGAAGGGTTGGGCTTGGATTCGAATGGATGAGTGAACCAAGTGGTTGCAGAGGGAGTAGTCTCTGCGGACGGCGGAAAGGGGTGAGCATGGGAAGGTGTGATTGGTGGTGTTCCTTTTACGTGCATATGTTTGCCATATGGGTTTGTCCATGTCCGTGATTGACTTTCTAGTGACACTAAATAAGCAATACATTGCAGATAGATATGAAGGGCAAAGCAAATAGCATTTCGTGCCCATTTACACAAATTTGGGTTGCTTTGATAGACGTTTAAGAATAGGGTGGTACACTTGAAACAAGAATTTATTTTCAAATTCTGGCATTGTTGCCAATAATGGGGTCATCTAATGTAATTTAGTGTCTTCACTGGTTGAAAATTTAATTCCGTCTATGTTAGGATAAATGGTGCAAATTACCCTGCGTGATATAAGAAATGCAAAATATACACGAGGAGTGCTATTTTTAGCACAATTGCTGCCAGAACCATTGAAATAATTTTAGAGCGAGAAGCAGCAATCTTTACTTGTAAAGACCTTTTACAAGATGCTTATTGCACCGAAGCAAAACAATTAGGATCCACAATGGAAAGAAATAAGAAATTGAAGGATGATTAGCAAATAAAAATGATAAAAGTGAAGAAGCAAACGTTGCAATCTATTAATATGGTGCATTGTCATCGCTGCCAAAGTGGAAGAAGTAAAAAGTAAACAAAGAATATCTTTAGAATGGATTGGCATGTTACAAAGCTAACAAGTGAAAAAGTAATTTATTTTGAAATTGAAAGTTTGTCCAATCTATCAATGTTTTATCTGTTGGAACAGTAAAACATTGTGTTTGATTTGAGAACCATTCAGAACTCAATTTTTTGAACAGAATACAGGGCCTACAGTCCTCAATATTATTGCCAAGTTAAACTATTCTCCTCTGACTGCATGTGATCTATATCCTTTCATTCTCTGCATATCCATCTGCCTATCCCAAAACCCCTTAATGCCACTATTGTACCTGCCTCCACCACATCAGGCAGCTTGTTGCAGACTCCCACCCTCTCTAAAAACCTGTATACATCTCTCATTTAAACTTTGCCCTGCTCACCTTAATGCTTTGCTCTAACCTTTTCTACTCTGAGAAAATGGTTCTTTCTATCTACTCTATCAATGCTTCTAATTACTCTATATCAGGTGTGTGTGTGTGTACATGTGCGTGTGTGTATATATTTATCACAAACTGCGGAGCTCCACTGGTCACAGGCCTGCAGCCAGGAAAAATATCCTTCCAGCTCTACCGTCTTCTTTCAGCAAGCCAGTTCTGAATTCAAGTGACCAAGTCATCACGGATCTCATTCTTCTTCAGGGACTTTAATAAAAGCCTCAGTAAAATACATATAGACAACATTCACTGACCTATACTCATCAATCACCTTTGACACTCCCTCCCTCCCTCCCTCCCACCTACCCACCCATCCATCCATCCATGAATTCTGGTCAATGGTCATTTCTCAAGTGAAAACACCTTTTTTCTTTCTAGATTGCTTCAAATATTTCCTCATTATTCATTCCTCTTTCATTTCTTTCCACCTATACTCCAGATAATGACTACAGCCAGCAAGATATTTTGTGTTGTAAAGTGCTTCAAAAAACATATTTACCCACATAGGGAATTTTATTTCAGAATGCACAATAAGCAAACCAATACATTTACGCTGGAGTTTTGATATTTTTCTTAACTAAGAAGAACATGGAGTTAATCAAGTAAATAGTTGGCACAAAGTAATCTAAGTAGTTAGAGCAGAACCAATTTGCTTTATCAGCTCCACAGCTGCAAAAAAGAGTGACTGTTGCATGGTTTATTATTTGTTCATAATGTGGTCAAGATTGCTATGGATTCTTCAGATCAATAATGGGATAGTTAGTGATCAAGGTGTTACACTAAACTCAATAGCTACAAAAAGCAATTTAGTTGAAATGATTAAGTAGACTTACTCATATACTTTATGTTGACCTTCCAAATTTTCACAACCTAGATAATCACCAAAATGTGCTGCATTCTTCAATAAAATAGAAAATTCAGTAAATTTCACGACAAGTAGACATTATGTAGATTACATTGAGTGGTCAGGTCTGTGACATTAGGTCTAGCTCTGAGGCACAGTGATGAAGGGCGACGGCATACAACGATTGTTATAGGAGGCCTGTTGGTTAGGGAGGCGGACAGCAAATAGTTTGTGACCACAAACAGGACTCCAGGGTGGGCATGTTGTCTCACTTGTGCCAGGGTCGAGGATGTCTTGGAGCAGCTGCAGAACATTCTCAAGGAGGAGGGGCAAGAAGCGAGAGGTCATTGTGCATGTTGGCACAAATTGTGAAGATAGTGCACATTCACTCACTCATGCATGAATGAGGCGGGGAAAACGGTTAAAAACCAGGACCTGGAGGGTAGTAATCTCCTGATCATCCTGTGCCACACATGGGTGAGGATAGGAACAAGAGGATAGGACAGATACATGGGTGGTCGAGGAGTTGGTGGAGGGAGCAGGGATGTAGATTTTTGCAACATTGAGATCCCTTCTGTGCCAGGCTCCTCAGCTGAGTTCTTGTATCGAGACAGATTCTTAACTTACCGAAGACAGACACAAAATACTGGTGTAACTCAGCGGGACAGGCAGCATCTCTAGAGAGAAGTAATGGGTGACATTCTAGGTCGAAACCATTCTTCAGACTGCTAATTGATAATTATATTGATAGACATTCCACACAGATAATTGATGAAGGCAGTAGGTGGACTTCAGTGAGGCTGCTGACAAGATCCCGCATGGTAATTTGGACCAGAAGGTTAAGGGTCAAGGGAACCAAGGTGTGTATGTAACCTGAATCCAAATTTGTTTTGATGATAGAGGATGATTATCTGCCTGGTTGGGCTGCCTTCCCTGCCTCATTTAGTCTCTCCAACTTTGCTGCACCAAGCCTAAAAGGATAAACTGTCAATGTTGGTCACATTTGCCTTCCATAGAAACTCACAAACTCTCATACAAACTGCACACTAAACAACGCTATAACAAGAGAGTCAGCAGATAATTACAAGGCAGTGGTACCAAATAAGGAATACATTTACAATATATTACACATTTTATATTATCTGTTATTGACCACTGAGTTGGCAAAGATGTCAAACAAAGCGCATACCTAGATCCACAATTAACTATGCAGGGCGAGACGGAGGTGGAAGCTGACACAACAGTCACTTTCAAATAAATACACACATTGCTTCACTTTGCAGAGTTTTGACCAATGAGAGACATCTACTAAAATAATAAATTGTGCATGGTTAAAATTCTGCTTTAGACAATTCAAAAATTCAAAAGAGGATTAAAAGAACAAATGATCAAAAGCCAAGAATGTGCAAAGGTTGTTCAATCTCTTAAACTCATTTTGTTTGCAGACAAATAATATTTCTATCCCTTGGGCTCGAAGCTGCCTTGTTTCCATCTGGTCGGGGGAGGTTTTTGAAGTAGTGAATTAGTCCAATGTGGGAGCTGAGAGTCTTCAAGAATTTTTGATTATCAGTTATTGGTACGTAATTTAAATAACTTTTGTTCTGGCTGTAATTTATTTATCCACTTTAGTTAATATGTAAATTGCATTTGTTAATATGAAACTGCCAATTGGAATTAAAATATCCACTCATTTTAGGATTTTTTTGTAGTTGTTTTATTTACGGAATTAAATTCTATGTATTTTTTCAAAAACAATCTCTTACAAGGTTATAATTGTTAGTATTGTCTGTATTTTTGTTAAATCTGTATAAGCAAGTTCAGTATTCTGAAAAATGCAGGGAATCATGGGATTTTCCAAAGGTCATTCACCATAAAGAGAAAGGGAATGAAGCGCTGGCTGAAGAAACTGTATAGATTCTCATCTTTATTCAAAGTTTATGTGTAAAACTTTCATCCCCCCCCCCCCAATTGAACAGGTATTGGGAGAGCGGGGTGTAACAGTGAGAGAGAGCGGGCAGATGCGAGTGGGAGACAGGGGAGAGCGCATACACAGCCAACATTCTCACTCTCAAATAAGGGACAAAGGGTCAAAATAAGGGACTAATTCCCGGCAGCAATTCGTTGACTGACTCGGCCGTTGCTTGGTGAATGATGAGTTGGGCCGTGTGCTGGACTGCACACAAAGCCCAGTCGGTGGGCCAGCTGAGGAGTTTTGGCTCGCAACATTGCGCGCAAATTCTGGCACCCCATCCAGCTCATTAACCGATGATTGGCCATGAGAAGGAGGGGCGGTGGTGTCAGCGGTCAGCAAAGTTGCAAAGGCTGGACAGCAGCCGGGCTGCCGTCGACGGGGCCACTGCTGCTGCATTCCATGGACTACGTCGGGATGGGTGAGGCGGGGCTGGATGTGGGTCTCCGACCCGACAGTCCCCTCGACCCGAGTAGTAGCAATCAAATACGGGACATGGGCGGTCCCGTACGGGACAAACCAATTTAGCCCAATATACGGGATGTCCCGGCTAATACGGGACAGTTGGTAACCACATACACAGAATCGCACCTCATCCGCAGCCAAGATCAAACCCGGGTACCCGGCACCGCAAGCGCTGCCGAACTGCCACTGGACTGCCCAGTTCATTCCCCCCCCCCCCCCCCCGAGTGCCCCATCCCCACAAAGGGGGTGGCCAGAGACCCCAGACCAATAACACCAGCGACGCCAGACACACAGACAGCGCAGAGAAGTAGCACCAACCCCAGCTCAACTACAACTATCCCGCTGGGCCAACCAACAGCCCCGGAATGACGGGACACCAGCAGCCATAGCCAGCATGGAGAAGATGCAGCCCAAACGCTAACTCCAGCCCCCGCCAGCTGCGAGGGGACAACCGGCAGCCACTGGACAAGGAGAGGGACGGGACACCCGGGAGGGGATGGGGATGGCCCAGCAGCCTCCGACCCCGACCACAGACGAGCACGATCTCGATCTCAATCACTCACCAAAGCATAAAGCAATAAAAACAACAAAAATAATCTTAGCTTTTAACAAAGGAACAATAAATACAAATAATTCATAGTTTGAAAGCAGTATTTTCATACCTAGAAGAATCAAAACTGGAAAAAATGGATGTAATGGGGTGATTTTTCAGTAAGTGTCTACTTTGGTGTCCTGCTACTTTGATGCTGTATATAAGGAAAATCTATAATTCTATCCCATTTCTTCCTTTTCTATATTGTTAATAAACATAATCCTATGTTCCTGCCATGTGCCATTTGTCCAAATGATATGGCCAGACATGGCCTTCTGGCATGACCATCCTGGGCTAATGGCTTGGACCACCATTCCCGTCACGCCACGGCACCTCTGTAACATAAGGAACAGAAGTTTAGGGGTGACATGAGGGGGAACTTCTTTACTCAGAGAGTGGTAGCGGTGTGGAATGAGCTTCCAGTGGAAGTGGTGGAGGCAGGTTCGTTGGTATCATTTAAAAATAAATTGGATAGGCATATGGATGATAAGGAGGGTTATGGTATGAGTGCAGGCAGGTGGGACTAAGGGAAAAAAGATGTTCGGCATGCTTGTAGGGCCGAGATGGCCTGTTTCCGTGCTGTAATTGTTATATGGTTATATGGTTATATGGTTATAACCCCCGATCTCCATCGAGCTCCATCTCCAGCTTATCTTTTCTTCCCTAACGCTAACCCTAACACTAAAGCTTACCCTAATGCTAACGGCAACGCTTGCCCAGCCTCCAGTTCCCAGCTCCCAGCTGGATGTGGAGAGGGACATCGGATCACGGGAAGATGCGACGGCTGTGACGGCTTTGTATGCAGGAGATGGAGCTGGAGCTGCTGGAGATGGAGCTGGAGCTGCTGGAGATGGTGATTGGGGGTAAGTTACTCTAGCCCCAACCCCAGCCCCATCCCCCACCGGGTAACAAGGGCTGAAGAAGGCCAGGCATGGAGAGAGACATCAGGTCACGGGAAATGCGACGGCTTTGTGTCTGGGTGGAGATGGAGCTGGAGCTGCTGGAGATGGAGCTAGAGCTGCTGGAGATTGGTGGTAAATAACCCCAGCCCCAGCCACAACCCCAACCCCAACACCAGCCCCAACCCCAACCCCAACCCCCCAACCCCAACCCCAACCCCAACCCCAGGCCCAACCCCAACCCCAACCCCAACCACAACCCCAACCCCAACACCAACCCCAACCCCCCAGCCCCACCCAACCCCAACCCAACCCCAACCCCAACCCCAACACCAGCCCCAACCCCAACCCCAACCCCAACCCCAACCCCAACCCCAACCCCAGCCCCAACCCCAACCCCAACCCCAACCCCAACCCCAAACCCCAACCCCAACCCCAACACCAGCCCCAACCCCAACCCCAGGCCCAACCCCAACCCCAGCCCCAACCCCAACCCCAACCCCAACCCAACCCCAGCCCCAACCCCAACACCAGCCCCAACCCCACACCAAACTCCAGCTCCAACACCAGCCCTAAAGATAGTTTTACACATCTTCATCACGTGACACTCCCAAATGTGATCATCACCACCATGCTGAGTCATATGAGTATTTTATGCTAATAATGTGTAAAATAATTAAATAATGAGCATACAAATTATTAATTTTAATTGATAAAATGAACAGTATGCTTCTGCCTATTCATCTGATGTTAATATTGTTTTAGAGGAAGTTGGTGAAAAGATATGTGACGGTTACCATTCTTGCTGAAAATCACCACTTTTTCCAGCAGTAAACTGTTACGAAGGTTTAAAATCAATGCGTTAGACTGAAAAGTTTTTTTTGTGGTTTATTTAAGGAAGATATTCTATAATTTAAAAGACTGCAACAAAAATTGGGATTTTATATTCTTAAATCAGTTATATATTGCAGTGTTCATCATAAAAATATGACGGATATGACTGAATGCAATGGGCAACCTGGAAAGAGAAGAGGAAGAAATAAATTAAATTCTCTAAAAGATTGCGCCACCCATATTTTCCCCATAGTAGAGATGTTCATCTATGTGAAACAACATTCAAAGTTGCAAACATTTATTTTCAGGTTTCCAGAAACTTAAAAGTAGACACTTACTGAAGAATCACCCAAGAAGGTCTATTAGTACACAGCTCCATCTGCTTCCAGTAATGTTTATGCAAAGTGACCTTTGACCTGGGCATGAGCAATCGGAATACCAAACTCACTTATTGTTTTTTTTTACAAAGAATGTAAAATGTAAAAAAATATTTCCTGAACATGGAGAAATACAAATAAGCATTTTATTCTCAGTACTGAAAAGAAACACAAAGATATTTAGGAATGTATTTAAAAACTGAAGTGAATTCCATTCGCTTAAGCAAAAGCAACTTTTCAGATGCTGTAATCCAAAATGTAAACTGAAAATTCTAGACAAAACACCATTTATTGGTATTGGTATATTATTGGCACGTGTACTGAGATACAGTTAAAAACTGCTTTGCGTGCTAGCCGTACATGATTACATAGAAAGTGCAAAGTAGAAAATAGAGTGCCGAAAAAGTGCAGGGGGGGGGGGGGGGGGGGGGTACGATAATGCTGATGACCTTTCATCGGAAGTGGTAAGTGTGAGGATAGAAGGCCAGAATTGGGGGAAAAAGGTGGAGAATTAGTCAGTTATGTGGGAAGGAACTGCAGATGCTGGTTGAAACCGAAGATAGACACAAAAAGCTGGAGTAACTTAATGGGACAGGCAGGGTCTCTGGCGAGAAGGAATGGGTGATGTTTTGGGTCGAGACATCTGAAGAAGGGTCGCAACCCGAAACATCACCCATTCCTTCTCTCCAGAGATGCTGCCTGTCCCGCTGAGTTACTCCAGCTTTTTGTGTCTATCTTAGAATTAGTCAGTTGTTGTACTCTAATCTCACTCTTAAAACAGTGTAATATTCTCAAAAAGACACTTCCTGCCTTTTCTTTGATAAGCCCAGTATTAATTGAAGCTTGAGTTTGGAATGCCAGAAACAAGCAAGGCAGACTCATTGTGGGAGGAGCAAAACAAATTTGTTTCCTACCATGTTCCAATTCACACGGCCAACCAAGCTGAATTCATTACCTCAACTGTCTGTAAAAATGAGTCAACACCAGAAATCGATTGCAGGCTGATAATCCATTTTTTCAAAGGGGTAAAGAACCGCAAAAATTGCAAATGAAATGCAGTTGCTTATTTAGGATATATTTTTTCAAACCTCTTTTGGATCAATTTCCTGATCTCCTGTAAATAATTGCCCCCATAATCTAACCCAGCAAATAACATGCACAAGTATGATTCACTCTTGAAAAATGCACATAAATTAATCCAGTTTCTAGGTTTCCAAATTTATTAGGCTTTCAGGCTGAAGAAATAACAAATAAGCATGGCACTGATTTTGTAAACTTCAATAAGGTCACCCCTCAGCCTCCTGCACTCCAGGGAAATGAGACCCAGCCATTCCAACCTCTCTCCGTAACTCAAGCCCGCTAGGCCAGGTAACATCCCAGTGACTTGCTTCTGCACCCTTTTCAACTTAATATCTTTCCAATAGCTTGGCGACCAGCATTGCACACAGCACACAGTACACAGTCTTAAGGGGTTGGACAGGCTAGATGCAGGAAGATTGTTCCCGATGTTGGAGAAGTCCAGAACAAGGGGTCACAGTTTAAGGATAAAGGGGAAATCTTTTAGGACTGAGATGAGAAAAACATTTTTCACACAGAGAGTGGTGAATCTCTGGAATTCTCTGCCACAGAATGAAGTTGAGGCCAGTTTATTCGCTATATTTAAGAGGGAGTTAGATGTGGCCCTTGTGGCTAAAGGGATCAGGGGGTATGGAGAGAAGGCAGGTACAGGATACTGAGTTGGATGATCATATTGAATGGCGGTGCAGGCTCGAAGGGCCGAATGGCCTACTCCTGCACCTATTTTCTATGTTTCTGTGGCCTCACTAACGACATATAGCTGCATCATGATGGGCCAATATTTTCCAATATTTCTCAATGAAGGCAAGTGTGCTAAATGTCTCCTTCATTACATTATTCACCTGACTTGCAATGTTTAGGAAATTGTGCACTGGTACTCCCAGATCTCTCTGTTGCTCTCCAGGGCTCTGCCATTTATTGTGCAAGTCCTACCCTGGTATGACATACTAAAGTGAACACTTCACACGTTAGAGTTAAGATAAATATCTTTATCTGACAGAGAACAGAAAAAGCTCTTTTAATATCTCCCACGAGTTTAAAAGTGCTGCAAGTGATATCATCAGAGCTGCAGCAAACAGCATTAAAGCATTATCCGTATGTGTGTTATAAGCAGGATCGAAGCTGATGTTGTATTAATCCTGTTACTTAATGATCCACACTGGATTCTGCTGCACAGAGAAAAACAATGTGATCGTATCCAATATCCCAGCCAAAAATGCAAGACATCACTGGATTATTTGAGAGTGTGATCAATGGCTTTAGAACTCAAGAAATCAGTTAGTATACCATACTGACAATTAGTACCATCTGACTGCTTATTTAACCCAAAGCATTCTATATAGCTGTCAGCGACTCAATTTAGGCTTCCAAAATGTTTTCCAACAACTTTCCTCTGATTATCTACCTGATGGCCGCAGGTCTGGAGCTTTGCTAAGGCTAAGGAATCGGCCACACAAGCCACCTCTACCGAGCCTGTATCTCTCCAACGCCAGATCCCTGGTTCACAAAATGGACGACCTGGAAGTGCAACTCGCTGGGAATCGGTATGTTCGTGACTGCTGTGTTATGATCATCACCGAAACCTGGCTTCACCCGGGGATACCTGATGCTAGCATGCAGCTAGCAGGTCGCTTTCTGCTCCGCGGGGACAGGACTATGGACTCCGGTAAGAGCAGGGGAGGGGGTCTCTGTATATACGTGCATGAGAATTGGTGCAACAACGGGACAATCATAGACAATCATTGTTCCCCTGACCTCGAGTACATGTCTGTAAGATGCCGGCCTTTTTTTCTACCGAGAGAACTAACAGTCGTGATTGTCACGGCTGTGTATATTCCACCTGACGCCAATGTAAACAAGGCGCTCTCTCTCCTGCTGAACACCATTAACGAACAGCAGCGGGACCACCCCGAAGGTGTTCACATAATCGCAGGGGACTTTAATAAGGCCAACTTGAAGACTGTACTGCCGAAATTCTACCAACATGTCAAGTGTTCTACTAGAGGGGTGAACACGCTGGATCATGTTTACACCAATATCAAGCACGCGTATAGAGCCATCCCCCTCCCCCAACTCGGCCAGTCAGACCATCTCTCCCTCCTGCTCTCTCCAGCCTACACCCCCCTCAGATGCAGTGCCAGGCCCACCATAAAATCTGTTACAACCTGGCCTGAAAATGCACTCTCCAATCTACAGGACTGCTTTACCCAGACAAACTGGGACATATTCGAACACCAGGATCTGGAAACTCTCACAGAATCGGTGCTGGACTATATCAAGTTCTGCATCGGAAATGTGACTGTAGACAAAAACATACGGGTTTTCCCAAACCAGAAACCCTGGATGTCCAGTCAGGTCCGCACACTCCTCAGAGCCCGCGATGCTGCCTTCAGGTCAGGTGACAGAGCTCTGTACAGGGCTGCTCGAGCCGACCTGAAAAGTGGTATTAAAAAGGCCAAGGCGGATCACAAGAGGAGCATAGAGTCCCACTTGTCCAGCAATAATACACGGGAGGTATGGCGGGGCATACAAGACATTACCAACTACAGAGGCTGTGCCACAAAGTCAGAAGACCTGAGTGCGCCGCTGGCAGAAAAGCTAAATTGCTTCTTCTCCCGCTTTGAAACATCACAACAGCAGCACTCACCTGCTACAGCCCTGTTCCCACCCTCACCTGGCTCCTGTACTACCCCACTCACTGTCGGGGAACACGATGTCAGACGGGTGCTCCTGGCAGTGAACCCCAAGAAGGCTACCGGCCCAGATGGAGTCCCTGGTAAGGTGCTCAAAGCGTGCGCCCACCAGCTCACTGCCATCTTCACCAGAATTTTCAATCTCTCCCTGGCCCAGGCAGTTATTCCGTCCTGCCTAAAATCAGCCACAATCGTCCCTGTGCCGAAGAAGTCTCCCATCACCAGCCTTAATGACTACCGTCCTGTTGCCCTCACTCCGGTAATCACGAAGTGCTTCGAGAGATTGGTCCTCCAGCACATCAAGGACTATCTACCACCAGACTTCGACCCCCACCAATTCGCTTATCGCCAAAACAGATCCACAGAAGACACCATCACCGTAGCTCTCCACTCTGTGCTGAGCCATCTGGAGCAGGGGCAGAGCTACGTCCGGATGCTCTTTGTGGATTTTAGTTCAGCCTTTAACACAATCATCCCGGACATCCTCATTGGTAAACTGGTCACTCTCGGCCTCCCCACTGTCACATGTGCCTGGATTAAGGATTTCCTCACAAACCGGCCCCAGACTGTGAGACTTGGCCCCCACCTCTCCTCCACTCGCAGGTTGAGTACCGGTTCCCCACAGGGCTGTGTGCTAAGCCCCCTCTTATACTGTCTCTACACCTACGACTGTAGTCCGGCCCACAACAACAACCGCATCGTCAAATTTGCTGACGACACTACTGTGGTCGGACTTATTTCAAAGGGAGACGAGGCAGCCTACAGAGAGGAAGTCCTGAAGTTGACAACCTGGTGCTCAGAAAACAATCTGGCTCTGAACACCAGGAAAACAAAAGAGCTCATTGTCGACTTCAGGAGGCACAGCACCGACTTAGTCCCCCTAAACATTAACGGCGAGTGTGTGGAGAGGGTCAACACCTTCCGGTTTCTCGGCGTCCATATCGCGGCTGACATCTCCTGGACGGACAACACGACAGCGGTCATCAAGAAGGCTCAGCAGCGGCTGCACTTCCTGAGGGTCCTCAGGAAGCACAACCTGGACTCTAACCTGCTGCTGACCTTCTACCGCTCGTCCATCGAGAGCCTGCCGACATACTGCATTACAGCATGGTATGGCAGCTGCACCATGGCAGACAGGGAGAGGCTTCAGAGGGTAACCAGGACAGCGCAGAGGATCATTGGTTGCCCTCTCCCCTCCCTGATGGACATCTACACCTCCCGCTGCCTTAGCAGGGCAAAGAAGATCACCAAAGACAGCTCCCATCCTGCGTTTGGACTGTTCGACCTGCTGCCCTCTGGAAGGCGCTATAGGTGCATCAAATCCAGGACAAACAGACTCAGGAATAGCTGCTTCCCGAGAATTATATCTACCATAAATTCAAATCCACACATGCACTGACTACACCGCCCAACACGGACTTCCATCTGTATATATGTATATATGTATGTAGCGCCGTAGAATTTGTGCACCTATTCCCATTGATCATGCATGTGAACCAACAAATCAAATCAAAGATCCAAGGGAGGCTACAGATTTTTGGCTGTTGACTAGTTGTGTTTCAGATATTTGTCTCAAAACTCTTGTTATTGTCGGTACCGTAAACTCCAAGACTCATAATTTTACAAGTGTTTCTACATTAATGGATCCTTGAAAAAACAAACATTGAATCAGAATTTAGCCCATTGAACATGCTGTTCATTTCTTATCAATATTTATGTTGTTAATGAGAAGTTCAAATGGTCTGTGTAATGGGCTTTGACTTGCGTAAGGATCGTCTGTTGCTAAATGCCGATTGATTGTTGGCAATGCGAGCACTGTCGTGTTCATCGCATGGAAAGGCAAAGCCCTGCGGACCTGTCTGCATCAGATCCATTTCAATGATTAAATTCTGACGTGTGTTATCTGCCGTCGTTTAGATTCTCAAAACAAATAACATGTTATTTGTGCGAGCAGCTGCAATGGATTTGGAATATTGTGCTCTGCTAGTGGAGGTGACTGGTGCATCTTTCTCTTGGGAGTTAGCACGTTACAATGTGTTGCAGACGCGGGGACAGCACGGGGGTGGCAGCAGCCAGTCAACGGTTCTCGACCCGAAACGTCACCCATTCCATCTCTTCAGTGATGCTGCCTGTCCCGCTGAGTTACTCCAACTTGTTGTGTCCATCTAACAAGAAGGGGTTTTGTTGGTTAATGCACCTAGTTTGAGTTCACAGATATGGTTTTTTTTTTGTAATTGAGGCTTCCAATGTGATTAATTCCTACTTCCAAGTGCTGGCTTAGAATTTACCACTTCCCTTTAGCTTATAGCCTCACAGCTCATCTGGAGACATCCATGTAGAAGGCCCATGACATGTAAATTACAAAGGTCCCCAGGTTATGATAGGATTCGTTCTTATGTCGGGAATGAACAAAAACAGTCCGTGGAAGAGGATCATAGAAACAGCTATAAGGGAGGAGCGAGCTGGCCTCACTCATTCAATTGGCCTCACTGATTGAATTGGCCTCACTGATCTCTGGATGAAAATTCTGATGGCTGGACACGGCCAACTGGTACTGAAAATAAAAGAACTCGGGTGAAACGTGTGGGAAGGAAAAGGGTGTGGGAAGAGATCATAAGATCATGTGATAGGAGTTGAATTGGGCCATTCGGCCCATCAAGTCTACTGCCATTCAATCATGGCTGATCTATCTCTCCCTCCTAACCCCATTCTCCTGCCTTCTCCCCATAACCTCTGACATCCGTACTAATCAAGAATCTATCTATCTCTGCCTTAAATATGTCCACTGACTTTGCCTCCACAGCCTTCTGTGGCAAAGAATTCCACAGATTCACCACCCTCTGACTAAATAAATTCCTCCTCATCTGCTTCCTAAAAGAATGTTCTATAATTCTGAGGCTATGACCTCTAGTCCTTGACTCTCCCACCAGTGGAAACATCCTCTCCACATCCATTCTATCCAAGCCTTTCCAAGAGTTTGAGAAAATGGTGCTGACATTAAAATTGGATCAGCTGTGATCTTATAGAATAATGGAGCAAACTCAAGGGGCCAATTGGCTGTGTTCATGTGAATGTTGTGGGGGTTCAGATCAGTATTTAAATTCAATCAGAATCCTAAAGATAGACAATAGACAATAGGTGCAGGAGCAGGCCATTTGGCCCTTCGAGCCAGCACCGCCATTCAATGTGATCATGGTTGATCACCCACAATCAGTACCCCATATCCCCTGCTATTTTTAAGAGCCCTATCTAGCTCTTTCTTGAAAGCGTCCAGAGAACCTGCCTCCACCACCATCAGAGGCAGAGAATTCCCCAGACTCACCGCTCTCTGTGAGAAAAACTGTTTCCTCGCCTCCATTCTCACACAGAGAGTGGTGAATCTCTGGAATTCCCTGCCACAGAAGGTAGTTGAGGCTAGTTCATTGGCTAAATTTAAGAGGGAGTTAGATGTGGCCCTTGTGGCTAAAGGGATCAGGGGGTATGGAGGGAAGGCAGGTACAGGATACAGAGTTGGATGATCAGCCATGATCATATTGAATGGCGGTGCAGGCTCGAAGAGCCGAATGGCCTACTCCTGCACCTATTTTCTATGTTTCTATGTTCTAAATGGCTTACTCCTTATTCTTAAACTGTGGCCTCTGGTTTTGGACTCCCCCAACATCGGGAACATGTTTCCTGCCTCTAGTGTGTCCAAGCCCTTAACAATCTTATATGTAATGTGAATGTGTGTATCGCAATGAGAAATTCAGTTTGTGCTTCGATTTGATATCTGCCCCTATTGCTGATGAACGTCACCAGATACAGGACAGCTCTGGTGCAACAGGTAAAGTTGCTGCCTCACAATGCCAGAGACATGGGCTCGATCCTGACCTTGGGTTCTGTCTGCGTGGAGTTTGTATATTCTCCTTGTAACCACGTGGGTTTCTTCTAGGTGCTCTGCTGTAATTCCACATCCCAAAGATATGCAGGTCTGTAGGTTAATTAGCCTCTGTAAATGGAAGTGGGAAGTGGATGTGAAAGTGGGATAACATAGAACGTGTGAATGATCGTTGGTTGGCATGGAGTCGGTGGGCCGAAGGGACTGTTTCCATGCTGTATTTCTAAACAGATCAGGCATAGCCAGCAGGAATTAGACCAATATTCCTGTGGCCTGCATAGGTGAACATTCACATACCTGCAACTGACCTTAGATATCCAGACTTTCTCAGTGGACTGACTGGATTTGTGATTGGTGCTCCAATGGTCATTGCTGCCTCTACCTGATTTACGTCTGATAGCTAAATTGGACGGAAGAGAATGGGTTTCCAGACGATGTAACTGCAGTTCAAAATGACCCTTTGAGGCTGCACTGTTACAGGAGGGTGCATTAGCCATTTTCAATCTGTTCCTGTTTGTTCCCATGGAATCAATTTGGTGGCTGATTGAAGTCCTGTTGCAGTTACTGCCAGTTGTCTATTTTTATGTGCTCATTTGTCTCACCTCAACTGGGAGAGATTTATACTCCTCTTATCACAGCCCACCTCAAGAAAAGTACCGAACCAATAAACTCAGATCCTAATTTTACACCTTATTTAAAATTGCAGGGCAGTAAATTGCTTCTGTTCCAGTTCTGAGCACCAGCTGCATGTGCCTCTGTGCTTTGCCAGGTGGGAATGGGCAGTGATGCAGAATGAGGCCTATTCTCACTGTTCCATTTCTCTTGAGATCTGATCTTCCCGTGTTGATGAGAGAGACATAGAAACATAGAAAATAGGTGCAGGTGTAGGCCATTCGGCCCTTCGAGCCTGCACCGCCATTCAATATGATCATGGCTGATCATCCAACTCAGTACCCTGGACCTGCCTTCTCTCCATACCCCCTGATCCCTTTAGCCACAAGGGCCACATCTAACTCCCTCTTAAATCTAGCCAATGAACTGTCCTCAACTACCTTCTGTGGCAGAGAATTCCACAGATTCACCACTCTCTGTGTAAAATAGACTTTTACATAATTGAGATCTGTCCTCATCTAAAACAACTCTTACTGGGGAAGCTGGACACAAAATGCTGGAGTAATTCAGTGCATCAGGCAGTATCTCTGGAGAAAAGGAATAGATGGTGTTTCAGGTTGAAACCCATGCTTCCTCCCTCTTCTGAAGAAGAAGAGTTTTGACCCAAAACGTCACCTATTCCTTTTCTCCAGAGATGCTGCCTGACCCACTGAGTATGTCTATTTTTAGTATAAACCAGCATCTGCAGTTCCTTCCTGCACTTACTGGGGGAACATTGGGCCCCAGAGGTACAATGAGCACTCAAACTGCTCTGGTTGATTGCAGCGTTGGACATATGGTGCTCAGCCAGTGAAGGTTCACCCAGCACCTACTGAATGTCTATTGCTGTCCCTTCTCCTACCCCATTCACCCCCATCATTCATCACCATCTCCTGTCCTCTCACCATTATGTGTTTTCAGTGTAGTTCTCTGGAGAAGCTCCCAGACTTCCTGTCCAGGTTGTCTAACCACGCTAGACCAGGAAATGACATGTAGCTGCCACTGAGCTATGAATCTGCTATTAACCTGCCCCATACTCAGAGTTTTTATCCTAAGTATTTTGTAGTCTGTCAATGAGATCCGGATTCTTTTCTTCGTGGTAGTTTGATAACCACAAAACAAGTAGGTATATTTATTGTGGTAGCCATTGAGTCATTGAGCTAAACAGCACAGAAACAGTCCCTTTAGCCCACCTTGTCCCTGCCAACCGAATGGGCATAATGTGTTATTGCCATTTGCCTGTATTTGGCCCATAGCCATCTAAATCCTTCCCTTCCATGTATCTTTCTTTTAAAAGTTGTAACTGTATCCGCTTTTATAGCTTCATCTGGCAGCTCATTCCAGATACAGATGGCACAGTGGTGCAGTGGTAGAGTTGCTGCCTCACAGCACCAGAGACCCAGGTTTGAACAAACAGGAACAGATTGAAAATGGCTAATGCACCTTCTTGTAACAGTGCAGGCTCAAAGGGTCATTTTGCACTGCAGTTACATCCTCTGGAAACTAGGTTTGATCCTGACCACAGGTGCTCTCTGTGCGGAGTTTGTACGTTCTCCCTGTGATCACATGGGTTTACTATGGGTGCTCTGTTTTTGTTCCACATTCCAATGATGTGCAGGTTTGTTGGTTAATTGGCTTCTGTAAATTGCTCCTAGGAGTGTGTTTGATGCGAATGTTGGATAACATGGATCTAGTGTGCGGGTGATCAATGGTCGACGTTGACTCAGTGGGTTGAAGGGCCTAATTCCATGCTGTATCCTAAAATCGGAACAAACTGGCAATCTTCCCCATATGGCTCTTTGAAATCTCAGCCATCTCAACTTGAAACCTATTCCAGGTTTAATATCCTCCATCATGGTAAATAGATTTCACTTTATCCATGCCCTCATGATTTTGTACACCTCAATAAGTTCATCCCCTCAGCCTCCTGCGCTCCAAAGAAGAAAGTCCGATCTTATCTAATCTCTCCCTATAACACAAATAAAGGCAGTACAACATCTGCATTTGTTTTGTTATTCTTTACTGATGGCCTGCAATAAATGTAACTAGAATATTATCAGACCGTAAATTTATTGAAATAAAAGTTGTTAGTATACTCGCTAAATCTAACACAGCAGGTTACTCATCCTAACATCTTGACCTAATCTTCAATGAATGTCCTAGCCTTGTGAATGTGTTGCTTGAGAACTCAAGATATGCATCTGCACTATGTAGGAAGGAACTGCAGTTGCTGGTTTACTTTAGTCTGAAGAAGGATCTCGACCCAAAACTTCACCCATTCCTTCTATCCAGAGATGCTGCCTGTCCCGCTGATTTACTCCAGTATTTTGTGTCTATCTTATATGTATCTGCAAGCAATACAAAATCAGTGATGCATATTGCATTTTGCATAACACTTTAATCTGATAGATTGAGTATATTATGTGCAACTCAAGAAAGTAACAAAAAATACTTGAAGTAACTACAGAGCACTTATTCAAATAGCCTTTACTGTTTTTACTGATGGTAATAATCTATGCATAGGAAAGAATGGCAAGTGGAAGAGAATGAGCAAGCAAAAAGAGAACAAAAATGCCGTATAAATGATCAAATAATTCACTAATCCATTAAGTGATAAGGATTGAGTAGAGCCTTCATTCAGCCAGAAATGAATTTGTGAGTTTTCAGTTAGTTAATTTAATAAATTCTATACTCAGCAATATACCAAAAAATAACTTGCATAAGTCATAAATGTTGTATGCATTGCTATTAGAATTGTATTAAAATCCTTGTGACTTTCTTTTGTTATCAATCATAGTTTAGTCCAATTTACTTTGCCTGAGAGGTTTTATTTTCTTCTGTGTTGCAGGTAAAATAGATTATTTACTTTACAAATTATGTGACTGACATCCTTAAAAATCTTATTTGTGCTGATTAAAGTTAAAAACACTTGGGAGTGTACCAGAGGGATGAGGCTACCTGGCAGAACCATCATGGGAAGGTTACTCCAGTTGTCTTCACCAACATGGGAACCATGATGTGCTCTCACAGGTAGTGAGTTTGAGTTGAGTTTAATATCATGTGTACCGTAGAACATCACACGCTTCTTATGGCAGAGAGAAAGTCAAACCTGTGAGTGCATTGCACATCAGACAAGTCCAGATGTGAAGTGCTGTCTGAAGATGTGCTGCATTTTGGATCTCCACAGATGGACCCTCTGTGCCTGCTGCAGAGAGCACCCCAAGCCTCCATATGTTGCCTGTCATGTTTATGCCAAAGCTGCTAGTGGTGCACTGTCCCAGCAGTTTTATCACTGAGGCATCTTGTGGATGTGCAGCTCAGCAACAACATGCTGCTGCAAGCACTTCCTGGAAGTTTAAGCATTCTCTTTGGACACAGGAGGTGTTGGATGCCCTGAAGTCATTTTTAAAGTTGCATTCCTTTCTGTTATAGATCTTCCTGATGTCAGTAGGATGTCTATTTGACTTGCTGATAAAGCAGGATTGTGGTATGTTGTGCTCCTGCATTTCCTGAGATTGTTCCAGGCTTGGAACCCCATTTTATGTTGAAATGGGCTGAAATGTGCATTATGTGATGCTAGGAGGATGTCAAGTCTGCACACATGGATTGTGATCGGAATTGATCAGTCCCTTTCAATGGTTGATGTAGTTTTTCCCAAATGTGATTGTAATGTGACGTGCACCGGGTGAAATCAACTTTGCATTATTTGGAACTGTAAAAATAGCACTTTGTGATCCAATTTTTGCTAATGAGGACATTTTTCATGTTACTTTTTTATACTTTACAAATGTAAATTTTTAACTTGTGATGCCAAATAGTCAGAGATAAAAAATTGGGGTTGCTCAGAAACCGGCTACAAATTGTTCTATTTTCATAGCACCAGGAATAGTTCTAATGAACAGATATGTAATAGCAATAGTTTGATGGCTCCATTGGAGAATGTATCTGGGTGAGGCTTTTATCTGTGTATTTTATGAATGGTTTAATCAGTTATTTCAGCAGTGGTGAAAACTTAATGTTTTTCATTGTATCCATGTTAACCATATAACCATATAACCATATAACAATTACAGCACGGAAACAGGCCATCTCGACCCTTCTAGTCCGTGCCAAACACATAATCTCCCCTAGTCCCATATACCTGTGCTCAGACCATAACCCTCCATTCCCTTCCCATCCATATAACTATCCAATTTATTTTTAAATGATAAAAACAAACCTGCCTCCACCACCTTCACTGGAAGCTCATTCCACACAGCTACCACTCTCTGAGTAAAGAAGTTCCCCCTCATGTTACCCCTAAACTTCTGTCCCTTAATTCTCAAGTCATGTCCCCTTGTTTGAATCTTCCCTACTATCAGTGGGAAAAGCTTTTCCACGTCAACTCTGTCTATCCCTCTCATCATTTTAAAAACCTCTATCAAGTCCCCCCTTAACCTTCTGCGCTCCAAAGAATAAAGCCCTAACTTGTTCAACCTTTCTCTGTAACTTAGTTGCTGAAACCCAGGCAACATTCTAGTAAATCTCCTCTGTACTCTCTCTATTTTGTTGACATCCTTCCTATAATTAGGCGACCAAAATTGTACACCATACTCCAGAATTGGCCTCACCAATGCCTTGTACAATTTTAACATTACATCCCAACATGTTACCAAGGATTGGGTAATAGATGCCAAACCATGGGCTGGTATCTGTTCTGGGAGCAGCACCATTATAACATTGGTTATTCTGAGACTGCCCATGACTCAATTCAAAACAAGACCTATTTTCCAGTCGATGCTCTGGAGCAGTGCATCTTAAACAATTTCAGTGTCATTCACCCTGAGTCGTTATCACAAAATTTCATTCACTCTCGACTAAATGTTCTTATGTTTTTTGGTTATTTTCGTCTTATTCTCCCTTGTGTATAATTTTATATATAATTTATTTTGTCACATGAGCAAAAAACATAAATTAACGCATTTCTTATTTTATTTTATTCAACTTTTTGAACATCCTAAAAATATGGAAAGAAAAATATAGGAGTGAAAAACAAGGTGAAATACCACTGGAGTTGGAAAATCATTCTATTAGAATGATAAAAAAAACATTCCAACGTCTAAACACTGAGCTTCAGCCCCATCCTACCCTTTCGGGCTTTGATTACTGCAGTTTTTTTCTTGGAAAACTAGCTCAAAAAACCATGGAGTGTGTAAAGTGACAACACGAAGTAAAGTTACAGTTCAACAGTTGCCTACGGCGATCCTCCAGTGTTGCCATTTATACATTTATGATCCCACTCGCTCGTCTGGTCTTCTCTAAAAGATTATGTTGCAGTAAATTTGGGAAATATCCTGCTAATTTGAAATTAGGAAACAATAGGTAGAGAGAAAAAAAACATATCAGATTTCCAGCTCCACTGCCATTAAAACCAATAACAGTTTACTAACCACTTTAATGGCAATATCTAACGTCTTTAATAGCTAATGTTATCCCACTTTTCAAGAAAGGAGCGAGAGAAAGAAAACGGGGAATTACAGACCAGTTAGCCTGACTTCGGTGGTGGGAAAGATGCTGGAGTCAATTATTAAAGAGGTAATAATGGGGCATTTGGATAGTAGTACAATGATTAGTCCAAGTCAACATGGATTTATGAAAAGGAAATCATTCTTGACTAATCTTCTGGAATTTTTTGAGGATGTGACAAGTAAAATGGACGAAGGGGAGGCAGCGGATGTAGTGTATCTAGACTTTCAGAAAGCCTTTGATAAGGTCCTGCATAGGAGACTGTTGACTAAAATTAGAGCACGTGGTATTGGGGGTAGGGTGTTGACATGGATAGAAAATTGGTTGGCAGACCAGCAAAGAGTAGGAGTGAACGGATCCTTTTCAGAATGGCAGGCAGTGGCGAGTGGAGTACCGCAAGGCTCGGTGTTGGGGCCACAACTGTTTACCATATATATTAATGATTTGTAAGAGGGAATTAGGAGCAACACTAGCAAGTTTGCTGATGACACAAAGCTGGGTGGCAGTGTGAACTGTGAAGTTGTTAGGAGGTTGCAGGGTGACCTGAACAGGTTGAGTGAGTGGGCAGATGCGTGGCAGATACAGTATAATATAGATAAATGTGAGGTTATCCACTTTGGCGGCAAAAACAAGGGGGAAGATTATTATCTCAATGGGGTTAGGTTAGGTAAGGGGGAGGTGCAGCGAGACCTGGGTGTCCTTGTACACCGGTCACTGAAAGTTGGCTTACAGGTACAGCAGGCAGTGAAGAAAGCTAATGGAATGTTGGCCTTCATAACAAGAGGATTTCAGTATAGGAGTAAAGAGGTTCTTCTGCAGTTGTATAGGGCTGTGATGAGACCACATCTAGAATATTTTGGTCTCCTAATTTAAGGAAGGACATCCTTGTGATTGAGGCAATGCTGCGTAGGTTCACGAGATTGATCCCTGGGATGGCGGGACTGTCATATGAGGAAAGATTGAAAAGACTAGGCTTGTATTCACTGGAGTTTAGAAGGATGAGGGGAGATATTATAGAAACATATAAAATTATAAAAGGACTGGGCAAGCTAGATGCAGGAAAAATGTTCCCAATGTTGGGTGAATCCAGAACCAGGGGCCACAGTCTTAGAATAAAGGGGAGGTCATTTAAGACAGAGATGAGAAAAAACATTTTTCACCCAGAGAGTTGTGAATTTATGGAATTCCCAGCCACAGAGGGCATGGCGGCCAAATCACGGGCTAGATTTAAGAGAGAATTCGATAAAGCTCTAGGGACTAGTGGATTCAGGGGATATGGGGAGAAGGCAGGCACGGGTTATTGATGGGTGACAATCAGCCATGATCACAATGAATGGCGGTGCTGGCTCGAAGAGCCGAATGGGGTCTTCCTGAAATTATTTTCTATGTTTCTATGTTTCTATGTTATGTATAGAAAAAAGTATATAAATATCTAAATAAATTAAGTAATTCACCCTTCATTCACCCCGCTAGTTTAATTCACCACAAAATAATTTAATTTGCCCTTGGGTGAACCATTCACCAGTTCAAGAAGCACTGCTTTAGAGCAGTGTTGAATGGGGAATATTTGTGTCTCTTTTAGGATGCAGCTGAAGCAACAACTGGAAGTGTCCAGTTCAATTCCAAGGAAATTAATACAATCTTATTTCATTCCAAAAATAACTGATTTTCTTATATAAATAGGAAACAAATCTAGTTAATGAGTAAGTTGATTATTATCTGTGTTTGGAACGCACTCAGCCAAAGCAATGGTGAATACTGCCTTCACTTCGGCCAGTTTGCCCTCGAACAGTGGACAAGTGTCGATTATATAGCTATAAATTGAGAGGGGGAAAATTTAATGGAGTTATGCAGGGCAAGTTTTTTTACACAAAGGTTGGTGGGGCCCTGGAACGCATTTCCAGGGGCGGTGGTGGAAGCAGATACGATAGAGGTGTTTAGGAGGCATTTAGATGGATGTTTAGGGAAGTGGATCATATGCAAGCAGATGAGATCAGTTCAGCCAGGCATCATGTTCAGCACAGACATTGTGGACTGAAAGGCCAGCTCCTGTGCTGCACTGTTCTACATTCTATGTTCTCCATGGGGCATTCACTGAACCATCCTGCAGCAGAGCAACAATCAGATGTCACTTGACCATTAGTAAAGGATTACAAGACAATTTTGAGAATCTGTTCACCCAGGTTTTGTCCTGCCTAGCACTCTCAAACTGAAAAGGTAATTGTGGGAGCCATTAAGCTTAAGTCAGTATATTATAGCCAGTTTATTTTATTTTTTGTTTTTATTTGTCTGTACCTTTGTAGGTGGGATTTAATACGTAGAGGGGTGTGTCTATTTTGGAGGAGACTATTTCAGACTCATAGATTTGAGATTTAGTTTGTCTCGAGGGATGTGAAGACTAACAGTTTTTCCAACGATCTCATGAACATGACCTCATGAGACACGAGCCGCCGCACTCTTATAAGAAGACATTCTTATATGATTTATATGCCATGAATGGAACTGCTATTGAGAACGGAAAGTTGTGAGTTATTTCTTTGTTATATATTACTTCAATGAACACCTATTAATCAAGAAGCAACATCTGGAGAATTTGTATTTGTTATCATACGAGTTTGGTGAGTGCGTTAACTACAGCTCCATCACATTCCCGAGACGAGGACATGACTTCAGAATTAAGGGACAGAAGTTTAGGGGTAATATGAGGGGGAACTTCTTTACGCAGAGAGTGGTGGCGGTGTGGAATGAGCTCCCAGTGGAAGTGGTGGAGGCAGGTTCATTGGTATCATTTAAAAATAAATTGGATAGGCATATGGATGAGAAGGGAATTGAGGGTTATGGTATGAGTGCAGGCAGGTGGGACTAAGGGGAAAAAAATTTGTTCGGCACGGACTTGTAGGGCCGAGATGGCCTGTTTCCGTGCTGTAATTGTTATACTTATATGGTTAAGTCATGGTTATCGGTTGGACTTTGAGAAGGTATAAAAATTGCCATTACAGTAAGTTTGGGCTTACAGGACTTGTTATTCCAATCCCTACTATAATTGGCACCATATTACTATCTTGAGTGGGGGTAGCTGGTTTAGGTTCTTGGGTGTGGGAAGAACATCGTAGGTGGCTCTGATGATGAATCTAAGATGTCTTCCTTCCATCTCCCACAGATCCTTCCAGGTAAGCTTACGATGTTCCATGTTTTCCCAGGTAGCCCACTGGCCCTGTTTGGACTGTGAGACTGCCTTTGCATATCTCACTGCCTCCTCTTGCTGACGGACCTCAGCAACTATCAACTTTTTTCTCTGGGTGAATGTTGCCTTGTGCTGCCTTGTGCCATGTGGGGATTGACTTGTCCTGAGTCCAATCCCACCTCTTCCCTGCTGCACCTGTCCTACAATGTCTCCATGCCTGAGAGTGATTGCAGAAATAATTTTGAAAGGAAATGTATCACTTACATGATGGTGTAGAATCTGTAGGATTATATTCAAAGTATGGATATAAAAATATTCAAAGCTATGATATAAAGCTCTCCAATATTTCAATTGATTAGACTGTCACTTCTCATCACTTTCATTCTTTGCTGTCCCTCCTGAAGGTATTATATTATACCGTAGAATATTCAATTCCCAAGATAAAACTTGTTGTGATCATGTTTCTGCAATTGTCGTTATGGGTTGATTTATTTTAATCGATGCTTGCAACACCTCTATATTCCTTGCACTGTTTTATAGATAATCCATAAAGCTCAAATTATATAACTTTTTTTTGCCTTCTCATAACCCTGCAGTTTATTGTCTTTTACGGTGTTCTTTCATGGTAATTCCATCCATGTCTCTGCAGACATTTTTTAACAGTGTTCTACTTATTGCAATTTGTTGCACACAAATACATTAGTATACCCGAGATGTCAACAGAATTACATTCACTACACTTTAGAGATATTTTATTGCTTATAAAACTATAAAGCTATGAAAATGTAATATTTTTTTCAATATGTCAATTGTCTTCAAGATTCAAGATTCGAGAGAGCTTATTGTCATGTGTCCCAGATAGGACAATGAAATTCTTTGCTTCAGCACAACAGAATATAGAAGGCATGAATATAGAATTGTCTTGGTAATAAATGGAAAGAAATGCGTATAGTTCTTTCATTTTCTGCTTTTGATTCAGGATTTTTAGCTTCTTTCATTTTTCCTGTGTACAATGGGATGTTTTTTTTTTCCTTTGAAGTGTGCTAGATAAATTCATAAACAGTTTTAAAATTAAATACCCATGAGTTGGCTGAATTTTTTTTTGATATCTGGGGTAAACGTGAAAAAGAAAATAAAAATTTAAGGGAAAAATGAGTAACTTATCACATGGATTTTATTCAATAGTATTTACTACCGGTAATTGAATTACCAACTCAAAATGCAGAAACGCATTTTATCTGAGTCAGTCAAACCAAAAAACATACAAAACCTCAGGGCAATATTTCCAAAGATAGACACAAAAAGCTGGAGTAACTCAACACATCAGGCAACATCTCTGAAGAAAAGGAATAGATGACCGAGACTGGTTGGAAACCAACTGCTAACAATGGCCTGTTTTCTTTATCATTGTTACATTTTTGCATATCTTACATTCATTGTTCTTTATCTCTCTACATCATCGCTTATATTTCTCATTTCCATTATCCCTAACCTGTCCGAAAAAGGGTCTCAACCCAAAACGTCACCCTTTCCTTATCCCCAGGCAGATGCTGCCTGTCCCCAGCTATTTACAATATATATTAATGATCTGAATGAGGGAATTGAAGGCAATATCTCCAAGTTTGCGGATGACACTAAGCTGTTAGGGGGGAGTGTTGGGAGCTGAGTGGGCAAATGTTTGGCAGATGAATGTGGAGGCACTACAAGGTGAGTGGTCTCCCGATGGTTACTCCAGCTTTGTGTCTCTCTTCAGTTCAAACCAGCATCTGCAATTCCTTCCTATGCATAATTGTTCTTTATCTGATCATATTACTTGACAGTTGCTTGTTCAGAAATAACTGCACATTTGGAAACGCTCATTGGGGCAGTCAGTGTCTGTGGGAAAGAGAGAGTTGCCACTTCAGTTCAAAGGTCCTTTATAGTTATTGCAGACTAGCTTTTTTCAACTGGATTGTGTTTCTGTTTCCACAGACTCTGCCTAAGCATTTCCAGCATTTTCAATTTTTATTTCCAATTTCCAGCATCTGCAGTTTATTGATTTCATTTAATTGCAAGGCTTCATCATGAAATGGAATGGCACGGGAATCACAATGGTGCAGCGGGTGGAGCTACTGCCTCCATGAGCCAGAGGCCTGGTTTTGATCCAAACCTCCGGCGCTGTCTGTGTTGAGTTTACACATTCTCCCTGTGATCGTGTGGGTTTGTCTGGGTGCTCCAGTTTCCTCCCACATCATAAGACATGTGGGTTTTTAGATTAATTGGCCCATTAAATTTGGCCTCAATGGGCAGGGAGTGGATGGGATAACATATAATTAGTGTGAATGGGTGATCGATGGTCATTGTGGACAAGGTGGGCCACAGGGCCTGTTTCCTTGCCGCAAATCTAACCAAAATAAGTATTCCTCATGGTGCAAATTAGTGAAATGTCTGTCAATATCAAATCTCCATGATATTGCCATAAGAGATCACCAACCACAAACAAAGAGTGATGGCTACCTCCAGATCTTTTTGTTCCCAATATATCAACTTAAATAGCTAAAAGTTGTGCAAGTTTCATCATGGCTCAGGTATTTTTAATCAAATTTTCACATTTGCACATTGCTTGGGAGGTGATTTATTCTAAAATGCTAAATTGGGTATTTAAGAAGGAACTGCAGATGCTGGAAAATCGAAGGTACACAAAAAAGCTGGAGAAACTCAGCAGGTGCAGCAGCATCTATGGAGCGAAGGAAATAGGCAACGTTTCGGGCCGAAACCCTTCTTCAGACTAAATTGGGTAAACTGTCCCTTTTACTCGACATGGTGGAATTACCAAACATCTGAAGATTTTAGTTAATGGCCTAGATCTTCCAATCAGTGTTATTTTAATGGTATAATTAATTCATTTGAAATAAATGGTCCAATGCTGGTGTTAAAACAACACAGATCAGAAAGTCTGTGCCATTAAGCAGCTTAGTAAGTGAGTCGGCATCATTAATGTAGATGCATTCTGGTAGGTTCTTTGATAGTTTTTTCCATGAGATGGAATTAATCTCATACAAAGAAATTTAAAAAAAGAAATAAAATAAAAAAAATAAAAAAAGGATTAAAATTAATATTGCATGTGAGTAATTCAAGCTTTCCTATTTTGTGAACTGAATTCATAATTACATTTAAATGGATCTAAAATATAAATTTCATTTTTAATTATTGTGCAAGACTAATCTAGAAATACTAATCATATAAATATGTATTTATGGAAATTAGAGTATTATATGTGTTGAAAATGCACATTCATCAAAAGTTTACTTGGTACTACTTTTTACCTGGCAAACAACATGGTTGAAGCTTTTTCCATTGAGAGTAGGGAAGATTCAAACAAGAGGACATGATTTGAGAATTAAGGGACAGAGGTTTAGGGGTAACATTAGGGGGAACTTCTTTACTCAGAGAGTGGTAGCTGTGTGGAATGAGCTTCCAGTGGAAGTGGTGGAGGCAGGTTTGATTTTATCATTTAAAAATAAATTGGATAGGTATATGGACAGGAAAGGAATGGAGGGTTATGGTCTGAGTGCAGGTAGATGGGACTAGGTGAGAGTAAGTGTTCGGCACGGACTAGTAGGGCTGAGATGGCCTGTTTCCGTGCATTAATTGTTATATGGTTAAATAAATGGAAAATGTTTCACATCAGAAATCTATAACTGCAAAAAGGATAAATTAATTCATGCTTTCTACACAACCCTGTCAATTAATATAAAACAAATAACGATATATCACAAAGCTGACTATCAAAAGACTGCCTTTACTCTGGCTTGGTGGTGGAGGCAGATATCATGGCGGCATTTAAGAGGGTTTTAGATGGGCATAAGGATATGCTGGGAATGAAGGCAATGGATCACTAACAGACAGAGGAGATTAGTTTAAGTTGGCATCAGGTTCATATTGAACACTGAGACAAAGGTCGTGGGACCTGTTCCATTTTCAATGTAGATCAAATAAGGAACAAAATTTGTTACAGAAAGAGTGCAGAGAAGATTTACATGGATAATAGACAATAGACAGTAGGTGCAGGAATAGGCCATTCAGCCCTTTGAGCCAGCACCACCCATTCAATGTGATCACGGCTGATCATCCCCAATCAGTACCCTGTTCCTGCCTTCTCCCCATATCCCCTGACTCCACTGTTTTTAAGAGCCCTATCTAGCTCTCTCTTGAAAGCATCCAGAGCACCTGCCTCCACCGGGGAATTGAGTACCAGAAAACATAGGTTTAAAGTGAAGGGGGAAAGATTTAATGAGCATCTGAGGGGTAACTTTTTCACACACTGGGTGGTGGGTGTATGGAACATGCTGCCAGAGGAAGTCGTTGAGGCAGGGACTATTGCAACTTTTTAAAAAACAGTTTGACAATTACATGGATAGGACAGGTTTATTGAAACATATAAGATTGTTAAGGGTTTGGACACGCAAGAGGTAGGAAACATGTTCCTGATATTAGGGGAGTCCAGAACCAGGGGTCACAGTTAAGAATAAGGGGTAAGCCATTTAGAACGGAGTCGAGGAAACACTTTTTCTCACATGGAGATGCGAGTCTATGGAATTCTCTGTCTCGGAGTATGGTGGAGGCTCTTATAGACAGTGGAGTCAGGGGATATGGGGAGAAGGCAGGAACGGGCTACTGATTGGGGATGATCTGCCATGATCACATTGAATCAAAGGGCCGAATGGCCGACTCCTGTATCTATTGTCTATTGTTTAGAGAAATATTGGCCAAACGCAGAGGTGGGATTAGTGTAGATGGAACATGTTGGTCAGTGTGCAAGTTGGGCAGAAGGGCCTGTTTCCACGCTGTATGACTATGAGTCTGATTCTAAAGTCATCCATATGAAAAAAAATGTACAAATCATTATTACATTTTTTGTTTTCTTACAAAGAGAAATAAATGTAACACTGGTGTTTGAACATAGCTATTTATCAACCAAGAGGCTGAAGACTCTGCCCTGTATAAGTCCAATAGGCAGTAATAATGATGGAGGGGATTTGATGCGAGTTGTATCTCTGTTGCAGCTGCAATATGTATTTCTGTCAGGGAAACCTGAACTCGTGGTTCTGTTTGCAATGACAATCCCCACAGTGGAAGTTATTGATGTAGAACATTATCAGTGCAGCTGTGTCCATCCTCTGAGAGGAGGTAAGGATCCGAGCAGGTACACCTGTAACTTCCTTTTATGTTCACACAACCAGCAGAGCTGTGGCAAGCAGGCCTTGCAGCATCTTCACATTCATTAATGTCTGAAATAAGGAGACAAGTTTTTCAGTATAATTTTGAAAAATTGACATGCACAAACCCAGAGTCAAGTTTCACAGTTTAGTTCAGGGATGCAGCGTGGAAACAGGCGACCGAGTCCACTCCGACCAGCGATCACCGCGCGCTAAAACAATCCCACACACACTAGGGACAATAGGGACAATTACAATTTTACCAAAGCCAATTAACCTACAAACCTGTACGTCTTTGGAATGTAGGAGTAAGCTGGAGCCCACTCAGATCACGGGGACAACGTATAAAGTCTGTACTGACAGCACCCGTGGTCAGGATTGAACCCAGGTCTCTGGCGTTGTAAAGCAGCTACACCACCGTGCCGCCCCAAGTTCTGCAACTGGTACTTCTTGCTTTCACCATCGGATACTCAGGAGAGCATCAGATACTGTCTACTCACCTACACGGTTGCCTTATAACTGCTCTTTGAAATGGCATAGCAAGCTATAACGTTCATTAAAGTGGTACCACACAACTCATCCAACAGAAATTGTACGCCTTTGCAAACAATTCCTAAAATCATCGTGTTGGAGTATAAGGGTCAAGAAGGCATGATGCAGCTTTATAAGACTTTGGCGGTTGCGTTACATTTGGATATTGAGTGCAGTTGTGGTCACTCCAATACATGAAAGATGTGGAGGCTTTGGAAAAATGCAAAGGAAGTTTACTGGAATAATGTCTGGTTTAAAAGGTATTAGCTCCAAGAAGAGGATGGACAGACTTGGATTGTTTTCCCTGGAGAGGCAGAGGTTGAGGGAAAACCTGATAGGAGTATAGGGCAGTCACGGTGGCGCAGCGGTAGAGCTGCTGCCTTACAGCGAATGCAACGCTGGAGACCCAGGTTTGATCCTGACTACGGGTGTTGTCTGTACGGAGTTTTACGTTCTCCCCGTGACATGCGTGGGTTTTCACCGAGATCTTCAGTTTCCTCCCACACTCCAAAGATGTACAGGTTTGTTGGTTAATTGGCTTGGTAAAATGTTAAAAAAATTGTTCCTAGTGGGTGTAGGATAGTGTTAATGTGTAGGGATCACTGGTCGGCACGGACCCGGTGGGCCAAATGGCCGGTTTCCGCGCTGTCTATCTAAACTAAACTAAAAATATGATGAGGTATAGAAATGGTAGACAGTCAGAATCTTTATGGAAATATTAAATACTAGAAGGCATAGCTTTAAAGTGAGTCAGCAAAGTTTTAAAGGAATTATATGTGGGGCAAGTTTTTTTTACAGAGGGTGGTGAATGCAGATATGGTAGAGGTGATAGATGAGAAGCATTTGGATAGCCTCACAGATGTGAAATAATGGAAGGATATGGACAACGTTCAGGGAGAGAAGAATCTGTCTTGGCATTGTGTTCAGATATTGTAGGCCAAACGACCCGTTGCTGTGCAGTACTGCCGCCTGTTACTGTGCAGTACTATTCTATGTTAATTGTTCTTTAAACTTTTCATTATTGACTGTGGAAATGTAAATAACACTGGCCACCACTCCATCATAGGATTGTTTGCAAGGATGATAGTTTAATTTTCTGGGATTGGTTTATTTATTGGAGACATTTATTGCATCTGGGAACTCCTGGCTTGGTTGACCTACTTGGCCACACCACTTCTGCACAAGGGATGTGTGACACATTAAATGACCAACGAAGCAGCTGAAAATATTTAGGCATGGGGCATTTTCCTTTATGTCACTGGACACTTTAATCTTGGTAAGTTGGAGACATACAATTCTGCAGATGCTTGAATCTGGAGCAAAAATAAACAGCTGCAGGAACAGGTCAAATAGTTGAAGCAAAGGGATGGTTAATGTTTAGAGTCAGAACTGAGCGTGTACAGGGAAGATAGTCAGTATAAAGAGTTGAGAGGGAGAGCTGAGACAGCGATAGTAGATGATGGGTGGAAACAGGGTACGTGGGCGATGATGTATGTTGCCTTGATTCTGAAGCTAACCATTCCCAATGTATCAGGCATTCACCAATTCAAATCATATTTGGATCAACTGTGTGAAGTGGCTTGGTTCTGATAGAACATGAACTGAGCAACTAGGCAGCTTCCTGATGAGTATTAATCACTTAATGGCATAATTAATGACTCCTTCCAAAGCGATGATTGGAAGGAGGTTTACATTAATAAGGTAATTAGTTGGATTAGAATCATTGTTCTTTTTTTGTGTGGATGACAAGCTTCATCATTACCTTTTGTACTATATCTCTCTACATCACCCTCTATATCTCTCGATCCCATTCCTCTGACTCTCTGAAGAAGTGTCTTGACTCGAAACGTCACCTATTCCTTTTCTCTAGAGATGCTGCCTGACCCGCTGAGTTACTCCAGCATTTTGTGTCTATCTAAACTTTTAATATTGCTGGATAGATACCAGTAGCTGAGTGTCTGGATGTCTGATGCACACGTTTTAAGCACAACACTTGCCCGCAGTCTGGGCCTCTATCATTTCCTAAGTCCACAGTACTCAGTTGCCTCTTACAAAGCCATTGCAAGCTTCAAATTGGCTAACGACTGACAAAAGTATTGATAAAGATCTTAAGAATTGGCTATGCAGGGGTCTCTGTGGATCAATTTCAAGTGAAGTCACTTGTAGGTGTCCTTCAGAAGTCAGGCTGTATCATGCATGATAACGTGTGACTTAGAAATAGCTAAGCTGGCTTGAAGATATTTATGCAATGCTACTAATAGCATTTATTATTTTTGACTTTGTATATTTATGGAGACCAACTTGAACTACATAGAATAATTTAAATGAGAAGCACAATTTATTTTCGGAGCACCTCTTCATTCATTAAATAATACAACTTCAGCTTTGTTCCATTCCAGCCGTTCACAGATCAACACCTATAAAGCAACCAATAATTCATTCAAAATCAAATCCTTTCTATTTGAGTTAAGAAAGTATTTCTGCATAGAGTATTAACATAAAGGGATATGGACCAAACGTGTGTAGGTGGGACGAGTGTAGCTGGGGCATGATTGTGAGTTGGGCTGAAGGGTCTGTTTCCACATTGCGTCACTCAATGACTATCTAATTCTGGTGAATTTAGATTAAATAAACATAGCCGACAGAATTTATGCAATGTTCGATGGATTCTTTCAGCTGGTGTGCATGAAACAAATAAAGCAATCTTTACCTTTGCAGGCAGGTGGGTCACTGCTCCATCCCCTGATACTGCAGGTCAACTCCTCTGGTCCAAGCAGATAAAAACCATGATGACAAACATACGAGATAATGGATTGCCCAGAACTGGTGCACAGCACAAATTCTCCATCTTCTATTTGTGGTGGAGGCCCACACGATCCAACTAAATATACATAAACGGGAGTTGTCAACGGAAAAAGCCAACACACTGCTCCTGTAGTCACTGAAACTTCTTCTATCAAGAAAGATCTTTATCTCTCTGGGTAACTTGTAATTTTGAAATGTGAATTTCCTTTTAACAAGCGGCTGATTTTGACCCTTATAGAAATAATATTTTCTTCACTTTTTCTGATTCATTGTTCAATCCCATCTTTCATTGAATTATTTTTTTATACTGATAACGGGTGAACAGAATAATATACGGTATTTTCACAAAACATAGTCAAATCTCATTAACTATTTACCAATTGGTATATCAAATCAAATTCAACATTGTCTATCCTGTCGTGTTATTTTAATTCTTCAATCTTTACAGGAAGTGAAGTTCAACAACACTGGTGTTCCTCACAGGAAGACTTTAGAAAACAGAACAAGGTCAAACGTTCACTACATTTATGTGCGATATGACAATGTTGCTGCACAAAACAGCACAGAGCGCCTTGGTGAACTGAGCCTGATCTGTCTATTTAATATGGATCACACCAACATAGAACAGTAGCAATGGTAAATCTGTCATATTGAAGTAGGAAAGAAGAAAGGATTCAATTTCTGTTGTCCTTCGCAACACCTACTTCCACCCATAATGGAAATATAATAAATATAAAAATAAGCCCATCAAGTCGACCGCCATTTAATCATGGCTGATCTATCTCTCCCTCCTAATCCCATTCTCCTGCCTTCTTCCCTTAAAATCTGACACCCTTACTAATCAAGAATCTATCTATCTCTACTATAAATATATCCACCCTTTGCCTCCACAGCTTTCTGTGGCAAAGAATTCCACATGGTTATTATAGATTCTCCACCCTCTGACTAAAGACATTTCTTCTCATCTCATTACTAAAAGAACGTCCTTTAATTCTGAGGCTATGACATCTAATCCTAGACTCTCCCACTAGTGGAAACATCCTCTCCACATCTACTCTATCCAAGCCTTTCACCATTCTGTACGTTTCAATGAGGTCCCTCCTCATTCTTCTAAACCCTAGCGAGTATAGGCCCAATGCTGTCAAACACTCATCGTATGTTTGTAGTGTTGAAACTGTTCCTAAATCTGGAGATTATGGTTTTTACACTTCTATAGATTATTCTCAATGGCAGGAGTGAAATGAGAGCATTGGCAGGGTGGTATATTTTCTTGATGATGCTGGCTGAAGAACGGTCTTGACCCAAAACGTCACCTATTCCTTTACTCCATTGATGCTGCCTGACCTGAGTTATTCCAGATTTTTGCGTGCATCTTCAGTGTAAACGAGCATCTGCAGTTCCTACCCACACATTCTCACCCTCACACACAGATGAGGGAAATTTACCATGGTCAATAACTCTTTCAACACATACTCCTTTTTGGGATGTGTGAGGAAGCCAGAACACTCACACAATCACAGGGAGAACTCCACACATAGCACCCAAGATCAGGAATGAACCTGCTATTAGTGCTGCCAGGCAGCAGCTCTGTCAGCACACCACAGGTGGAGGTCTTCGAAAGACAATGAAGGAAGTTAATGTTGAGACTGAAAAATAAAACTTCACAGGAGTTGTGCATCACAGTGCTTTGAAGGTCATCTTTTCATACTGTTGGTTTTATTCCAATCTTTCCTGCCAGCTGCACACAACTGAAAATACACAGCACGGTGTAATAGCAGAAGTACCTTGTTGAGGATTTTCATTCCACGCCAGGAGGTTCAGCCCAGGGACTTGGTCACAATTTACGAAGTTTTGTGGGTACTGCCCTACTCTGAAAGCATCCAGCGGCACCTCAGTGATGGCAGTGTTATCGCAAATGACACGAGACAGAGAATGCTTGTAAAGTTCATTTCTTTGAGCCGAGGAGAAGAGACCAGGATTTTCCCACCAAAACCTAAAAAGCCGACAGGAAGTTTTGTTACAGAACAGCGAATGGATACAAATTTTAGCGTTCAGAGGATAACACATCACATGTTTATCATCAGTAATTCTCGGATTAGTTACAAACAAATGCTTCTCACCTTTCGATATTTCCACACCAGAAAGGCTGCTTTTTAAATTCTTCACCATCATTTGTCACATTCTTTTACTTATTACATTTATGTTTTCAACAAGCACTTTAGTCAAGGACAAGCGAAATGTGTTAGTAAGCGGAGTGCTGAAAGGAACAACCAACACCAATCCAGGAGAAAGAATGATATGTATGCATTGCAGTCAATGTGAAAGGCATTGAACTCCCCTTTTGATCATAAACATGGAAACATAGAAAATAGTTGCAGGAGTCGGCCATTGGCACTTCGATCCTGCACCGCCATTCAATATGATCATGGCTGATCATCCAACTCAGCATCCTGTACCTGCCTTCTCTCCATACCCCCTGATCCCTTTAGCCACAAGGGCCACATCTAACTCCCTCTTAAATATAGCCAATGAACTGGCCTCAACTACCTTCTGTGGCAGAGAGTTCCAGAGATTCACCCCTCTCTGTGTGAATTTTTTTTTTCTCATCTCGGTCCTAAAGGATTTCCCCCTTATCCTTAAACTGTGACCCCTTGTCCTGTGGTCCAGGGTTACGGTAACCACCTCATACAGAGAGCCTCATCACTGACTGTCACGCATTGGGGTGCAAAAGATGCCATACTCCATAGCACTAAACAGCAGAAGAACAGGCCCTTTGGCCCACAGTGTCCATGTTGAACATGATGCCAATTTAAACTAAGCTCCTCTGCCTGCACATGCTCCATACCCCTCTTCTACCTGCATAACCATGTGCCTATCTAGAGAGTTTAAGAAGGAACTGCGGATGCTGGAAAATTGAAGGCACACAAAAATGTTGGAGAAACTCAGCGGGTGCAGCAGCATCTATGGAGTATAGTCCTAGGCCTATTTCCTTCACTACATAGATGCTGCTGCACCCGCTGAGTTTCTCCAGCATTTTTGTGTGCCTATCTAGAGACCTCTTCAATGCCACTATCATATCTGCCTCCACCACCACTACCCCCACCAACCCTGACAGCACAGTCCAGAAACCCACCGTTCTCTGTGTTTAAAATCTTGCCCAGCACATCTCCATTAATTTTTGCCCCTCTCTCCTTTTCATGGAAGAATAAGCTGGATTCAAACAGTGGGACTTGGTTTCAGGGTCCCCCCTGCTCAATCCACTTAAGACCATTATAAGCTGAGAACAGTTCCATTAAAATCCAACCAGATACGAGTGGGGGCAATTTATCACTGAGACACATCAGTGAAGAACAAGTGCTGTAGCATTCAGGCCATGTGGGAAGCTGAAAGGAACTCTGGGTGAGGATCAACACCTGATGAAAAAGTAGTGCAATGAAAAACCATTGAAACTCTTTGAGAAACAACAATGTCACACTGGGAGGTCTCCAAGGTACTTCTTGATGGCTGAGCAAAGATGGGAAGAATCCGTAATTGTATTGCTTCTTATGGTTAGAAAAAGAAAGAATTTGCATTATTTCGCTGCTTATCATGCCTTGGAGCATTCCAAAGAACATTACAGCCAATGAATTGTTTTTAAACTGCAGTCACATTTTAAAATATTATCATGTTGTGTTGCGTCCCAATAAAATTGCAAGGAATGAATTTGCAGTAACACCCCAGAAAATAAATGACATAGTAAATGACACCCTGCACATAATACTTGGATTTTTGACAATGTTATCCTTTACTGCGCATCCTTAACTACCATTAAAAATGTTGATGAACCTGCATTTTGCACTGTTGCAGTCATAGACATAGAAAGTCACAAAGCACAGAAAGAGGCCCTTCAGCCCAAAGTTCCCATGCTGACCAAGATGGCCCATCTATACTGGTCGCACCTACCTGTTTTTGACCCATATCCCTCTAGACCAGTGGTTCCCAATGTGGGGCGTACACCCCACAAGGGGGCAATTTGATTTTTAAGGGGGGCAATTGAATGCAACTGAGGAGGTCTGGGTCCAAATTTTCGATTTTTATTTTTTTTGGATTTCCCATCAGGTAAACATATGTAGTTTATGTTTCAGATGTTATTTTGAGTAAATAATTTTTTTTGGGTAAAAAAGGTCTTTATTGTGTAGTTATTACATAATCACCGCGCCATCGCTCTTCATGCACGTCGCACGAAGCGTGCAAGGTCATGGGAGAACCTTATTTATTGAACCATGTTCTTTTGAAGCTTGTTTAAACCAAGGTATTGCAATGATAAGAATTATATATCACCACATGGGGGGGATCAGGATTTTAGAGGTGATTAGGTGGGGCATGGCCAAAAAAAGGTTGGGAACCACTGCTCTAGACCTTTCCTCTCCACAAAACTGTCCAAATGTCTTTTAAATGTTGCTTTAGAACCTGGCTCAACTACTTCCTCTGGTAGCTCATTTCATCTACTTACCACCATCTGTGTGAAAAAGATGCCCTTCAGGTTCTTACTAAATCTTTCCCCTCTCACCCTCAACCTATGTCCTCTGGTTTTTGATTCCCCTTTTCTGGGTAAAAGACTCTGCGCATTTACCCTATCTATTCCCCTCGTGGTCTTATACACTTCTAATAGATCACCCATCATCCTCCTGCAAACCAGGGAATAAAAACATAGCCTGCCCAAACGCTCCCAAAAGCTCAGGTCCTGGCAACATCCTCGTAATTCTTCTCTGCACTTTTTCCAGCTTAACAACATCCTTCCTATAGCAGGTTGAGGAAAGCCGAACACAATGCTCCAAATGATGCCTCACCAATATCTTATACAACTGTAACAGAATATCCCAACTCTATAGTTAATACCCTGACTGATGAAGGCCAATGTACCAAAAGCTTTCTTGAGCACCCTGTCTACACGTGACGCCACTTTCAAGGAACTATGAACCTGTACACCTAGATGCCTCAGCTCTACAACATTCCCAGGGCCCTGCCATTCACAGTTAAGTTCCTGTCCTGGTTTGACTTCCCAAAATGAAACACCTCATACTTATATGCATTTAACTCCATTAACATTCCTCAGCCCACTTGCCCAACTGATCAAGATCCTGCTGTAATTTATGATAATCATTTTTACTTTCTTCAATGCTACCCACTTTAGTGTCATCTGCGGGTGAGGCAACATCTATGGAGCGAAGGAATAGTTGATGTTTTTTGTCTACCTTCGATTTTTCCAGCATCTGCAGTTCTTTCTTAAACATTAGTGTCATCTGAAGACTAAAGGGCCTGTCTCACTTGGCTGTCATTTGTGCCTCATTTACGCATCATATGTAAAATAGGTTGACCCATCATGACGTGCGATGTCGCGCGCAAATCACGCGTCAGCACAGCCGTCTGTTGCGCGTGACGTAATTAGAATACCCTGTGGCACGCGGGGATGCATGGTTACGGACGTTGACGCATGGTGATGTAACCATGCATCACCACGGGATACACGCGAGACGTATGGACGCCAGCATGCGACGCCAATGCATCAGCGATACGTCATGCAGGTGGTGCGCGAGGTACACTATGAAATCCTGGAGTGTCACCACATCATGAGATTTCATGCCTCACCATGCGCAATGCATGCGTCACCCACGCGTCACGACCCGTCGACCTATTTTACATATGCCGCGTAAATGAGGCGTAAAGGACGGCCAAGTGGGACAGGCCCTTTACTAATCTAGCATTGTACATTGTCATGCAAATCAGTGATATAAACCGCAAACAGCAATTGGCCCAACACTGACCCCTGAGGCACATCACAAGCCCAGGCCTCTAGTTCAAAAAATAACCTTCCACCATCAGCTCTGCTTCCTTCCATAAAGTAACTTATCTACCCAGTCAGTTAGTTCTCCCTGGATCCCATGTGATCAAACCTTCCAGAGCTGTCTACCATGTGGAACCTTATGAAATGCGTTGCTGAAATCCATATAGACGTCTACGGTTTTGCCCTCATCAACCTTTGTGGTTACTTCTACAAAAAATAAAATAAAATTTGTAAGATATGATCTTCCATATATGAAACCATGCTGGCTGTCCCTAATCAGCCACTGTCTATCCAAATGCATATGTTTTATCCCGCAGAATACTCTCCAGTAACTGGCCTAGTAGAGATGTTAGGTGCGCTGGTCTATAGTTCCCAAGCTTTTCCTTGCAGCCCTTCTTAAATAGAGGCACAACATTAGCCACCCTCCAGTCTTCCACCACCTCATCCGTGTCTAATAATGATTCATATAACTCAGCCAGGGCACCTGCTCTCTAGCCCTGGAGCAGCTCCTCCCACGTGCCATTGGGCAGGGTGTTCACTGATAGAGACTAAACCATTCTTATTTGGTGAATCTGTGATTCTTAGTATGTATTTCGTTTTGTTTAGTTATACAGCACATAAACAGGCCCTTCGGCCCACCGAGTTCATGCCGACCAGCGATCCATGTACACTGGCACTATCCTACACACTCGGGACAATTTACAATTTTTACCGAAGCCAATTAACTAACAAACCTGTTCATCTTTGGAATGTGGGAGGAAAATGGAGCACCCGGGGAAAACACACATGGTCATGGGGAGAATGTACAAACTGTACCCATAGGTCCGTACACAGGACTAAACCCAGGTGTCTGGCTCTGTAAGGCAGCAACTCTACCGCTGTGTCAGTGTGCCATCCCTCCTCTCTCTTTGTATCTCTGCATTCAACGTGAACCACCATTTATGGTCAGGTTAGCACAATGTCAAATCTTGGTTCTACAATCTAAAAAGAAGTCTTGGTTTACTTTAGACTACTTTTATAACTCTTTCCTGTGAAGTTGCAGGAGTAACCGACAGATCTGTCACTGCCAAGTTATTGTCAGCCAAGCAACACGGCGGAGACCATTTGTACTAAATGTAGGATCCAAAAATAATACTGCAAACGTATGTCCTTTCAAAGTCAATGGCATTCACTTACCAAGGAAAGAAGCTTGTAATTTTTGCTATTCTTTGCTTTTGTTTGCTCCTATTTGTTCTGCTTCAAAGTACTTGATTAATCTGTATTAGACTAGATATTTACCAGAACAGCGTGAGCAAACAGCTAGTGTATGTGACTGGATTAGAATGGAACATATTATTTAGAAAACTCACCTATCGCCTTCTCTTAAAGCTTTCATTTGTTTTCCAATTAAACAAGCAAATAATGGGCCAACTCTGGCCCCAGGAAGAAAATCTTCTGCCAAGCCTCCAAGCCAGATGTCAATATTGTCTGGATGACCATAGAGATCCATTATCTTTTCAACAGAATCTAAATCAGAAATTGCTTTCCTTAAATCCGTTTTGGTTTCCAATCTTTCCAGTTTACAGAATTCCCTCCATTCATTGTATCCTAGAGGTAATGTAAAATCATGTTAGCTTTTGAATTAGCAAAAACAAACTTTTGACCTGAATTACATTTTTTTGTTATTATGGTGTGGTGACTCAGTGGACCCATCTTCAATTACAATCAAAGATAGACACAAAGAGCTGGAGTAACTAAGCAGGACAGGCAACATATCTGGAGAAAAGGAGTGGGTAACGTTTAGGGTCATAATTTCAATCACTTTGCTGGGGGGTGTACTATAGGCCTCTAGACAGCGGGGGATAGAGGAGTGAATATGTAGACAAAGCATAGAGATATTAAAAAAAAATAAGGTTATAATAGTGGGGATCTCAACCTCTAAATTTAAATGGGATTGGTTTGGTATGAAAGACATAGAAGGGCCAGGAAAGTTTTTTGAGCCAGTACATGGATAGTACTGAGGTGGTATTAGAGCTGATCTTTGGGACTGCAGACAGATAAATGGAGCACGAGTCACTGGGAGTACATTTGGGAGACAGTGACCATGCCATTGGACATTTAGAACTGTTATGGAGAATAACATGGTTGTTCCTGGTAATCAATGTTCTGAACAAAGCAATTTCACTATAATCATAATCATACTTGGGGTGGAAGTTTGCAACCTTCACATGGTCCACCCTGTTTCGACGAATGCAATCAACGCGGCGTGCACAATCAAATAAGATCAAATAGAACAAGTAGTCCTACAACTTTTGGCTGTGCACACCATATGCACGAAGAAGAAGATAATCATATTGTATTAGCCAAGTATGTTTTGCAACATACGAGGAATTTGATTTGCCATACAGTCATACCAATAAAAGGCAACAAAACGCACAAAATACATTTTAACGTAAACATCCACCACAGTGACTCCTCCACATTCCTCACTGTAATGGAAGGCGAAAAAAAGTTCAATCTCTTCCCTTCTTTTTTCTCCCGCGATCGGGTGCCTCGAGTCTTCCGTTGATATTACGATCTTGGCACCTGTAGCCGGCGGTCGGGCCCTCCGCTTCGGGGCGATCAAGCTCCCACATCGGGGGGATCTTAGCTCCCCCGTGCTGGGCGATCAGACCCTGGGTCCGGGCTAGTCGAACCTCCTGCGACTTTTGAGCTTCCTAACATCAGTCTCCGCCCGAGACTGCGAGCTCCTCGATGGTGAAATCTGCAGGCCGCGGTTGGAGTGTTGATCCCAGGCACGGAATCGCAGGCTTCGATGGTAAGTCCATGGCCCCGGAATGGAGCTCAAAGTCAGTCTCAAGCAAGGACGCCAGCTCCATGATGTTAGGCCGCAGTGCGACCGGAGATACGATCCGGAAAACAAACGCATCTCCATAAGAGATTGAAAAAAGGTTTCCCCCGATCACCCTACCCCCCACCCCCCACTCAAAACAAACCAGAGAACATTAACACATACTTTTAAAACACACGAAAAAATAACAAAAAAGACTAAAAGACAGGCAGACCATTGGCGAGACTGCCATCACTGATGGATTAGAGCCATGACCTTACAAAAAGGGAGGGCAGTGAATGCGATATCATTATTCAATAAGGGCAGCATGGACAATCCAGGTAGTTTTAGATCAATGTCTCTCATCATTATAGAGACGTTATTAGAAAAAGTGTTGACAGTATTAATCTGAAATTGAGGAGGCATGAATTGATTAGGATAGTAACCCTTGCTTCCAAGGGAAGGTCTTGCCTGACTAAATTGATTAAATTTTGAGGTGGTGACTCAGCATGCCAGTTGAAGATAGGTAGTGTAGTTGATGTACTCGGAGTTCAGCGAGCCTTTAACTAGGTTCTACATGGGTCCAAAACAGAAGATACAAGGGGATTCACGACAAGTTGGAGAAATTGATCAAAAATTATTGGTGGTAGAAGGAAGAATTTGATGGTCAAGAATTGTTTTTGTGATTGAGCTGTGGCAAGTTTTTCACAGGGATCAGTGTCATGAATCTTGCTGTTTTTTTGTACATATCAATTAAGTGGATGTAAATATAGAAGGGATGATCAGCAAGTCTGCAGATGACACACAGATTGGTGGTGTTATCAATAGTGAGGAAGCAATTCTTTGGTTGCAGAACAATATTGATGAATTGGGAGGATGGGCAGAGAAATGGCAAATGTAATTTAATCCTGAAAAATGCGAAAACAAATTCAGGATGTGTTAATCAAACTAGGATGTTCACATAGAAAATTTGTCCCTATGAAATACTGAGGAACAGAGGTCTGTGTACATGTCCAAGGATCCTTGAAGACAGCTTTCATTTGATAGAGTGTATCATTGTATAAATTAGTGGTTAGGCTATAACACTCCCCGGGGTCCTCCATTCACTGTGAAGGTCATGTTATGGTTTGACGTTCCAAAATGCAACACCTCAGACTTATCTGAATTAAACTACAATAGCCATTCTTTGAGCTATGACACTATGGCAGTCCCAGTCTTTATTTGGAAAGATAAAATTACACTCCTATTTGACAACCTTATTTGCCTTGCAGCTGTCTACAGTCTCATAGAACATTTCTGACCTACTACTCTGGTTTCCACCTGCTTCATTCTCCAGTTTAAACCTTCCTGAGTAGCATGAGCAAACTTCCCTGCAAGGATATTGGTCCCCCTCCAGTCCAGGTGCAACCCGTCCCTGTTGTACAGGTCACTTCTGCCCCAGAAGAGATCCCAATGGTCTAAAAATCTGAATCCTGGGCCACTCATTCATCTGTCCTAACTTCTTGTTCCTACGCTCACTAGCTTGTGCTCCGGGTAATATTACTATCCTCTGGGTCTATTCTTTAATCTTCTGCTTAACTCCCCATATACACCGCAGGACCTCATTCCTTTTCCTTGCATTATTTATGGCAATGGGCACAATGACTTATCCTCTCCCTTGCTCATCCACCCCCTTGAGAATGTTCTTCAACCGCTTGGAAACATCTTGGAACCTGGCACCAAGGAGGCAACATTTGTCGCCACAGAATCTCCTGTCTGTGCCCCTACTGGGCCTGTCCCACTTACGTGACTTTTTTGGCGACTGCTGGCACCCGTCATAGGTCGTCACAGGTGTCCGAAAATTTTCAACGTGTTGAAAATCCAGCGACGACCAGAACAAGGTACGATTCTTTAGGCGACTACTCACAACCATACAGACTTCACCCCGCGACATGTTGCCAGGTTGTTGCCTGTATGGTCGTGAGTAGTCTCCTCAGTTGCCCAAAGAGTCATAGCATCTTGTTGGTCACCGCTGAATTTTTGAACATGTTGAAAATTTTTGCCGACCTGCAACGACCTATGACAGGTGCCAGAAGTCACCGAAAAAGTTGCGTAGTGGGACAGGCCCATAACTAACAAGTCTCCTTTCAAAATGGCTTTGTCTAACTTTTCCCTTCCCCGCTCTGCATCAGAGCCAGGCCTGACACCACCGACTGGATCACTGCTCTCCCTTGACTGGTTATCCCCCACAACATTACCCAAAGGAGTATGCCTGTTCTTCAGGGGACCAGCCCCAGGGGATTCCTGTGTTCCCTGGCAAATCCCTATCATCTGGTCACCCATCTACGTTCAGCCTGTACCTTGGGAGCGACCATCTCACTGTCACACCTTACTATGACAATCACACACCCCCTGATAATCCTGAGGTTATCGAGCTCCTGTTCTTTAATGAGGTCTGTGAGAATCTGCAGCTGAATGTATTTACTGCAGGTGTGATCTTCAAGGGCACTGGAAATCCCCTTGACTTCCAACATCTTGCAGGAGGATCACTCCATTGCCCCACCTGCCATCTCCACTACACCTAAATGCTCAAAAGAATTAAACAAAAAAGCAGACTCTACCTTAACATGCCATTCCACTTTGTTCTAAAGCCTCTTGAGCAAAACCTCAGCACCGCACTTACCACAGTACTCTACACTACACTAAATGTGTTCTTTCTTTTATTTGCCATGGGTCCTCTCTCTGAGCCAATCAAACACATGGTTTCTAAATGTCCCTCCTTTTACATGATATCTCAGGCGATGATCCCTCAGTTATGTCATAGAGTCATAGAGTGTTACAGTGTGGAAACAAGCCTTTCGGCCCAACTTGCCCACACCGGCCAACATGTCCCATCTACACTAGTCTCACTTGACTGCGCTTGGTCCATATCCTTCCAAAATGGTCCTATCCATGTACCTGTCTAATTGTTTCTTAAACGCTGGGACAGTCCCAGCCTCCAGTACCTCCTCTGGCAGCTTGTTCCATACACCCACCACCCTTTGTGTCTTTTAGGAATATTGCCATGAGATTCCCTTTAGTCAATAAAGCAACTCCTCCTCCTCTTTTACCCCCACCTCTATCTCACCTGTGGCATCTGTATCCTCAAATATTAAGCTACCAGCCCTATCCCTCTCTTAGCCAGGTTTCCATGATGGCTGTATCATCACAGTTCCCTAACCTATCCATGAACTGAGTTCATTTGCCTGACCTGCCAGGCCTCTAGCATTCAAAGTAATGCAATTTAATCCAACTGACTTTCCTCACTCCGTGCCATGATGCTGCCTATCCTGTCTACTGAACTTGCTGTCATTGACTTCTGTATTGATTTTCAGCCTCTCACCTGCTTCACTACTGCATTAGATGCCGTCCCGCCTATCAATGTAGTTTAAACCCTCCCGAGTGGCACTTGTAAATCTGCCTGCAAGAATATTGGTTAACATCCGGTTCGGGTGCAATCTGCTTCTCTTATACAGGTCACATCTGCCCGAGAAGAGATCCCAATGGTCCAAACATCAGAATCCCTTCCCCCTGCATCAACTCCTCAGCAATGCATTGACCCATCTTATCTTTCTATTCCTACTCTCACTATCAACTTGTACCGTTCCAGAAATCACTTTCCTTGAGGTCCTGCTATTTCATCATTTGCAAAATTCCCTATATTCACTTTTTATGTCCCCATCCTTTTTCCTATTCAGTCTGAAGAAGGGTCTCGACACAAAACGTCGCCTATTCCTTCGCTCCATAGATGCTGGCTCATCCGCTGAGTTTCTCCAGCATTTTTGTCTACGTTCGATTTTTTCAGCATCTGCAGTTCTTTCTTAAACTTTTTCCTATTTATGTCATTTGTGATAATCTGCACATGTTGATCATGTTTGCAAGTTGCAACACCTCAGAGGTTCCACTCACCAGGGAGTCCATGGTCACGCCCTCTTTGTAAGTTCAGCGATGCCAAGTCCAGAGCTACAGCATTAGTCAGAGCAAATAACCGCTCTGTCAATTCCTCGATCATCATTTGATTTGGTGTTTGCAGCTTGGCTGGCTTTGCCAGAAGCCCCCTGAGCAGCGGGTCTAAGCCACCTATCAATCGCAACAGAAATAATAGCTTAGGGCAGAGGCTGGTTTAAGTAAACACAGTGAGTTAATTGTGTTCCTTTCACATCCGCAACTATAATATTCACCTTCTTTAATGATGCGCCAAGGACTGAAGAAGGTCTTGTGGAGGTTTATGCTTGGGTATGTGGCGTGCTCCTTGTAACTTTCATCTAGTCTTTGTATCCTCGGGCTGATGGTTGTGTGACCAAAACGGAATGCAGCGGTTGCAAATACGTTGGACAAGGTGGGATTCAATCTGTCACTGTATCCTTCATATTTTCCCATAAACCGATCAAACGCTTGAGAACCAAGGATTTTCGGAATATAGTCTCTCATTGTAATAATCTGAACAAAAACACAACAAAATCCTCCTGTGAATAACTTGTTAGACCAAATAGATGGCCACATTGGATGTGGATCATTCTTAATTAAATAAAAAATTTCAATGTCAATTTAGAATGGAATTTTTATAACTAAATGTGTGAAAGTACTTAGAGTGATAGTGTCATACAACACGGCAAAGGGGCCACACTGATCCTGCTGCCCATCAGTACAAATCCTATTTGCTCACATTGGAACCATATCATAGAACATAGTCCATAGAACAGGCATAGTACATAGAACACCCAAACAGGCCCTTCTGCTCATAATGTCAATGCCAAACTAATTTCCACTGCCTGCACATGATCCATATCCCTCCATATCCATGTGCCTATCTAAAGGCCTCTTAAATGCCACTATCGTATATGCCTCCACCACCACATGGTAATGTGTTCCAGGCAACCTGTAAAAAACTTGACCCATACATCTTCTCTAAACTTTGCCCCTTTCCGCTTAAAACTATGCCCTCTAGTCTATGACATTTCCATCCTGGGAAAGAAAAGATTCTGACGTCTACCCTATCTATGCCTCTCATCATTTTACATTCGTCTAGCAGATCTCCCCTCGGTCTCCAATGCTCCAGCGGAAACCTGTGATCTAGCACAGCCAGCATGATGCACGCAAGCATTTGGCACCAATGTGGGCTTTGCCACAGTATAAGAATTCAATGATGACACTTTTGAGGTATTATACTCTACAGAGACCAATTCGCTGCCATAATAGCCTGACTCCATGGAGCAAGCATGGGAAGAGCATCCACCTGGAGGGAATGTTCTCAAACAGCCTGTTCAGATCCAGTTCTAGAATCAGCATGCTCCCTCTCCATTTATCAGCATTTTATTAGGATGCATCACAGCTTGGTTTGGGAACAGCTTCATCCAACTCTGCAAGAAATTGCAACGAATTGTGAACACAGCCCAGACCATCACACATACCAATCTCCCTTCTATTGACTCAATTTATACCTCACGCTGCCTTGGCAAGTCCAGCAGCATAATCACGGACTAGTTGCACCCTGGCCACTCACTCCCTGCTCTCCCCTCTGGCAAAATGTATAGAAGTGTGAAAATGCACACCAGATTCAGGGGCAGTTTCTTCGAAGCTGTTATCAGGCAACTGAAACATCCTACCACAACCAGAGAGCAGTGCTGAACTACTACCTCTTTGGTGACCCTTGGACTATCCTAGATTGGACTTTGCTGACTTTACCTTGCACTAAAAGTTATTCCCTTATCATGTATCTAGCACGCAACAAAAGCTTTTCACTGTATTCAGTACACATGATAATAAAGTAATAAAGTAACAGAACTGAACTGATCTTTGAAACAGCCATTCTTGAAGCAGCATCACTCGCTGGTGCTTGGAAAAGTGCTGTCTGCCAAGATTGCATGTGTGACACTAAACATCGGGAGCTGGAGAGCCTTGCAATAGCCTTGACACAAGAGAAGTCACAGGAAAAGATGATGAAACTGTTATCTGTGTCATTATTCACTGGAGTCTGACAATGCTATTCTGCGGAGCTTCACTGCTATTGTTATGATGCACAATGTTCAATGTTGTGTGCAATGTAATTTCTAGGCTCTGAGCTTTGATACTTAGTTTTTGAAGTGTTTGATGCCAATGTTGTATAGAAACAGTGGGATATTTGGGCAAGGTTAAACCTCCAATTGAATAATATCTTAATGATATACTGAATATTTTGTATAGTCTGTATGAATATTCTATATTTTTAGATTAGAAGCCTCTCTGGATTCTGCATCACTGATGCTCCTGAGGATGGATCTTGTGTCCTCTAGGTCCCAGAATCTATCTTTACCTTGTTAAAAATCTATTTAAATGCAAAGAAACCCAAGTGTTGAACAGAGAGCCACAGTTACCTTGCTCTGACTTACAGGGATCTATTGCATGCTGCCATGTGATCTGCTCTTTGCTAGAATAAATCTTTAATCAGATCACAATTAAGGTATAAACCGATATTATAAATATTAATTTATAGGATTGCAAACATTGCTAATCCCATCAAAATGTCAAAAGTCACAGATCTGCTTCCAGTACATAGTCAGCATTGGACTGAATCCCAGATCATGATTCCTTTACTTTTTAACATGATTCATCTGTCATAAGGGCACCAAGCCATCCTCTTCAATCCTGGTTATGACAAAGCTGAGGTAGAGCATCAATATTTATGACAACATCCCAGAAGGAGAGGAATTTAAACATTTAGTATTGCTGCAGTTGAATAGAATGGCATGTCTCCTGCTCTGTGCCGCTTGTGAATGACCTGTCGTCGTTGTCTTGACAACTCCCTGTGTCTGTAACCTGCTGCAGACTTAGATTTTCTGGTTCTCCTCCTGTGACTTCTTGTCCTGGCAGCTGCCTCAGTGCTTCCAGTTACTCAGTTTTAAAACATTTCTATTTCTCCCATGTAAAATCCATTTTCATTTAGCTTGAAGCTGCCATTTAGAACTTCCCTTCACTGCTACGACATCTATACCACTTATTAGTTCCTTATCAAGTGCCTTGGGACATTTCAAGTAGAAGTGCATTGTATAAGTGTAAGCTGCTCATGTGGGTCTCCATGATCTACATTGTATACTCTAAGACCTGCCACATCTGCATTCATATTCGCTTTAGTCAGGTGAATGGGTATGGACATCAGCTTATAATGCTGCAGAGATGCTGCCTGACCCGTTGCGTTACTCCAGCACCTTGCTACTTTTATTCACCTTATAATGTTCCTTTGAAACTACTTTGGCTTATTTTGAATTTAGTGGGGTACTTTTATGTTTCTTTAGCAATGGTATAGTTAATTCACTCTCTAAGATACACTGTTTTTAATCATTATTATCTCGATAGAATTGAAACTGGGATGTTATCCATAATAGGTGGCCAATCCGTAAAGTTAGTTTTGCGATTGGGCAGTGTAACAGTGCCCTTTTCCCTTGAAGGGCAGTCTGATCCCTATCACTGGCTGACAGGCCAGAAGAGGTCAATCCCCAGCATCCAATTAGCTGATATTGGCTGGCCACTTGAACCTTGTCAGCCTACTCCTTATTAAACCCAAACATTCTTGACAGAGGAGAGAAGGAAGACAAAGAGAGACAGAGGAAGGGAGACAACATGGGATGCCTCCCCCGCTGGCTGTGTTCCCCTGTCATGTGTTAAAGGAAAACTACGCCATTAGGACAAACCTGAAGCCACCAATGTCATTGAATGATCAAGACTGGACCGCTGGGAAGATGCCCGTACCGCTTCTTCCAGTACCTCTTCCGAAGAATAAGACTGAATGGGTGAGACACCAGTGCCTCTTCCTACCCATGAACCTCGAGGAGCTGTGGCCACATATAGAAGACTGAGTCACCAGATAATCCGTAGACTGCCAGTGCCGCCTCTTCAAGCCCAAACCTGAGATTGCCAAGATGAACCTCAGACTGCCAGCGCCTCCTTTCGAGACAAGGGTGAACTGCAGAGAGAAGCCTGAGATCGCCTCATCTCCTCCTTCGAAGACCAGGACTGAGCTGCCAGGGCAACCATTAAGGGCCTGTCCCACTTAACCGATTTTTTCAGCGACTGCTGGCGACTGTCACATTTGTAGCAGGTCAGCGAAAAAGCAGCGACTGGACCCCCCCCACTCCCCACGACAATGTCTATGGTAATCTACGATAACCTACCACCTAGTCGGCGTCAAGCTATGGCAAACTACTATGGGGAACAAGGACATGGCGGACCAATTGAATAACTACTTTGGTTCCGTCTTCACTAAGGAAGACATAAATAATCTGCCGGAAATACCAGGAGACCGCAGGTCAAAGGAGATGGAGGAACTGAGTGAAATCCAGGTTAGCCGGGAAATGGTGTTAGGTAAATTGAATGGATTAAAGGCAGATAAATCCCCAGGGCCAGATAGGCTGCATACCAGAGTACTTAAGGAAGTAGCTCCAGAAATAGTGGATGCATTAGTGATAATTTTTCAAAACTCTTTAGATTCTGGAGAAGTTCCTGAGGATTGGAGGGTAGCTAATGTAACCCCACTTTTTAAAATGGGAGGGAGAGACAAAACGGGGAATTACAGACCAGTTAGTCTAACATCGGTAGTGGGGACACTGCTAGAGTCAGTTATTAAAGATGGGATAGCAGCACATTTGGAAAGTGGTGAAATCATTGGACAAAGTCAGCATGGATTTACGAAAGGTAAATCATGTCTGACGAATCTTATAGAATTTTTCGAGGATGTAACAAGTAGAGTGGATAGGGGAGAACCAGTGATGTGTTATATCAGGACTTTCAGAAGGCTTTCAACAAGGTCCCACATAAGAGATTAGTATACAAACTTAAAGCACATGGCATTGGGGGTTCAGTATTGATGTGGATAGAGAACTGGCTGGCAAACAGGAAGCAAAGAGTAAATGGGTACCACAAGTGGGGTACCACAAGGCTCAGTACTGGGACCCCAGCTATTTACAATATATATTAATGATTTGGACGAGGGAATTGAATGCAACATCTCCAAGTTTGCCGATGACACTAAACTGTTGGGGCAGTGTTAGCTGTGAGGTGGATGCTAGGAGGCTGCAAGGTGACATGGATAGATTGGGTGAGTGGGCAAATGCATGTTAGATGCAGTATAATGTGGATAAATGTGAGGTTATCCACTTTGGTGGGAAAAACAGGAAAGCAGACTATTATCTAAATGGTGGCCGATTAGGAAAAGGGGAGATGCAACAAGACCTGGGTGTCATGGTACACCAGTCATTGAAGGTAGGCATGCAGGTGTGGCAGGCAGTGAAGAACGCGAATGGTATGTTAGCATTCATAGCAAAAGGATTTGAGTATAGGAGCAGGGAGGTTCTACTGCAGTTGTACAGGGTCTTGGTGAGACCACACCTGGAGTATTGCGTACAGTTTTGGTCTCTAAATCTGAGGAAGGACATTATTGCCATAGAGGGAGTGCAGAGAAGTTTCACCAGACTGATTCCTGGTATGTCAGGACTTTCATATGAAGAAAGACTGGATAGACTCAGTTTGTACTCGCTAGAATTTAGAAGATTGAGGGGGGATCTTATAGAAACTTACAAAATTCTTAAGGGGTTGGACAGGTGGATGCAGGAAGATTGTTCCTGATGTTGGGGAAGTCCAGGACAAGCGGTCACAGTTTAAGGACAGAGGGGAAATCCTTTAGGACCGAGAAAAAAAAAAACATTTTTCACACAGAGAGTGGTGAATCTCTGGAAATCTCTGCCACAGAAGGTAGTTGATGCCAGTTCATTGGCTATATTTAAGAGGGAGTTAGATATGGCCCTTGTGGCTAAAGGGATCAGGGGGTATGGAGAGAAGGCAGGTACGGGATACTGAGTTGGATGATCAGCCATGATCATATTGAATGGCAGTGCAGGCTCGAAGGGCCGAATGACCTACTCCTGCACCTAATTTCTATGTTTCTATGTTTTCTACCATCAACCGGCGACATATTAGGACGTCCACCTATGACCACACAGGCGGGAACCTACGACAACCAAAGTCAACCTACATCCACCCACGAGAAGCTACGACAAGCAACGACAATGTCGGCGACAACTGAAGACAATTCAGTCGCCTTTACCTTTCGCCGGTTGATGTAGGTTTACGTAGGTAGTCGCCAATGGAATTCACCGAACTCAGTACCTGGCGACAATCAACGTCACCTGGCGACAACCTGCATCATCCTGGCTACAACCTACAACAACACCTACAACAGGAGAAGTCAAGCTACGTCAAGCCCATAGTCGGCAAAAAGTTTTGAACTTTTTAAAATTCAGCGGTGACCAGAAAAACGTTACGACTCTTTAGGCAACTTGAGGAGACTACTCATGACCATACAGACGTCACCCCCCAACCATGTGCCGCCTGTAGTCGCCGAAAAAATCACCTAAGTGGGACAGGGGCTTTAGATTGCCAGAGCCACCGCACATGCTCCCTGATGGCGCGGGACAGCGCCCCCATGTGGTCTTGGACTTTCTCACTACTGTAAATAAAATACATACGCTTGTTCACCCTACTGTGAGTGTTGGTGTGGTCACTGCCAAATTTTTTAATACCAATCCCCCAAGAACCAGGTGCTCCCAAATATGGGATGTGAGTATTGTCCTGAAGATGCTCAGGAATTGGTCTCCAGCAACAGTTCTGTCCCTACATAGACTGACATTAAAAATAGTCATGCTAATGGCATTGGTCACGGCACAAAGGGTACAGTCATTACATAAATTAAGACAGGACAACATGACTTCTTCATCTGAAAACATTACGTTTCATATTTATGAATTAGTGAAACAGAACAGACAGGGATCAGCGGGCCTCAATATCGAATTTACGTCTTACCTAACAGATGATCGTCTCTGTATAGTAAAACATTTGTCGTTATATATGGAGAAAACGAAAATCATCAGAGGCAATGAGAAGGCACTTTTAGTCAGCCATAAGCAACCACACAAAAAAGTGTCGGTCCAGACCATCTCAAGATGGCTGAAACGGGTTCTAACACAGGCTGGGGTGGATACTGATATTTTAAATCTCATTCCACCAGGGCTGCAGCTACATCGGCAGCTATGCAGTTGGATGTATCAATGGACCAAATCCTCAAGGCAGCAGGATGGTCAGGGGAAAAAACATTCCAACTATTTTATCATAAAACCTGGAGTCATTAAACCTGGAACATTTGCAGAAACAATTTAAGTTTTGTTATTTAATTACCCCATAAATAGGGGCTATAATTTGTGTTAATCAATTCATGGATTTCAATGTCGGATTCATGTCTAAAATATGTTGACACAATTCCTCCTACAGTCATTAAGGCAGATGTGATGCATGGATTGTTTCCACGGCATGAAATCACAGAGCTTTGAAATCTTCACGTAGCCACTCACGTGACTCCGAAGTAAAATAGTAAGATTAAATGAGAACTTACCAGTTCGAAGTTTGATCATTATTTTATGAGGAGTACGTTGAGGGAATACGTGCCCTCCGTTCCCAATCTGTGATTTCACACCGCTGCTTTGAAGAATGACACGCATGCGTCCTGGCGGGGTTCTTCACATATTCCCTCAACGTACTCCTCATAAAATAATGATCAAACTTCGAACTGGTAAGTTCTCGTTTAATCTTACTATTCTATCTGTAAATAATAATAATAATAACTTTATTTATAAAGCACTTTTAGGCAACATCAGTTACCACAAAGTGCTGTACAAGGGAAATCAACAAAAAGTTATCACAAAACTAAAACCATTAAGACGACAGGACTATAAAAACAGTAAAAAAATTAAAAGACATTAAAAGCACTAAAACAGGAACAATGTCTCAGCCAGTGTCGAAAGCCAGTGAATAAAAGTGCGTTTTTAGGGAGGATTTAAAGATGGACAGTGAAGGGGCCTGTCTGATCTGCAGCGGCAAGGTGTTCCAAAGTGCCAGTGCAGCAACAGAAAAGGCTCTATCCCCTCTGAGCTTCCGCTTAGACCTTGGTACCTCAAGGAGCAGCTGAGGTAATCTAGCACCTTTTCTAATTGTTCGAATGATATTCTTCAACAACCTCTTTCTCAATGTCAGCAAGATGAAGGAGCTAGTTATCGATTTCAGAAAACATAGTGGAGTACATGTCCCAAATCAGCATCAATGGTGCCAAAGAGGAAATGGTTGAGAGCTTCAAGTTCCGTTCTGTTAATACTACCAATGATCTGTCATGGACCAAATACATTGAAATGACAGCCAAGAAGGTACACCAATGCCTTAAGGGCCTGTCCCACTTGGCAATTTTTCCGGCAACTGCTGCGTAATATCAGTGATGCCAAAAGATTTTGAACATTTCAAAATCCTGCAGCAACAAAAAAGATGTTGCGACACATCAAAAAACGGTGCATGTCAATACGTCATCACGCCGCGTCACCGCCACGTGATGCCGCAGTCAATGATGCCGGGAGTCGCCAAAAGAATCGCCAAGTGGGACAGGTCCTTTATTTCCTCAGGAGACTGATGAAATTCAGCACGTCTCCAATAACTCTTACAAACTTCTACGGATGCACCATAGAATGCATACTGTTGAGTAGCATTACAGCTTGGTTTGGGAAAAATTCTGCCCAAGTCCACAAGAAATTGCAGAGAGTTGTGACTGTCGCCCAGTCCACCACACAGACCTGACTTCCCACCATTGACTCCATCTACACTTCATTCTGCCTTGGAAATAGCCAATATAATCAAAGATCTTTCCCATCCTGGTCATTCCTTCTGCTCCCTACTCCAAATGGGCAAAAGATGCAGAATCTTGAAAGCGTGCACCACTAGAGTCAGGAACAGCTTCCTCCTCTCTCTTACCAGGTTACTGAACAGTCCCTCCATAAGCTCGGGTACTATTCGGTTCAGCTCTACCCCATAGTGGACATTGGACTTTGTCTGTGCACCTGGTTTCACTGCAATGCTGAAAACTATATTTAGCATTCTGCATCTTTTCCTCGCCTTTACATATTGTACTTGAGCTTGGCTTGCTTGTATTTATGTATAGTATTATATGATTTCATTGGATGGCATGCAAAATAAAAGTTTTCACTGTACCTCGGTACACCAGATAATAATAAAGGTAAACCTAAAGCTAAGTATTAGGATGCAGAATGGTGAAGACAAAATAGAATTCTTTGAATGGTTTTGACTGGATCTTCCTCAATGTAAATCCAGGGTCTTGTGCCACTGCCAAATAATGGCGGAGCAGGATTTCTATCGGGACGGACTGTTGAAATGCGGAGGCATCTGCCCTAGTATCAGTATATCTTTGATGTATACTAATGTTTTGCAAATTTAAGGAGCACCCACAGAGACAGTGACTGCCTATTTTCACAGTAAACCTGCAATTATACACAAATATCATAGAAACATAGAAACATAGAAATTAGGTGCAGGAGTAGGCCATTCGGCCCTTCGAGCCTGCACCGCCATTCAATATGATCATGGCTGATCATCCAACTCAGTATCCCGTACCTGCCTTCTCTCCATACCCCCTGATCCCCTTAGCCACAAGGGCCACATCTAACTCCCTCTTAAATATAGCCAATGAACTGGCCTCAACTACCCTCTGTGGCAGAGAGTTCTAGAGATTCACCACTCTCTGCGTGAAAAAAGTTCTTCTCATCTCGATATCCTCACTGGATTTTATGCCAGTAGCTGACACGTATTTAAGTTGCACCTTGAATCTGGTTAAAAATTGGAGACCTTTCAGGCTAGGCTTTTTTTCTCCATGCATTGTGCACATAACAATAGTTGAACAACACAGCAAGAATGAACCAACTAACCTGATGCAGAGCACCATTAATCTTACGTGCTTCACGGTAGATGGTTTCTGAATTCCAGTGAGGGTTGATCTTGTGCAGAGTCTTTGCTATTCGATTGTGCTCACGCATCCACAACGTGTGCATTGAAGCTAGAGTTAGAACTTCATTTGCTCTGCTTTCTCCTGCGAGGAAACATTCTACCCTTTCATTTTGAGTAGCATTGGGCTCTTGAGCACATGGGGATGGTTCCTGATCAACAAATGGCAACAGCTGCTGTTTGCCATCCTTGTATTTTAAATTTGTCAGAAGGAGGCCCTCCTGGCTTGCATAGTCCCTTAACTTTCTTTCTTGAAGTGGAGTGCTCCCATACACAGTCGAGGCATCAATAAAGGAAGTTACGGCATTGATCTGCTGCCGAGCATTCAGGCTTGTCTCAAAGTCTGTTCCTTGAGATGCTGCCCCACATGTGGGAGATGAACGATAAAATGTGATGCACTCATTCAGTCTGGAGCGAGGATCGCTCCCAGGCACCTGATTGATGAACATTAAAATAAGACATGGTTAAAAATAGCAGGACTATTTCAAATGTCTTACCTCTAACTAGTACATTAAAGGAAGTCCTAACAAACCTCATAGTGATCACAGAGATGCCCAGCACAAAAACAAATCCTTTGGCCAACCACAACCATGCACACCTTTCTGCCCCTCTACATTATTCCCCTTTGTCCACATTATTGTCCACTGTATACTTCTGATCCGTGTCTATTTAAATGTCTGCCTAAATGCCTCTTAAACATTGTGATTGTATCCTATTCCATCATTTCCTTTGAAGAGCATTCCAGACATCAATCACAGTCCGCATGAAACAATTAATCCCCAGAACCTCTATGAAACTCCTTCCTCCCATGCTGTTCCGGATTTTATTCTCATACTACCAGATAAAGAACAAACAAAAACTATGGGATGAAACCAGGGGTTCAGGCTCCAAGTGTGAGGGGCAAGGAATTTTTGATGTTTTGGTTTGCGATCGGGAGCAGGGAGAAAAGGTTTTGGCTATCTATGCTGTCTTTGCTTCTTGTAATCTATCTACTTCTATCGGGATTTAGAGCTAGATTTACAAATGCTGTAGCAAATTTGCACAGTGTGTGATTTACTCTGGTTACTCTTCCTACCTTACTTACCATTATGCAGGATGGATGAAATGTTGGGAAGAGTGGTGGGGGGAGTTCAGGGAATGGGTTCAGTTAAAGTCAGAGGGAGAGGACATGAAATGACTGTCATTCAAAATAAATTCCACTGAGGATATTTTCTTTCATACCAATAAGTAAAACAAAATCTAGATCCTAGAAGTGCTTGAGGAAAATTGGGCAGTATTTATTTTTATGTCCATCCTTAGAAATTAATTTGAATACGAAAAATGTCAAATTATTATAATTGTTGTTGAAATCATAGATACATAGAATACATGGAAATGAGTTGCAGGAATAGGTTATTCGGTCCTTGGAGTCAGCACCCCCATTCAATGTGATCATGGCTGATCATCCACGATCGGTACCCCGTTCCTGCCTTCTTCCCACATCCCTTGATTCCGCTAGCCCCAGAGCTCTATCTAACTCTCTTTTGAATGCATCCAGTGAATCGACTTCCACTGCCTTCTGAGGCAGAGAATTCCACAAATTCACAACTCTCTGGGTGAAAAAGATTTTCCTCATCTCAGTTCTAAATGGCTTAGCCCTTATTCGTAAAATGTGGCCCCTGGTTCTGGACTGCCCCAACATCAGGATTATGTTTCCTTCATCTAGCTTGTCCAATCCCTTAATAATTTTATATTTTTCTATAAGATTCCCTCTCATCCTTCTAAATTCCAGTGAATACAAGCCCAGTCATTCCATTCTTTCATCATATGGCAGTCCCGCCATCCCGTAAATTAACCTTGTGAACCTCCACTGCACTCCCTCAATAGCAAGAATGTCTTTCCTCAAATTAGGAGACCAAAACTGCACACAATACCCCAGGTGTGGTCTCACCAGGGCCCTGTACAACTGCAGAAGGACCTCTTTGATCCTATACACAAATCCTCTTGTTATGAAGGCCAACATGCCATTAGCTTTCTTCACTGCCTGCTGTACCCGCATGCTTACTTTCAGTGACTGATGTACAAGGACCCCCAGGAATTGTTGCACTTCCCCTTTTCATAATCTGACACCATTCAGATAATAATCTGCCTTCTTGTTCTTGCTATCTAAGTGGATAACCTCACATTTATACACATTATACCACATCTGCCATGCATCTGCCCACTTACAGATCACTTCAGTTGCATAAGTACCTTAATTGGAAAACATGGATTCATATTCTGGCACATATTCTTGCAGTCTACTCCACTGTGGAAAGCTGCTTGGCTGACACTCTGAGGTGTGAAGGCAAAGTCGTGGTCAATATATTGGCCCCATTCGACTAAGATGTGCGAATATAGTCTATCTTCTGCCAATTTAGTCGTATTGGCTATTCGAAGGATTTTGTTGGTTACCTCTCGGACCTGTCAGAGGAAAAATCTATTTAAAACAGAGACACTAGACTGCAGCTGTTTGAATCTGAAGCATCTGAACAACCAAGGAGGCTATGTGCATCGGTATCTGTTGTAAACAGCGACAAATAATCTGCTGGAGGAACTCAGTGAGTCCGGCAACATATATGGGTTATTTCCAGCAAAATATGTTGTCAACACTTCACATTGAAACTGTATCAGGACTGCATGGTTTTGACTTGAAAGGTCAACAATTTATTCCCCTCTACAGATGCCACTTGACCGACTGAGTTCCTCCAACAGATTACTTGTTGCTACTTAATACAGATCCTGATACATATAGTGTAGGAAGGAACTGCAGGTGCTGGTTTATACCAAAAACAGACACAAAATTCTGAAGTAACAGCGGTCAGGCAGCATCTCTGGAGGAAAAGAATAGGTGATGTTTCTGGTCAGACCCTTCCTTCAGTCTGAAGGAGTTCCAACCCAAAACATCTTGTTCTCGAGTTGCTGCCTGACCTGCTGAGTTACTCCAGCATTTTCTATCTATCCTGATGCATATAGCCTCTATTTAGAACTTCATGAGGCATTACGGCTGCTATAAAGTATTTGAAAGAGTTGGAACCCTAGAACATTAGAAGCCATTACTCTGAAGACATAAAGTGCTGGAGTAACTCAGCAGGTCAGGCATTATCTCGAGAGAACAGGTGATATTTTTTAGGTTGGGACTCTTCATCTGACCAGTAGAAGGGAGAGAGGGGAAAGCGAGGTGGGGTGGGACAAAGCTTGGCAAGTGATAAATGGATACAGGTGGGGTTGGTGGTTGATTGTTGTACAAAGCCAGAGATGATAAGACAAAAAGTGAGAAGTGATGTGAAATGTCAGGCCAGAGAAAGGGATACAGGTGGAAGGGGATGGGGAAAAGAGAGAAATGGGTGCACATATTTGACATGATTAACACAGCATTTTATTTTTTAATTAATTAGACATGCTGTTTGCTGAAACATTAAACTGCACACAATGGAGTTTTATTTCAATTCTGTGTATTATAAATACATTGTGAATCAATAAATCTTGTTCAAATTAATCAAAATTAAAATCCACATTGATTTCAGCTTGGCCTGCGCTTATTGTGATAATTTATTTAACATTTGTTGGCATGATTTATAACACTGATAAAGCAGTATTTAAAAATGAAGAATCAATTCTCCACAGCTAAAAATTAATATATTTACATAAGTCGTCAAGTACGTATATTTCATTCCTAAACAACTCTGTATGGCAACCTTCTTAACTTTACCCCCTTTGCTCATTTAAACATTTATGCGGTTCAATTATAAGGCTGTAGGGGTGCTGCCTTTCTCCTTCCACTAATATATAAACCAATGAGTTATTTCATATGTTTGAATACAGGGAGCAAGTTTCACTGGACGATGTAATTGAAAGGGGTGGACCACATGTGAAGAGTTACTAAAGGTGCATTTACCACCACCACCTTAACAGAGAGCAGCAAAGTTATAAAAGTCAAGTAATCCAATGAAGATTTTATAGTTCATCATAGCATTATTTCAACCAGCTCATTTTACTTGTTATTGTTTATATACATAATCTTACTGAAGCATAAATCAGATTTAGTTTAGTTTAGAGACACAGCATGCAAACAGGCCCTTCAGCCCACCGAGTCTATGCCGGACAACGATACCTGTTACACGAGCACACACCACACATCTAGAGACAATTTACAATTTTTATCCAAGCCAATTAACCTCCAAACCTGTCTAACTTTAGAGTGTGGGAGGAAACTGGAGCATCCGGGGAAAACCCACATGGTCTTGGGGGAACATACAAATTCTGTACAGGCAGAACCCATAGTCAGGATCAAAACTGGGTCTCTGGGTAGCAAATCTATCGCTGTACCACCATGCCTCTCCATATTTTATCCAGGTAGCTGCATTGCAGATGCTATGGGCTTATGGGGCAGAGCAAATTTCTTTGGCAAGGACCAAGCTTTAAATTGGGCAGGATCTATTCATTTAATTGAAGTTATTGATTTATGTGTTCATCAACGAAAAGGAATAATTCACAGATAAAATGACACCCTATATGCTTTATAGATTTTTAGTTTTGGCTGCTCCATAGGCTCAAGGAGTCTGGCAGGTCCATCAACAAGTCAACATTGGTAAGCAGGGATGAAGGTTATATATTCCCGCAGCTGAGTTGATGGAGCCAGTGACGGATAGAATCTACATGCTGAACAGAGCATGAGAGAGCAAAAAGTGTTGGGCTCTGGCATTAAAAAAGTTATCTAACAAAATAAATGTGACTGAATGGTTTTCATATTTTTTATACAGTTCTAAGATAGAAACATAGAAACATAGAAATTAGGTGCAGGAGTAGGCCATTCGGCCCTTCGAGCCTGCATCGCCATTCAATATGATCATGGCTGATCATCCAACTCAGTATCCCGTACCTGCCTTCTCTCCATACCCTCTGATCCCCTTGGCCACAAGGGCCCACATCTAACTCCCTCTTAAATATAGCCAATGAACTGGCCTCAACTACCCTCTGTGGCAGAGAGTTCCAGAGATTCACCACTCTCTGTGTGAAAAAAGTTCTCCTCATCTCGGTTTTAAAGGATTTCCCCCTTATCCTTAAGCTGTGACCCATTGTCCTGGACCTCCCCAACATCGGGAACAATCTTGTCCAACCCCTTAAGAATTTTGTAAGTTTCTATAAGATCCCCTCTCAATCTCCTAAATCTCCTCAATCTCCTAAATCTCCTAAAGTATAAACCAAGTCTATCCAGTCTTTCTTCATAAGACAGTCCTGACATCCCAGGAATCAGTCTGGTGAACCTTCTCTGCACTCCCTCTATGGCAATAATGTCCTTCCTCAGATTTGGAGACCAAAACTGTACGCAATACTCCAGGTGTGGTCTCACCAAGACCCTGTACAACTGCAGTGGAACCTCCCTGCTCCTATACTCAAATCCTTTTGCTATGAAAGCCAACATACCATTCGCTTTCTTTACTGCCTGCTGCACCTGCATGCCTACCTTCAATGACTGGTGTACCATGACACCCAGGTCTCGCTGCATCTCCCCCTTTTCCCAATCGGCCACCATTTAGATAATCGTCTGCTTTCCCGTTTTTGCCACCAAAATGGATAACCTCACATTTATCCACATTATACTGCATCTGCCAAACATTTGCCCACTCACCCAGCCTATCCAAGTCACCTTGCAGTCTCCTAGCATCCTCCTCACAGCTAACACTGCCCCCCAGCTTAGTGTCATTCGCAAACTTGGAGATATTGCCTTCAATTCCCTCATCCAGATCATTAATATATATTGTAAATAGCTGGGGTCCCAGCACTGAGCCTTGCGGTACCCCACTAGTCACTGCCTGCCATTGTGAAAAGGATCCGTTTACCACTACTCTTTGCTTCCTGTTTGCCAGCCAGTTCTCTATCCACATCAATACTGAACCCCCAATGCCGTGTGCTTTAAGTTTGTATACTAATCTCTTATGAGGGACCTTGTCGAAAGCCTTCTGGAAGTCCAGATACACCACATCCACTGGTTCTCCCCTATCCACGCTACTAGTTACATCCTCGAAAAATTCTATAAGATTCGTCAGACATGATTTACCTTTTGTAAATCCATGCTGGCTTTGTCCAATGATTTCACCACTTTCCAAATGTGCTGCTATCCCATCTTTAATAACTGACTCAAGCAGTTTCCCCACTACCGATGTTAGACTAACTGGTCTGTAATTCCCCGTTTTCTCTCTCCCTCCCTTCTTAAAAAGTGGGGTTACGTTTGCTACCCGCCAATCCTCTGGAATACTCCAGAATCTAAAGAGTTTTGAAAGATTATTACTAATGCATCCACTATTTCTGGAGCTACTTCCTTAAGTACTCTGGGATGCAGCCTATCTGGCCCTGGGGATTTATTAGCCTTTAATCCATTCAATTTACCCAACACCACTTCCCGACTAACCTGGATTTCACTCAATTCCTCCAACTCCTTTGACCCGCGGGCCCCTGCTATTTCCAGCAGATTATTTATGTCTTCCTTTGTGAAGACGGAACCAAAGTAGTTATTCAATTGGTCTGCCATATCCTAGTCCCCCATGATCAACTCACCTGTTTCTGACTGCAAGGGACCTACATTTGTTTTAACTAATCTCTTTCTTTTCACATATCTATAAAAACTTTTGCAGTCAGTTTTTATGTTCCCTGCCAGTTTTCTTTCATAATCCATTTTTCCTTTCCTAATTAAGCCCTTTGTCCTCCTCTGCTGGTCTCTGAATTTCTCCCAGTCCTCCGGTATGCTGCTTTTTCTGGCTAATTTGTACGCATCATCCTTCGCTTTGATACTATCCCTGATTTCCCTTGTTATCCACGGATGCACTACCTTCCCTGATTTATTCTTTTGCCAAACTGGGATGAACAATTTTTGTAGTTCATCCATGCAGTCTTTAAATGTCTTCCATTGCATATCCACCGTCAACCCTTTTAGAATTAATTGCCAGTCAATCTTGGCCAATTCACATCTCATACCCTCATAGTTACCTTTCTTTAAGTTCAAAACCATTGTTTCTGAATTAACAATGTAACTCTCCATCCTAATGAAGAACTCAACCATATTATGGTCACTCTTGCCCAAGGGGCCACGCACAACAAGACTACTAACTAACCCTTCCTCATTACTCAATACCCAGTCTAAAATAGCCAGCTCTCTCGTTGGTTCCTCTACATGTTGATTTAAATAACTATCCCGCATACATTCCAAGAAATCCTCTTCCTTAGCACCCCTGCCAATTTGATTCACCCAATCTATATGTAGATTGAAGTCATCCATTATAACTGCTTTGGCTTTGTCGCACGCATTTCTAATTTCCTGTTTGATACCATCTCCAACTTCGACCAAAATTGAAAAGGAATCCTTGTTGTTTAAGGTATTATGCCCCTATCCCACTTAGGAAACCTGAACGGAAACCTTTGGTGACCTTGCACCCCACCCAAGGTGTCCTTGAGGTTCCCAAAGGTTTTGGTCACTCTCCATAATGGTCGAAAGTGGTTTCCGCGTAGTCGAGGCATCTTCTATGTTCCTGCGATTATTTCAACAAGATCAAAACCGGCCTCGACTATAAATAGGTTGCCGTTTGGTCGAAGCCAGTGGAGTGGGGTTGCTATTTACTTACAGGCAGTCGAAGGCCATCTCCTTCGCTGACCAGCCATTTTGATTGGCTCATTGGAGTTTTCAGCAAAGATCCTATTGAATCCTTGGTTTTCAGGATCTAGAAGATCCGCCGGAAGGTAAAATGCCCGCTAACTTTATTAAACTTCTTAAAACTGTCTCCACTCCTTCTTTCCCCCACCCCCCTCGCTCCCATTCTCTCCCCTTCTCTCTCCCCTTCTCTTTTACTTCTCTCTCCCCTTCTCTGTCCTTCTCTCCCCTTCTCTCCCCCCCCTCTCCCGCGCTCTCTAAAGGACTTACCGTGCTCTGTGTCAGCCGTTTACCTTCCTCTTCATCACGCAGACAGCGCTCCTCAGCTGTCCCTGGCCCCCACCTTCACGATGTGTGTGTGTGTGTGTGTGTGTGTGTTGGTGTGTGTGTGTGGTCGGTAGCAAGGATCCTGTAGGATCTTTGGTCAGTAGATGCAGCTCACGCTTCAGTCGAGGCTTTCCAGGCGAGTGACCAAAACCTCTGGCGACTCATGGAAACCTTGGGTGGGGCGTAAGGTCACCAGAGGTTTCCGTTCAGGTTTCCTAAGTGGGACAGGGGCATAAATTTACCATTTGTACTTATCATACCACATCACCTACCAGAGCACTATATTAGAGTTATCTAGAGATGCAACAGGTACATGGATAGAAATGTTGTGCAGGGAGAGGGGCAAATGTGGGCCGATGGGACTGGTATAGATGGTTGGCATTGGAAAGCTGGGCCAAAGGCCCTGCTTCCATGCTGTATGACTCCATGACTCTAAAGCTGCAGTCTGAAAATAGGTATGTTACAAAACGTACCTGAATCGTGGCTGAGCATCTGCCCCACCCCTTGTGTGTGATTTTGGCGCTGTTTAGAGGGGGCGGGTTTAAAACGCGATTTTTATTAGGCTGTTGCAATCGAAAATGTTCAGCCTAGTAAATCATTAACGGAAAATCGCTGAAAGACCCCGTCGCAAAAGATATTATTAGTATTTATGGCCTTGTAAAATAGTTAGAGTAATTTAAAAATCAGTCTCTAAACTCGCAACCTGTCGCAGCCCCAGGGTTTTATAAAGCAAACAATTAAAGGTATGTACCTTATTTTTACATTAAATGGGGCATGTATATAACCCTGTGTATAAAGTTTTCTATAGCGAGTAGGTCATTTTGGGCTCTTCATATCCCGCAGTATTTTTCTGGGCATTTGAGGGCATAAATCTAGCGCAATGTGAACGTTCTAAACCAGCGCGTTCCACATGAACCCACTAGAAAGCCGATTTAAATTGACTTTAATTTACAGCAATTGAACACTAAATTCATTCCATTTGGCCTATAAATTGATGTAAATGAAATTTAAAAATCATGTTTTATTGTGAATTATTTGTGAATATTATTTGGACACTTGGGCTATTTAAAAATGTTAATCATTTATTAAGAAATGGATAGATGTTTAGATCTAGTAAATTGAAGTTTGAAATTAGCTACAATTGGGTAACTAACTAATTATATGCTTTAATTTCAGGTCATCCAAGTTAGATTATTTTATATTTGTTTCAGAATGGTTCAATCTATGATAACTGAAAATTTCATTCAGTTCTCTTAATTTTTAAGAAGGTTATGTGCTTTTGACTGTCCACGATCACAGCTTTTTTGTTATGTCCATAGAAAATCAATAGGGAACAAGATGCTCATTTCCGAGTATGAAAATGGCCATAACTTTTTTATTACTTGAGATATGAAAGTGAATGAGGTGTCAAATTAAACATTGTTATGCTTTATCTGATGGGATAAATTGCAGACTTGATTTTTTAAATCTCAAAATTTTGTAACATTGCTACTGAAAACAAACACAATGCAAAGGCTCAATTCTGAATCATTGAAAGATTATTATCACATAAAGGTCCATGAACAATCAGCCTTAGCTTGGGAACAGCAGTCCAACAAGTACATAACCGTAGATAGACACAAAAAGCTGGAGCAACTCAGCGGGACAACCCAGCTCTGTCCTGCTGAGTTACTTCAGCTTGTTGTGTCTATCTTCAGTTTAATCCAACATCTGCAGTTACTTCCTACACAAGTACATAGCCATACCACATACCATATAGAGTTATGGAGCATGTAAGCAGGCCCTTCGGACCAACATGCCATGCTAACTAATTACCTATTTAAGCTAGTGCCATTTGTCCAAATGATTTTGAACCCCTCACCAAAAAAGTAAATCAGCACCAATGCTGTGGAGACAATCAGAAAATCTAAGCAATAATTTTCAATTTTGTGATAGATCTGAGCAATGAAGAAGTTGGCTGCATTCTTTTGTGGATGATTAATAAAGATGTGAATCTTATCAACAGCTGGAAATGCGTGAGTAAGAGTCTAAAAATGCTGACGTGATTTTGTGCTAAACTGAACATTAAAATTCATATCTGAATTTACTGATATCTTGTTATTGGAGCTTATGGAAAGGAGTTTTGAAACACAGAAAGAGGTTTTCTGAGACATTGTGTCAGATCCCCAACATGGTAATAACAATGATTCCAAAAATATTCTCAGGCATCATTTAAAGGCATTCAAACATGGTCAACTTACAGGAGTCTCAGAGGGAAATAACACACTTGGTCAAGGACTATATTAGTGGTCTCGTAAGGACTGGGGAATGTATGGAGGAGGACACCAGGCCAGGCAGAGCAGCAGGAGCCACAGCAGGAACGAAGGGCAGCTGGTCTGCTGCCCCTGGCAGATACAGGGTTTCTCCCCTCTGCTGAATCCGAGCATTTGCGGACCCTCTCAGTATCATTGAGGCATGCTGAAGTGCACCACTGTGGCAGAGTGTGCATGGATAAATAAATCTTGGCGCCGCAAACTATGTGTTTGAACAGATTTATCTTTGCATCTGGATGCAGATTTGTACTCAGGCATTTGGCATTGAGGATCAAAATTACAGACTGAAACCAGAGAGTCAATCAGGAGTGAAGGGCTATGTCTTTGGCTTCTATGTGCCACAACACTGCCAGCATGTCAGCTGGTCGGCTGCTTTCACCTTCCAGAACATGGCTCCAGTGATTTCAAAGATAAGCCTAGATGTGAAAGTATGGCGGAGCTGGATCATGTCCCAGGTTAAAACATTTGTATTATTAATTTTAAACTTTCTCCTAATCAATCCATTCTTGGATGCTGAAATATATCGAGTTGCACAGCTATCTTATCATTCAAAATTGAATATACTTTCCTGATAATAGGTCTTTACATCTGTAATGTTTAACCGTTCAACTTGGAATGGTGTCAAGGTAATTAGATAAAATAAAGGCAGAGGAATGAAATGACTTACAATGGAATCACTCAAATACTGCAGTTATTGCCTATATTAAACAATATGCAGAAATCCAAGGAGCTGTGTCATGGCCAGAGGCTCTGCTGATGGTATGCTGCTCACTGGCACAAATGCAAATGCTTCTCATGGCTGAATAGATATGATATTTCGGCCTCAATTTCCATTTGCATGTTATTGTGTTAGAACTGTCTTGATGCTTTAAGGAAGACAATGCTTATAGGAAATATGATGGAAAGAACTAAGCCTTTGTTTTTTGTTTTAGTTTTCGGACACGCAATTGGAAAAACACTGCTCCTTGTATTATTGTATTATCAGTTGGGTACATACATTCCTGCTATGTTGCTCCAGTGTATACATTCTGATAATACGTTCAGCAAGGGATGCAAGGTTGTTACAAAGTAAATCAGAAAGAAGCAACAGATTTCTTGAATAGAAAGAGACTTTATGTTGATAAATGATGGGCCAACAAGATACAAATGGGTCACTGACTTTAAATGAAATTTAACACAACAGGTGGCTAGTAATAATAATTTACATTATGTTTTACATAGATGTGGATAATTTCTTGATTATTGAATTTTGGGAAGGATGAACAAATGGACAAACAATTTACAAATGCATTGATTTTAATATTATTTATTTGGTGAATGGTTATTGGATTAGTTTAAATTGGGTTGTTGGATTGCAAGGGAAAAGATAAATGAATCCGCTTTGAAAGCTGATGTTGGCAATAGAATATCTAGCATGTTTATTTGAAACTGTAGATTTAGACCGGAGACGAGGAAACACTTTTTCTCACAGAGAGTGGTGAGTCTGTGGAATTCTCTGCCTCAGAGGGCGGTGGAGGCAGGTTCTCTGGATGCTTTCAAGAGAGAGCTAGATAGGGCTCTGAAAAATAGCGGAGTCAGGGGATATGGGGAGAAGGCAGGGACGGGGTACTGATTGGGGATGATCAGCCATGGTCACATTGAATGGCGGTGCTGGCTCGAAGGGCCGAATGGCCTACTCCTGCACCTATTGTCTATTGAAATTGTGCTCACAATTTCTGAGGTGGTGATTTTCTTCATGACAATTATAATCGAGTAGGAAGTTCACTATTTCACTAAGGTCCCTTTCATTTTATTCTCTACAACATTTCTTCGTCCCCAAGAGTAATAAGTAATTATTTGTGTGTGTGTGTTGAAAGAACAGATTAAGCAATTAACGATGACAAATGGTGATGCTAGACGATCGTCTTGTCCAGGAGCTGGAATAATTATGTGGGTTAGAGAAGACGAGGTGATGATGTGACTTCAAATGCATTTTTATTCAACCTATTCAACCCTTCAAAATTATTCTACCTTAGCCTCAACCTCTCATTGCCAGAGGATTTGTAATTGAATTTGGATCCACAATTCATAACTATGTGCACAAGTTTTAAAGTATGAGAAATAAAAACCTTTTTTGTTATGTAAATAAAATGCCATTCGGAAACAAATAAAGTGAAATCATTGTCAACATCAGTTTACCCTCCAGAAAGGATCTTTTATAGACCTCATGCTATTTTGGATACGATCTAAAGAATGTCCTTCACAACTGATTCCATATCCTAAACAACCACAATCACAATGGATAAAAGGTTGGACATGTCAATATTTGTCAAATATTCCCTCAGTCCATTCTCTCAAGGCAGTCTTTAGGTAGGTTTTTTTTTACCTTTTCAGCATCAAAACCTTGCTCATTATCTCAAAAGCTTCCTTCACAATAGATAAGTGATCATTACTTGCATGTAGGGTAAATAGCAAAGTGCACATAAAATAAACTGCTTCTAGTGCAAATAATGAATAGAAGATAATTATCAATGGGTACAAGAATCAAATAAGTGCATAAGTGTTCATCACAAATTACACTCAGCACATTCAACACAGTGGCAAAGCTGGGAGAACTGTTACCTCAGAGACTGGGGTTCATTCCTGATCTTAGGTAATGTCTGTGTGGAGTTTGCATAGGCTCCCTGCGACCATGCTTAATTACTGTATGTCTCTAACATGTCCAATAAACATAACACTAGATTAGCCATGAAGGTTGCCATAGTACACATCAAGTAATGGAGACCCATCAACTGTAAATTATGTTTATATGAGTTTTCTACGAGGAGGCAGCAGAACTGTGAACAATGTGAATGAACACAAAGCTAATGAAAGTAAGCAGTCAAATTGACACACGCAAGAGGGACTGAATGAGCCTTACATTACAATTTGAAGTGTACATGAATTAGAAACTGCAATACAAACATGACCTTCTTGAAACTTCAAATTAATGCTAATACCCCAAAAAACCTGCAGGAGGCGACCCATTTTACATCATACTGGGTATTTACATAAAAGTCCATGAAGGTGCCTCTTTACACTTTAGACAAATTCCTGAGAAATAAGTGATAATAATCAAATAAATATTTCTTGGTTTGAATTATTTTTGAGCCAAGCAGAGGAATGCAGTGGTGATTGTGGGAGGAGGCAGGCAGCAGGGGTTACCTGCCCCTCTCGTCAACAATCACTAGGTGATCAATTAGTGATTTGAGTATGTGCATGAATTTGTATAATATGTATCCATTTAAAGTGACCCTCCTGTAGCCTCCAAATTTAAAATTCCTCCTCATACCCCTGGAGTCGCGAGAAGGCAAAGTACTCACAAGTGGCAACTTAAAGCCTCTGTATGTGTGATCAGCATTCCACCCTTTCGGCTGGCTGAATCCATCCTCATAACTTGGAGCCAGCCACCGTACGAGAGCAGTGTTCGAGGCCCCCCAACTGGGGTTATTTCTGAAAGAGAATTCAAATCAAAACTCTCAGAATCCTGAGAATAGGATACATTTTTTAGCAATCAAATTACTTTGAAGAAATCGAAGAAAAGACATTTGGACAGATATATGGAAAAGAAGGATTTAGAAGATAAATATGGGCAAATTGGACTAACTCAGTGTGTTGGCATGGACAAGGTTGGCATGGACAAGGTGGATGCCCAGTCTGCTTCCATCCTTTGTAGTTATATGACCTTAAATCTTAATTATTTTTCTGAATTGGTATTGTCGTTCTCATGGCCTGCTTCCAATTACATAAAATGTATGTCCATATCATGGAAACAGTGTGACAAGAGTGGGAATAAGTGATGCCACAGTAGATTTAGCTGCGTGTGATGTATTCCAAAATATTTTCAAAGTCTCGCCTTCCCTATTAATAACTAGAGCCGTTTTGGCCAACAAGTGATTGTGCTTGACTTTTAAAATTTATCATTATACATTAGACAAATATAAGATGCTGGCCACATTTTGCTGTCCTTTTTGTTTTTAAACAAAAGGCATTACTTCCAATTCTACTCTGCAATATGATGTGGTGCATACTGTCATAACAAGCATTTTGACTTAAGGAAACATTATCAGGTAAAACACACTATAATTCATCTCTAGTCAACTGCAAATGTCCCAGATGCTCTTTCTGTTGGACAATGCTATGCTGAAAGCAACACAATTTATAAAGCCTGGAAACAGGATTGTCTAGTATTATTTTACAATTACTGTGAAATAGTTTTCTTTATTACACTTTACGTTCCAAAATCTTATCATCAAAACAGCTGCAATAAATACATCAAATACATATGTTAATACTGAATTAAAAACAAATCAAAATGCTTCTTAATCATTCCAGATACATAAAATACTTTTTGAAAGTTTTCTACACATTGACTACAAAATTTAATTCTTCAAAATACGTTAATTGATTGGAGTCTCTTGAATTTGAATTATATAATCAAAATGCCAAATTTCTTCATGCAAGAACTTCCACTATACCCTGACATTGTTGTTTTCCCCTGCAAACATATGAAATGTCTTGCCAAAATGCATTACTGTAAAATGTAATCCTGATGCCAAAACAATGAGAACACCCCATATCTTGTTACCCCTTTCTCATCAGATATGACTCAATAATTATTTTTTTCATGAACGTGGTACTCTTTGAAAAGACTGTTAAAAGAAACATGATGAACCTGTGTTGACTGTAAATATTGGGTGTGTAGGTTATTGCCTGAGTGCATGACAGACACAAATCAGTAATGAGGTGACACAAGATCACATGTTATTGGAGTAGAATTAGGCCACGGTCCATTGAGTCTACTCCACCATTCAATCATCGCTATTTTCTGCCTCTTATTCCCAGTTTCCTGCCTTCTCCCCATAACCCTTCACACCCGTTCTAATCACGAATTTGTCTATCTCTGCCTTAACAATTCCACTGACTTGGCCTCTGCAGCCCTCTGTGGCAATGAGTTCCACAGATTAACTACCCTCTGACAAAGGAAGTTCCTCCTCACCTCCTTTCTAAAAGTGTGCCCTAATTGTGGGCTATTGAAGCTAGCTTCCTAGCAATGTAGTTGGGAAGATCACCCTCATTGTCGAGCCAGCTTTGTGGCTTTGCTCTCGAGGTGAGCATTGACTGATTAAACTTAGATCCACATCTCAGCAGTTATACCAAGATGCAGATTCTCCAATTTTTCAACACACTGCAGTCATCCATTTTGCCATTATATTTCTCCATTTCTTTTAGTTCAGAATCTTGACAATCAGCATGTTCTACATCTTCCTGCCATTGACCCAACCACGATGATAATGTCAGGCATGATCAGGTGATCATATGATTCACCTTGACTAAGTCCTTCAAAAGATTTCTTCCATAATACCTCTTGGCTAGCTAATTTGATTTTTCAATTTATTAATTGCTTTACATATATTATTAAAGCAAACATGTGCTTCGGTTTGTTGAAATCCATATGAATTATTTCCTTTCTGCAGTATTCCCCTTTTCTCTAACAGCAGTATAAACTTGCAGAGAATGAGGTCTAGCCTGTACATCTCTCCCATTCAAACCCTGCCTCTGCACAGATTATAAAGGGGCAGCGCAGCCAATGAGTAAGATTTGAATATGAGAAAAGTACAGGCTGATTTCTCTCATCCATGTTTTCAGCTCGGGAGGGGGCGGGGGGGGGGGGGGGGGGGGGGGGGGGGGGGGGGGAGGGGGGGGGGGGGGGGGGGTGGATGGGGGGAGAAATGCAGCAAGGAAATATTTCACATCTGAAGCTCAACCCTTGACATCATACACATTTTCCGGCATTAGGAATGCTGGGATACGTGCAGAATTTCTCCCCTACCATTCACCTTTGACCTTCATGTATCCTCTCACTTGGAAAATGACGAAGCATGAAGGTCATACCAAGAATCACTTCAGTCCAGAAAAGGTAACGCAGTTGTTTAATAAGCTTTAAGGAACATAAAAAGTATAGAATGATAATGATAACAAAGTGAATTGCAGTGAATACCCATTACTTTGTAAAACAGCGAGAATGGTCAATAATGGGAACTAAATGCAATTGTTGCCATGGGAATGCAGAGACCACCTTGGGAAAGACTGACTATTTCCTATGGGATTAAAGATTACTTTGAGGACATATGAAGTCTCGCTTTATTGTTCTGGGTTCCCATTCTGGGGCGTGATCCTGGAACCAGCCAATTCTTTACAGTATACAGTTGTTTTGGTAAGAGCACAAATGATACAAATCAAAAACAAAACTGTAAATCTAAAATTAAAGTAGAAAGGCTAAACGTTTTCAGAGCTCAGGCCATGTGAGGTAAGAGAAAGAGAGTGAATGGTTCAGGTTGAAGATCAACAGAACTGGGAAGGCACAAGGGCACAGCTGGTAGAGCTGCTGCCTCAGCACCAGAGACCCAGGTTTGAGCCTGACCTTGGTTGCTGTATGCACGTGCTCCCTGTGACCATTTGAGTTACCGTGCTCTGGTTTCCTCCTCCATCCCAAAGATGTGTGGGTTTGTAGGTTAATTGGCTTCAGTAATATTGTAAGTTGTTTCTAGTGTATTGGATAGTGTTAGTACACGGGGGTGATCTATAATTGGTTTGTACTTGGTCGAGCGAAGGGCCTGTTTCCATGCTGTATCTCCGAATTGAAAAAGCTTATTAAGAGGTTGTGTGAAGGGTTGCCTGATAAAGTAAACCTGGTGTATATGTTACAAACAGGGCTAACTGTTCAATAAGTGAATAGGAGAAGACTGAGAGTAAGAACATAGACAAAAGCTAAGAAATGCAAAAGGTGATACCTGTACATGGATAGGAGACCAATGCAAAATGAAACTGCCTGAAAAAATATTTTTGACAAACTAATCATGGGTACTAGAGGAGGTTGATATAATGGTTCTGAAAAATGAGGGCGAATAAAGGGAAATCAGCCAAACAGGCAATACCTGTGCTTAAAGCAGTGACCAGCAAAAGCCCTGCAGAGGAACGATGTCTGATTGGGGTCAATAAACTAGATAGTACCTCTGAATTGAAATGGAGATCTTCCCAGCCCTGTTACAGGGCAACCTCCACGGAGAGGAAATAGTGTGTACATATTCAGCAGAAGACGAATGAACTTGGAGTGGAGTGGAATGTAATGTAAACACCATTTAGTTTACTGACTGCTCAGCCCAAATGTCTTTCTAGGGTGTCCTTAATGCCAATTGAATTGGATAAAACAGAGGCCTGTTATTGTTGGCTTGGTGCAGGACCAACAGCACAGTTTGGAGTTTACAACAGGACCACAAACCTGTTAGTAAAGTTACCAATTATTTTTTGTGATTTCCTACACTCAGAACATATTTTGATGTATTTTAAAAGATATTCACAAACCCAAAGGATTTTTTAGACTTTAGAATTTAGAGATACAGTGGAGAAGCACCCTACCAAGTCTTCGTCGACCAGCGATTATCCTGTGCACTAGCACTACCCTACACACTAAGAACAATTTACAATTTTACCAAACCCAATTAGCCTACAAACCAATAAATCTTTGGAGTGCAGGTGTCAGGGCTATGGGGAAAAGGCAGGAGTATGGGGTTAGGAGGGAGATATAGATCACCAATGATTGAATGGAGGAGTAGACTTGATGGGCCGACTGATTTAATTCTGCTCCTATCCCTTATGAACTTATGAAACCAGAGCACCCGGCGAAAACCCACGCGATCATACGGAGAATGTACAAACTCAATACAAACAGCACCCATAGTCAGGTTCGAACCCATGTCTCGGGCGCTGTGAGCAGCATCTCTACTGCTGTACTAGAGATGAGAGACGAGATGAGAAGAACTTTTTTCACACAGAGAGTGGTGAATCTCTGGAACTCTCTGCCACAGAGGGTAGTTGAGGCCAGTTCATTGGCTATATTTAAGAGGGAGTTAGATGTGGCCCTTGTGGCTAAGGGGATCGGGGGGTATGGAGAGAAGGCAGGTACGGGAAACTGAGTTGGATGATCAGCCATGGTCATATTGAATGGCGGTGCAGGCTCGAAGGACCGAATGGCCTACTCCTGCACCTAATTTCTATGTTTCTATGTTTCTATGTTTCTACTGTGCCGCCCCCATTTTGTGATGCAGGAAATCAGAAAGCCTATTTATGTACAGCAAGGCGTCATAAACACAAACAAGGTAAGTCCACCCTATTATGGAATCATTTATATTTGTTGATACCATATATAACTCTCTGTACTTTAAAAAAAAACAACAACTTTAGAACATTTATTTCCACCCAAGAGAGCAAACAGTAGGAATCTCGATCTAGTATCTCATCTGAAAGACTTTACTCTGGCAGTTTGGCACTGAAGCTTCAGCTGAACAGTGTTCAAAGTGTCTGGAGTTGAATCCACTCACTTATGTATCAAAGTAAAGAGTACAACCAGCTGGGTCACATCTGACACCCTTGCAGCGCTGCATCTGACTTGATTTTCATTTTTATACTGTGTGCTCCTTTCTCTCAAGTTCACAGTGGCATTTTTCAAAGCCACCTTTAAAATATCTTTGTTTACAGCCTGCATATAAACGACAGTTACTGAAAATAACTTTTTGCTGGTCTTTTGATATCAGTTTTTGATATTTAATTGCCAGTATTTTCCATCAATGTGAGGCTTTTATTGTTTAGCCTCTCGAAGGAACACAAGATCATTACGTAAGAAGCAGGCACGTGGAACGATAGGTTTTGGAAAGACTCAGTAAGTACCTGACCAACAGCAACATCCAAATACCTTAACAGCTATGAAATGGAACACTTCAAGGCTAGTAATAACGAAGGGTAAATGAAGAAAGTTCCAAAAACCTGTTGTTGCAGTTCCCATTAATTGACCTGTATTTTCTGGCCAAACAACTATTGTGGCAAGTTGGCGGCTGCATGTGAGGTAAACATCCTGATGCAGTAGCAAGGGCTTTCAGCGCGTTCACAGACAGAAGACCTAAACCCAAATGACAAAAGTCTCTTATTTAAGTTTCATAACTCTTCAGAAATGTCACCGTTACAGTGAAATAATAACTTCTATTAAGCATGCATATTTTCCGATGTTGCACCACTGAGCTGAATTTCCTGCAGATCATCTGGTTATGAGGTCTTGAATCAAGAACAGGATTGTAGACACTTGCTCTTGGTTTCCAGGTACCCACAATGGTGGACTTTGACCCCAAAATCTTGACCAAGATGCACCAATAATTCTGAACTAATGGTGCATGTTTGTCTCAGATTTTAGTATAAACTGAAATAGATTGTTGAGAGCAAGTGACCAAACCAATCTCTCTGTCCAACCTCTCTGTCCACTGCTTGCAAATGCAAGTGAAAGGTCCAATGGCTATTTGAACCCATACTGCGATGTTGGATTGCCCCCTTGGTCAGCTGACTGCATTCAGGAAGAATAGCAGATCTATGTGTGTTTGGTAAAGTAGCACCCTTGCAGGAGCTTGCCAGAAAATAATGGAACTAACAGGTGCGTGCTTGCCTTCCCATTCCCAAACTGACCTTTCTGTCCTGGGCCTCCTCCACTGTCAGAGCGAGGTCACATGCAAATTGGACGAACAGCAACTCATATTTCACTTGGGCAGCTTACAACCCAGCAGTATGAACGTTGATTTCTCTAATTACAAGGAACCCCTGGCTTCCCTCTCTCTGGACTCTGTGCATCCACCCAATCTATTCCTCTCATGATTTTTTTGCACCTCAATAAGATCACCCCTCATCCTCCTGTGCTCCAAGGTACTTGGATCATAAGTCCTTGCGTGAAAATATTTTGCTTCAAATGCTCCTTCGATCTTTTAACCAACATTTAAATCTGCATCCCATTGATAATGATTGAATATCATATGGCTCTGAAACAAAAAATGTTTACACAATTTTGAGGAATTGGTCTATTTCTGATATCAGCAACAACACACTTAGTTGAGCACTAAGGAAAGATGGACACAGGACTGAGAACACAACTGAATTACGTGATATATATCACCTCCACCTGGAGAGAGGACAGAAATTGGAATGGATTCAATTTTATTTGAGCCTTATAAACTGATATTGCAGTCAAAGTGAGCGGTATCATTTTGGAGTTTATGTGATTCTGGGGAAAATAATTTGGGTTCTAAGATTTTAAGAAGGCATGTTCTTTTGTTCACTAATTTGCTATTTTGGGTGACTCGACATTGATCACAATAATTTAAGTGGCTTTAGATGCCATAAATTCATGTAAAATATAAGATTAACAATTGTACATTCAGATGTTTGCATAATTTTATATAATGAGATCATTCATGTTTTGTAACAGTAAATTATCTACAGCTTGGCCAAATTAGAGAATATTTTTACTAACGATTGATACTCAGCAGCAGTCTAATATAAGTGATAAATCATTTGACGACTCTACAATAATCTTTTGTGGAAATGTTGTCAACTTGTCGGGAAATATAATTTAACGTAACTTTATAATGAACAAAGGTATCCAATAAGCAACTTCATGTGACAGAGGATGGATCATTTGAAATAGAACTCACCATAAATATTCCTACAGGGGTTTAATATATGTAATTTTGAAAGATTTTGCATAACATATAACATAATAATAGTAGAATATGTGCAACGCACAATTCTATTTACAATTCAGGGGCTGTTTGGATTCTGCACTAAGTGACGAGGTTAAAGTTACTTATTTCAAAGGTGGTTACAAAGGAAAAAAACAGTTACAAGTTAAAATCAGATCTAAGCTGGAGAGGTACAGATATAATAGGGCCATGAATTTATCTGGAGCCAGAAACCACAACTTTGCATCTCACTGGGCAGATTGCACTCCATTGAAATAATCCTGCATTACTAATCCTTATATTTGCTGCTGAATGCTCAGATGGTGCATTGATGTTCTGACCTAAGTTGGCCTCGTGATTGTAGCTCTGCATCAACAATGCCCTCATGCTTTACGAGGATGTTGCCAGGATTCCAGGGGTTGAGCTACAGGGAGAGGTTCAGTCAGCTGGATAGACAGACAGTCTCTTGCCCAGAGTAGGGGAATCGAGAACAAGAGGATGTGGGTTTAAGATGTGGGGGGAAAGATTTAGTAGGAACCCCAGGGGTAACCTTTTCAAACAAAGGGTGGTGGGTATATGGAACGAGCTGCTAGAGAAGGTAGTTGCGGCAGGTACTATCGCAATGTTTAAGAAATATTTAGACAGGTACATGGATAGGATGGGTTTAGAGGGATATGGGGCAAACACAGACAGATGAGACTAGTGTAGATAGGACTTGGTGGTCAGTGTGGGAAGGTTGGGTTGAAGGGCCTGTTTCCGTGCTGTATCACTCTATGACTCTATCTGTCCAGTCACAGATGCATTATCTTCATGGGGGAACTGACAACATGCCATGAAATCCCATCTTGCCTGTGGTTCCTATATCCTGAGATGAAAAAATATATATATCTGTTTCTGTTATACTCTGTGGTGGAGAATAATTAAAATAAATAATTTTATTTATCTGAGGGTGGAGCACGTACATATTCTGGGTACAGTAGAATGAGAGGAAGAGCTTTATTCTTCATGTGTTATGTCTTACCTATGAACTAATGACACCAGCTAATAAAATGGGCAATTGTTCATTTTTTCTCAAGTTATCATTTAAAATCTTTTGCTGTAAATATTTATTTGAGGGATAGACATGACTTCCTTACCAGTAACATTCACTGATCTTCTGTATTTATGGTGAACTCTTTTTTGGATCAGAATCAATGACATTCCCATTATCTCAGCAGCTCTTGAAACCATTTTGCTCTCAGGGTCTGGCCGCTTGGAAACTGACATCAACTCAATGGAAGAGGACAGTCTACTGACATTGATATTCCTGGTGGAGAAAGATAAAGCCAAAGGATCTCATGTCAGACTGTAGTTGAAGTGTAAAAGCATTTGATCAAATTATTTCACACAGTCTCAATTGCGTTTTATAAAAATTGTGCAAAGCAAAAGAGCTGAATTTGGAGAGTCTAGTTTCTCAATGTGTTAATCTATCCGAATGTGTCATTGCTTAGCGTAGCAACTGCTCTGTCCAAGACTGCAAGAAATCGCAGTGTTGTGGAAGCAGCCCAGTCCATCATGCCAACAGATCCACTGTACATCTCAGATATGTTCAGCCAGAGGTACATTATGACACATTGCAAGATTTTGGAGATGCGGAAGGCAAACCGTACGTTTGACAATCTGAATGGAATTTCTGTTTCACGCACATTTTGGGAAGGAAAATTAAATATTGTTCTCGTCATTAGTCATTAATTTATTGTCACATGTACAGAGGTACAGTGGAAAGCTTTTGTTGTGTGCTAACTGGTCAGCGGAAAGACAATACATGATTACAATTGAGCCATCCAGCGTATACAAATACAAGATAGGGAATATTGTGAATAACATTTAGCACAAGATAAAGCCAGCAAAATCCGATCGAAGTTAGTCCAAGGGTCCACAATGAGATAGATAGTAGTTCAGGACTGTTCTCTAGTTCACAAGTTATAGAAGTTGAATGAGGCCATTTGGCCCATCGAGTCTCCTCCGCCATTCAATCATGGCTGATCTCTGCCTGCTAATCCCATTTTCCTGCCTTCTCCCCATAACCCTTGACACTCATTCTAATCAAGATTCTGTCTATCCCTGCCTTAAAAATATCCACTGGCAGCCTCCACAGCCCTATATGGCAATGAGTTCCACAGCTTAACTACCCTCTGACCGAAGAAGTTCCTCCTCACCTCCTTTCTAAAAGAGCGCCCTTTAATTCTGGTGCTATGACCCCTGGTCCTAGACTCTCCCACCAGTGGAAACATCCTTCCCACATCCACTCTATCTATGCCTTTCATTATTCTGTAAGTTTCAATGAGTCCCCACCCCCCCCTCAACCTTCTGAACTCCAGCAAGTAGAAGGTGATGTCAAACGCTCTTCATATGCGAACCCACTCACTCCTGGAATAATTCTTGTCAACCTCCTCTGGACCCTCTTCAGAGCCAGCACATCCTTCTTCAGATATGGGCCCTGAATTTCCTCACAGTACTCCAAATGCGGCCTGACCAGTGCCTTATAGAGCCTCAGCATCACATCTCTGTTTTTTTGTATTCCAGTCGTCTTGATATAAATGCTAGCATTGAATTTGCCTTCCTTACTACCGATTCAACTTGCAAATGAACTTTATTGGGAGCCCTGCTCCAACACTCCAAAGTCCCTTTGTGCCTCTGATTTCTGGATTCTCTCTCCATTTAGAAAATAATCTACGCCTTTATTTGTATTACCAAAATGCATGACTTTGCTATAATTAATTTAAACTCGCAACTTCTCTGCCTACTCTCCTAACCTGTCCAAGTCCTTCTGCAGAGTCCTTACTTCCTCTACACTGCCTGCCCATCCACCTATCTTAGCATCATCTGCAAACTTGGTTGTTGTTGGTAGGATGAGTCATAGCCTCATACAGTGTGGGAACAAGCCCTTCGGCCCAACTTGCCCACACCGGCCAACATGCCCCAGTTACACTATTCCATATCCCTCCAAACCTGTTCTATCCATATACCTATCTAAATGTTGGGATAGTTCCTGCCTCAACTACCACCTCTGGCAGCTTGTTCCATACATCCACCACCCTTTGTGTGAAAAGCGTAATGGTGATGGTTCAGCTGCCTAATAAGAACTGGAAAAGAAAGAAACTGTTCCTGAATCTGGAGTAGTGCGTTTTCACACTTCTATACATTTTACCCGATAGGAGAGGGGAGAAGAACGAGTGCCCGATGTGTGACTTGTCCATGATTATGCTGGTGGCTTTGCTGAGGTAGCATGAGGTGTAATTGGAGTCAATGGAAGGGAAGTTGGAAGTTGAATCTGGGCTGCGTCCACGATTCTCTGCAATTGCTTGCGGTCTTAGATGGAGCCGTTCCCCAACCATGCTATGTTGCATCCTGATATAATGCTTTAATTTGTCATTGGTTTACTGTACACCCTGCGCACTCACAAATGTGCAGCCAAACTCCATTAACAAGTTTGCTGATAACTTCGCCACAGTAGGTTGGATCTCGAACAATACCGAGACAGAGAACAGGAAGGAGATCGGGAGCTTAGTATAAAGACCACATCCTCTCCCTCAATGTTGGAAAAATGAGCGAGCTGTACATTGTCTTCAGGAATTGGGATGAAATATACGCCCCAGTCTACATCAATGTGCTGCAGTGAAGACGGTTGAGAGCTTCAAAATTCCTAGGTGTGAATATCATTAACAAATTGCCCTGGTCCAACCACATCAATGCTCTGGTCAAGAAAACACACCAATGCCTTTTCTTCCTCACAAGACTAAAGACATTTGACATGTCTCAAATGATTCTTACCAATTTCTACAGTTGCACCATAAAAAGCATCCTATCCGGGGCAGCTTTATATGACAATGGCTCCGCCGCAAGACTACAAGGAATTGCAGAGAGTTGGAACTCAGCCCTGTCCATGATGCAAACCAGCCTCCACCCCATCTACACTTCATGTTGTCTTGGGAAAGCTGCCAACTTCTTCAAGGACCACTCACACCCCAGTAATTCACTGCAATAGGTCAGACTCTTGCATGAACCTCTCGTATGTAACATGATTGGCATTGGTTAGCCTTCCTATTTGGTTTAATATTGTCATTGGTGCCAAGATGCAGCAAAACAATTTATTTTGTGTGCTAGCCAGGCAAATCATGCCATATATGAATACATCAGATAGTGCAAAAGGTGGGAGGAAACAGAATGCAGATTATTTGTGTTACAGCTAAAGAAAAAGGCGCAAATGCCACAATGTGGTAGATTGGGAGACCGGGGATATATCCTTAGCATATGAGAGGCATTTTCTCGAATGATCTGTGCTGCCAAGTCATTATATCATCTGCCCTGTGGGGGAGGGGAAAAGAGAATAACCAGAGTGTGAGTTTTCCTTGATTTTGTTGGCTGCTTTTCCAAGGCAGTATGAGGCGTAGAACTGGTCTGAAGTGTTGTTTTTACCTTTTCATTGTGTGATCTATAGCCTTGTCCACCATATCTAATCCTCCTTGAACTGCATGAGGTAGAAATGGGTCACCTAGCTTCTCCGTACCTTCTTTGGAGTAAAAGAAATGTGTGAATACATACATGAACCATCTGCCATCCCAAAACGGAAAGAGCTGGAAGCATTCAGCAGGTTAGGCAACATCTGTACAAAAATAAATAAAGTTACTGCTTCAGGTTAAACAGCCTTGATCAGAAATAAGAAGTGGCACACCGGGAGAGTTGCTGCCTTACAGCGTCGGAGACCCGGGCTCGAATCTGACTACAGGTGCTGTCTGTACAGAGTTTGTACATTCTCCCTGTGACCACATGGGTTTTCTCCCACATTCCACAGAGATGTAAGTTTGTAGGTTAATTGACTTCTGTATATTGTCCCTAGGAAGTAGGATAGAACTTGTATAGGGGGATCGCTGGCCAGCGGGACTCGTGGGTTGAAGGGCCTGTTTCCCTGCTGTTTCTATAAATTAAAGAAAACAAGTCATAGAGAAGATCTGGGAGGGTTGCATAGGATGCAGGAAACATTTCCAACAAAGTGAGGCCAGGTTTGCTATAGCAACTAATTTCATCAACGTGGTAATGATAGTAGCTAGAGAGAGGTGAAAATGGAACAAAAACTATCAAATGTAGGCTGTTAGTGAGTGAGAATACTGACAAAAAACAAACTCCTCCAATCAAACTCCTATGAGATATGCCAATATCTATTACAATATAATCTGACCACATATGTTCTCCCCCCCCCCCCCCCCCCCCCCCCCCCCCCCCCCCCCCCACCCCCCCCCCCCCCCCCCCCCCCCCCCCCCCCCCCCCCCCCACACCTTCCTCTACATCAGACATTATTCTATGGGATCAGAACGGTCCATTTCCAGACAAGGCAAAAGATTGATGTTGAGAGGATGGCAGTTCACAGAAAACAACATACAGACCAATAAAATGTAACAAAAAAATCAATTTACACATGGCTTATAAATTAATTCATATTTATATATAATTCAAAGCCCATCAAACATAACAACCTATAACTTTATATTATAAATTATAATGGAAAGTCTTAAGCTCGTCCTTGTAGATAATCACATACACTAAACCTACAGTTCAGTAATATGTACACGCTGTATCCCCGTTCCAAAATTTGGGGATCATTGAAATCCAATACTGTGAATTTAGAATAAGAGGCCAATGATAAACTTCAAGCAAATTGTTCAGTTTCAGTACAACAATGATCCATGTGGTAATGTTGCAAACTAGTAATGTTAACGAGAAAGTAATAAAAATAAAAGCCTTTTTAAACCTTCTGTATCTCCCCACTCACGGAAGATCTTTGAAATAACGCACTTTAAAAAACTTACCAGTTGTAATCGTCAAACCTTTCTTATTCAAAGGGAAAAGCAATCTCATACAAAGCATCATGACTGCAAACCCCAGCAATGTCATTAATCTCATTCCGAAGGACGAGGTCAAAACTACTAGAGTGGAGAATAAAGAAAATACACATTTGAAACGAGTTATTCAGCGAAGTGAACAGATTACAAACACCCCAAAGGCTTTTATTGACATGGTCACGCTAACAGTGCAGCAGCACTAGGACTGCAATTCTAAACGCTTTTCTCAGCTAAATTATGAAGTCCATATTTGCACATAGACAAATGGCAAGCCTCCAGTGGGGTTCCAAATGAAAATTACAGTCCAGGTGGTAGTTCTGCTGAATAGATTTGCAACCAGCTAATTTACAACCATGTTGACTACTTTTTCCCCAATTACAACAATGGCAACAAAAGTGATCTTTGATGTTGAAACCACAAGCTGCTGGATGCAATATCTGGACCTATGTCCAGGTCTATGTCAATTTTAAATTCAAAGTTTAAGTCCTTCAATATTTTTCCCACAATAATTATTTTCTGTTTAAGATGCTTAATTTCCAGTACTTTACTGTCCAACATCATAAAGATACTCTGGGGGTTAATTGCTCATTATGTGAATTTCATGGAAGTGCTGCAATGTCGTTAAACTTACAAGGTTAAGTCAGATTTGGTATTATATTTATGCTCCTGCAATACCACAAGGTCTCGCATAGTAGTTGGTCCAGAAGGTTAAAATGCATCGGATCCAAGGTCACACCTTACATGCTCTTTGTACCCTTCCATATCTCTAGTTTATCTCTCCCCAGTCTCAGTCTGAAGAAGGGTCTTGACTCGAAATGTCAACCATTCCTTCTCTTCAGAGATGCTGCCATTCCTGCTAACTGTTTACACAGTATTTTCATTTTGGGCTATTAAGAGCCAAGAAGATAAATCCGGGCACCTACTGATGTTCATTTACCTTTACATTTCTTTCAATGGCACAGAGGTGCAGGAGGATTTCCAAGCAATCACTAATTCGCATTTGCAAACGACAAATAGGGCAATGAAGTAAGAGGAGCAAATTGGTGCATAAACAACAAAGTGAATGGCTTCCTTGTCCACTGCCTCACCAAGTTTAAGAATCAATAGTTAAAAATTGATTTTTTGCAATTAACGATTTCAAATGACATTTCAGACCATATTGGCCGATGTTTAAAATTCTACTCTGGCATTGTCTACATATAATAATTGAAATTACGTTACGTTAAAATTTTGAAATAAATGAAATTACTGCAATTAAAACTGATTTGCACAAATAGCAAACGTATGAATTTATCATCGAAAATGATTGAACATATATTTGAACTAGATATATCAAATTGAAAGTCATTGTTGCATAAATATAAAATCTGGCAAACAATTAAAACTTCTCAATGTAAAAGAAGAAATTGGACATTTTAAACAATTAAATTAATTAGCTGTAAAATAAATCTTAAGATTCCATATAGATTATTCAGAGCAATGCGCATGTTACCTGATTGCTTTTCAAAGTCGTTCCTTGAAGACTTTGAGTTCTTTGACTACCCCCCAACTGTGGCTCTCTCAAATTTAGGAGGTTTTTTTTTATGCTTTGTTCTTTCTTGCATTAAGTGCCTCATATCTTTAAATATCCTTCATGGTCTGATGCATGAACTTTTCAAAAGGCTTTGGTGAAATATTGTGTGTGTGCTCTCAAAGCTCTTCAAACCAGAGGCGGACTCGTCATCTTATTGCAATTGACGTCAAGGAAGAACAATTCAGTCAAAGTGGCAAACTTAAAGAAATGGTTGAAAGCTTTTTTATGTGTCTTGTGGCTGCGCATACATTTCTGACTTGACTGATTTGAGTGGAAGCATTTAAAAAAATTAAGATTGCCACTGGGCTCAGCGTTAGGTCCCTTGATATAAATCAATGATTAAGAGTTCATGTCGAAGGCATGAATAAGTAGATGATGCAAAAAATAATTATTTGGTTATTAACGATGAAGAAAGCTACAGATTGCACAATGATATGGATTGGTCCGGTCAATTGGGAAGTACAAACAAACTGGGGGATTAGAAAATAAATGTCAGGATACTGAACGCTGTAAAGGACAGACATTTGTAGGATCTGTTTTTCATCCAGCACTTCTATTCCTAAATGAGAGACTGTGATTTATAGCAAGTTTGTGGATAAGGCACGTGATTTTGATAACATTAAGATTGTGCATTATGCCTTCTATAGATACTATCAATGCTCTGACGATTATTACAAATCACCTTTAATACATCCAAATCACTTGAATAATATTCCCGATCTACTAGCAATCACTAATCTACATAGCTGATAGTTAGTATATGTGAATGTTTCTCAGATATTTAATCTTGCTCAAACCTCCTCCAGTTGCCTAGTTGACTCTTCATCCAACTGCAGCACTGAATATTGACACCACTTGCTCTTTCTTTTCCTTGCTCGCTGCTTTTGCTGCGTGATCAGCTACCTGGTTGATCCCCAATGCTTCCTCTCATGGTGTTTTATCACTAGATGTGCCATTTGTACTTCGAGTCTTTGTTTAACATCTCATTTTGTCCTGAGTTGCTTGTTTCTGTGAAAAGCTTTATCTTGAATTAAAGCATGGGATCTCAATTTATCAACCGGTACTGTTGCTCAATAATTGGGTGCCGATTGTTGCCTGAATGCAGAATGCAGAATTTCTAGCTTTTTCGATTTCTGTGGAGTTTATTCCTTCATTTAACTCTTTGCATCCAGGAGGATAATTGGACAAATTTCCATAAATTACAAAGTGGTCGTAGAGATTGATGAGGTACTGAAGGAGACAAGGCATGCTAGCTTTATTGGCTAAGGCATAGAATGGAAGTGGAGATGTAACAAAGTGTTGAATTTTCACTTCATATTTTGAAAAATTTGCACTAAAGTGTGCATAATTTTAAGATTGTTGGAAGATACCAACCTTAATTAGTAGAGCCGTGGACATGATGCTGTAACCACGAGGTCCAGGCCAGGCCAGTGTTAGTTGGGGGACCACAATTGCCTCGCCTACATGAGCTGTCACTTCCTGTATCTCTCCTCAGGTTAGTGACACTCTTTACCTTGTTGACCATCTCTCACCAGCAGAGGCTCGAAGCTGGGATGAGTGAATAACCTGCTGAGAAGTTTTTGGAGAATGCTGCGTACATAGGCTGTAGTGAAATGTTTTTTAAATGCTTGCCTCCATCCTGCCTGCCAATTAAAGGGAGGGGATATCAAAGGTCTTGACCATTGGATATAACCAACGATCTTCTGGCAATTGGCCTCGTTGAGTCAGAAGAGAGGTTGGTGGTGTGGTTCAAAGGGAAACAGATTTTTGCTGGTTGCAGCATATGGAGAAAGGCTGTGTCAACAACATTGTCTATCTGTATTGTGACTTTAACATAGTTTAGTTTAGAGATACAGCGCGGAAACAGGCCCTTCCGCCCAATGATCCCCGCACACTAACACTATTCTACACACATGAGGGACAATTTACACATTCACCAAGTCAATTAACCTGCAAACCTGTATTTCTTTGGAGTGTGGGCGGAAACAGAAGATCTCGGAGAAAATCTACACGGTCATGGGGAGAATGTACAAACTCCATACAGACAGCACCCATAGTCAGGATTGAACCTGAGTCTGGTGATGTGAGGTAGCAGCTCTATCGCTGTGCCACCCTGGGAGAAAAACATCCTAAGGTGCTTTACGGCAGCCTCAGGAAACAAAGCTTTGGGCATGTCACACAGTGTGGTAGTGGGACATGTGACCAAATACTTGGCCGAAGAGGCAAGGTTTCAAGGGGCATCTTCAAAGGGAAAGAAAGATAGCGAGGTGAGATGAATTGAGATTGAAAATTGTAGAGACAGTCTTGGAAGCTGAAAGCTGCATATGGTGAAATAATTAAATGCAAAGAAAATTAGGAAACCAAAATTGTAAAAGCTCAGATATTTTGAATGTTAATCGGCTGGATGGGGAATACAAAGAAAGGGAGATGAGAGCCCCTGGGGGATATTGAAGACAAGGATAAGAATTTAAGAAGAGTTTGAAAGAATCTAAGATTATGGATGTCAGTGCAAGGGTAACCAGCCAGAATTGTATTTATCTAGAAATAAGAAAGCTACAGATGATAGTTTCAACTGCCTATGAACTTGTAGCTGGAAAAGAGTCAACAATATGAATTGAATTGGGCTTATGTGTCAATGTGGAGTTATCAAAGTTGACAATAGTTTTAGACAATAGTTGGGGAGTTTTTGTTACTTTTAACACCAGAAGTTCTCCGTACATCTGATTGCCCTGAACATCATACACTATCTTCAATTGACTGATCTTTTTAATTTTTGGTACAGGAGACTTTCCTCAAATTCCTCTTGCCTAGGAAACACCACCGGCCGTCTGTTGTTGGGCAGCAATTTAGCTCATTTACGTCACACGTACTGGCCAAAGAATTGTAGTTAAAGGTGCAATATATATATTCATTCAAAGGGTATTATCCATTAAAAAAAGCTAAATAAAATGAGGAAAGGGTTGTGAATTTTAAAGTGATAGTAGTGAATCTGTTAATAAAAATGATGTGTTTGATGAATTAGGGAGATAAGTCATTTCTGAATGAGAAAAACGAATGGCTAGATTAAGAATATTTGTGTCTGTCGTGTTGATCTGCCATGAAGATAATGAGATGGATGTTTTAGTTTGCATTGCCAGGAGTTTTGTTTTATATTATACAACAATGTCCATCTCCAGCCAATGCCTGCGTTTTGTGTATTTTGCCAGGGTGGCACAGTGGTAGAGTTGCTGCTTTACAGCACTTGTAACGCCGGAGATCTGGGTTCAATCCCGACTGTGGGTGCTGTCGGTACGGAGTTTGTACGTTCTCCCCGTGACCACGTGGGTTTTCTCCGAGATCTTCGGTTTCCTCCCACACTCCAAAGGCGTACAGGTTTGTAGGTTAATTGGTGTATGTGTAAACAATTATCCACAGATTGTCCCCAGTGTGTATAGGATAGTGTTTTTTTTTGTTTTTTTTCCTTTAGTTTAGGGGGGTTTTGTTTTTGTTTTTTTGTCTTTTTTTCTTTGTTTTTTTTCTACATATATAAGTTTTCATTGAAATATGTAACTATATTTACATAGTCCGGGAGGTCTATATTCAATGTGTATTTTGAAACTGAACTCATATTAACTGTTATTAATGCAATCCTGATCCCTATAGAATAGTTTTCTAGAATAGTTTTCTTTATTGTCATTGTAACATGGGCCATGTACAACAAAATTTAAAATGTCAGCCAGTCAGTGCAGCATTCAAACATTTCTAAAGCTAACGAAACATCCACGGTAAAATAATAAAGATAAGCAAATAAATAAATATCACAGACAAAGCACGCATACACACCCAACCCTCCATCCTTCTGTCGATTTCACCGTTACCACAGTCCCTTAGTCTGTATCGCCCCTGCGTTTCTTGGCGGCTACATTTAGTGCTTTTATAGCAGTGGGGTAAAAAACTGTTTTTTAGTCTATTTGTCCTTGTCCTTGTGGATCTGTACCGTCTGCCTGACGGCAACAGTTCAAACAGGGAGTGTCCGGGGTGGGAGATGTCCTTTATTATATTCTGGGTTTTTTTGGTGCAGCGGGAACTGTGTAGGTCCTCCAAGGTAAGGAGAGGGCAGCCGACAATCCTCTGGGCGTTGTCAATGGCCCTCTGGAGCGCTTTCCTCTGAGCCGCTGTGCAGCTGGTGTACCACACGCATACACAGTATGTTAGTATGCTCTCAATGGAGCACCGATAAAAGGACAGCAGCAGCCTCTGAGTGATGTTGTTCTTCTTGAGCACCCTCAGGAAGTGCAGTCTCTGCTGGACCAAATATGCTGGACATAGACTGTATATTGATACAGTCTATGTATCAATATCATTGTTAGGTTTATCATTATTCATTTTGCTCTGTTTTTTAATGTTTTATTTTTGTTTTTTTGGGAAAACAACGAATAAAAAGATTTTAAAGGAAAGAAATGATAGTGTTAATGCGCGGGGATCGCTGGTCGGTGCAGACTTGGTGGGCCTGTATCTCTAAACTAAACTAAAACTAATCCTTTCAAGCTGCAGGATCGATAGTGAGAATAGATCCGTTAATGCCGCCTAGGGTCTTGTGAAATACTTTGTGCAGCTGAACGAGTCACAATGGGAGCTTAGTCTCAGCTGGATGAGATGCTTGTGATTACCTGTGATTGTTGGAAATGGTGAATGCATTCTTTAATGCAAACACAGTGCCCAAGTGTCTAATTTCTGCCAGCCATTAAGTGCACCTAAATGTAAGAGCAGAAGATGTGTGTACTCCCCTTTTCATGCATTCAGACCACTCACCGTGAGGTGGTTTCCTTGCTATGAAGAGTTTAAATAAATTACATAATAAGATTGAACCATAATAGATTCACTGCTTTTGCCAAGAATGTGAAAATCACCTGAGGCATGGTATTCCCAATGACAAGTTGTCAAGCAAGGCAGAGAGGAAGATAGAATATTACCATTGAGGTGCCTTAGCTCAGATTTTGGAAACTGGTTCAGATTGTAGGTATTAGTAAAGCAGTGTCTCCAGGTTTTTTTGAGGATGAGGCCATCAGGCAGGGTATCAACCATTGTTTTTTGCTCCCTGTGCTCTGTCTATGAATGATACCTGAGTTTGTGGCTACAACTTTGGGTTGGCAGAGTGGCGCAGTGGTAGAGGTGCTACCTTGCAGCGCCAGAGACCTGGGTTCGATCCTGACTACGGGTGCTGTCTGTAAGGAGTTTGCATGTTTTCCCTGTGACCATGTAGGCTTTCACCTGGTGCTTCGGTTTCCTCTCACACTCTAAAGATGTACAGGTTTGGAGGGTAATTGGCTTCGGTAAAATTGTGAAGTCCCTAGCGTGTAGGGTAGTAGGGGATGGGGATCGCTGGTCAGCATGGCCACGGTGGGCTGAAGGGCCTGTTTCTGTGCTGCAAATTAAACTATACTAGAATCACGGATTTTCAGCTGGCTCACTAATGCTCATTTTTTAAAAATATATATTTTTACCTTTTACGGTGAGAGGACACAAAACAAAAAAAAACTTGAGATTTCAGAAGTTTGCTGTGTTTGATGGGTCGATATTTGCTGCAGTTCAGGCCACATTCAACTTGCTAAGTCTGACTGCAAAGAGTGGTTTTGCAGAGCAGAAAGGAACCCTTTGCCCGAATGCCTGATCTACCTTACAGAGCTCCCTTCCCAGCACATGTAGCTTTCAAGGAAAACATCTTCTTGTACAGTAAGTGCACCACAGTCATGAAAAGGATTGCTTGGGGGAGGGGGTGAAGGCTGGAAATGCGGAGCATGAATAATAAAAAAACCCAACCAAAATCCACCACAGTTCCCACAACCACATGCCTGGAAATTGTGTTTCATGAGCCGGGGGTATTTTTCAGGTTGTATGAAGCCATTGCTACTCCCAGTCACAGCAGTAGGCTGCACCAGTACAGGACTTTCCATTATGCTCCTGGCAACACAAGGACCATCTAATGCACTCGATTGTTCATTTTCCAAAGAAAAAAGATGAGCCAATGCCTGAGTTTGTCCCACAACTCACCTCTTTTACAGGTTTCTACCCCCTACTACAAGAAAGGTCACAACCCAAAACATTGCCTATCCATTTCCTCCATAGATTCTGGCTGACCCACTGAGTTACTCCAGCACTTTTATGTTTTTTTTTTGTTTTTAAAGCTGATTGTGCTTCAAGGCTAAATGTTGAAGTTATGCGAGTATCAGAATCTGAGGTTTTCCGATGAATTGCTGGCAACAAGTGGCATGGATGTTTTCTGAGCTCCATTCTCCGGCTACTTTCCCTGTGGCAGCATTTACTTCACTCCCGATGGGATCGTCAAACCCTATTTACCTCGTGAGTCTGATGCTGCACTTGAAGTATGCCACATTCAGCAAAAGTAATGGGGTTAGAAATTGTGAGGTAGCATCATTAAGTGGGTACATGATAACCGATCGTTCGTGAGGCAGATTTTTTTCACCTAATCTGTACAGAGGCATCCACAAATGCTGGAAATCTGAAATAAAAAGGGCAAGTCCTAGTCTGCAAATCAAGCAGCATCTCAGGAGAGAGAAAGACATGAAACTTTCAGGCCAAATATCTTTTTGGTCCCGCCCAGTACCCTGACATCAGTTTGAAGAAGGGTCTCGACTCGAAGCGTCACGCATTCCTTCACTCCAGAGATGCTGCCTGGCCCACTGAGTTACTCCAGCACTTTGGGTCTACCTTTAACTTCCATCAGAACTGACTTAGTGCTCTTGCAAGTTCATAAGTTCATAAATTCTCATTAACAGAATTTGCCCATCAAATCTACTCTGCCATTCAATATTAGCTGATCTATCTTTCCCTCTCAACCACATTCTCCTGCCTTTTTCCCATAACCACTAACACCTTACTAATCGAGAATCTGTCAATCTCCATCTTAAAAATATCCATTGATTTGGCCTCTGCAGCCATCTGTGGCAATGGGTGCCACAGATTCACCAGATTCACCGCCCTTTGACTAACCTTTTGCAGTGATGGATTAATTTTGATATGGAAGAACAAGCCCCTTTTCCAAAACAAGCGAGGAAGTAAATATGTAGCCTGGGTCAGACACACTTTGAGAAGATTTTTATCAGTAACCCTGCTCAAACAATAATAAAAACTGCAGGAGACCACCCAAAATATGTTGGGGTAATGGTTTCCTTCCTCTTCTATGAAATGTGGGAGAGTAGTGCACTCCTCCTGACTTTAATGCATCCTCTAGTAGCCTCTACTACCTATTGCCAGTGGAGCGACTCCCTCTCACTGCATTAGGGATCGTGACATAAAGCCAGAAAGTGCAGATCCTCGCACCAAGCAAAATCCCTAGTTCCTCCCTCCGCTGGTCCCACTTTCCATGTTGCGGGTGTTCCCAAACCTGCTGGAAAATTCTGGGCTTCATTCTTTACTCTCCTTGGGCACCACTGCCACACAAACTCAATCATATATCAATAGAGCCATAGAGTCATACAGCGTGGAACCAGGCCCTTCGGCCCAACTTGCCCACACCAACCAACATGTCCCATCAAATTAGTCACATCTAAATATCATATAACCATATAACCATATAACAATTACAGCATGGAAACGGGCCATCTCGGCCCTACAAGTCCGTGCCGAACAACTTTTTTCCCTTAGTCCCACCTGCCTGCACTCAGACCATAACCCTCCATTCCCTTCTCATCCATATGCCTATCCAATTTATTTTTAAATGATACCAATGAACCTGCCACCACCACTTCCACTGGAAGCTCATTCCACACCGCTACCACTCTCTGAGTAAAGAAGTTCCCCCTCATGTTACCCCTAAACTTCTGTCCCTTAATTCTGAAGTCATGTCCTCTTGTTTGAATCTTCCCTATTCTAAAAGGGAAAAGCTTGTCCACGTCAACTCTGTCTATCCCTCTCATCATTTTAAAAACCTCTATCAAGTCCCCCCCTTAACCTTCTGCGCTCCAGAGAATAAAGACCTAACTTATTCAACCTATCTCTGTAACTTAGTTGTTGAAACCCAGGCAACATTCTAGTAAATCTCCTCTGTACTCTCTCTATTTTGTTGACATCCTTCCTATAATTGGGCGACCAAAATTGTACACCATACACCATATCCTGACCACCTAGAAGCCCTGATTCTCTGGTTCTGTAATGAAGGAAGTTGGGAGGAGGTGGTTGTTAGAAAGTGCAGAAGGGTTGAAAAACCAAGAGGTTGTTGAATTGAGAACCTAGTCTTGAGAGGTGTCAGGGTGAGATGCATCATTTCCAATTCAATTTACCATTCCTCGTACCACATCCCCAGCTGATCAAGATCTTGCTGTGACGCCTTTCTTCACTATCTGTGATACCACCTACTGTGATGTTATCTGCATACTTACAAACCACCCCTTGTACATTCTAATCCATATCGTTGATATAGATGAAAAATAACAATGGGCTCAGTATCGGCATCCAAGGCAAAACACTAGTCACAGGTCTCCAGTCCAAAAAACAATATTCCACCATCATCCTCTGCTTCATATTATCAAGCTAATTATGTATCCTGTGGATGGGGGAATAATGTTGATAAATGGTTATGAGGTAGAACATCTGCTATGATCTTGCTGACTCATGGAGATAGGCCAGATGACCTTATACATCTTGCAATCCTTACACTCTATGTTTTATTAGAAACTTCAACTTCTACTTTACAGTAGCAAAGGATGCAATAAATTACATCTCAGCTGGAGTGGTCACAACACATTTTGAACAACTCTTTATTCAGGAAAAGCTGTGGGGATGTGGATTTTAGGGAGAAGAATAATGGAGTGATTGAATTTTGATCTAGGCTGATTCTTTAAGTTGTTTGTGTTTTGCCTTCCATGTGAAGCACGTTGGATGATTGCAGCAGGTTGCTAATCTCTGCTGGTTTACAGAGGTTCTGCTTTCGACGATGATAATAATAATAACTAGACCAAGTGCAGACCCGTTGGGTCTGTTCCCCCACCGCTTGCAGAGACTGATTGAGGGACACCGCTTGCAGAGAATGCAGCGTCACACACTAACTATCTCTGTCATGTTTCATCGATGGGAAAAATCCTCTGCACACATACGGCGGAGGGGGGCTCTGAGCAAGGTGGCCAAAAATGACGGCTGTAGGTGGTGGCGTTCTCTCGGAAATCGCAGCACAGATCGCCAAATCCGGTCAAGAACAGAGTTTTAGTAATATAGATAATACATTTTATTTATGGGCCCTTACAAAAATTTAGCAAGTAGAGGAAAAACATGTATGCGGAATGAAATAAATAGTAGAGACATGACTAGTACACAAATTAAAGACAGAATTCAATTCAAAACACAATATGAGGCAATTCAAGCACAGATGAAAAGGGAGGGGGACGTGGGGCTAAGGATAGGCAGAGGTGAAGAGATGGGTCTTGAGGCGGGACTGGAAGATGGTGAGGGACAGGGAATCGCGGATCATTTGGGGGAGGGAGTTCCAGAACCTGGGAGCTGCCCTGGAGAAGGCTCTGTCCCCAAAACTGTGGAGGTTGGACTTGTGGATGGAGAGGAGAACGGCTGATGTGGATCTGAGGGACCGTGAGGGTTGGTAGGGGGAGAGGGGGTCGGTGAGATATGGGGGGGCCAGATGGTGGAAGGCTTTGTGGGTGAGGACCAGGATTTTGTAGGTGATCCAGTGGGAGATGGGAAGCCAGTGAAGTTGTTTGAGGACTGGAGTGATGTGATGCCAGGATTTGGTGTGGGTGATGAGTCGGGCGGCTGCGTTCTGGACCAGTTGGAGTCAGTTGATGTAGGTGGAGCTGATGATAGATACCCTGTTGTAAATTGCCTGCCTCCAGATTCCACAGGCACTGGTATTTATTGATCGAACAAACCTTAACCAAAAGTAAACTCAGCTGTGAATTCAATGGATTTATACATGCGTCGAGCTGGAAAACACTGGGTTTGCTTCTGTAGACTGGGAAGATAATAGGGAGCCTAACAGAAGTTTTCAAGATATGTTGTAATAACATCTCAATAAGACGTGGACAAATGTAAGGTTAAAACAAGTATTTGTAGTGAATAAGGCGAACATTTACGTTGAAGTTGTTTGCACAATAATTTGCCTTCCTGTAGTTATCACCGAAGCACTGCCTATTCTGAAGGAATGAAATAGGTAATTGACACAGATGAGTGACAGACAATGAGTCTTTGTGCATCCGTATGCAACTGGACCCTTGACTTCTTCATCACCAGACCACAATGAGTGCAAACATCTTCTTTGATAACCATCAGCACAGGGACACTTTGTGACCGGGACACTTTGTGACTGTGTCCTGAGTCCCTTGCTCTACTCACTCTCTACCCTTGACTGTGTAGCCAGATGCCATTCAAACGCCAGCTTTAAATTCCCTAATGACACCACCGTCATTGTATGAATTATGGGTAACGATGAATCGGAGTACAGGTGGAGATTGATAATCTCACTGGTTGCTGCCAGAACAACAACCTTACTCTCAACGCCAGCAAAACCTAGGGGCTGATTGGTGATTTTAGATGGGGAAAGCCAAGCATTCATCGATGGGTCATTGGTGGAGAGAGTCAACAACTTCAGGTTCCTGGGTGTGCACATCTCTGAACATATGTCCTGGGCCCAGCATGGTGATCCAAACAGAAAGTAAGGCCATCAACGCCCCTATTTCCTTCGATGATTCAGGAGGTTCTCTCTGTCGATGAATACTGTCTTGAACTTCTACAGGTAGAGAGCATATCAACTGGTTGCATTACAGCCTGGTTTAACAACTGGAACACCCAGGAATGAAGAGGCATACAGAGAGTGGTAGAGACTGCCCGGTCCACCATAGGCATTGACCTCCCCACCATTGAAGGGATTTATAGAAAGTGCTGCCTCAAAAAGGCAGCCTATATCATCAAAGACCCACATCAGCCTGGCCACATTCTCATTTCACTTCTACCATGGGGAGGAAAGATATAGGAGTCTGAAATCCATGACCACCACGTTCAAGAATAGCTTCTTCTCAACACTATCAGGGTGTTGAATACTACCCAACACTAACCTCAGCTATGAAATTGTGTGGATTGCTTTGGTCGCACTAAAAATTATGGGTTTCTACATGTGTTTGTGGTTATTAATTTATTAAATGTTTAAAAATAGTTAAACACGAAAAGTACTTTTTAACGGGCAATTCATACCTTTCTTAATGCAAGAGATTTTGGAAACTTAGAAAAATAGGTGCAGGAGTAGGCCATTTGGCCCTCTGAGCCAGCACCGCCATTCAATATGATCATGGCTGATCTAAAATCAGTACCCCGTTCCTGCATTTTCTCCATATCCCTTCATTCCTTTAGCCCTGAGCTAAATCTAACTGAAACATCTAGTGAATTGGCCTCCACTGCCTTCTGTGACAGAGAATTCCACAGATTCACAACTCTGGGTGAAGATGTTTTTCTTCATATCAGTCCTAAATGGCCTACCCTTATTCTTAAACTGTGACTCCTGGTTCTGGACTCCCCCAACATTGGTAACATTGTTCCATCATTTAGCCTGTCCAATCCTTGAAGAATTGTATATGTTTCTACATGATTCCCTCTCATCCTTCTAATTCCAGTGAATACAAGCCTAGTTGACCCATTCATTCATTATAGTCTGTCTCGCCTTCCCGTGAATTAACCTGGTGAACCTATGCTGCACTCCCTCAATAGCAATAATGTCCTTCCACTATTTAGGAGACCAAAATTGCACATAATACTCCAGGTACGGTCTCACCAGGGCTCTGTATAACTGCCCTTGCTCCTAAACTGAAGGCCAACATGCCATCAGCTTTCTTCACTGCCTGCTGTACCAGCATGCTTACTTTCACTTACTTTCTGTTAAAACAGATTTAAAATCACACCAAAAAGATAATAGGACCTTTAAACAACACATTCAATGTGTACGGTTTTATTTTAAAAATTGTAAAAGCCACTTGTGCCTTCAATAAAAACATTGCCATTGGCAATTCCTATTATATACTGTTCCACAAAATGCTATTCTATCTGAAACATGTCAGCTACTTTCTTTGCTGCTTTGTTCACTTTAATGGGGTTTGATGATGGAATCACAGGTACTGTATCTGTACGGCTGTTGAAAAAAGATCATCAGCCATAATAAGTTGTTACAACCGCACACTTAATGAGGTGGAAATAAATCACCAGAAGGGGGTGGGATTGGCATCACTTGGGCACTAGTGATAAATTCTGGAATGCATAGCCATCTTAAGTTGACATTTCACAATAAAACTGATGAAATCCACAAACATAAGATTGCCAAGCTCTGATTAAAATTAAGCCCTAGGACATTACCTGCAGAAAGAAACACAGTCTTGCATAGTTAATTCAAAGAAATATATTCCAAAGATGTACAGGTTTGTTGGCTAATTCACTTGGTATAATTGTACATTGTCCCTAGTGTGTGTCGGATAGCGTGATGGGCCTGTCCCACTTAGGCAATTCTTCAGGTGACTGCCGGCGACTTTCAACTCGCTGGCAGTCGCCTGAAAAACCAGCGACTGCAACGGCGACTGTCAGAGTGGAACACACACACACACACACACACACACACACACACACACACACACACACACACACACACACACACACACACACACACACACACACACACACACACACACACACACACACACACACACATCGCTTCCTTCACCAGCCCGTTATGCAGGCAGGGTACAGGGCAAGCGGGTGAAACGTTGATTGAGTGAAATTCACACGGTGCAAAGCCAATGTGATACAGACACACACCGTGGCAAACAGGAAGGTTGACGCTGTACGGTGAAAGCACAGTGTATGGGAAGGGTCACATAAGTCCTTTAAAAGGGGGGGGGGCGGGGAGAAGGAGTGGAGCCAACTTTTAAGAAGCTGGAGATACACGGCTGTGATGCTCGACGGACATTAACATTACGGTCGGGATTCTTGGTTCTGAAAACTACTGCTTACGTTTTTTTTCCGCAAATGCCAATTCACCGATCAGCGCCGGCTACAACCTACGAGAACCTTCGATCACCTGGCAACCCACTAGGACCTCCTGGCGACCCACCTACTTTCCATGGCGGCTTCATTCTGGGCGCCGCTAATTTTTCAACATGTTGAAAAATTTGTAGCGACCATAATGAGGCCGTGACTAGTTCCCAGAATGTTCCCAAGAACTCCTCACAACCATGAAGGCGACTACCGAGCAACCACCTGCAAACATGTGATGACTATAGTCTCCTGCAGTCGCCTAAAAAGTCGCCTAAGTGGGACAGGCCCATTAGTGTGCATGGATCCCTGGTCAGCGCCGACTCGATGGGCCGAAGGGCCCGTTTCCGCACTGTATCCCTAACATAAACTAAAAAAAAACTAAAGTCTTTAGTAGGAATATTCACCATCACTGCAAAAACATACCTGAGGATTATTTATTGATTTGTGAGCATTACTTTGAGCATGGTAGTGATTATTGGTGTGAAGCTGAACGCCTTAGCTCGAAGTGTTACGTCATATAACAAATTACCAATGAACCAAATGCTGCAATGAAAACTAGAAACTTACGGCCCGGAAAGGAAAAACAAAAAATCTGTAAATCTACCACTATTTCTAGTTGTTACCTATATTCTGCACTTTGTATCTTTCCCTTCGCTCTACCTAATATGCTTGAGTAGGCTAGATTTGTATTTATGTGTAATATTATCTGATTTGCTTGGAAAGCATGCAGAACACAGTACTTCACTGTACCTGGGTGCAGGTGACAATAAATAAACCTAAACCTAAACCTGTACCTATTGCTGATTGTGTTTGATAATTCATCTCCTTCCTCAATCCCTTGTGGCTATGGAATCTTTAATTTGTTTTTTTTTTATGGTGATTAAAATGTGAATTAGGATCCAGTATCTTTACCGTTTGTAGAGGTCTGGCAGAATTGATCCATTTGATTAGGCTGTTGCTGGATGGCACTGGTGACAGCAGAATCATAGTTGTGTTGGAATAGAAGATATCCACACCATGGAATCTATGATGTTTTGTGGGCAGATTTGTTTGTGGTATGGGCTAGCCCCATTTCTTTTGCCTGATTGCAAACCAGTAAATTGATTCACAGCCTTCTTTTTCACAAGCAAATCATGGAAACGCACAATGGGAGAAGGAGAATTCTCCTGCTGTCCTGATCAATATGTCGCTTTCATTCAAGCAAACAATCTTTTCAGTGCTTTCACTGCTTGCACAGTCTTTCTGCATTTAAAATGTTTGCTAACGATAGAACAATGATAACACATCATGTGGTGGGATTTGAACGTGTCCTCGAGATTAATAGTACAGAGACCTGGTGGCTTTGATCTCTAATTTAACATACACTCTTATTTTAATGCCTCTTTAACAGATAATAATGATAATTGTTAATAATGATGATAGCAGCATTTTGTGCGGGAAATAGTTTAATAATAAGACATACATTAAATTGTAACATAAAAAGTAAATTTGGAAAAGCTCACTAGGACTGGCTACACCCGAAGGGAGAGAAGGAAGAGAAAGAGTTCATATTTTGTCCAATGACTCTTCACAGAACTAGAAAAGTGCAGAAAGGGGGAAAAGTGGAGATATTTAGCAAATGTCCGGGCAAAGTCAATTATTTGCAGTCATTGAAAGAAATGAAGACCATTAACAAGCAAGACAGAAATCTATCCACATGTGGGGGTAAAGATATACAAAATTATATTATTGCTTTACTTTATGTGCGTTTTACTGATTTTATGTTTTAATGAAGCATTCTAGGCTTGGCGATCATTTCGCCGAACACCTCCGCTTGGTCCGCAATAACCAACCTGACCTCCCGGTGGCTCAGCACTTCAACTCCCCCTCCCATTCCGTATCCGACCTCTCTGTCTTGGGTCTCCTCCATGGCCAGAGCAAGCAACACCAGAAATTGGAGGAACAGCACCTCATATTCCACTTGGGGAGTCTGCATCCTGGGGGCATAAACGTTGAATTCTCCCAATTTTGTTAGCCCTTGCTGTCTCCTCCCCTTCCCATCTCTCCCTCAACCCTCGGGCTCCTCCTCTTACGTTTCCCTTTCTTGTCCCCGCCCACCCCCGCCCCCGATCAGTCTGAAGAAGGGTTTTGGCCCGAAACGTTGCCTATTTCTTTCGCTCCATAGATGCTGCTGCACCCGCTGAGTTTCTCCAGCATTTTTGTGTACCTTCATTTTTCCAGCATCTGCAGTTCCTTCTTAAACAGCATTACCAATATGATTTGCGTTTGAACTTGTGGGAAATTAACTAGAAACACAATTTCTGCTTTACAACAAATGTCACAAAGTGCTGGACTAACTCAGTGGGTCAGTCAGCACCTCCGGAGAATGTGGAAATGTGACATTTTGGGAAGACAGGATCTGCCTTCAGCCTGATTGTAGTTGGAGGAGAAAGCTGGTAGAGAGGTGTGGCGGGACAAAACCAAGCTGGTGAGGGGATTTGTGTGGCAAATGGTTGGACCAAGGCCAAAGATGCAAAGACAAAAGATTGTGAGATTAGATAAGGAGGTAAGAGGCATTACTTGTGGAGCAAGACAAAAGGATGTCGGGGTGGGTTGGAACTCAACCGGCACTTTTGAACAGGGCAACCAATTGGTAAAGTGAAGGTCCAGTTTTACAGATGTTAATATGTGTTTATTGTTGTTTTTTATTGTATTGTATGTATGTATGACTGCAGGCACAAAATTTTGTTCAGACTTCGGCCTGAATGACAATAAAGGAAACCCTGTAACCCTGTAACCCTGTACTCTATAGTTTGAGATATAATTGAATGTTTGGCCTTCTTCTGGATGATGATGAATAAAATGTAATACTTGGTTTGAATTACAAATAGATTTGAGATATAACATGACTTCTGTTTTCACATTTATTAACAGTGCAGAATTTTTGGGAACCAGTTTGTCAAATAATATTGTGAGAAAGATGTTTTAAATACATTGTTACATATACACTGTAAGTTAAATGTCCTGGCTAGCTAGAAGCTGTTCATTCTTATGATCACCTCTACTGTGTGTACTGATGCAAGCAGCTAATTGCTTCATTGATTGAGGCAGAGAGCATGAATCGATAGGAAATTATTCAGTCTTGCCTGCGTACAAAAGACATTAAAAGGGAAATTAACATTACTGGGTAAAGGAAAAGAAAACATAAATGTTCAAAAGGTGAAAAAAAATGTGTGCAAAATCATGAGAAGGATAGATTGGGTACAGATAAATGTCTTTTGCCCAGAGTAGAGGAATCAGGAACCAGAGGACATAGGTTTAAGGTAGTTAAGGCTCCCACAATGTTTAAGAAAGATTTAGACAGGTACATGGATAGGGTACGTTTAGGTCCAAAAGCAGGCAGATGGGACTAGTGTACATAGGGCATGATGGTCGTTGTATGGAAGTTGGGCTGAAGGGCCTGTTTCCATGCTATATAACTCTGGCACTCTGACTCTATGAATAGAAAGAATGTACACAGCTGCTTAAAAAGTCATTGTAAGGAGACTGAACATGTAGTTTGTGGAAATGATATTCACTGTCCTGAAAACTAAAACACTGGCTCTTTATTTCCAGATTTGGATGAGATGTGAAGCGTGAAGTTTATTGAAAATATTGTTATTGTCTATTGAAAACAATTAATGGGAAGTCTGAGAACAAAATGTGAGTGTTCCTACGTTTCCAAATGCCAGCTGACCCATGGAGAATTTCATTGTACCTCAGTACATGCGTCTTGAGGAACTCTATTGGTCAGGCAGCTGTCTCAGTATACTACTACTATACATTTGTACTGTATCTGAGATGCTTATCTAAGACATATCTCGGTGATTATGTATACTGATACCTGTACTGAACTGTATACAAATTTGATTTCACTGTACCTTGCTACATGTGATAAATGTTACCATGGAACCATTGATCCTTGGAACGGAAAGGACAGATAATGTTTTGGATCGGGACCCTTCTTCTGTCTGCCCATTCCTTCCACAGATGCCACCTGACCCATTGACTTCCTCCAGCACTATGATTTTAGTTTAACATGGCAAATTGCATGATCAAGTCAATGTGAAGCCACTGTGGTACAGGATTCATCTTTCCGGGCTCCTGTAGTACGCAATGTGAAATTCTTTATCGTTGTTTTGGCATTTTTCGTGTGCAATTTACATCCATTCGGTAGGTAGAAATGATTTTGTGTTGAGACAAAAGCTAACAACTCGATGGATTATCTTCAAGGTTAACTTCATTTCAGTCTATTTACAAAGCATTGTAAAGTTCCTGTTCACTGGCTCATGAAGAGTGCTGGGTTGCATTCTGGCAATGACCTTTGAGAGCTGTTTTCTGATGCAAGAATTTGGTAAATGGTGTGAACTGATGTAGGAATACAACCCTGAGTATTTGCTGTTTCAAAAGCAGAGAAGCATTGATTGACATAGAACACGGAAACATTGCAAAATAGGTGCAGGAGTAGACCTTTCGAGCCAGCACCACCATTCAATATGGTCATGACTGATCATCTAAATCAGTACCCCGTTCCTGCTTTTCCCACATATCCCTTGAATCCTTTAGCTCTAAGAGCTAAATCTCTTGAAATCATCCAGTGAATTGGCCTCCACTGCCTTCTGTGGCAGAGAATTCCATAGATTCACAACTCTCTGGGTGAAGATGTTTTACCTCATCTCACTCCTAAATGGCCGACCCCTTATTCTTAAACTATGACCCCTGGTTCTGGACTCCCCCAACATCGGGAACATTTTTCCTGCATCTAGCCTGTCCAATCCTTTAAGAATGTTATATGTTTCTATAAGGATCCCTCTCATCCTTCTAAATTTCAGTGAATACAAGCCCAGTCGACCCATTCTTTCATTATATGTCAGTCCCGCCATCCCAGGAATTAACTTGGTGAACCTACGCTGCCCTCACTTAATAGCAACAACGTCCTTCCCCAAATTAGGAGACCAAAATTGCACACAATACTCCAGGTGTGGTCTCACCAGGGCTCTTTACAACTGCAGTAGGACTTCCTTTCTCCTAAACTCAAATCCTCTCGCAATTAAGCTTTCTTCACTGCCTGCTGTACCTGCATGTTTACTTTCAGTGACTGATGTACAAGCACACCCAGGTTTCATTGCACCTCCCCTTTTCCTAATATGATACATTCAGATAACAATCTGCCTTCCTGTTCTTGCCACCAAAGTGGATAACCTCACATTTATCCACATTATACTCGATCTGCCATGAAACTGCCCACTGACCCAACCTATCCAAGTCAACCTGCATTCTCATAGCATCCTCATCGCGGCTCACACTGCCACCAAGCTTTGTGTCATCCGCAAACTTGGAGATATCACATTTAATTCCCTCGTCTAAATTATTAATATATATTGTAAATAACTGGGTTCCAAGCACCGAGCCTTGTGGCACCCCACTGATCACTGCCTGCCATTCTGAAAAGGACCTGTTAATTCCTACTCTTTGCTTCCTGTCTGCCAACCCGTTCTCTATCCATGTCAATAATTTTGCACACTAATCTCTTCAAGATTCAAGATTCAAGCTACATTTAATTGTCACATGTGCCAGATGGCACAGTGAAATGAAATTCCCATACAGCCATACAATAAAAATAAAGAACACAACACACTATAGAATTTAACATATAACATCCCCAAACAGCAGAATCAAAGTTTCCCGCTGTGTGGGAAGGCACCAAAGTCAGTCTCTTCCTCCACCGTTCCTCATGGTCAGGGCCTCCCCGTGCCCTTCGCAGTTGCCGCTACGGGCGGCCCGATGTCCAGGACCGCTCGCCGGGGTGATACAAGTCCGACGTCGGGGCTGCGGGACGTCCTCAGCGGCGTGGACACCAGAGTTAGCCCCCTCCTACCGGAGTCGGCGGCTTCCAAAGTCCGCAGGCCGCGCCGGGTGGAGACTGCCGCTGTAGGCCCTCTGCAAGGCGCCCCAGGACTCCATGATGTTGTTCAGCGCCGCCCGCGTTGGAAGCTCTCCGCGCCAGAGCTCCACGATGTTGGAGCAGCGGCCCAACGCTCCGGAGCTCCAAACGGCGACCCAGGTAGGCATCGCCCACTCCGCTGTGACTCCCTTGCTGCGCCGCCGCTGTAGCAGCCCTGGTCCGGTTCCCGGTCCCCGGCAGGAAAGGCCGCTCAGACCCAGCTGGTAGGCCGCGAGGTGGGGGACGAGGACGCGACTTGGAGAAATAGTCGCGTCCCCGCCAGGAAGAGACTGGGAAATGGTTTCCCCCTTATCCTGCCCCCCTCCCCCACATAGAAAAGTTAAAGTTCCCCCCCAAAACAGACATTGGACTAACTGAAAATTAAAAAAAAGATAGAAATGACAGACAGGCTGTAGGCAGAGGCTGCTGCCGGTGCAGCGCCCCTAGAGGTAATTCTTATGAGGGATGCTGCCAACGCTGTTTGAAAGTCCAGATACACCACCTCCACTGGCTCGCCCTTATACATTCTACTTGTTACATCCTCAAAAAATTACAGAAGATTAGTCAAGCATGATTTCCCCTTCATATATCGATGCTGACTTTGACCATCTTGACGCATTTTCCAAATGCGCTGCTGTAACATATTTAACAATCGACTCAAGCATCTTCCCCACTACCGATGTAAGGCTAACTGGTCTATAATTCCCCATTTTCTCTCTCCCTCCTTTATTAAAAAGTGGGGTTACATTGGGTATCCTCCAGTCCACAGGAACTGATCCGGAGTCGAGAGAACATTGGAAAATGGTCACCAATGCATCCACGATTTCTAGGGCCACCTCCTTCAGTACTCTGGAATGCAGACCATCAGGCCCTGGGGATTTATCTGCCTTCAGTCCCAACAGTTTACCGAACGCCATTTTCGGACTAATGTGGATTCCCTTCAGTTCCTCCCTCCTACTAGATCCGTGGTACCCTTGTATTCCAGGGAGATTGTTTGTATCTTCCTTGTATCTTCCTTGTATCTTCCTTAGTAGACAGAACCAAAGTACTTATTTAACAGTTCTGCCATTTCATTGTTTTCCATTATAAATTCACCTCTCTCTGATTGTCATTCCACAATACCCAGTCTAGGATGGCCTGCCCTCTAGTCGGTTCTTCTACATCAAGGGTTCCTAACCTGGGGTAAATTTCACCTACCTAGGGGGTAAATTTGTTGATTTTGGATTTGTACATATTTCTTCTCATTGACTGACTGTCTGCTTCTGGTATCTGTTCATCATTAGTTGTTCATAAATAAGTGAAATAAGGGGTGGGAGAATGCAACCTTCACGTGGTCCACCCCGTTTAGATGAATGCAATCAACCTGGAGTGCACAAACAGAAGATCAAATAGAACAAGTAGTCTTACAACTTTAGGCTGTGCACGCCATATGCACGAGGAAGAAGAAGTGAAATAACATTGTTATGTACTATTAAAGTTGCCAGCGGTAAACGGGACGAAAAAGGTTGGGCACCCCTGTTCTACATATTGGTTTAAAAAACCCATCCCGTATACATTCCAGGAAATCCTCCTCCTCAGTGCTGCTACAAATTTGGTTGGCCCAATCGATATGTAGATTGAAGTTACCCATGATAACTGCTGCAACTTTGTTACACGCATCCTAATTTCCTGCTTGATGCTATCCCCAACCTCCTTACTACTGTTTGGTGGTCTGTATACAACTCCAACAAACGTTTTTTGACCTTGGGTGTGTGGCAGTTCTCCCCATACCGATTCTGCAGCATCCAAGCTATTGTCTCTATTCTTGATTAGTTAAGGTGTCGGGGGTTATGGGGAGAAGGCAGGAGAATAGGGTTGAGAGGGAAAGATAGGTCAGCCATGATTGAATGGTGGAGTAGACGTGATGGGCCAAATGGTCTAATTCTGCTCCTATCACGTATGAACTTTTGAACATTACATAAGGGACGAACAAGTGTCATTTTAAAAATAATCGCTAAGGAATTTCATTATTTTTCTTGGAGCTTTATAAGGTTGTATTAAGGAGAATGCTGTTGCTTATGCAGTTATGATATCAGTATATTAGAGGAAGAAATTAATTCTCCATCCTCTGCTTTTCAAATAGAATGAATATTCTATCTTGGAATCAAACTGAGACCTTTTAATTGTTTGAGAGGGACAAAAGAGAGTCTGTAGTGCTGCAATATGATTTGAATTCTTAATCTTTGAAAGTGTTTCCATTGCAAGTCAGTACCAGTTTGTAGCTGTTTTTTGCAAGTTACATTTCTTTTACATACAAATAGTTGCATAAATTTGCTTCTATCCCATTCAATTGAAACTATTTTATGTACTGGTGAGGCCAATTCTGCAATATGATGCACAATTTTGGTCGCCAAATTATAGGAAGGATGTCAACAAAATAGAGAGAGTACAGAGGAGATTTACTAGAATGTTGCCTGGGTTTCAGCACCTAAGTTACAGAGAAAGGTTGAACAAGATAGGTCTTTATTCTTTGGAGCGCAGAAGGTTAAGGGGGGACTTGATAGAGGTCTTTAAAATTATGAGAGGGATAGACAGAGTTGATGTGGATAAGCTTTTTCCAATGAGAGTAGGGAAGATTCAAACAAGAGGACATGATTTGAGAATTAAGGGACAAAAGTTTAGGGGTAACAGGACTTCTTTACTCAAAGAGTGGTAGCTATGTGGAATGAGCTACCAGTGGAATGGGTGATGGCAGGTTCGATTTTATAATTTAAAAATAAATTGGATACGTGTATGGACGGGAAAGGAATGGAGGGTTATGGTCTGAGCGCAGGTAGATGGGACTAGGTGAGAGTAAGTGTTCGGCACGGACTAGAAGGGCCGAGATGGCCTGTTTCTGTGCTGTAATTGTAAATCTCTGACATTCTATTGCTAGAGTTCCATTATCTTTTCATTATCTGCCGTCTTGACTCTCCATTCCCTGATTTCCAACATATACTGCCTTCTTTGTCTTGATGTCTGTTTTTGTTGGTTTTACTACACATCCAGTTTAATTTTGGTCTATTGTACATTTGATCAAACTTAGGTGTTCTCACTCACACTCATCAAATGAAGTTGTATTGAACTGTCAAGGAAACACATTTGAACCAACATTCAAACAAGCGTTTTGGCTTTGTTCCATTGAACTGGATCATTCCTGAGAAGTTAACAAGATTTTGTTCCATGTCAAAACCAATAAGGATGATGGATTTATAATCATATTGTGGGCTCACTCTGTTTCAAAAATAGAATGGTACCCATCAATAGCTTATTTTTCATTTTATTTACTGTTGTCTTGCATTTCTGTCAGCCCCCAGAGTATTTTATTAATGCTGGCGTATTTTCTGTATGATATCAATCACCCTCGTCTTGTACAATATTTATGTCAGAGTAAATGTAAGAGGTCATGATAAAATAAGCTGCAAAATTACTATGTTTTTTACTTGCATTCAAAGTCACTTCTCAAGTTGCCAGTGACAGTCAAATCTAAACATCATTTAAATCTGAAGCTTTTTGTCTCTTTATCTATATGAGCCATTGGGGAAACTCAATTTTCAACCAACTGATAGAAAGAGTTGTAGTTAGCCATGTTAAAAACACAAGTGGTAATAAATACCACTAACATTAGCTGAAGCACAAACTCACTACCCGTAAACATTAAAAGTGATATCATGCTTTGGGTTGTCATATTGCATTAAAAAAAATGGCTCAAAGATCCAAAGGCACCTTTCCTGAGGTCAGGAAATACAACAGTGAGGTACCATATCATCGATGAGGTAAATGGTCAGATTGTTCATTTGTGATTTTGCTTTTGAGGCAACTGCTTCTCCAAGCACAGAACAACTTCCCGCTTTTTGCTGAATACTAACACTGTGCTTTCTCCATTCACTTAGCAAGAGTTATGTCTCTAATGCAGTTTGTACCCAGAGTCTTTGCTAACTTTGCATCACAATGAAGGCTCCCAAGAGGAGGGAAGATCTTAAATTATCTCCATGTCTCTGGATAATGATGGAGAACATTTGGAACTTCCCATTCAATGTACGCACCAGGTGCAAAATCCATGTAGAGCAATTGCTGCATTACACCAAAGTTAGACTTTGTGTATGAACAAATTCCTGAAATCCACTTGGAATAACAACATTATATTCTTCCAAAGCATAGTGAATATAGTTGGTAGAATTTTCAAATTACACATATTGTACTATATCGTGGTAAAGTTTGCCTTTTAGCCGTCATTAGTGAGCGATTAAACACTTGTAAATCAACAGACCAGATGTTAATTTGTCTATTATAATTTACCAAATCACACAGCTCAAAGGTTGTGGAGATTGTCATTATTATAAAATGTCAAACATAATTATTCTATGAATCTGGCACATGTGGATGCTAAAATATTCATTTTATCAATAACGTAGAGACAAGCTTTTATTATAAAATTCATTTTATTGGAAAAAAATTGTACAAAATTAATGCTCTCTTTTAAGCATCAAAGCTGTTTCCAAATTTCAAAAAAAGTACAAGCCATTAACTAATGATTTTACTTCTTCAAATTTACATTATACATACACAGTCTGAACTATATAAAAGTTTCTGTGTGTAAAAATTTAGATATATTTTCAATGAATTTACACTGAATAATATGCAGTGAATGCTTCAAAATAACTTCCAATATATTTTGTTACTGTTCAGACCACAAGCAATGAAAGATTACTGCGTACACAGAGCAAATATAAACAAACTTTGTCACAGTTTACAATTTGATTGTATGTTCAATGCTTCATCATAAAACATGGTCTGTTGCATTAATTCAAGCAAAGATTTGTGCAGAAAATAATTAATTTGCCTATTTATTGGCATAAATTATTGTGCATAATTAGAGCTGCCCACAAGCACAAAAATTTACTCAATGCAGCAGAAAAAGAAGTATAAAATCTTTCTCAAGTAGTACAGGTGAGTGAGAAGGCTTTTACAATGCTACGCTGTTACAATGGACCTAAAGGGTTGGATTGTATACTTGTATTACGCAAATCTCTTAACTTAAGTTCATGCCTGCAGGTATAATTTTCCTGATAAACCTTGTCGTTGGGTTTACAAAATATAATAAACAGAGGCTCAGCATGCATTTGTCAACACTGAGGAGAGATATTTTCATGATGTCAATTGACTGCTAACGTTACTTATTTCAGATCAGAGATGTTTCATAATATTCTGCAAAGCATGGCAAATAAGTGAAGCACATGCTCCTACTTTGATTCATGCAAAGTTCAGCTCAAAGCAGTTCTTGCTTTAGTAAGTCTAAACCTAGATGTTGCTCAGGATTACATTACAGAAACACCACATTTTTGAATGCACAGTTAAATGCAAATTCACAGTCGAAATGAACCTAAACCTACTGGATCAAGTCTCATGTTATCAGTTATTCTATAAACTGAATAGAATCTAAAAGCCACAAAAAGTGCATAGGGGGTGCCAGATTCATGGCTATTGATTGCAAAGGTGGCAAATTACCAATGTAAAGCTGCCTTCTGTCATAATCATTTTGGCTACCACACCAGCCATCATTATCAATTGGCTGGAGACACCAGGAAATACCCAATATTATTGTACAGCGATGAGCTATCACTCATTAATAATAGTCTGCATTCTTTATGGTAATGTACAATTCTTAAATTAGTGATGCTCTGTGGCTGCAATAGGTGCTGGGTGCCATTCAGTAAATAAATGTGACTTAGGAAATAGTGAAATATGGGATAATTTGGGAGAGAATGGACTCCAAGAGTTTTTGAATTGGAAGAGTTGATGGAACAGGTGTTAAATAGACCGGACCTCCACCTACAGGGGATTAGAAGCCCCGAAGTCATGTATTTAGTAGGTAATGAGAATAAACTACAATGGTGGTAGTACACAAAGACTTGGGTACAATGCTACAAGAAGTTCAATGTCTGCCTTGAGGATTGGCCTGCATGGTTCCTGCATGGTTCCTGTCTATTCTCAGTTACCAACTGCACTTTGACCGTGAGCTGCAGATAAATCTAGCTTGATATTGGGGAGAACTGAATTGCGGAACCCGCAAGCAATGTGTATGCGGACAATGAGACTCTAGGCTGTGACAAGCTCTCTGATCCTTGAGATGTCATGCTCCCCCTGTGCCCCACGTCTCCATCAAAGGGATTGAAATACATTAAATCCCTTTGAGTAAAGAGTCACAGTAATCTCCTTTCCACAATTATGAACAAGTGCACCATGAGCTGTTAGAAATATCCTGGAAAGAGATAGACACATAGAAGATCATCGGCAGGATCAAAAATATCTATACCAATCTCTGCAGCTAAGGACGTCTGAAGAAAGGTCTTGACCCGAAACATCAGCTATTCCTTTACTCCAGAGATGTTGTCTGATCCGCTGATTTACTCCAGCTTTTCGTGTCTATTTCCAGTTAGGTTAACTGGCTAAAGTACAGATGCTTCATACATTGCTCTTTCCAGAGGATCTATCTGAGCTCCCTGGTGGATGTGACCTTCAGGAAGCCTCTCTGCAGTCACATACACATGTCAATCCCTCACCAATATAGCACAATGCACTTCATAAATGTGTACACAGGTTGTGGACTCCATTTAGCGATTTTAAGGACTCTTATGGAACCCATATCAATAGATGCAACCAATCCCAATTTCTCAAACGAATTTTAGCATGATCTACATTATCATTATAAGATAAAGAAATCCAGAACACAAGAAACATTTCAATGTGTTTGAAAATGATGTACCCCACATAGGAACGAGATCTTTTAAAAAGGCAGAATAGCATAGTTGAATTGCTTCCAAATGTAATAATCTTTCTTGCCACCCACAGAAGGTGACCAATGTCTGACAAATTAAAATAGTAAGAATATTCTGACTGCAAACCTTCACCAAATCAGTTTTCATAAGGAAGGACCAGCAGAACAGTAATCTAACTGACCACCTCTCTGGACAATTGCTAGCACTTTGTCCATTGTTCAGATTTCCAATGTCAGTCATTTTCTGTTTATCTGGGATATGTTGTCATTATCTAAATTTAATGAACAAACACAGACACAGAAACTGCCACTTGGCCCAACATTCTACATTGGGTTTTAATGTTCCCAAGAGGTTAATCTCATCTCTCTTCATTTAATCATTGAAGCATGTTCTACTATTTGTTTCTCTCCATTTAGCATGAATGCATATATGATATTTCCCTCAGGCACTCCTTGTCATTATGAGCTTCAAATTCTTCCTCCCACTTTTATTATCTCACATTTATTGCCTTAAATGTTATGTTCTCCACAAGGACAAGCACCTCCACAACTATTTTGAAGACATTTATTCATCACTTACATATCTACAGGAACAAGCCCCAAGATGTTCAACCTTTCTTAATAACTATAACCTCTTACCATTTGCAGTGTCTTTACAATAATATGTACACCGCTGTTTGTGGAAGGGTTGTGTTACTGGAAAACTATCCATATCACAATTTTCTGTAACACGATCTTTGACAAACATTGACAAGCTTTGTTGTTTTTTTTGCATTTTGTGATCGGTAAGTTATTTTTCTACATAAATTCTATGAAAGTAAATTTTTGTTTATATCGGAATTTTATTAGTGGTGATTTGTAAGTTCTGTAAGAGAAAATTTCCACTACCTAAACTGCTGTAAATATTTAGGTCTGGTATCTATTCCAGATCTCGTCAATTAATGAAAAACCTGTATTGTTTACTGACTAGCACAAGTCTCAGAATAAGAAGCCTTTAACAAGATATTCAAAGTTCATAAGAATGTAAGAACATAAGAACAAGAGTACATCATATGATCCCTCAAGATTATTTTGCCCTCTAATATGGTTATATGGCTGATCAGACCGTTGGTCTCAATTCCACTTTCCAGTCCAATCCCACAAACATAAATCTACTTATATTCCAATAACATATAACTTATAACATATAACAATTACAGCACGGAAACAGGCCATCTCGGCCCTACAAGTCCATGCCGAACAAATTTTTTTCCCCCTTAGTCCCACCTGCCTGCACTCACACCATAACCCTCCATTCCCTTCTCATCCCTATGCCTATCCAATTTATTTTTAAATGATACCAATGAACCTGCCTCCACCACTTCCACTGGGAGCTCATTCCACACCGCCACCACTCTCTGCGTAAAGAAGTTCCCCCTCATATTACCCCTAAATTTCTGCCCCTTAATTCTGAAGTCATGCCCTCCATGCATTAAATATTTTATGGTCTGAACGCAGGTATATGGGACTAGGGGAGATTATGTGTTCGGTACGGACTAGAAGGGTCGAGATGGCCTGTTTCCGTGCTGTAATTGTTATATGGTATATGGTTATATTGATTTCAATAGAATGAATGTCAGAGGCACGGTGCAAGGTGATGATTTTACTCTCTGTTTAGTCCACAGAGCAAGATAGACTTTTCAGACACTGTTGTTAAATCTATCATAGGATTGAGAATAGACTGTTTGATGCCATTGATTAATTTGCTGTGGCTGATCTATACCTCATCTCCATTTATCTTCTTTTGATCCATATTTTTTGATAACGTCACCTAACAATCTATCAGTTTTAGTTTTTAAAAAAATCAATTTTTTCACTGCCTATGAACTATTAGAAAACAGACTTTGAATGTTTTACCAGGTTTTCTGGTCAGGTCAGGTCAGGGTTAAATGGTCAGGTTTTAAGATTTCATAAATTTCATAGATGTGTAGAATTATAGAAACATGCAACATAAAAAATGGGCCCTTTAGTCCCATCTCATTCATGCCTGTCCAGGATAATCAAATTTGTTCACATTAAGCCCATATCCCTTGAACCTGTCCTAACCAAATACCTGTCCAAATTCCTTTTAAATATTGCAACTGTATTTGCCGCCACCTCATGAAATGCAGCTCATTTCAAATATTCATCATCCTCGGTGTGACAAACCTGTTCCTCAGATCTCCTTTAAATTTAAATTTCTCCTTTCTCATTTTTAGACTGTCTGATAGTTCTAAAGTTCACTGGCCTGAGAAGAAAATATTCTATCTATCCCATACATGTATTGCAGTATTTTGTAAACATCGGTATAACCTCCCCTCTCCCTCCTGAGAATAAACCCGATCTATCCAATATATCATTATAATTATAGCTCCTGATTTCAGGCAACATCCTGATGAATCTCTTCTGCTGCCTTATCTTTCCTATAGTGTGGTGACCAGAATTGTACACAATACACTTAAGTGCAGTTTAACCAATATTTTGCTCAACTTCAACATGACATCTCAGCTCTTATAGTCAATGCCTTAACCAATGAAAACAGGAATTCCATATGTTTTTTTCATTACTTTATCCACCTGTGTTGCCATTTTCAGGGAATTCTGCACTTACATTCCATGATCTCTCCATACATCAGTGCTAATCGTTTGTGCCACTTATTCTACACGAGCTACCAGAATTTGACCTTCCAAAGTTTAACTCACACTAGTCTGGATTAAATTTGTTCTGCCTCTACTCTTCACAACTTTCCAGCTGATCTATGCTTCATTGTACCCTTCACTTCCATCCACAAATCTACCAATTTTGATACAGGAATGAACTGCAGATGCTGGTTTACACTGAAGAGTCACAAAAAAGCTGGAGTAACTCAGCGGGTCAGGCAGCATTTCCGGAGAAAAGGAATAGGTGATGTTCTGGGTCAAGTGTCTGATGAAGGGTCTTAACCCGAAACGTCACCTATTCCTTTTCTCCAGAGATGTTGCGTGACCTGCTGAAGTACTACAGCTTTTTGTGCCTGTCTTCTACCAATTTACATGTCATTTGCAAACTTATGAATCATATCATGGACATTGTGGGCCAAAGGTCTTGCGCTGTACTTTTATATGTCCTATCGGTTCTATAACAGAGTAAGACATCTCACATCAGATAACTATAAACTGAAACTTAGGGTCATCCAATTTCAAAGATCTTATGAATTAAGCATTTCAGGTAACCATTAAATTATAAAAGCATTGCTTTAATTTACACCATGCTCCTGTAATTTTCACCAAATATTTCCAATGTGCACAGAAAACACAGTATATTAAAAAAATATATCATTGGTTAAAAAACTGGTAATTGTATATTACTTTACTTTCCCCATAAAATGGAGTGAGGTTAATTTCAAATTAATTGCAATAAATTATATATGACAACACTATACTGGGAATAAACTGCAGCAATGAATTCCACTGCTTTGAATATAATGGAATGAAGCCCAACATTTCTTGAAATAATCACAGAATAGTAAATAAATATATTTATAGTGATATAGGCCTGGAGGTCAGAAAGAACATGTACCAATTTGAAAAGTGATTCACGCATTATGCATTAGTCTGAAAATGCAGCAGGTTCACTGAGAATACACACAAGGTATAAATGTTGTTGTAGAACAAAGATTGTTGTGGAGCCTGGGGAGAATTAATAAAGATTTTACAATTTTCAAACATTGATTTAAGCAAAGCAGTATAACCATATAACCATATAACAATGACAGCACGGAAACAGGCCATCTCGGCCCTACAAATCCGTGCCGAACAACTTTTTTTCCCTTAGTCCCACCTGCCTGCACTCATACCATAACCCTCCATTCTCTTCTCATCCATATGCCTATCCAATTTATTTTTAAATGATACCAACGAACCTGCCGCCACCACTTCCACTGGAAGCTCATTCCACACCGCTACCACTCTCTGAGTAAAGAAGTTCCCCCTCATGTTACCCCTAAACTTCTGTCCCTTAATTCTGAAGTCATGTACTCTTGTTTGAATCTTCCCTATTCTCAAAGGGAAAAGCTTATCCACATCAACTCTGTCTATCCCTCTCATCATTTTAAAGATCTCTATCAAGTCCCCCCTTAACCTTCCGTGCTCCAGAGAATAAAGACCTAACTTATTCAACCTATCTCTGTAACTTAGTTGTTGAAACCCAGGCAACATTCTAGTAAATCTCCTCTGTACTCTCTCTATTTTGTTGACATCCTTCCTATAATTGGGCGACCCCAAATTCAAGATTCAAGATTCAAAATTGTAATCTTGTACACCAAATACACCATACTCCAGATTTGGTCTCACCAATGCCTTGTACAATTTTAACATTACATATGAACATTTAACAAATTGCTCACACTGCTCTTCCAATGGCACTATTTAACCCATCAGCTAAAACAGCAAAGAGGAAACAGAAACAAGCATACTTTCCTTATTTATTTCTGGGAACTGGAGTTTGTTGACAAAGGCAGCATTTATTAACCATTGTTAACTTCCACTTGAGATAAGTAGCTTAATGGGATTTTTGCCAAAGTGTTACTAAAGAATAACACAACAACGTTTGTCTGGAATCACATGTAGGCCTGACGAAGAAAGGACAATAGGTTTGTGTAGGAAGCAACTGCAGATGCTGGTTTAAACTGAAGATAGACACAAAAAAACGAAGTAATTCAGTGGGTCCGAAGCTGTCTGACCCGCTGAGTTATAGGTTATGAGGCAATATGTTTTGAGATTATGAGATTTGAGTTATGAGACAATAGGTTTTCCTCCTAAAAGGACCTGAAGCAGATGTGTGTTCACAACAGTCCCACAGTTTCATGGTCATCATAACCAACATGAGGTTTTTATTCACAGCACATAAAATTAAATGAACTTAAATTCCACAGCTGTTGAAGCAGAATTCAAACCCAGGTATCTGATGATGAGTGCAAACTTACTGATAATAGTCCAGTAATTTACCAACATTGTATTGCAACTCAATGTGCACATATATTTATTAAAGTTTACCATTTTGAAAATACCTGGCAAAAACATTTATTATTTTCTAGAGAACACTGGCCGAAATGACAACCATCCATTATCAGTCTGTACCCACTGTGAATACTGTCTTAAGTGAGATAATGTCCATCATCATTCTCCTAGTGTGTCAACAATACAAATAACTTGTATTGACATGCTGCTGTGATTGTAAGCCTGAATTCCAAAGTGATTGGAAGCTCAGTGAAAGAAAGAACGAAATATAACAAGAATGGCAAAGAGTTTGATCAAACATAATTGCTCTGGCAAGGATGCTAAAATAAATTCAACAGTATGTTACCTGAGGTTAAATGTTTCAGTTATGGGGAAAAATTGGATAAACTGAATTGTCCTTGCAGTAGAGAAGGCAGGGGGCAACCTGGTAGAAATGTAGACAATACACAATAGATGCAGGAGTAGGCCATTTGGCCCTTTGAGCCAGCACAGCCATTCATTGTGATCATGGCTGACTAGGTAGACAATAGTTAGCAGTCGTGATTATGAACTGAGGGCATATGTTTAAGGTAAGAAATAAGAGGTTTAGAGGGGTACAAGGAAGAGTTTCTTCCCCACCTAGAGAGTATTGGTATTTTGAATTTACTTCATGAGAGTGTGGTGGAGACAAAGACTCTCACAACATTTAAAAAGCATCTAGCCAAGGACTTGAAACATCAAGGCAAAAAAGGCTAAGGACTAAGTGTTTGTAAGTTGTTATAGATGTGTTCTTAATTCTGGCATAAACAGGGTGGCCTGAAGCGGCTGTTTCTATGTTGTATGACACTTAAATATTGAGAAATCTCTTGAAGAACGAAGGGGAGAGCAGGATTTGTAAATACCTGCCATCAGTTTTTGATCATGTATCGAGTGCATAAGGGAAACATGAAATTAACTAGATACATGTTTCCGAGCCCTCCACATTTACTTTGCGCAGTGCAAGTTTTTACACTGAGAATTCACAAAAGTACATATTCCACGCTGTTGAAGCTGCCTGAAGTAACAAAGTTGTTGAGTGCATTGAGTGACTGCATAATAATGTTGAGGTCAGTCACATGTGCATTATACAGACTGAGCAACTTGTAGAAAATTAAAGAAGAATTAGAGACCAGTGCATGAATAGTTGAGTTAAGCCTTGCAAACATCAAAGTGAGAATGTTGTAAAATGGCTACTTCAATCCAGTCCAGTTGCATCAGAAGCCTTGGATTAAAGATGAGGTACAGGATCCTCTGATTCTAACGAGAATGGACGGGGATTTAGTTTTTAAGTCCAAATAATACTGTTGAAATTAAGGACAAGTACAAATTGATGCCAGCTCAATAAGTAGTCAGGAAAACCGAATCCATTATATAATTAACAATACATTGAACATCGAATAGCAGAGCACAGGAAGAGGCCCCACTACTGCATATAGACACAAAATGCTGCAGCATCTCTGGAGAGAAAAAATGGGTGACGTTTCAGGTCGAGACCCTTCTTCAGACCCTTCTTCTGAGGTAGGGTCTCGTCCCAAAACGTCACCCATTCCTTCTCTCCAGAGATGCTGCTGTCCCGTTGAGTTACTCCAACATTTAATGCCTATCTTCAGTTTAAACCAGCATCTGCAGTTCTCCTGCAAACCCTATCAGTGATTGCCAATGCATTTTGGTGACTGCACCTGCCTGCTCCAGTCTGGAATTCAAAGAATAATAAACCCTCTGCAAACGGCAATGGTAATTGTAGACATGTAGATCAATTTCCCTCCTGGGTTAAATAAAGTTCTCTCGTATCGTATTGTATCATATCATATCGTAGGAAGGATAGGTGGTGATTCTGGGCAGAGGGCTAAGTCCAGGATGACCTAGGCCATTGATTTTGGTTTTCCCAATGTTAAGATAATCCTGGTCTAGATTGCATTCCAATAGTTTAATTGATTGGAGGGGTTAGGAGAAGAAATGATGGGAAAGCTTTTTGATGTAACTTCGTACCAATGATGCCTTCAAATAATATTATGTTAAAAGGGGAAATAAAGGAAGCTCTTTGGAGCTTATACACTGGCGCTTCAGCGGTAGAAAATAACTAATTGAAGGAGATATTTTGACCACGATTGGTCCATGTGAAAGCAAGCACGGGTCAGATGCCAGAGCTGGAAAGAAACAGAAACATAGAAGAAGAATGATATTAAAGGGCAAAATAACTGTGGAGTAAAAGGCAAAATAATACACTATAACCACTGATGGCTTAGGGCAAGCTTTTTTTGGTGCTTTGGAAGTTAGCACATTCATAATGGGAGCTGTAAAGGAGAAGGACATTGATCTGTAAGAGCTCTGCATAGTTAAGAAGGTTGGGGAAAAGAACAGCAGTTAAGATGGAATTATAGTTTGCAAGGACAGAGAGACTGATGATAAATGTGATTAAATACAGTATTTAATTGTTCTAACTATGGTGTTTAAAGAATTACATTGTAGAGAGTTTTTAACATACTAATTTCTATTTTCCTACTACCATGTTGAACAATTTAGTGGAGCTCAATGTAATTACATCCCGGGAGAACCATTTCCTTTGGTCTATTGGCAATGTCAATGTTTTGAAGGCCTGGACTCTGAAGAATTTAATCTGGCCTCGATAACCTTTATTGGTAAATCAAGTTACAACAAGGCAAGCAGTGAAGTACTGCAAAGGAAAATACCTTTCCCCATGGTCGAATAAATTTAGAATGAAACAACCTGATTTGCCCCAAATGGCTCAGGAAAGTTGGCAAAGGATTTTATTTCAGAGCGTATCATTAAAACTTCATGAATTTCAAAATAGAGTTAAATCCTAGGGACTGAAAAGAAATGAAATGGGACAATTATCTTTTCACCTTTTACTCTCACTTCACTTTCAATCGAGTTAGACTGAGAAATATTTCTCCCTACTGGTTTTAAAGATGTTAATGGAAAAATCCAGGCAGCTTCCAGTTCAAAACTTTGCAGAGATTAGCACTGATTTAACACTCTCGACAATTTAATGGGCATTCTTCAAAGATGGAGGAGAACAAAACCACATTGAGTCCAAAGTAAATAAACATTGGTTTTAGATTACAGTGCAAAATCTAATCTCAGGGCGTTAACAATGAAAAATAAATGCTGTTGCTTGAAAACACAAGCATTCATTTTGATAAATTCAAAATTAATTCCCTCCCAATCAATAATTTAATTTTATTATTCAACTAATGGAAGCATTCTTTTCTGTCTCAATGTAATATTTTACTTCTTTAGAACCATGGAGCATCAAATGTGTAGGACTTCAGTTTTGCAGTGCATTACCAATGAAACTATACAGAATATAGCCCTACAATACTATGCTATGCTGTTAGTGCTCACCAATATTATATGAAAATCTGGTCAGCAATAGCCTGTTCTCCACAGGCAGCACTCACATACATACTATGCAGTGACGTGCGGTGAGGTCAATGGCTTTGGAGGCACTGGCTAGTATCAGTGGCCCGGCCCTCCCTGTATTGATCACCCCGTCCCCCCGAGGAGAGAGAGTGGTGGAGACGTGGCTGGGAGGGAGGGAGAGAGAAGCGAAGGGAGGGAGAGAATGGATGGAGAGAGAGAAGGGAGTGAGAGAGAGGGAGAGGGAGAGAGAGAGAGAGAGAGAGAGAGAGAGAGAGAGAGAGAGAGAGAGAGAGAGAGAGAGGGAGGAGAGAGAGAGAGAGAGGAGAGGAGAGAGAGAAGGAGAGAGAGAGAGGGAGAGAGAAGGGGGAGAGAGAGAGAAGGGAACAGATAGAGAAGGGAAGGAGAGAGAGAGAGAAGAGGGGGAGAGAGACAGAGAGAGGGAGAAGGGAGAGAGGAACGATGGCACGTTATAACCCGCAGCCGTCCCATTCTGACCACCGCCGAACCCCCCACCGCGCCGTTGCACCCTTCTTCACAGCGGCCCAGTGATGTCTTGGCTCTGACAATTTGAGGGATCTAACTGGTAACAACACTAAGGGCAGCCCCGGGCCGCCATGCTCCCCGACTCGAATCTGAGCTTGAAAAATCAGGGTGTGGGCCTGATGTGTCCTGCGGGCCATATTTTTGAAACTTACAAGAACAAAAACAAAAATGTACAGAAGTACAAAAATTGCTGACTTTATTATTGTGATAAGTATAGATCTATTTTAAAAAAATCTAATAACTTTCTGATGTACCGGCAAATGCTACCTTCCCAATGCTTCCCAATGCAGTGCTGTGTCGCCGCTGCTAACTTGGAGGGAGAGCAAGGCAGTGTCAATTACGTGGGCTGAGCCTCTGTAATTGACACTTGCTCTTTCTCCACTGGGCTCAAGACACGCCCCCTTGTGAGACAGATGTGATCGCTGCCTCCCTTGGTGCATTTTCATTGCAGTTTTATGATGAGACCAGCGGGCACACATTTAATATATGTGAAATAAGTTACCTGGACTATGGAAGGTGAGGACATTTAATGAAGGGGTTTACACACATTACATTGGTGACATACATAGACATAGTAACAGGCACACGCTTATTGCCCGCGCTCTATTCAGATTCTGAGGGGGTTGCACAATCAGAGGGGAGGCTCAGCTAGACGCTGCCTCACCTCTTATCGCTCCCTGTATTTGCAGCGGAGCTGCGCAAATTTGGTGATTTTGACAAAAAAAATGACTAGATGCAACCTGTCAGGAGCTGGAGAGCTGGTTGAGAGCAGTGGACCAGTCGGGGCTTCCCGGCAAGTTCAAGGCATGGATTTACCAGCATGGTATCCTGCCAAGGATACTCTGGCCACTGCTTGTCTACGAAGTCCCAATATCCACCGTAGAGAGATTGTAGAGGAATGTCAGCAGCTTTCTCAGAAGGTGGCTGGGACTGCCCAGGAGCCTTAGCAGCATCGCCCTTTACGGAAATAACACCAAGCTCCAGCTGCCCCTGAAGTCCCTGGAGGAGGAGTTCAAGGTGACTCGGGCCAGAGAGGTGATGATGTACAGGGACTCCAGCAACCCCAAGGTGGCTCAAGCAGGGGTGGAGGTGAAAACTGGGAGGAAGTGGAGAGCCAGCGAAGCCGTGCTGCAAGCAGAGTCCCGGATACGCCACAGGGTCCTGGTGGGAGCAGTGACTCGGGGAAGAGCAGGCCTGGGAATCTTCCCAACTCCCCAGTTTGACAAGGTCAAGGGGAAGGAGAGGTGCAGGCTGGTCCAGGAGGAAGTGAGGGCAATGGTGGAGGAGGAGAGGTGTACCAGAGCAGTTGGATTGAGGCAGCAGGGAGCCTGGACAAGGTGGGAGCAGGCCATGGACCGAAAAGTCACATGGACTGAGCTCTGGCAGGCTGAACCACAGCGCATCAAGTTCCTGGTCCAGGCAGTGTATGATGTCCTGCCCAGCCCATCAAACCTCTTCATCTGGGGCAAAGCTGAATCTCCAGATTGCCCGCAATGCTCAGGCAAGGGGACGTTGGAACACATCCTGAGCTGTTGCCCAAAGGCTCTTGGGCAGGGCCGGTACACATGGCGTCACAACCAGGTTCTCAAACCCATTGCAGAAGCCATCAGCATGAGGCGAGCTGCAGACGAGCGCGCCCCACCACCCAGATGATCACCTTTGTGAAGGCCGGAGTGCAGCTGCCAAGAACCACAGCAGCCAAGAATCCGTCAGGAATCCTGGTGACTGCGCAGGACTGGCAGCTTTCCGTAGACCTGGTGAAACAGCTGAAGTTCCCACAGCACATTGCCACGACCACCCTGAGGCCAGATATCCTCCTGGTCTCAGAGGCGACCAAAAACATCGTCTTGTTGGAACTGACAGTGCCGTGGGAGGACCGTCTGGAGGAGGCCCACGAGAGGAAGATGGCCAAGTATGAAGAGCTGGTCATAGACTGCCGTAAGCAGGGCTGGAAGGCAAGGTGTATGCCCATCGAGGTTGGCTGCAGAGGTTTTGCAGGGCAATCGCTCTACGAAGCCTTGAATGCACTGGGCATCAACTGAGTGGTGAGGAGAAGATCAAGAACACCACAGAGGCAGCGGAGAAGGCATCAAGATGGCTCTGGATCAGGAGAGGAAGTCCATGGGGAGGAGCGAATGCCACCCGAACACAAGTCGTGGTCTGATCAACCACGGCGGGGTCGCCTGGGTGAGGGTGTCAGATGTTGAAAGACCCGATACACCCAATGACCCCAGGTTACATCATTGATTATGTGTTCAGGAGCATCTATCGATGTATTTGTATCACACCGATGCAATCATCTTGGGGAACGGCTGCTAACCAGCAGCCGTCCGTTTAATTCACTTTTGTTTTGCAGTCTTAGTGAGTCCTGTGCCCTTGCCTGTGGGAGAGATAGACTTTTTATTGTGGGGGGTAGGGGGTAATAATATTTCTAGGTCTCTACCTGGTCGGTGAGGCAGCTTTTTCTCCGGGCTGCCCCGTCGACCTGTACTCGTGGCCTACCAGCGGGCGTGGTGCGCCGTTTCCGGGCGGGGACCGCCCAGCACCTCGGCTTCGGTGGCGGCACAGCGCTGGAGCGCTATCGCGGAGCGGAGCGGGTGATGCCTTGCCTGGGTCGCTGCGCTGGATCGATGCGCTGGAGCTCCGGTGAGCTGTGACCGTCGAGATCAACACCTCCGGGCTGCGGGTCTGCGGAGCGGAGCGGGCGGCGCCGACTCTAACATCGGGAGCCTGGGAGCTCCAAACCGGCGCGGCCTTGTCGGCTTCGGAAGCCGCGGTCCCCAGTTAGGAAGTGGCCGTTCCAGGTGGCCCAGCCGCTGAAAGGACTCTCCCGACGCCGGGGCAACACCACCCGGCCAGAACGGCCAGGAACATCGGGCCTCCGTAGAGGCAATAGCGGAGGCCTCAATAGGCCTGACTTTGGGAGAACTGGGGATGGGGACTGGACATTGTGCCTTCCCCCACAGTGGTAACCATTGTGGGGGGATGATTTTTTGTGTGTAATGTGAATATGTTAGTCTGTGTCCAAGATGGCTGTCGGAAGGGAGAGTGGACGCTGGCGCGGTTTAGCTGCCGCTGCTCTCTCTTCACATTGTGTTTTTGATTTTTTTGTCTTTGGAGCGAATTCTGTCTTTAATTTGTGTATTGGTGATGTCCTTATTATTTATTTTACTCCGACTATATGGTTTTTCTCTCTTGTTAAATTTCTGTAAGGTGTCCTTGAGACTTTGAAAGGCGCCCGCAAATAAAATGTATTATTATTATTATTAATATAGAAATGACATTTATAACAGATCAGTGGAAATATCTTTTATATTTATTTTATTTTATTATTATTTATCTTGACTATTCTTAACAGCCGGTTTTATTGGGAGTATGACAGCTGAGGCTCTGCCTCCCCTGACCGCACGTCCCTGATACTATGCATTGGTATCACTGGGTTAATTGCCCATTTGCTGGCTGAGAAAGCTGGGACTGGTGCCTTCAGGTGTGCATGTATTCTTAATAGCATAATAATAAAAATAACCACTGAACATTCTTACTGGAACTAAACAAATGTGGCCTTTTGAATGTGGTGATTTATTCAGTGACAGAGTAAGATTGTTTCCACTGGTGGTAAAACCGTGAATCATAGGACAGGGGATCGGGATAAGATATTGTCCACAGAAGAACCAGCATGGAGGAATTTCTTCCCTCAAAGTGTTGTGAATCTTTGGAATTCTCTTCCACTGACAAATGTGGATGCTGAGTTCTAAAGGAATTTAAATCCTGAGATACGTAGACATTTGGACCACAATTAATCAGGGATTAAGTAGTGTAAATCCAATTACCATGATGTTGTAGCTTGCAGGTTTAGCCCAAGGAAAGTATTCTCTACTCTTGTTGCTAGTTCATACATTTTTCCGTTTCATCAGACAAATATTAATACAACACCTTTAAAACAAAATTGTATTGTATAATTTGTGCTCCTATTCTTCTGCCTCATCCATATAAATTAGTCTTTGCAGATCTGAATAATACATGGTCCTCTCTGGTGAAACAGAAATCAATCTATTACTCAAAGTTAGAATATTTGAGTACACACTTTCTGATTACAGGCACATCTCTGCAAATTCCAGGCCTTTTCATAGTTTTCTATCCAAATTGATTTAATTAATGGACGTTTGTCAAAATGCACACATATTGAAAAAGCAGAGCAGTAGCACAAAGTGATAAAATATCCATTTGTGTATTTGCAATATTTTAATAGCAGTATCTTCAAACAGTATATTAAGGAACTGGCTATTTGGCCCATCAGACCCCATACTTTAGAACAATTCAGTTGCCCCCCTTGCTCATTTTTCCCCAAATACATGAAACTTATTTTCTATTCCAACTATTTATCCAATTCAGTTCTGAAACTGTATTCTCCAGCCTAACAGGCTGTGCTTTCCAAATCAGAGCCATTCATTACATGAAAAAGGTTTTTCATCATGCCTTCCCTGTTTCTTTTGCCAATCATCTTAAATCTGTGCCCTCTGGTTATTGAACCCAGACTTTGGGGAAAAAAAAAACTCATTTTATCCTTTGTGATTGAATTCTGTTCAAAATTCTCTTTACTTGCTTGAAGGAGAACAACACAGCTCGTTACAATTTTCCATTCACCAGTGATTCTTCGTTCTTGGGGCCATTCTAGTAAATCTTTTCAGCACGCTCGCCAAAGCCAAACACACTTAAAAACTTATGATTTGTCACAATGCACTAGTTGTGGATAAACAACTATCTGAATAGGTTTTGTAAAGGTTCCTAGCCTTTAAATTATATTCACATAGTTATAAGGACCAGGACCTTATACACTTTAGGGGGCGCCATATGATGACTGCCTCACCAAACATTTGTCTCGTCTTTTTCCTTCTTTGTGTTTTTAGTTTGTTGTAAAATGTATGTTTTAGTTTATCTTTAGTTTTGTATTATATGGTGGAGGAAACTTTTTTTTATCTCTTTCCTCGACAGAGATGCAACATGTTCCATGTTGTATCTCCGTCTGCACTGCGGCCTAATATCGTGGAGCTGGCGGCCTCTTGCTGGGATCTTGGGAGCTCCAAACTCAGGAGCCTGTGGAGCTCGCTGTCCCTGGTCTTAGCTTCGATCGCCGGATGTGGGAGCTTCAATCGCCCCGACTCCCCCACCCGTGGGGAAAAAAGGCCTTCCATCACAGTGGGGAATATGGAGGAGCCGCTGTGGTGGATGTTTATGTTATATTTTTATGTAGTTGTGTCTCTTGTTGCTTTTTTGGTATGACTATGGCAAATCAAATTCCTCATATGTTGCAAAACATACTCGGTTAATAAATTAATACGATTATTAGGATTTTGTTAATCTAACCTTTCACCTTCAAAGATTTGTGAATAACTTTTAAAAATTATACAAATGAGCTTTTATTGCTTCTTTTCATTCTTCCTATAAGATTTAGTTTATTATTATTTCCTCCATTTCCAATCCGAAAACCTTGATTTTATCCTCTTGAAATTAATTATTTTCCCCCTTACTCTTTTCCATACTTCCAAGTTTTGTATTCTCTGCAAATTTCAAAAACAAGTTATAAATGTATTTGAAAACAAAGTACTGATACTCCACTGAATCTGTGAAATAAAATTTTTAATCCTTAAAAAACCCATTAGTCATACAGCATAGAAATTGCCCCAACTTGCCAACAAAGCTGCCCCATGTTTGGCGCATATCCCTCTAAACCTTTCATGAACGTGTAACTGTCCAAATGTCCTTACAGTTGTGCCTCAACTACCTGTTGTAGCAGCAGATTCACCCACCACCACTGTGTGAAAAACTTGCTTCTCAGATTCTTATAAAATCTTTCCCCTCTCACCTTAAATCCGTGTTCTCAGGTTCTTGATTCTCCTACTCTAGGTAAAAGGCTGCATTTACTCTCTCTTCATAATGTTATGCACTTCAAAAGATCACCCCTCATCGTCCTGCACTCCAAGGAATAAAGTCTTAGTTTGCACAACCTCTCCCAAGAGCTCAGGCCCTTATGTCCTGGTAACGTCCTCGTAAATCTTCCCTGCACTCTTTCCAACTTAGCAACATCTTTCCTACAGCAGGGCGGTCAAAACTGAACACTCCACTCCAAATGTTGCCACACCAATGTCTTATACAACTGTAACATAACATTCCAACTTCTATACTCAATACCCTAACTGATGAAGGCCAATGTTCTGAAAGTTTTCTTGACCAGGGGGCACATCGCCAATCTACCTGTGCTGTCCCGGTGCACTTTCAAGTTAGATTTGTTTTTAAATCTATGGGCTCGCCCCGCCTGCACTCCTAGAGCCCTCTGCTCCCTCAGGTCAACATGTCACAGAGGCCCGAGGTCTAGTCGGATGAGGGGATAGAGCCTTCTGTGTATGTCACTACAGGCCTGGTTTAAAACTTCCCAAACCATGTGACTGAGGCCTTGCACTTTTGTGGTGTTTTTTAAACTCTATTAATCATTCTTTCACTATTTCTTTTGATTGTTATTTTTGACCAACTTCCAATGCTGTAACAGCACTCTTTGATAGCCACCTGCTTATAAATAAATTACATTTCCACTAGTTACTTTTACTAATCCTGCCTTGTATTTCACATCCAAATCCTGCTGTAATCTTTGATAAACCACAAGCAACAACGTGGGCCAATCCTGCCTTGTATATTCACATCCAAATTGTTGATATAAACCACAAGATGGGCCCATCACTGAGCTCTGAGGCACAACACTAGTCACAGTCCTCAAGTCCAGAACACATTCTTCTACCATCACCCTCTGCTTGCTTCCCTGAAGCCAATTTTCTATCCAGTTGGCGTACTTTCCCTGGAACCCGTGCGGTTTATCCTTCCAGAGTAGTTTATCTTGCTGACATTCATGTTGACAACATCTACAGCTCTGCCCACATAGAAACATAGAAAATAAGTGCAGGAGTAGGCCATTCGGCCCTTCGAGCCTGCACCGCCATTCAATATGATCATGGCTGATCATCCAACTCAGTATCCCGTACCTGCCTTCTCTCCATACCCCCGATCCCCTTAGCCACAAGGGCCACATCTAACTCCCTCTTAAATATAGCCAATGAACTGGCCTCAACTACCTTCTGTGGAAGAGAATTCCAGAGATTCACCACTCTCTAAGTGAAAAATATTTTCTCATCTCGGTCCTAAAAGACTTCCCCCTTATCCTTAAACTGTGACCCCTTGATCTGGACTTCCCCAACATCGGGAACAATCCTCCTGCATCTAGCCTGTCCAACCCCTTAAGAAAAGTTGCAAGTTTCTATAAGAAATCTTTTGGGTTACATCTTCAAAAATACTCAATCAGATTTGTGAGACACAATCTCCCATGTCCAAATTCATGCTGACTATCCCTGATCAGCCCGTTTATCTAAATGCATATATATATTTTCCCTCAGACCTAAATTTTCACTAACCTGCCTACCACACTGGTTTATAGTTTGCAGGCTTTTAAGCATGGCAGTCAATATGAACATGCCTGATCTGCCTAGGCCTCACCTCCTCCTCTATGCCAGCTCTATGTATTCCTCAACTCCTCAACCAACTATGAATCAATGTAATCAGTCAAAGATTTAGAAGGGAATTTTTCAAAAATAATTTGTTTTCTTTGATTTGCAGTAATCCATAAACAGTTTAATAAATGAATTGGATTCAGCTATGGATTTATCACACTACATCATAATTCTAATGAGGATGCTTATCTCCCTATTCAGACTGGTTTTAAGTAAGTGAAAATGTTTGCAATCTAAACAGAAGCATATTTGTGCTAAATTGCTGTTAAACACTGAGATTAATCTAAAATTAAAATCTATACTTAAAAACTTGTAGCACAAATAAAACAAAATTAAGCAAAGGCCCTTTAATTGAACTCAACAAGCAGTAACAAGTATCTTTATTGGGCCATGGCCAAGTATGTGGGCTAGACCATGATGATGATGCTTGAAAGTTCAAAATGTTTCTAGGAATTTAATTGTACCATATGTAAACATTTGGCTTTCAATATTTTTGGTGGTGTCAGTCTCGTGGTTTGCTGGATCTTTGGACTAACTTGGATGATCTTGGGAAAACTATATGGGAGGAGAAATCTATTAATTTAAAACTGGGTCTATATTTTACTTTTGGTATTGAGAGATGCATAAATTATTACAAGGGTACGACGATAATAGTTTAAATCAATGCTTTTTTTTGTCGATAAAGAGGAGCCAGGAGGCATAATCAATGAAAATTAAGCCACATTTATCGACATTTTTTTCAATCAATAACACCCTCCTGTTTTAAATTCGCCATTTAACCTAAAGTAATAAATAGTACAAAATCAAAACAAAATTCTAAAAATATGAAAATATTGTTTTAATGTTTCCACATTAAAAATGTTGTTATCCACATAATACCACTATGTTTCTACTAGTGGGAGAGACTAGGACTATAAGTCACTAGACCAAGGGGGACCCGTTGGGATGGGGGGGGGGGGGGGGGGGGGGGGGTGGGGGTGAGGGAGGGGGAGGAGGGGGTTGGAAGAAGGGGAGGAGGGGGGAGGGGGAGGGGGAGGAGAGAAGGGGAAGGGGGAGAAGGGGGAAGAAGAGGGGGAAGCGGGGGGGGGAGGGGGAGGGGAGGGGGGAGGAGGGGGATAGAGGAGGGGGGGAGTGGGGGAGAGAGAGGGGAAAGGCAGACTTGAACTCGGCAGGCGGCGGGGCCTCGGCAGCTCTCAGTACCTCTCGGGACCTCCAAAGCTCTCGGCTGAGTGCAAGTTGAACAATTTTAGTAAAAAAACTCGGGAAATAATGAATCAAATTTTCAGATGTGGCGGTTTTCGATATCATGAGGTAAATCTCTATCGGAATACGTAAACATTTCACCATTAGCACGTCAGGTTTTCGCGGAGATGTGAATCACAGAAAAACACACAAATACACACACGCAAATACATCCACATCCAAGATCAGAGTTTTATAGTATAACTAGACCAAGTGCAGACCCGTTGGGTCTGTTACCCCAACGCGCATTTGTGGGGGGGGGTGGTGGCGGCACACGGCGTCACACACACTTACCCCACACTAACTACCCCCCCTGATATTGTATTAATAGGGGAGGGCGAGTGCGTGGGCTGTGAAATGCGGAAACGGAAGCGGCTTCTGACTCTCTGGATCCCACAGCTGGAATGAGCGCACAGGCTGGCGGGGGATGGAAGGGGCGGGGCTTCACGAGCTGATCCCGAGATCTGCAAAACAAAGATCCTATAGTGCAGCTGCATTAATCCACAGCAGCTGCATTAATCCACAGTTGCGGGGGGGGGGGGGGGGGGGGGGGGGGGGTTAGGAGGCAGGTGGGCCTCGATTGGTGGGCATGTGGGCATTGTGACATCAGCAGCTGGCAAGCGGCGATTAATCTTTTTAAAAGTGAGTTTTGTGAACATCTTTATTCAAAATCTGGGGAAATAATTGACTGAATTTGGAGAGCAGTGGATTTCTAAAATCATGTCAAATCCCTACCGGAGTATGTAAAAATCTCTGCATTTTTCCATTGGTTTTCGAGGAGAAAAATGACATACACCCATCATATTTTCAAAGACAAAATGACATACACCCACATATACATACACGCACACACAGCTTTACAAGTATATAGATAGATAGCCTCAAAATTAAAGGACATTATTTTAGGAAGACGAGGAGAAATGTAATTAGTCAGAGAATATGTAGAATTCTTTGCCACGGAAGGCTGTGGAGGCCGTCAGTGGATATTATAAAGGCAGAGATGGATAGATTCTTGATTAGTACAGGTGTCAGAGGTTATGGGGAGACAGTCGGAGAATGAGGTTAGGTGGGGGAGATAGATCAGCCACGATTGAATGGCAGAGTAGACTTGATTGGCCAAAGGGCTAATTCTACTCCTATCACATGACCTTGCCATTTACAAGTGCTAATACATTGTACCTGCACATCCCATTGCAAAAGGGGCAGGGCAAAGAGAGTGGATTTCAGGGAAATATGGAACTTGGGGATGGGAAGATGAGTAGGGTGACTGTGATGGTGGGAGATATAAGGGCACACTGAGAGCTTATTCCATGTCCGTAATCTACCCGAGTGCTTTATGATGTGCTGTTCTTGATAACAATGATGACAAAGGCAAGTATGCTTGGAGCATTTTGTTTTGCCTCAAAACATTAGCTTCCTGCCTTGAAATTATCGTTTTGGTGTGGGTACAAATGTAATTATATTAAAAAGGTTTATTGCTCTATTATTATAGCAGAAGAACAGTGCATTTCAAGTCAAGTTAAGTCAACTTTATTTGTCACATACACATACAAGATGTGCAGTGAAATGAAAGTGGCAATGCTTGCGGATTGTGCAAAAACAACAGAACAGAATAGAACAGAATCAGTATTTACATGTTAGGAAAAAAAAAATTAAAAAGACACAACAGAACAGTAAATTAGTACAGTAAATTAGTCCCTGGTGAGATAACATTTGACAGTCCTGACGGCCTCTGAGAAGAAACTCTGTCTCATCCTCTCTGCTTTCACAGCATGACAGCAGAGGCGTTTGCCTGACCATAGCAGCTAGAACAGACCGTTGCTGGGGTGGTAGAGGTCCCCCATAATGCAACCCAAAGGCAATGGGTTGCAAATATCTCCTCACTCAATTGCACTAAATGCACATTGTGATAGTAGCTGAGCATTGCAACCCATTTCCAATGTGCAGTCCTATTGGTCATTCTAATCATGCTATATAATCACAGGCTGTGACATTTACGAAAGGGTGAACCTTGTTTTCTTGCAACATCATACGTTCGCTGCCCATTTAAAATAAAGGAGCTCGAGCAACTCCAAAGAAATTTCTAGCCTTGAGGCGAAAGCTTCTTAAAAGCCATAACAATGGGTTTTGAAATACAGTTCCAATTAGTAGGTCATCATGGAACAATAATTGGTAGAAAATTACATTGAACATTGTAAATACAATCATTTACTCACCACCAAACGCTTAGGCATTATTTAATTGCAAAGCTGAATGGATGGGAATATTAGTACTTGAAAGAATGTTCCTTGTTATAAATTGAATGGCTACAGAACAATAGTTTCTGTTGCTAATGTTCAAGAGAAACACTATTTTGGTGGGAACCTGATCAAATTGATTATTATTTGATGATGAGACCATTTCAAATCACAATTATGTCTAAGAAATAAGGAAAATTAATTTCACCCTGGTGTTCTGCACTGAATAGAGTATAGCCTCACAGTTGCTGCATTGAAAGAAATATGGTTCACTTCAGTAGATGGCAAGAAAATCAATGCTGCATGACTCTGGACACCGAGGAGAATAGGGCCAGAAAAGTGCAAATTTTGGAATGGAATATAAATCTGCCAAACTTCTACCATGTGCTCCAAACAGTTTTATTGGTGAGTGTGAGGGAGCATGACAGCTTATTTCAACTCAGAAATGTCCCTGTGTTTGCACATATATCCACAATTGTATACTGTATACCAATATCAGGTGAAGGACAGACCTGTCATGATTTTTTGTGCTTTAAGGTGAGATGAAATGCCCGACAACCCTGATCTTTACCGGTGTGCACCAGCACAATTTGCGTTTAATTTATATCAAAGACTATCTGGCTTTTGAATTTATGATTAATGAATGAAGTACAATTTGCAGCATATTAATGTAAAGAAAATCATTAAGCAGATGCCAGTTAGCCAATCACTTTTTTTCAAATCAGAATACATAAACAGCTGCAAATAATTCATTTCAAGTAATTTGAAAGGTCTGAACATTAATTGTTTTGACAGTCTGTTAACTGCGTCTGGATTCTTAACAATAGGCTTTTGTCAAGGGGATTGCTGCTTATACCTCAATTAGAGAAAGGGCAAGTTCAACTATTTTGACACATATGCCTGGTATTCTTGTTTTCAAGTTTAAAGGCGGACACATGACAGAATTCTATCAATCTTTCATAGAAACAGAAGTATCTTTACAGCTTTTAGCATGTGGACTATGATTTTATGAATTTATTACTATAGGACTTGTATCTAACATAGGACACCTCAAACATATCCCCAACCATGACAAGATGAGCACCAGGCTATCATCTCCCAGACTATCTATGATTTCATGTTCTCTGGTGATCTGTCCTCCACAGCCTCCACCTTCATCGTTCCCCAGCCCCAAGTGGCTGCTTCTCCCTCCTCCTGAAAAAAATCCACAAACACAACTGCTCTAGCAGATTCTGAAGGAGTGTGAAGAAGGGTCTCAACCCAAAACATTGCCTATTTCCTTCACTCCATAGATGCTGCCTCACCCGCTGAGTTTCTCCAGCATTTTTGTGTACCTGCTCTAGCAGACCCATTGTTTCTGCCTGCTCCTGCCCCACTGAGCTCATCTCCACATATCTCGATTCTATCCTATTCCCCCTTGTCCATTCCCTTCCCACCTACATCCAAAACACCTCATGTGCCCTTCAACTCTTTATTAACTTTCAGTTTCCAGGCCCTCAGTCTGAAGAAGGATTCTGACCTGAAACATCACTTATCTTTTCTCCCCTGACCAGCTGAGTTACGCCAGCAATGTGTGTATCTTTCTTGTATCTTCGCAGTTTGATTATTAAGACCAATGAGTTTCTATTAAATTTTCATCTGTGCCATTTTAATATATTTTTGGAATTATCAAAAAAGAAGAAAATAATCTAGCTCTGGGCTTGCCAGTCTCTCTGGGCTTGCCAGTTTCGCTGGGCTTGCCGTCTCTCTGGGCTTGCCAGTCTCCTTGTTGGACATCCATGCACTATTTAGATGCTTCTCAGCTCAGAATGAAAAATAGGTAAAAATGCATTCATACCAAGCAAACTGTGAAGAAGGGTTCCGACCCAAACTGAAGAAGGGTTTTGGCCCGAAACATTGCCTATTTCCTTTGCTCCATAGATGCTGCCTCACTCGCTGAGTTTCTCCAGCACTTTTGTCTACCTTCGACCTTCCAGCATCTGCAGTTCCTTCTTGAACAATCCGACCCAAAACATCACCTTTTTTTTTTCTCCAGAGATGCTGTCTGACTCACTGAGTTACTCTAGCATTTTGTGTCTAGCATAAGCATAGTCAATATTGGGTTGTTTTTCAGTTATGGCAGGTAGGTAGAGGAGGATGTGTATCTCAGCAGGTCAGGCAGCATCATTGGAGGGAATGGAAAGACAATGTTTCAGGTCAGGACCCATCTTCAGACTGAAAAAAAAGGTGGGACTATGGAGGAGGGGACAGTCGTGAGAGTGGTTGCATCCTGTAGTATCGGTGGGGGTCCTGGTCAGGGGGAGGGTGAGCTTGCAATTCGTGGTGGACGTCAGATACATGAAGTAGTGCTTATTGAAGGTGTGGAACCGGCTGAGGATGAAGTGGAGTTGAGGTTCATGGTAGGTCTGGATGAGTGAGGCCCAGAGTTGCGAGACTGACTAAGTGAGGGCCAGTAGATACCGATGCATTGTGGAAAGTGTCAAATGTATGGCATGGAGGGAGAACTGTGGATGGAGTTTTGGTACCTTGGATTCAAGTTGGGCCTGAAGTGTGAAAGACATATATGTGGCTGCGGTAGCAAGTCTGGATCAGAGCATAGTGGAACTGAAGAAGGAAACTAATCTGCAACATTGTCTGTTCATTTCCTCACGGATACTGCTTGACCATCTGAGTTCCTCCAGCACTTTGTTGTTCGTGAACATTTTCAGCATCTGCAGTTTCTTCTCTCCAAAAACATAGGTATCATGACCTATGATCTATTAATCTTGAGCTCAATCAGTGCAGTATGTCATGGCATAACAAAATAAATCTTCCAATCCAATTACGCTTTGATAATCGTTGCAATTCTTAGCGCAGATTCAGCTGCTTTACTTAGTCTTTCTTAATCTGTTAATTCTTTGACTAATTTTCTATATTCTAATCAGTAACTGTCCACATATCCAATGAGTAGAAATAGGAAACTGCAGATCCCAATGTTGCTTCCTGTACATTGGTAAGACCAATCGAAGACTTGCCGGTCATTTTGATTCCCATTTGCGCTTTACCTGCAGGAACACCTCGTTGCTAACCATTTTAACTCCACTTCCAAGACTGATCCTTCTGTCCTGGGCCTCCTCCATTGCCAGAGTGAGATCACACAAACTGAAGAAACAGCACCTTATTTGGTGTCTAACAACCTAATGGTATGAACATTGAATTCTCCAACTTTAGGTAACCTCTACAACACCTTTGTTTTTTTCCTCTTTTCCCTCAATTATAGACAATAGACAATAGGCAATAGGTGCAGGAGTTGGCCATTTGGCCCTTCGAGCCAGCAACGCCATTCAATGTGATCATGGCTGATCATCCCCAATCAGTACCCTGTTTCTGCCTTCTCCCCATATCCCCTGACTCCGCTATTTTTAAGAGCCCTGTCTAGCTCTCTCTTGAAAGCATCCAGAGAACCTGCCTCCACTGCCCTCTGAGCAGAGAATTCCACAGACCTCAGAATTCCACAGAATTAACCGCCGCTCCCTCCCCTCCCTCTCCACCTACATTACTAAACAACTCATACATCGTGCTACACAATTTGCAACTCTCCAATTATTTTGTCTCATACCTAGTGTTTGTTCATCTCTGGCCTTGTCCAACCATCTGCTTTTCAACCCCTCTAACATGTGTTCACCTATGACCTGCCATGTTTTGTCCTGCCCCTCCACTCTTTTAGCTTTCTTTCCTTCCATCCTTTCCAACAGTCGATAGAAGGGTCCCGACCTGAAACGGTGCATATCCATGTTCTCCAAGAATTCTCCAAGAATGCTGCCTGACCTGCTGATTTACTCCAGCATTTTGTCTTTCCTTACATGTCTAATGCCCCTATTGATGAGATTATCTAATTCACACACGGTGTACGTTTAGTTGCTCGGTAACTCTGTGGAGATTTCAGCAGACGACTGTCCAGGCCTCAATGATTTCTGCATGAACAAACATGAAGCACACATTTTGATATAAAGATTTACCATCTCATCTGGTAGGAAATAGAGTACAGACTGATAACTTACAATAAATCAGTATTTCTACAATTGTTAAGAGAAGTTTGTTTTTTTCTGCACAAAATAATTGGCTGTTGTTCATAAGAAAAGACACCCTTTTAATGTTTTTGGTGAGGAATTCCAAATTATGTTAGTGCAAAAGTACACTGTTATGCTAACTGCAAATATAAGAATTGTTACTAATCCTATAACTCTAAATTCATCAGCATTCAAAATCTATTAGAAAGAACACTCAATGTGCTTTTGCAAGAAAATAATGACATCAAAATCACAGCTGTCAATAAAAAAAAGGAAATAAACACAAATTACAAAGTATCCTGTTAGTGCGAATTATGAATTGTGGAATATTTTGGAGTTTAGATTTCCATTTTTGCAAAATGATACCAGGAGGCTGAAAAGGGAGAATAAAACAGTGCTGCACACACTGACAATGTGATTGACTTCCAATATGAAGGAAGATGTTTTTACCCTCAATTGTTGAAAGCAAAACAAGGGCAATGTTGAAATCGGGTCAGAGAATAAAAGGGATATTATCAATTCGGATATGCACCTCTCACGATTCCCATTTACATTAAACGGAACCAAATATCAGGAAAGGTAAATCAACATCACCCACTTGACATCATCTCTTGCCAGAGTGTAACACATCTCTGACCTGTTTGCGCTCCATTCCCATTATGTGCTTGAAGTGGTCATAATGTGGTCATAAAGTTATTCCTTTATGACAAGGAATACGATACATATCCAGCGGCTGAAATCCCGTCTTTAGCTGCTGTACATATACTTCCGTGCAACGTTCTGGCTGTCTACAAACAGTGGATCCACCGCTGCCACCTTTGCTGCTATGAATGAGTGTATGCAATGCAAAACTGCAGTCAGGTCAGCAAATTCCAGCTCCTGCAAAAAAAAACCCCCAACATATTATTAGTTAATATGCGCAATTACAATAACATTTATATGTTCCATCCACCAGTCAGAGCATGCATTGGTTTCTGGTAGGTACATACACTTACAGTGATATAAAAGATAAAAAGCTTTTCAGCCATAATCAAAGTAGTTCGGATAATTTCCCTTTCATTGGTAGAATCATCAATAATTTGGCAATTTCATGAATGAATGAACTATAGCGTTTTATCAGTCCTGAAGGCATGCCAAAGCACTTCATAACTAATTAGTAACTTTTTTTTGATTGACTGAAATATGCAACATGAAAACACTCTACTCAATCCACTCCAACCATCAATCACCCGTTCATATTACTTCTATCTTATCCCACTTTCTCATCCACTCCTTACACACTAGTGGCAAATTATAGAGGTTAATAAACCCACAAACCCACGTGGTGGGAGGAAACAGGAGCACCTGAAAGATGCCCACGTGGTCACAGCGAGCACTCCACACAGACAGCACCAGAGATCTCTGAGCTCTATCAGCTGTGCCACTGAGCCACCCCATGCCACAGTTCTGCCCCAAAATTCTTCATGAAGGCCAATCAGTGCAGTTATTTAAGTAAATCTAGCGATCACCAAACTGCCATTCACAGCCTGTATGTCTGTGGCAGGTGATGAAGGAACTAATACCCTGTTCACAGAAGCTCATTTTGTCAAAGTTCTGCCAAAGTCACTAAGTTCTTGCCTCATTAAAGCCCTGGTCTAAATATGGACAAAAGAACATTGGCGATGTGTGAGGACCTGGCTTTGATAAAAGGGTAGCATTTGTTAGGGTATGGCATTTAGGAATCCTAGCTGAACTGGAGACAAAGGGAGTCGGTGGAAAACCCTGCACTGGTTAAATCACACCTGGCATCTAGGTTGTGGTGGATGGAGTTAAATGATCTGACCCATGGGATATCTCCACAGGAGTTCCTCATGGCAGTATCTCAGGATAATTCATCTCAGTTGATTCCTTCAATCAGTGTCAGAAATAGGGGTGTTTGCTGTAGATTGCACAATGTTCAGTATCGCTTGTGACTCCTCAGATAATGGAGCCGTTCACACCCAAATGCAACAACACCTGATCAATGCCTGGGCTATTAGATGACAAATAACATTCACATCACACGTGCCAGATGATAGTCAACAATAGAACATCCACCTTGAACACTTGAAATTCAATGGCATTACCATCACTAAATTCTCCACTGTCAATATCCAGGGGGGTTACCATTAACCAGAAACTAAACTTGAGTAGCCATATGTGCAATAAGAGAGATTAGAGGCTAGAGGTCGCAGCAAATAATTAATCTCCTCATTCTCCAAAGCCTGACCATCTGCAAGTCTCAAGTCAAGAATGTAATGGATTGGTCATCACTTGCCTGGATAAGTGCAGTTTCAATAACACTCAAGAAGCTCAACACCATACAGGACACCATCAGTCTGAAGAAGGGTCTCGACCCAAAACGTCACCCATTGCAACTCTCCAGAGATGTTGCCTGTCCCGCTGAGTTACTCCAGCACTTTGTGTTTACCTTCGATTTAAACCAGCATCTGCAATTCTTTCCAACACACCAAACAGGACATAGCAGCCTGCTTGCCAGCTACCCAATCCACAACCATGCATTCACTCCATCACCGGTACACAGTAGCACTGGTTGTACCATCTGCAGAATGTACCTCAGCAACTCACCAGAATTTCTTAGGCAGTACCTTCAAAACCCATGACCTCTACCAGTCAGAAGGACAAGAGGAGCAAAAATGTATCTGGAAATTGCCCTCCAGGCCACTCAGTATCCTGACTTGGAAATATGTTGTCATTCCTTCATCATCACTGGTTAAAAATCCTAGAATCCACTAACTAACAGTGGCTAACAGGAAATCTGAAAATCTGTTCCTCCATGTCAGTTGTCACGTCATTTTTAAATAATCCAAGAATTGCAGCAGTTCAGAAAGGTAGCTCACCACCATTGTCTCAAGGACACCTGGGGATGAGCAATTAAATGTTACCTCAGCCATTGACGCACAACCCCTTGGATGAATAATACAACACAGAAAGATTGGTATTTAACATGGACTAATTGGCCAGATTAACAGAACTCATAAATCTTTATATATCTTTGATATCCGACTGGATTGGTACACAATGCTTTGCACAAGATTGTCCTCAGGTCAAGTCCTGAAGTAAGATCAAATTCTATAACCTTCAAACTATCTTATTGCCTATCTGATGATTGAACCGGATAGACACTGAGACACTGAAATCCAGTTCAGGTCACACAACAACTCCACTGCATCAAAAGTAATAGAAATTCCAAACAGCTCTAATTATTTTCTGATGCTGATCAATAAAAGAAGATTAATACTTATTAAAGGGAGAGAAATATCATGTGTTCCAATTCAGAAAAGTCTAAACTGCATATCTGACAGGAACAGACACTTCCTCTGCAGCTGTGAAGGAGAGGGTGGGCAAGATGGTATAACAAAAGAAAAACTGAGAGGAAATTCTAGTCAATTTTCAATTATACCACATTGCAGAGAAAAATCTTCGCCTTATTTCAATGTAGCTGTTGACAATGTGATCTTCAGAACTAGTAACAAAATAAATTGGATATTTCTCAGTAAAATGGGGTAATGATGGAAATCAGGAGAGGCGGCACGGTGGCACATCGGTAGAGTTGCTGCCTTACAATGCCAGAGACCCAAGTTCAATTCTGACTATGGGCACTATCTGTATGGAGCTTGTACATTCTCCTGGTGACTGCGTGGGTTATCTCCGGGTGCTCAACTTCCCTCCCACACTCCTAAGGCATACAGTTTTTTAAGGTAATTGGCTTTGACAGAAATTGTCCATAGTGTGCAGGATAGTGCTAGTGTATGGGGATTGCTGGTTGTAGTATTCAGTATTCAGTATTTCTTTAATATCATTTTCACTGAGTACTCACATACACAGAGGAAACAAAAACACATTGCTCGATCGGTTTCCATTCAGTGTATAAATTTAAAAAAAAAAAAAAGGATAAATACATAGAGCTTTAAAAACAAATTAAAATTACCATGTTTAAAACAGAAAATAGGCCTAAAATTAACAATATAATAAAAACAGACATTCTGATCGACAGTGGCTTTACAGTGGCTTTACTTTGACAGGTGCCTAACTGTCAAAGTATGGGCGGGGTTGGATGTGTTGGTGAGCGATATTTTGGGAGGGGACAGAGTCCGCTAATCAGTCTTATTGCCTGTGGGAAGAAGCTGAGGAGCATCCTGCTGGTTTTGCAGCTGATGCTCCTGTACCTCTTCCCAGATGGCAGAATGGAGAAGATGTGGTGTGATGGGTGGTAGGGGTCCTGGATGATGGAGATGGCTCTACTGATGCTCCTCTTCTTGTATATCTCCAGCAGGAAAGGGAGTGGGGCACCAATAATCCTGCTGGCGGTCTTCACTATCCTGTTTAGTTGATATTGTTCGTAAGCCTTGTAGCTCCCGAACCAGGAAGTGATGCCGTAGGTTATTATGCTTTTGATTGTGCCCCTGTAGAAGGTTCTTAGATGGGCATTGGGGAGACCTGCTTTCCTTAGTCTCCGGAGAGGGTGGAGTTGCTGTTGGGCTCTTTTGACCACTGCTGTGGTGTTGGTCATAGAGGTCAGGTCATCCGACAGGTGGAGTCCTAGGAAATTCACACTGCTGACCCTCTCCACAGCAGCTCCATCAATGTACAGCGGTGTGTGGTGATGTTTTCCCGCACTCCTGAAGTCGACCACCATCTCCTTAGTTTTTTCCACATTAAGAGTGAGGTTGTGGGATTTGCACCATCCTGTGAGCAGCTCCACCTCCATCCTGTACGCCGACTCATTATTGTCGCTGATGAGACCCACCACTGTTGTGTCATCAGCGAACCTGTTGATATAGTTGTTACTGAGTCTAGCAGTACAATCATGTGTAAGCAGACTAAACAGCAGGGGGCTTAGGACACAGCCTTGGGGTGAGCCAGTGCTCACGGTGATGGTTCTTGATGTCCGACTGCCCACCCTGACTGTCTGCTGCCGTTGTGATAAAAAGTTAAGGACGCAGTTGCAAGTGCCAGTATCCACCCTTAACAGCTTCAGCTTCTCCACCAGCTGCTGTGGAATGATTGTATTAAAAGCAGAGCTGAAGTCTATAAAGAGGATCCTGACATAGGTATTTTTACGGTCGAGATGTGATAGTGCGAGGTTGAGTGTCGTGGAGACTGCGTCCTCTGTGGATCGGTTGGCTCTATAAGCGAACTGCAGTGGGTCTAGGTCGGCAGGGAGACAATTTTTAATATGCTGCATAACCAGCCGCTCAAAACACTTCATTAATATGGGTGTGAGAGCCACTGGGCGAAAGTCATTGAGACAGGCTGGGTTTGGCTTCTTCGGGACAGGAAAGATGGTGGCACATTTAAGACAGTTGGGTACTACTGCCTGGCTGAGTGAGATGTTAAAAATGTCTGTAAAGACATCTTTTAGTTGCTCAGCACAGTCCCTTAAAACGCATCCAGGGATGTTATCCGGCCCTGCAGCTTTGCGTGGATTGATGCTGACAAAGGCCTTTTTAACTCCGGCTGTGGACAGCCTGAGTGACTGGTCACTGGGTGATGGCAGTAGTGCTCGTATCTGGGTGGTATTTTTAACCTCAAACCGTGCGTAAAGCTCGTTCAGTTCATCTGGTAGAGAGGGGTCATTTTGGCATATCCGCAGTGGGTGGCGGGGGGGGGGGGGGGGACTTGTAGTCAGTGATGGCATGAAATCCCTGCCACAAGCGACGTGTGTCTTTGTCATTTGTGAAGTGGCTATTAAGTTTTTGTCCATACAGCCTCTTCGCTTCCCTGATCCCCAAGGGATAGGTTACTCCTTGCCAGTTTGTATGCTGCGTTGTCCCCAGATTTGAATGCCGCATTCCGGATTCTCAGTAGGGAACACACTTCCCCAGTTAGCCAAGGTTTCTGATTGGCACGCCTCTTGACGGTTTTTACCACCGTCACATCATCAATGCATTTATTGATGTATCCGATGACGGATTCTGTATATTCTTGGAGGTCATTGCCACTGTCATCTGTTGCTGCCTCTCTGAAAATGGCCCACTGTGTGGTTCCAAAACAGTCCTGTAGTGCTACCGTAGCTCCCTGTGGCCATGTTCTGACTTCTTTGACCGTTGGCCTGTCCTGTTTCACCCTGGGTCTGTATGCAGGTGTGAGCATAACTGCTAGGTGGTCAGAGTTGCCGATATGGGGGAGGGGGGCTGCTTTATATGCATCTTTAATGTTGGTGTACACCAGATCTAGTTTGTTCTTCCCCCTGGTTGCAATGTTCACATGCTGGTAAAATTTAGGCAGAATAGATGTAAGACTTGACTGGTTGAAATCCCCAGCTGCCATGAAGAAAGCATCTGGATGTTCCCTCTGCTGCTCACTGATGTTGTTGTAGAGCTCTGTCATAGCGTCCTTCACGTCCGCGCTCGGTGGTACATAGACGGCCGTTATAAAGACTGCCATTAGCTCCCTCGGTAATTAGAAGGGTCGGCATTTCACAGTCATTAGTGGGGTGAGCAGTAAGTGGAAACCACCACGGCATCCCGACAACACGATCTATTAGCATACACAGCCAGGCCGCCCCCCCTTGAATACCAGCTAGCGACGCTACTCTGTCAGCTCTGTGTAGCATTAGCCCATCCAGCTGGATCGCAGCATCCGTGATGTTCTGATTCAGCCAGGTCTCCGTAAGGACGTAGACACAGCAGTTCTTCACGCTACGTTGAGTAGCTCTCCACGCTCTGATGTAGTCCATCTTGTTGTCGAGGGGGCGGACATTTGCCAACATGAGTGTAGGCACTGCTGGTTTATAGGGATTAGCGACTAGCCTAGCGTAGACTCCTTCGCGCTTCCCCCGCTTCCGCATCCTGCCACACCACTTGCAGTGATTCCTCACCAATGTTGTTCCAGGTGCAGCCGCGGCTTTCCGTGGGCCTATGCGGCGCAGAAGTCCCAGCTCTCCCAGAATGCTCTGTAAGTGTTTGTTACAGCAAGAAGCTTTGTTGTGAGTGTCCAACAGAAACTGTCGCTCATACTGCCGCACATACATACACTCTCTCAACACACATTCTCCAGTCACACCACTCGCTCCAATAACACGCAAAAGCACTGAATTTCCACTGAGAGAGGCCGCTACAAACACTGGTCGCGCCGCCATCTTGACTTGGCAAGGATTCAGTGGGCCAAAGGGCCTGTTTCTGCACAGTATCTCTAACAAAAAGTAGAACTGGGAGTAGAATGAAGATAGAAAAGATCGTCTGCAGATCAGTAGAGCTGGGGAGGAATTGAAGTTCAGGAGGACTTGGAAGGGGTTAAAAATCAGAAGGACTAGGGAGGCAACATTTGCTTGAACCTCAACCATGCACCACTGCACCTCCCATCACTCAATACATCAGGTGCAGAAGTCGTTGAAGTAACAAGCTGTGCGTGTGTGAATGATTTCTGACAGGTTGGGAGGTGAGTAGATGGTTAAAGTAATCCATGTTGTGGCAGTAACTGCTGGAATATCTTTATAAGATATGGACCAATGATTCTTCAAAATTCTGCAATCTATTACACTCAGCACTGTGTTACGATTATGTGCCTTGCAAAACATTAAAAAAGATTACACTTGCAAAATTAACAATGCTGAAAACAAGAAATTTGTTCTTCAAGTATTGACTCAAATTTAATTTTCACAAGACTTGATGAGACATTAAAATGTGAGCCTGAATATTGACTAGCATTGTATTGAGAACTATCGTGGAGTTAAGTATTTACTAAAGTGGGATTTGACTCTCAGGACATTTTCCTTTTTTTTTTCTCTTCTGCTCAGGCTAAATCTCAGGGGCAAGTACGCCTCAGCCCTCCGCATGTGCAGAAGAAAAAAGATGGAGCAGGATGTGCCTGAAGGATGGTTAGTTTATAACCATTTCTACCACTTATTCAAGTGGTAAAATAAATGGCTCTGCCATTTCTACCACTTATTCAAGACCTCCATATGCTCCTGTTACAAGGCCTTGAGATTATTGTGCAGGAAAGAACTTCAGAGCTGGTTTATATTTAATATTCTTAACATGGTCATTAGATTAATTGCAAAAGGAATAATTGGTTCCATACGTAAATTTGAATTCCTCTGCTGCATAAGTTAATGAGACAGAATATAAGTATGTGTTGGAAATTCAGAAAACATGTTGCTGAAGAGCAGCTCCTGAACCATTGAGATGGAGGACAATTCAAAAGAAGATAGTAATACCACCCTCAGCTTTGAAAATTGTTGATCTATAGAACTACCAACTAATTAACAAAGCATTAGCCATATAACCATATAACCATATAACATTTACAGCACGGAAACAGGCCATCTCGGCCCTACAAGTCCGTGCCGAACAACTTTTTTTCCCTTAGTCCCACCTGCCTGCACTCATACCATAACCCTCCATTCTCTTCTCATCCATATGCCTATCCAATTTATTTTTAAATGATACCAACGAACATGCCGCCACCACTTCCACTGGAAGCTCATTCCACACCGCTACCACTCTCTGAGTAAAGAAGTTCCCCCTCATGTTACCCTTAAACTTCTGTCCCTTAAAATCTCCATTCTAGGACAGATTACAAGAAATGTGAAGAATCCATAAACTTTGCAAATAAAACTTCTCTTGGTTATTATTTTGAAGGAAAATATCAAAACAAAACAGGACAATCATTTGATAATCTTTCCTTAATGTATATTACAGGTTGGAACTTGCAATTGATCTCCAATACATTACAGGCATTTAGTATTCACATGCCATGCAACTATTTAAGAGAATATTTCTCATGTGATGAATGATATTCCAATTACTTTGATTGCACAAAATGAAGGTACCTTCATGTCAATCTGTCTGGTATCTGTTTTCTGAAACAATAATTTCACACATGTTTTTCCATCATCAGAAGATCCTTTGAGCTGTGAGAATTTGAATCTCCAGACAATATCCTGCAAGGTAAGTTAGAATGTCATTATTTATCTATCGACATGTGGAATAAACAATATGAATTGTGTATACAGAATATTGATTTTAACCATAATTAGTTGTGATTTTGAATTGTCTGGGATTAGCACATCAAAACAGCATGCATGCCAGACTCATAGAGTTACCCACCATGGAAGCTGGCCTTTTGGCCCCTCATCTATGCCCTCCAAAGTGTCTTCCTGAGCTTGTTTCATTTGCAAACATTTATCCCTCTGAATCTTTCCTATCCATGTACCTGTCCAAATGGTTGTTAAAGACTCCAACACTGCCCCTTGCAGATGGTTCCATACTTCTGTTGCGAAAAACATGCCTTGCAGATTGCCTTTAAATCTTTCACTTCTAACCTTAAACCAGCACGCTATAGTTGTGATTAACCTACCCTGGGAATAGGGTGACTACCCTACCATACTTCTGCTCCTCATGATTGTATAGATCTCTGTAAGGTCACTTCTCAGCCTCCTTCTCTCCGGGGACAACAGCCCCAGCCTTTCCATTCTCTCCTACTTCTGCTGTGATCTGATACCCAAGTCCTCCCCTGCTAGTGCCTATCTCCTGACAAACCCTTTTCCCATCATCCACCCGACCATAACTCTGGAATTCAAATTGCACCCATTTCCCACCCTGTCTGAACTCATCCTTTATCGATTCCAAGCAGCCGACCCCCTGCAAATCCTTGGTTGCAAGTTTCATACTGATTCCTAAGTTTCATATTGATTCCTAAGCTCATTTCCCCTCCCTACCATGCCAGCCCCTCCAACTACTGACCATCATCCACAGCCAATAACCCCTACTGAGCCTCAGCTGCAAATCCCCCTCTGTATCCTTGACTCTTTTCTTCAGCTCCCAACCGCTCGCTCTTGTGTCTGGGATTGATTATTAGTTGAATAAGATCTTTCAAAAATTCTTACAATATTATTAGGGTCACACCCCAATCATGATCATGACTGATCTGTCAGAAAAACTTAATATGTCTTTTTTTTAAATACTGCACTAAAACCTACAGTATTTTCAATTCGCAATTAATATAATTTGAAAATGGACTTGTCAGATTTTCTGCTCTGCAACTTCAACTTTGTGAGCTAGTGCTCCTGCTGGGAGCACTTGATTTAATGAGCTATAGATCGTTCTATAACAGAATGAAATTGATTTTGTGATTCACATCAGGCATTATCTTACAAATTAAATCTGAAATGTGGTTACTTTATCTTTTTAGCAACACTTCTGCCTAACACTCAGTATTTCCTCACCTTTGTGTTATCATCAACACAGGTAAATCCCGAAGCAAAGTCTATTGTGAAGGAAAATGCCTGGCCTTGCCAAGTGCATCCATATGTCTTAGACTGGTGAAAGGAAAAGACAGGTATGTTAATAAAGATTAAAAAAAATCCATACATCTTTAATATACACAGATACAGTTGGTGCATTGCTCAGTCAGCAAGCTAGATAATTGAGATATCGGAATGAACCATGAAATTATGCCTCTAATTTCCATGGAAGAAATCCAACCACTAAGCCTTCTCTCCTCAACTTCAGGCTATATTTTTTAAATTAAAATGCCTGCTACATGTTCCACTTGAAAATATTTCTGAAACCACTGCTTTACAATTGTTACTGCAGACACACACTTCCAAGTTGCCTTAATGCAGAGGGAAATTGCAACAGATTGCAAATCCCAGTGTACACAAGTAGGACAATATACAGTTACTCAGCTCATCTATAGGGTTTATAAAGCATTAAAGGATAGGTCATTTTAGGGAGATTAGAAGTGGGCCAACTTGTCACACAGGTTTTTGGGCTTAGCCATGCTTCTGGAAGTATTATTTCCTTGTCTTTGCTTCTTTACTGCAGTGTTGCAATGCACTTTTAATCTTAATCGTCCATTTATCCACCTAAAGGCTGCTTAGTAACAGTTACCATATTTGAGTAATTCACGTGTGAAACACATTGCCACATTTCGAACTAAAGATAAAGTACAACATATAAATGTCGTCATTCCCTGGTAAACAGGCGTTTGAAGTGTATTGGAAGAAACAGGAGGGCAAAGCGGGAGAATGAATACAAATTGCATCCATTTCCCACCCTGTCTGGAGTCACTGGAGTCACTCTTATGCCACATAGGTGTGCAGCTACCTTTGGACTAAATTGCAAATGTTTTTTGTTAACCTGTATCCATAGGTAAATACGATTTAAATTTACTCTATTACTATATTTATTTTGAACCCCCGAGACTGTTATTTTAATGACAGTGGCATGAGATGCATTCAACACATTATTTTACTGAAATAAATTTTATCCAACTCTCCAATGGGATTGTTCAAATCAATGTGAGTAGTATAACTTCATTATCCAGTCATCAGCACACTTGCAAACTGTGGTGACAACTCACTTCAGTGATCGGTTCCTGCCATCAGAATGGTACGTATCTTTGCAAGCAGGTCCAATTCTAATGCACTTGGCATGCCCAATTTCAGATCCTATGCACATAAACTACCATGTCTTTGCATTAAAAAAAAATCACAATCTCTCATTCAAAATATATACTTCCAAACTACAGACAGAAAGCATTTATTCAGAGTTAAAATACAGGCACATAGACTGTTGTGAAAACATATTTTCTATTGGTGCAATTTAATTGTTTTCTGGGTATGAAATTAATTCCAACGTTGGAAGCAGAATGCATCCAGCTGATGGACATAAATAACACATGCACCACTGCTGGCTTGTGATACTGTGTAATAAACTCATTATCCATCAGACAATAAACACAGAGTAAAGACAGGTCCACACTCACTTCCACAAAGCCCCATTTCTGTAACATTTACTTCTGACTCCTCAATAGTAAGTTTAAATTTAAAAAAAACTGTTGTGATAGTGCAGACTCAACTGATAAACAGGCTCACGAAAACACTTTGGAACAAGATCAATTATGACTTACGGCATGAGAATACGATAAGGGCACTTATTAAAGCAGGAAATACCAAATGAGTTTGGACAATAACCAAAGCAAAAATAATCCAACTGTCTTAAAGTGTTAAGGATTAATGTTCAGTGAAAACGAGGATCCCTATTTAAAGATCATTAAAACATTACCCTAAACAAACACCCACCCTCCATTTACATATGAGGATGGGAGAACCCCTTTTACAGAGAATGAAAAAGATTTCACTCTGGAAAATATATTGCCAAAGAACCTGTCACTTCTAAAGTGATCTAAAAAATATAGGAATAAAAGTACATGTTAAACATGTGTGTAGGAAATAACTGCTGATGTTGGTTTAAACCAAAGATTCACACAAAAAGCTGGAGTAACTTAGTGGGTCAGACAGCATCTCTGGAAAATAGGAATAGGACGTTTCTGAAGAAACTCAGTCTTAGTGGAGACTCTCAGTCTGAAGATGGGTCTCAACTCAAAACGTCATCTATTCCTTTTCTGACCTGCTGAGTTACACCAGCTTACCCCCCCCCCCCACCCCACCCCGACCTGACCTGAGTAAGGAAACCCAAGCTGGATGTCGGTACGCAGTCTGCTGGTGAGTAAATACATTTGCTAGTGTTAATGCTGTCCAAATTGGAGAGGCCAGGACACTAAAAGTGAATAAAGGCTTCTGGGCTGCTAGGCCATTTAGTCAATTTAAATGTGCCTTCTGCAGAATAGGACAGGCTGCCACTTTGTCTAGAGCCTATATAAGAGTTGCAGGAAGAGAATGGAACATCTGCAGATCTTGACAATTAGGTGCAAATTGCATGGAATGGATTGGATGAATGCAAACCAGACATCCACATTGTCCATATTGTTGCAAAGCTTTACTTTGCTGGATGTTGATTGGATTAAGTATTGAGCCTTGTCTGGATTTCTTGAATATCAAGGCACATGTTGCGATGTTTGCTTCCTTTCAGAAGCACCATTTGAATACATTGTATTAGTCAGTGTATTATTGGGTTAGGGAAATGTCGATTATGTACTGTGTTAATCGATATCTGTTATTGGACTGCAAAGAGTCCACCCCCATGTGGTTCGGCCCATGAAGGTTTGGGGACCTATAAAAGGCCACTCCCATGAGGTCCTGTGTCGATCTTCCGGGAGAACGCTTGGGACTGCGTGACCTTCTGGAGTGTCTCTGCCTGAACGAGGCTAAAAGGGCTTGGCCAGGCAGATACGAGGATCGAACCCGCGGTGGTTAGATATAGTAGTGGGAGCTGTAATTGTGTTTAGTGAAAATAAAGATTAGTTGCGCAAGTGCTTGACTCAGTGATTTTTGACTGAAACTAGACTGGGGGGGGGGGGCTTAGTATGAGCTATTTACACTAGCAATGATAGCAAGGACACTTTCCATCATTCTGAAGATGCTTGAGTGGAGTCTGACTGGATGATAATAATCAGATTTATCCTGCCATTTGTGGACAAGATATACTTGGACAATTTTCTACTTGCTCAGTAGATACTAACCAGAACTAGAACTGCATGGATAGAGGCATGGCCAGTTCTGAGGCACAAATCAAAGTGGAATAACTCATATTTTGCTTTGGGATCTTACAACGTATGAACATTTATTTCACTCATTGTAAGTAACTCCTGCATTCCCACCCCTCTCCTCCCTCCCCCACCCTAGTTGGCCTACCAGTTCCACTGGTTGCATCCTTGTATCCCACTTGTTATCACACGTTCCCCAGCTTCACCCTTGCTGAGATAATCTGTTGCTGCCATGATTTGTTCAGGCCTTTTCTCATTTATGGCATTGCATGCACTGAAATGAATTGGCAGAAAACTATCATCTGTGATGCTGGGATCTCAGAAGGAAGCTGAGCTGGATCAGTTTGCCTCCACATCTGATTGAACATGTTTAAGAGAGCTTCAGTCTTAACTTAACACTTACGATAATTGAGAATAGAGTTGGGTTTGGACCATCGGTTGCCCATCTGCAGTTAATTATCCACTATTATCATTGACAAGATATGATAGCATTGAAGACCTATAACCTGATTCATTGATTGTGAGATTGCTTATCTCTATAATGTTTGCCATTTTTACTGCTTAGTATACTTGTTATCTTGTGTTGCAGCTTCACCAGTTTAGCACCTCATCAATTTCAGATATGCACAAAGTTGTTCCCAGCACGTCCTTCTGCACACTTGATTAAACCAGAGATGATCCCCAGGCTTAGCTGCAATGGCAGACTGAGAACAAAACCAGGAAGTATTGGTTTATATGTAAAAAATTCACAAAGTGCTGGAGTCACTCAGTGCATCAGGCAGCATCGCTGGAGGGCTTGGACAGGTAATGTTTTGGGTCGGGACCCTTTGTCTGGCTGATTGTCGTCGGGGACAGAAAACAGAAGCGAGGTAGGGGTGGGACAAAATCGGCAAGTGATCGGTGGATAAAGACGAGAGTTCAGTTCAATTTAGTTTACTGTCACGTATACCAAGGTACAGTGAAAAGCTTTTGTTGCGTGCTATCCAGCCAGTGGAAAGACAATCCATGATTACAATTGAGGTGTTCACAGTGTACAGATACATGTAAAAAGATTTAGAGTTCGCGGACTGCTATTTGTATTGTTTGTGTGAGTGCTTAAGGATTTTTGAGTGTTAGACAATTGAAGTAAAAGTGTGTTTGAATTAAATATTTGTAATTGTTTAGATTGTAATATTGTTAGAATCCAATTCGTGGTGGTTCGATCAGGGCTCGTACTCTTTCGATCGCTGTGTCGGAGGAGGAGTCGTTCCGTTGACCGAGTACACCATGAGGAGGATTTATTAGAGTGTAATTTATCGGCATAATAAGTGAATGCTTGTAGTTTATATTGGGGTGTGTCTTGGGTTACTTGTAATTGGGGGGAATATTTTCTTTTTTGATTATAGTCTTACTGGCGTGGTTCGGATTTGTTTGTCTGTGCGAACTTAAAGTGGTTTGAGTGGAAGAGATTCATTGATTGTGAGATTGCTTATCTCTATAATGTTTTCTATTTCTACTGCTTAGTATACTTGTTATCTAGTGTTGCAGCTTCAGCAGTCTAGCACCTCATCAATTTTAGATATGCACGAAGTTGATCCCAGCACGTCCTTCTGCATACTTGATAAAACCAGAGATGATTCCCAGGCTTAGCTGTAATGGCAGACTGAGAGCAATACCAGGAGGTATTGGTTTATAAGTAAAAAATCACAAAGTGCTGGAGTAATTCAGTGCATCAGGCAGCATCGCTGGGGGGCATGGATAGGTAATGTTTGGGTCAGGACCCTTCACCAGGCTGATTGTAGTCAGGGACAGAAAATTGAAGAGAGGTGGGGTGGGACAAAATCAGCAAGTGATAGGTGGATAGAGATCAGAGTTCAGTTCAATTTAGTTTATTGTCACGTATACCAAGGTACAGTGAAAAGCTTTCATTGCGTGCTATCCAGCCAGTGAAAAGACAATGCATGATTACAATTGAGCTATTCACAGTGTACAGATACATGATAATGGAATAACGTTTAGAGTGCGGTTTGATTGGCAGATGGGTAGGCAAAGGCTAGAGATGAAAAAGAATCATAAGTGTGTGAGATAAGGAGAGGTGGAGTGAAATGTGAAGCACCACTTTCCAAATGTGCTGCTATCCCATCCTTAATAACTGACTCTAGAATTTTCCCCCACCACCGATGTTAAGTTGCTAGCAGTAAATATCACCAGTATCCTGACCTGGACCAGCCATATCAAAGCAAGTGACACGAAAGCATACCAATGCTTCTACTTCCTTAGAAGGTTTAGGAAATTCGGCATGTCCCCAACAACTTCCACCGACTTCTACAGGTGTGCCGTAGAAAGCATTTTACTGTGATGCATCCCAGCATGGATTAGGAACAGCACCATCCAATACCGCAAGAAATTACAGAGAATTGAGGATGCAGACCATCACGCAAATCAACCTCCCTTCCATCGACTCCATTTACATTTCACGCTGCCTGGGCAAGGCCACCAGCATACTAAAGGACAAGTTTCACCCTGGACACTCCCTCTTCTTCCCTCTCCCATCACGCAAGAGGTATAGAAATGTGAAAATGTATACCTCCAAATTCAGGGACAGTTTCTCCCCAGATGATATCAGGCAACTGAATCATTCAATCGCCAACTAAAGAACGGTCCTGACCTACCAACTATCTCATTGGGAACCTTCTGGACTTTATCTTACACTAAATGTTATTCCCCTTATCCTGTATCTGTACACTGTGGACGGCTTGATTGTAATCATGTTTCATCTTTCCACTGACTGGATAGCAGACAACAAAAATACTTTTCACTGTACCTCGGTATGAGAATATGACAATAAACTAATCTAAAAAAAAGGTAATTTTCCCTCAACGGCCTGTATATTTTTCTTAGGTAGCAGAACCACACTTGTGCACAATATTCCAGGTACAGTCTTAACACATCCTCAATTATTTTAGTAGGACTTGTATTCATATCATCTTGTATTCATGCTAGCATACTGTATTTGGTTTAAAACTACTTGGTATACATCATGTTAAATATCAGTGACTCATGGATAAGGACAACTGAGTCTCTCTGCACCTTTCAGTCTCTCTTCAGTCTCGATCACCAAGGGCGCTGGGGAGATGGCAACCCTGCCAGCAGTCTGTTCGTTTTTTCATCTTTTTGTTATTTTTAGTGATGTTAAAAGTTTGTTTTAATGTACTTTGCTTTGTTTTCGGGGGAAACCTTTTTTCAAGTTCCTACCTTCCCGTGGATGTGATCAATTTTCAGATAGAGCTGGAGGTCTCCTCAGACTGTCGTGAGGTGTCAGACCCACTGCAAATGTGTTTTTGAGTCTGCGGACTTACCATCAAGGGCTTGCAGTCTCGGGAGAGGCTAGTCGGGAGCTCCAACGCCGTAGAAGGTTCGACCAGCCCCGATGCGAGGTTCGATCGCCCGGCGAGGGGAGCTGACAGCTCCCCGATGCGGGAGCTGAACGCCTCGACGCGGAGAGCCCGAACGCCGCTGGTTACGGGAGTCAAGAACGTCCCGTCAACGGAGGGCTCGAGGCAACTGACCGAGGAAGAACAAAAGGAAGGACGAACTTTATTTCACCTTCCATCACAGTGAGGAATGTGTAGGAGTCACTGTGGTGGATGTTCATGTTAAAATGTGTTTTTGAGTGACCTGTTGCTTTTAATTGCATGACTGACCTGGCCAGTGAAATTCCTCGTATGTTGCAAAACATATAGTTGGCGAATAAAATCTGATTCTGATTCTCTTGGTCACCCAATAACTTTGAAAATAAATCAAGTCCATTCTGCTATGTTAAATATAAGAACTGATTCAACACATTGTAACTGTTCAAATTCCATTCTAATTGAAACTATTCAACCCGGTATCATGCTGCTATTTTCAATTCTAACCAAGTTACAACTGTTTAAAATTGTAAATGTAAATCCCTGTCTCCTATGACACAAAGAACAATAGAACTGGTTGCCATCTTTCAGCAAGAGTGGAAGACATTTTGAAAAAGTATTGTTAAGGCTCAGTAAAGTTCACAGTTAGAAGAATATAAACCACAGCAAAAGGGCAGTGGATCTTCAAAGTACACAGTAATTCTGCAGGCAACCGAGAAGCAGGATACATTGTTGTGATTTGGTAGAGAATTAGCGTGTCAGATTTTGCCAGCGTTTAACCTCCGTGCTCACTATTCCAGGATTTGCATTTAATTTAAAAAATAATTCTAACCATGTCTCTGGAACAAAAATAAAACAATGCACATGGCACTGATATTTGGATTACTAAGGAGGATTTATCTTGAATTGGATAGAAATTGAAGGCGAACATTGTCATTAGAGTATCTGCGACCAACATATCACTGCTTTATATAAAGTAATGGCTTATCTGAAAAGAAAATAACATTTGAATTTGAATTGTGAAAGAGTCAGATGACCTTCACCTAAGTTATAGAAAGAAGTTGTGATGGAGAGAATAAATGCACAGGTTGTCATCTTCCCAAATTCTGTAAATAGTCAAACAGTTACCGCAAATTGGAAGGCAATAAATGTCTGCACAATGTTTACAAAATGGGGGAGAAGGAAACCTGGGAACTACAGATCGGTTAGCCTGACATCAGTAATAAAAAAAGATGTTAGCCTCTATTACAGAAGTGGTAACAGATTATTTATAAAAATAATAAGATTGGGCAGAATCAACATGATTTGTGAAATTAAAGTTTGAAAAATCTGTTAAGACATTGTTGAGGTGATAAAAATGGATAATTGGGAATCAATGCATTCAGAGAATTTGGAGTTTTTAGTAGACCTTTGATCATTGCACGGTTAGAGAATATGGAATTGTGGTAATGAATTGAGGATTGGCTACTGTTCGGAAAAGTGTGCAGAAACACCAAGGCCATTTTGGTTTGGAGGCCATGACTTTGGACTGTCATAAACAGTGCTTCCCAACACCTGCTACCCTACCACCACCCCCCCCCCCTCCACCCCCCTCCCCCCTCTACATGTTTTTAATCTAGATTGATGATTTGCCTGAAAGGAATCCAAGTTTGAAATTGATGCAAAGCTGTATGGTATTGTATTATGTGATGAAGGTGCAGAGATATCAAGGGTAGACAGGTGATGTAGGTGACAGCAGAAGGAATAGTATGTGGAAAAATGGGAGGTTATTCACTTTGGTAAAGAAGTATGTTGATTTGAATAGTGAGAAAGTGAAGAGGGTTCTGATCATTCTTATGCAGGAATTACTGAAATATATTAAGAAGGGACAATAAGTAATTAAGTCGGCAAATACACTGACCATTTACAAGATAATACAGGGATAATAAAGTCAAGGGAATGGATTATATCAGAAACATAGAAACATAGAAAATAGGTGCAGGAGTAGGCCATTTGGCCCTTCGAGCCTGCACCGCCATTCAATATGATCATGGCTGATCATCCAACTCAGTATCCTGTACCTGCTTTCTCTCCATATCCCCTGATCCCTTTAGCCACAAGGGCCAAATCTAACTCCCTCTTAAATATAGCCAATGAACTGGCCTCAACTACATTCTGTGGCAGAGAATTCCAGAGATTCACCACTCTCTGCGTGAAAAAATCATTTTCTCTATCAGAAGATAGAGATAATAGCTGGAATGGGTCAATTGCTTCTTAATGAATGGCTGATCTTCTGATGTAGTGGATCAGTCTATTTTTGGTTTTGTTCATTTAGGAGATACAGAATGGAAACGGGCCCTTCAGACCACTGAGTCTGCACCAACCAGCAGTCCCTGGTCACTAACATTATCAAACACACACAAGGGACAATTTACAATTTACAACAAAGCCAATTAAACTACAAACCTGTACATATTTAGAAACTGGAGATCCCAGAGAAAACCCATGCAGGTCATGGGGAGAACATACAAACTCTGTTCAGACAGCACCCATAGTCAGGATTGAACTCAGGTCTCTGGTGCTGTAAGGCAGTATCTCTATCGCGGCACCATCAAGAGCAGAGCTAATCTTCTAACTCAGCACAATTATTCCTCAGGTTGGTGATATTCCTTGATTCTTAAAAGATTGCATAGATTATGCCTTCACTCAATCATTTTAGAAGAATGAAAAATGAATTCAAAGAAACACACAAAGTACTTAGGTGACTTGGTACTTGACGAATTAGAGGCAAAAGTCATGTTTTCTCTAGTATTGTAAAGCATGGTCACACACTTAGAATAAGATAGACACAAAAAGCTGGAGTAACTCAGCGGGACAGGCAGCATCTCTGGAGAGAAGGAATGGGTGAAGTTTCTGGTCGAGACCTTTTTTCATAATAGTTAGGCAAAAGAGAAAGGAAAGATATAGATGATGATGTAGAGAGATAAAGAACAATGAATAAAATATATTTTTAAAAGTAACAATGATAAAGAAACAGGCTGTTGTTAGTTGTTTGTTGGGTGAAAACGAGAAGCTGGTGCAACTTGGATGGGGAAGGGTAGAGAGAGAGAGGGAATGCTGGGGTTACTTGAAGTTAGGTAAATCAATATTCATATCACTGGGCTGCAAGCTGCCCAAGGGAAATATGAGATGCTGTTCCTCCAATTTCTGTTTGGCTTCACTCTGACAATGGAGGAGACCTTTGACAAAAAGGTCAGTGTGGGAACGGGAAGGAGAATTAAAGTGTTTAGCAACCGGGAGATCAGGTATGCATTTCGTTGTCTTTAATGCATTTCGTTGTCTCTGTGCTGTACACTGACAATGACAATTAAATTGAATCTGAATCTGAATCTGAATCTGAGGTAGGTTCAGGCAGGCTGAGCAAAGGTGTTCCGCAAAACGATCACACAATCTACGTTTGGTCTCGCCGATGTATAAGAGTCCACATCTTGAACAACGGATAAAGTAAGTGGGGTTGGAAGAGGTGCAAGGGAACCTCCGCCTTACCTGAAAGGATTGTTGGGGGAGGAGGTATAGGGACAGGTGTTTCATCTCCTGTGGTTGCTGGGTAAGGTACCTCGGAGGGGGTGGTTTGGGTAGGAAGTGATGAGTTAACTATGGAGTTGCGGAGGGAGCGGTCTGCAAACGGTCTCTTAGAATAAGGTGCCAGCCTTTTAGAACTGAGATGAGAAGAAGTTTCTTCACCCACAGGGAACCAAACATTTAGAAATTTTTGAGTTGCGGAGTAGAAATTTAAGAAAGATATTGATCATTTTTTAAATATTAAGGTAATGAAATGAAATGGGATTTGTACAGGAAAGTGACACAGAGAATAAGAGTAATTCGTAATCGAGTTGATAGGTGAAGCAGATTTATAGTTTAGTTTAGAGTTTCAGTGTGGACAACTTACAATCTTTACCGATGCCAATTAACCTACAAACTTGTACGTCTTTGAAGTGTGGGAGTCACAGGGAGAACGTACAAACTCCATACAGACAGCACCTGTTGTCAGGATCGAACCCAGGTTTCTGACGCTGTTAAGGGCCTGTCTCACTTGGGCGTCATTTGCGCATCACGCAGGTGGCGCTTGAAGATTTTGTACATCACAAAAACTAGGCGCGCCGTGCGCAATCACGCGTCACTGTCTATGTCACCGCGCACCATGCGCGCGTTGTGCGTCGTGACGCGTAAATGATGTCGCGTAAATGACGCACAAATGACGCCCAGGTGGGACAGGCCCTTAAAGCCCCTGCCCCACTTAAGAGACCTAAACAGCAACCTCTGGTGACCTTGCCCGCCACCCAAAAAAAATCAAGGTCGAGGTGACCTGCAACCTCCTACCACCTCCTACGCATATGTTGAAAACCTTCCTCGACTATGAAGAAAACCGGCTTCGACTAGACCTGTGACTAAAACATGATTGATTTTTAAAACGGCAACCTATTTTTAGTCGAGGCCGGTTTTAAACATGATGAAAAAATAGCAGCAACCTAGATGAAGCTTCAACCACGCGGAAACCACTTTCGACCATTTGGGAGAGTAAACAAAACCTTCGGTGACCTCATGGAAATCTTGGGTGGCGGGCAAGGTCACCAGAGGTTGCTGTTTAGGTCTCCTAAGTGGGACAGGGGCCTAAGGCAACAACTCAATTGTTGCACCACTGTGCCACCCTACGGTATGAAGGGCTGAATGGCCAATACTTGCTTCTAGTCCTTAACATTTGGGAGTCACAGACAACCCAAACATTATAATGAATTCATTGATAAGATGAATCTCCTCAACAATCAATATCAATATTTACTACATGTCATTTGAACCTCAGTGAGGCTCAAACGAAACTCAGTTTCCACAGCCATACAAACAAAGACAATATCCTACAGACATACACACAATTCAATTTACAAAAACATCCATCACAGTGAACCCGCGACACGGGCTGGAGAAGTCGCGTTGTGGGAGCTCCGGAAAGCGGTCTCTCCACCCGGACCCACGCGCTCCCGATGTCCCGTCAGTCCACAGGACCTGCGGCTGCAGCTGGAACCTCTGGGCTACGTGGTCGAGCCGCAGCAGCGAGTCACCACCGCTCCCCACGCTCCGATACCGGCCAGCCCCACGATGGTAAGTCCGCAGCTCCGCAGGCTCCTTGACTGGAGCCTCCAGGTCGTTCAGGCTGGAGACCGCTCCACGGCGCTAGGCCCCAACGACAACGGAGACCCGACAGGAAAAAGGTCGGGTTTCACGTACAGGAAAGCGAGTTTAAAAATGTTCCCCCTTCCCTCCCCCCCCCCGCCCCCCACATATACACAGTTTCACTATTAAAAAACCAAACAACTACTTCTAGACAAAAAAAAAAAAAAAAGACAGGCCCCCCCTGCAACAGTGAGTCGCGCCCCCCATCAGCCCCCCCTCCCCGCCCCCCACATAACACAGTATAAAAGGTGAGGTCACTATTAAAAAAAACACTGTACCTAGGCACTACATAAAGTTTTAACTAGACACAGAGTGACTTCAGGTGGGGAGAACATGAAGGGATTTTCATGAAAATGGGTACTGTCTGTACAGAGTTTTTACATCTCCCTAAACTGCCCTGGAGGTTTCCTCCCACATTCCAAAGACGTATTTTCAATAAAAAAATGTCCCTAGTGTGTAGGAAAGTGCTAGGACAAAATATGGAAAGGGAGAATTCCACATTTTCATCAAAGGCAAAATATGGAAAGGGAGAATCGGATCAAGGCATAAAGGAAGATTTATACGGCCAATGTTGAAATCGCAAGATACTCCTGAAGAGCTCCAGTGTGTTTAAAACAATGATTTATTTGAAAGGTATGTGAGCTGAAAACTGTAATATAATAAATGGTCAGACGCCAATGCCAGGAACTCCCTGGAGCTGCGAGCAGTTTGGGAATTAATGAGCTGTGGCTCCTTCATATTTTCATGTGAAACACAGTAGTTCATCATCAAATCTCTGTGTTTCATTGAATAAACAATAGTTTAGACATGTGCCTTAAGGGCCTGTCCCACTTTCACGACCTAATCCACAAACTCTGCCGAGTTTGCCCTTGACTCATACTCACAGCATGGTCGTCACAAGGTCATAGGTAGGTCGTAGCAGGCCGTGATGCTAGTCGTAGGTACTCGTGGCATCAAGTAGGTCGGGGCGTTTTTTCTAGCATGATGAAAAATGTCCACGAATAAAAAAGGTCAGGAATTAGGTTGTGAAAGTGGGACAGGCCCTTTACAGAGCTTGCTGATTTTTACTTCACTGTTCATTTAGTTTTGAGTTATTTAGTTTCAGCAGGATAGCAGGTGAGATCTGCTGTCAATTGACTTCTTAGTTGACACTTCAGCACAGTACTCTGGGTGCACCACACTGTTGGATGTGCCATCTTTCAGGAGGGACATTAAATTAAGACTCTAGATGCACTCACAGATGGATGGTTAAGATCCCAAGATTTCCAGTGTTCCACTGCACATCTCGTATGTGTATGTGACAAATAAACTTGACTTGGCTTGACTTGACTTGACTCGTCTCTGCATGGACATTTATTGTCGGAGAGTGGCTTTGTACCTCAGAGGCAGGTTGGTGGAGAACATTTGTCAAAACTGCAGATGCTCGTTTAAACCGAAGACAGACACAAAATGCTGGAGTAACTCAACAGGCCAGGCAGCATCTCTGGAGAGAAGGAATGGGTGATTTTTTCGGATCAAGAAGAAGGGTCTTCAGCATTTTGTGTCTATCTTCTATTTGTCAAGAGGTAGAAACATAGACATAGAAACATAGAAAATAGGTGCAGGAGTAGGCCATTCGGCCCTTCGAGCCTGCACCGCCATTGAATATGATCATGGCTGATCATCCAACTCAGTATCCTGTACCTGCCTTCTCTCCATACCCCCATGATCCCTTTAGCCACAAGGGCCACATCTAACTCCCTCTTAAATATAGCCAATGAACTGGCCGCAACTATCCAAAAGTCCAAAAGGATTTCCCCTTTATCCTTAAACTGTGACCCCTTGTCCTGGACTTCCCCAACATCGGGAACAATCTTTCTGCATCTAGCCTGTCCAACCCCTTAAGAATTTTGTAAGTTTCTATAAGATCCCCCCTCAATCTTCTAAATTCTAGCAAGTACAAGCCGAGTCTATCCAGTCTTTCTTCATATGAAAGTCCTGATATCCCAGGAATCAGTCTGGTGAACCTTCTCTGTACTCCCTCTATGGCAAGAATGTCTTTCCTCAGATTTGGAGACCAAAACTGTACGCAATACTTCAGGTGTTGTCTCACCAATACCCTGTACAACTTCAGTAGAACCTCCCTGCTCCTATACTCAAATCCTTTTGCTATGAATGCTAACATACCATTCGTTTTCTTCACTGCCTGCTGCACCTGCATGCCTACTTTGAATGACTGGTGTACCATGACACCCAGGTCTCATTGCATCTCTCCTTTTCCTAATTGGCGACCATTTAGATAAGTCTACTTTCCTGTTTTTGCCACCAAAGTGGATAACCTCACATTTATCCACATTATACTGCATCTGCCATGCATTTGCCCACTCACCCAGCCTATCAAAGTCACCTTGCAGCCTCTTAGCATCCTCCTCACAGCTAACACTGCCCCCCAGCTTCGTGTCATCCACAAACTTGGAGATGTTGCATTCAATTCCCTTGTCCAAATCATTAATATATGTTGTAAGTAGCTGGGGTCCCAGCACTGAGTCTTGCGGTACCCCACTGGTCACTGCTTGCTATTCTGAAAAGGACCCGTTTACTCCTACTCTTTGCTTCCTGTTTGCCAGCCATTTCTCTATCCACATCAATACTGAACCCCCAATACTGTTGTTGAGTGTAAGGTAATGGCTGCTTGATGTTTGGCTCCCATGCTTGCATAACTGCAAGCCTAATGCTGGTATCAGGCTTTTGTGCCAAGCCACAATGCCTAATGCTAAAATTAAGCTGATATCAGAACTGTGCAATGCAATGCGAATATAGATTTATTGCAAGATACAGCACAGAAACAGGCTCCTCAGCCCATTGAGTCCACCTGATCACTACAGTTCTATATTATCCCACTTTCACATCTACTCTCTACACACTAGGGACAATTTACAGAGGCCAGTTAGCTTACAAACTCACATATCTTTGGGATGTGAGAAGAAACTGAAGCACCCTGATGAAACCTATATGGTCACAAGGAGAACATCCAAACTCCACACATACAGCACCCTAGATCAAGATCGAACCCGTGTCTCTGGCACTGTGACACAGCAGCTCTACCGGCTACGCTATTGTGCTGCCCTATTGTACACAACGTTTGCTTTGTGAAAGAGAGGTTGCATCAATGCATATCAAGGGCAAATTACAAAACAAGAGAATGATTGCGGTGATTATTGCAGTGATGTGTGTCTGGGTAAGACACTCGCTGAGGTATTGAACAATGTACATCTTGAATCTGTTGCAAAGCAAAACTTGTCAGTATTTGCTTAACTCCTGGATACCTCATTTTGGAGCAGTCTTTCACACACAGGCTGGTGTTGGTTCAAATGTGAAGTTAAGTAACAAAAGGCAGCTTTCTTGGGATGTCCAGTAATTTAAAAAAAGGCACTAATGGTGTCTACATTAAAAGAAACAAAGTCAAATGGAAGACACAAGATGAAACATTTGATTTAATCACAGTTTAAAATTTTGGTCTCCTTTCTATTTTTAGAATATCCCTTCCAGTTCACATTTCTCAAGTTAACTTCTCAAAACCAGCTCAATTTTGGATGTCGATTGCAAGGCTTCAGGTTAATGGACAACTGGTGCTCAATAACAACTCAGCATATTTATAATTTTTGCCATAAATCAAATATTGGTGGCCGATTTTTTGTCCCGACATTAAATCTGGTTCACATACTTTCTTTTTGCTCACTGCAATGATATTCCTCCATTTTGATAACGATTTAGAGTGAAGTCTGCTGAAAGTTGCAATAGAATTAATAAGTCTGGCACTGTTTTAAAAATTGAATACATGGCCATACTTCACGAGTACATCAATAGCTGTCAAGCATTTTGAGATACCCTGCAGTCTTTTTAAAAACCAACTACAGTGAACTGCCCCAGGATGTTGGCTCACACAGTTTGGACCAGGCACAAGGTGAGCGGAGTATTCCTGTATCAACAATTCTCAGACTTCTGTATGAATCATCTGTGCAATTACAGCTTTTTTTAGTGTTCTGGAAAATAAATTGCTGTCATGCACATTCTCAACATTAACAGCAGCCATTGCGAGACCAAATCTCTGTCACTCTATCGCTTTCGATGGATTTCTTGTCTTATCTACACAGGAAAATATAGCGCGAGCCACAGCTTGTGGTATAATTCCAGGCTTATCAACACTGCTTGATATTCTGCAGTTAACCATCTTACATTAGTCACATTCTAAAACTGCGAATTTAGATGAAGGAATATGAAATTTGTATGCATACCAACACAGGAATGACAAGAATCTAGATATTAATATCAAAACCAAATAAATTAAGGGAAAAAAACCCCACAAAAGCGCGTGAGTAATTCAGCAGGTCAAGCAGCATGTGCAGAGGATATGAACAGGTGGCATTTCCGGTTGGGACCCTTTGTGTCAGGCTCTGCGTCTGAAGAAGTGTCCCGACTGGTTGCATTGCCTATCCATTCCTTTCCCAGATACTGCCTGACCTGCGAAATTACTCCAGCACTTTATGCTTTGCGCTAGATTCAAAGACCCACAATTCCTTGTGTCTCCAACTTAAGGGAGAGGTGTCAATCAACACTAAATGTTTCCTTGAAACATGTTCTCATATGTTAATCTTTTTGCTTTACTGCCACAGTCCTAATGTGGTAGTGTTTCAGTGAGTGAACACAGAACAGTACAGCACAAAACAGGCCCTTTGCCCCACAATGTCTATGCTATGTCAAATGAGAAGCAACTTAAGGGAAGGGATAAATCCATAATTTCAAGTGCCCTCTCGTAATTTTGTCCGGATTGAGTTGACTTGGATAAGCTTTTACCATTGAGACTAGGGAAGATTCAAACAAGAGGACATGACTTGAGAATTAAGAGACAGAAGTTTAGGGGTAACATGAGGGGGAACTCCTTTACTCAAAGATCGGTAGCTGTGTGGAATGAGCTTCCAGTGGAAGTGATGGAGGCAGGTTCGATTTTATCATTTAAAAATAAATTGGATAGGTATATGGACTGGAAAGGAATGGAGCGTTATGGTCCGAGTGCAGGTAGATAAGACTAGGGGAAAATAAGTGTTCGGCACGGACTTGAAGGGCCGAGATGGCCTGTTTTCTGTGCTGTAATTGTTATATGGTTGTATGGTTATTAAAGGAGGTGACAAAAATCAACGGGTGTACCTACATAAGATTTTATGAGATTTATTAAAATAAATGTAAATTCATTAAAAAAAAAACAGAACATAGGAAATAGAAACAGGAGTGGGCGATTCCACCCCTCGTGCTCACTCCACCTTTCTGTAAGATCATCGTTGATCTTCAACCTGACTCCCACTTTCCTGCACCTATTCAAGCGTCTCAATTTAATATCTAAAAGCTTCGCATCATATTACCACCCACAATATGATTGATTTACAAATTTAATTTAATATTTGGATGTTATGTATCCTATTGATATTTTTATTTATAAGAATTAACCATTAATTCTTGCAAAAGAGGCAGGCAATTTATTACTTGATGACATGACACGCTGCCTCGGCAAGGTCACCAGCATAATCATGGACCAGTCTCACCTCGGTCACTCCCTCTTCTCCCCTCGACCCTCAGGCAAGAGGTACAACAGTGTGAAAACGCTTATCTCCAGATTCAGGGACAGTTTCCTTCCTGCTGTCATCCGGCAACTGAACTATCCTATCACCAACTGGAGAGCAATCCTGAGCTACTAGCTACCTCATTAGAGATCTTCAGAATATCTTTAATCCGGCATTACTGGACTTTATCTTGCACTAAACATTATTCCCTTTATCATGTGACTGTACCCTGTGGATAGCTTGATTGTAAATTTCTATAGCCTTTCGCTGCCTGGTTAGCATGTAGCAAAAGCATTTCACTGTATATCGGTACACGTGATAATAAACTAATCTAAACCTTAAACATTTAAATTAGGATACAAAATACAGAGAGTGCTGTTATTGTACGAACTATAATAGTAAGATTAAACGAGAACTTACCAGTTTGAAGTTTGATCTGTATTTTATGAGGAGTTACGATGAGGGATTACGTGAAGAACCCGCTCAGTGCGCAGGCGCGGCATGCTTCCAAGCAGCGGTGTGGAATCACAGATAGACACAAGTATTTGAAGTAACATAGTAAAGAAAAAGAGACATCAATTTATCAGTTTGATCCATATAATGAGGGTGGGAGCGGAGGGCACGTAATCCCACATCGTAACTCCTCATAAAATACAGATCAAACTTCAAACTGGTAAGTTCTCGTTTAATCTTACTATTTTACTTCGGAGTCACGTGAGTGACTACGTGAAGATTTCAAAGCTCTGTGATTTGAAACCGTGTAACAGTTTTACTCACTCACTGCCGAAAGCTCTTGAGGAAGGAAGTGTTATCGTAATTAACCAATGAATCTGTTTTTCAAGAAAAACAAAAGGTATTTATTAACAATAACAAAAAACAAAATTGCTCCCCTGGGCTTAAATTAAATATTTGCAGCTTCTAATATTTTTGCTGCAAACAAATCAGGCTTCATCAATGGCTTATTATAGAATGTTCGGAATGTGGATTTCCTCGACCATCCTGCTGTGTTCAGGATGAGGTCAATAGGCACATCCATCCTAGCTGCCGTTGATGTGGAGGCTGCCCTGGTGGAATGAGATTTAAAAGTGTTAATATCTATCCCAGCAGCTTCCAATACCTGTTTTACCCATCTTGAGATGGTCTGGCTTGTTACCTGGCCATGAGGTTTTTTGTGGCTGACCCATAAGGCTTGTTCACTCCATCGGATGTTATGGGTTGTGTCGATATACTGTATGAGGTGGGTCACCACACACAACCGTGGCTCTGGTGGGTAGGCCCGGAATACCACTAGTGAATTGGATGTTCCTGGCCTGCTTTGTTTTACCAGACCTTGTAGAATGAATGTTATCTGGTCTGGCGTTGTTTTCATGTTGTCCAGTCTCAATTTGTGTAGTGACTGGACCCTCTGAGCAGATACCAGTGCCATCAGCATGAGCGTTTTCAGTGTTGATTGCTCGAGACTGAGGGATCTAGCTGGTGGCCATTCCTGGAGGTATGTTAGTACGACACTGATGTCCCAAATATGAGTATACCTGGGCTTGGGGGGCTTGATGTTATAAATGCCCCTCATCAGTTTAACCACCAGTGGATGGGATCCCATTGGCTGATGTCCTGCTGGTTTGAGGTAAGCGGAGAGGGCACTACGTGCCGTGTTGATGGCACTGTAGCTAATCCCTTCATGATGGTGTAGGTAGGCCAGGAACTCCAGTACGTTGGCTACTGTGGCTGTTTCATATGAAGTCCCTGTTTCTTGGCAGTACTTCTCCCATTTCTTGATGCTGGTTAAGTACTGCCTCTTGGTAGATGTTCGCAGGGATGCTGACATGGTGGTGATGGTTTGTTCGGATAATCCCAGGTCCAGGTAGGGTCTGTTCAGAATCTGCAACCCAGGAGTTTGATGTCTTGATGGCATGGGTGGCTTATGCCTGACACTGGGTGAATCAATAGTCCCGGATGACTGGGAAACACCATTGGTGATTCCACCACCATGTCATGTAGTACTGGGAACCATGGCTGTGTAGGCCAGTCGGGTACCACCAAAATACCAGAAGCCGAGTCCATCTGGATTTTGCGAAGTACCCGACTGATGAGGCAGAAGGGAGGAAAGGCATAGAAAAATAACTTTCCCCAATCCAGCGTGAAGGCATCTACCGCTGCTGCCTCTGGATCTGGTTCCCAAGCGACATACATAGTTAATTGGTGATTTAGTCTTGATGCAAATAAATCGATATCTGGCGTTCCATATTGCTTGACAATTTTAGCAAATGCTTTAGGATTTAACATCCATTCGATGTTGTCATTGAATTTGCGTGACCTGGTGTCTGCCACTGTGTTTAGCTTACCTGGTAGATAGGTAGCTGAAAGCCAAATATGTCTTTCGACACACCATTGCCAAATCATATTGACCAATTTGTCGCACGATAAAGATTTTATGCCGCCCATATGGTTAATATAAGCCACCACCGTAGTATTATCTATTTGTAATCAAACATGCAAGTGCTGCATATTTGATGCATATGCTTTTAAATCATAAAAGGCGCTCAACATTTCTAAATAGTTAATGCCCAGTGTAGATAGTAATGATGATTCTAAGTTAGTCCATCTACCACCTGTGCTGGATATGGAGTTAGTTGCTCCCCAGCCTCGAGCATTGGCATCTGTTTGAAGAACTAAAGTAGGATTAGTAATGATAATAGGACTACAACTATGCCAAATATGTTGTGTCCACCACTGTAGCTCTGATATTGCTTCAGTGGGTAACATCATGACCCGATCATAGTGACCTTTATGGTGTTTTAGTGCCTGCACCTTTGCTCTTTGTAAATTTTGATAATGCAAAGGTCCAAATTGTATAGCCGGAAATGCTGCTACCATTTTACCAATTACTGTTGCTACTTGTCGAATTGTTGGTCTTTTGTTGACTATTAAATTATTGCATGATTGTGCTAATGCAATCATCTTTTCCCTTGGCAGGGTGATAGTCATTTGGACTGAGTTAATTGTGAACCCCATGTAGTCCATGATAGAGGATGGATTGAACTTGGATTTATCTGGATGTAGGATGAATCCCAGAGTTTCAAGGAGCTGTTTTGTAGCTGATACTGCTGCCACAGCTAATTCCATAGTTTTTCCTACTATGAGGATGTCATCCAAATATGCCATGACTATATGTTTTTGTTTCCTTAATATTGCCATGGCTGGCTTTAATATTTTTGTGAATAATCTTGGGGCTGACGTGAGCCCATTAGGCAAAGCTTTGTACTGCCACAGCTGCCCCATCCAGATACATTTTAGGTATCTGCTATAATCCTTATGTATGGGTACCAGATAGTAAGCATCCTTGAGGTCAATGCTTGCCATATAGTATCCTTTGGAAATCAATTGTCTAGCAGTCACAAATGTTTCCATTTTGAAATGTATATACTTAACAAACTTGTTTAGGGATGTTAAGTCAATGATGATGCGGCATCCACCACCTTTTTTGGTTTTGGTAAATATATTGGATACAAATTCCAAGGGTTCATGTTTGGTCTTTTCTATGACCCCCTTATTTATAAGCCTTACCAGTTCAGCTTGTCCCTCCCGTTGCTCTTTTTTGTAGGGAGAAAATACCCTTTCGGGCCAATGTTGAACTGGCGGTGTTGTTTCTGATATAAACTGAATTTTATATCCTCCAATGCTGTTGAGTATATACTTATCACTGGTAATCATTCCCCATGCTTTCTTAAACAAGTGTAACCTCCCCCCTGTTAGTAAAGCACCCTTATTCTCTATATGCTGGTAGGAACCAGATCCACCTACCTCCATGGTTATTGGCGATTTTGTCTTTTCTGTTTTCTTTGTGTTTTGTTCTGTCGACGTGCTGGCGATGTTGAGGGGAGGCGCATTTTCCAGGGGGTCCGCGGTGGGCCCTGATCTAAAAAAGATCTTTGGGGATAATGCGGCCCCAAGCTTTCACCAGTCCCATATTCCAGATGTCGACTGGTGGATGCCGTGGGGTGCTGCCGCTTGGGTATCAGAAGTCGTGGTTTGCTCGTCCCGGGGCCTGCCCTCATGAGGCCGAAGGTTTTGGATGCCGCTTCCATGTCCTTCAGCTTCTTGTTCAGGTCTCTCCCAAACAGCAATGAGTCAGCCTCCGCAGCTGGGGCTTTGCACAAGCCAGCAAATTTGGGATTGAGGGCAGGTCTTATATTTTCCCTCCGGAGATTGTTCAGTTCGAATTGAGTGGTACACATCAATGCCAGCACATCCTGCTGGTGTGTACTCATCTCCGTTGTCTCCACAGAACGAGCAAAGGCTGTGATAGCTGACGTCAGGAGCCTTAGGATCCGCTGTAGCTTTAGTTCTTGTGCCCGAATAGGGGCCCCCACATTTCCCCAGATTTGGCTGTTGAGGCTTTTAACCTTAAGGGCCTCACAGTTGTCTGGTGCTGTGTGTTCTTCCAGCACCTGGGCGAGCACCTTTTCCTGTAGAGGCTTGTTGGACAGGTGATTGATACTGGCTGCCATTTTTGGCTCCAGAGGTGCTCCAGCCCGTGGGGTTGCTACGAAGCGGTCCACCACACCCAGCAGCTGTTCCTGTTCCTGCACCCCATGCATACTCCCGATTTCTTCCGCCTGCCCCTGTTCCAGACCAGCCCTGCCCTGGTCACCAATGCTAGCCTCCTGCTCCAGCCCATGGTATGAGGTAGCAAAGGGCAGTGCCTGACACGACACTATGGAGGAGGTACCTGTCCTGTCTCCCCGGGAGCGCTGCTGTTCCCGGTGGACCATCTCCTCCAGGAGCTGCTGAATGCAGCTCAGGCGGCTGTCTCTCCTCCGTTTTGGGGAGGACATTTCCCCCTCCGACGAGTCGGATTCGACCGGCCGATTGGTCTTTCTGGACGCTTTCCCAGTCCGCCGTGCAGGCTCTGGCGTGACTGGGTCAGGCCCGGTCTCGGGGATAGCGAACCGCTCAGAGAGCGCCGCTGCCGCCGGTTGCTGCCCCGCTGGAATTGGACGCTCCTCTGGTGGAGTTAAAGCGCGGGCAGTTCTATACGAGAGCTTTCTGCGTTGAGACATTCTTGCACTCTGCAAAACACTAAACGCCACTCTCCTTCGTTAAGTCCCAACGCACCGTCTACTTACCTGACGGTCCGTTTTAAAGCGCAGCTGGAGAGCCTGACTCCAGCTGCCGCCGCTGTTGCACTGCTGGTGTAATGCCGCGCCTGCGCACTGAGCGGGTTCTTCACGTAGTCACTCACGTGACTCCGAAGTAAAATCTTAGATTATAGGTTGTGGTGCCTAGTAAAATGTACTGACACATGTACTGTTGCTGAAATATATGGCTGAAAGTTGAGGAAATGTGAGCCATCTGCAAATTGTTTAAACTAGGCTAGATTATCAGAAAGGAAAACTGTCAGGCCAAGTAGGTATAAGGCACGATATCCTGTTCATGTGTTCGTTTTAACATGGGCAACAGTAATCTCCAAAGTTTTGTGTTCAAACTAAATAGAAGGAAAAACCAGTGTCTATTTCTTGTTATGATTAGGGCAGAACAGTGGTGCAGCAGTAGAGTTGCTGCCTTACAGGACCAAAGACCCACATTTGATCCTGACTACAGGTGCTGTCTGTACGGAGTTTGTACGTTCTCACTGTGACTGTGGGTTTTCTCCGGAGTGCTGCAGTTTCCTCCCACACTCCAAAGGCATGGAGGTTTGTGGGTTAATTGGCTGCAGTAAAGATTGTAATTTGTCCCTAGTGTGTGTAGGATAGTGTTCGTGTGTGGGGATCGCTGGTCGGCTGGGACTCAGTGGGCTGAAAGGCCTGGATCTCTAAACTAAAAAAAATTATAGCTTTCACTCAAAACATATCTTTGTCTGCTCCATATGCTTTGTTTTCAGGCATTTTCTATTTTTAATTCTGATATCTCAATTGTACATCTCAATTGGCCACCACTTGCATGGGAGGTAATTGATTGAAACATATACGATACATCTAAACAGTAATTAAATTACTTCATGTGGAGTGAACCACATGAATTAAGTACCTCTATGGGAAGTGTGCATAGGGAATGAAAATAACTGCTAACAGCTAGATTCAATTTTTAACTCAAATATATATATTTTTTAAATGCGCGAAGGAAAGGGAGAAAACTACCCACGAGTGCCATGCCACCTTAATGCCACCTTAATGCCACAAGCAATTTCTGTTCTTAATTGAACTAATTTATTACCATAGGGACATGACATGTTGAGAAAGAACATGATTTGTAGTCAATGTAGTTTATGAATCACAATTCCACAGTTGACTGCGACATTAGGCAAGCTAATAGGGTGAATGTACAGCTACTGTATGTGCTTGCTTTTTGAACATCTTTCAGATTCAGATTCAATTTTAATTGTCATTGTCAGTGTACAGTACAGAGACAACGAAATGCATTTAGCATCTCCTTTGAAGAGCGACATAGCAAACGATTTTGAATTAAAAAAAATAAATAATAAGTGTCCGTGGGGGGGGTGATTGGCAGTCACCGAGTTACGTTGTTTAGTAGATTGACAGCGGCCGGAAAGAAGCTGTTCCTCGACCTGCTGGTTCGGCAACGGAGAGACCTGTAGCGCCTCCCGGATGGTAGGAGGGTAAACAGTCCATGGTTGGGGTGAGAGCAGTCCTTGGCGATGCTGAGCGCCCTCCGCAGACAGCGCTTGCTTTGGACAGACTCAATGGAGGGGAGCGTGGAACCGGTGATGCGTTGGGCAATTTTCACCACCCTCTGCAATGCCTTCCGGTCGGAGACAGAGCAGTTGCCATACCATACTGTGATGCAGTTGGTAAGGATGCTCTCGATGGTGCAGCGGTAGAAGTTCACCAGGATCTGAGGAGACAGATGGACCTTCTTCAGTCTTCTCAGGAAGAAGAGACGCTGATGAGCCTTCTTGATCAGAGTAGAGGTATTGTGGGTCCAAGAGAGGTCATCGGAGATGTTGACTCCCAGGAACCTGAAGCTAGAAACACGTTCCACCTCCGTCCCGTTAATGTGGATGGGGGTGTGCGTGCCGCCTCTGGACTTCCTGAAGTCTACAATGAGCTCCTTGGTCTTCTTGGAGTTAAGGGCCAGGTTGTTGTCAGCGCACCATGCTGCTAAGTGCTGGACCTCCTCCCTGTAGGCCAGCTCATCGTTGTTGCTGATGAGGCCAATCACCGTTGTATCATCTGCATACTTGATGATGGTGTTAGTACCATGTACAGGTGTGCAGTCATAGGTGAAGAGGGAGTAGAGGAGGGGGCTCAGCACACAGCCCTGAGGGACGCCGGTGTTCAGGGTGAGGGTTGAAGAGGTGTGCTTGTCTAACCTCACTGACTGGGGTCTGTTGGTTAGAAAGTCCAGTATCCAGTTGCAGAGGGAGGGGTCGATGCCCAGGTTACCGAGTTTGGTGATCAGTTTTGATGGAATAATGGTGTTGAATGCTGAGCTGTAATCGATGAACAGCATTCTTACATAAGTGTCTCTGTTGTCAAGGTGGGAGAGGGCGGAGTGAAGTGCCGTTGAGATGGCATCCTCCGTACTCCTGTTCTTGCGATAGGCAAACTGATAGGGATCCAGTGTGGGGGGTAGGCAGCTTTTGAGGTGTGCCAGGACCAGCCTCTCGAAGCACTTGGTGATGATGGGGGTAAGTGCAACTGGGCGGAAGTCGTTGAGGCTTGCCGCAGTGGAGTGTTTTGGCACTGGCACGATGGAGGTGGTTTTAAAGCAAGTGGGGACAACTGCTTGGGCAAGTGACAGGTTGAAGATGTCAGTCCAGACGTCTGTCAGCTGCGCAGCACAGGCACTGAGCACGCGCCCGGGGATGCCGTCAGGGCCAGCAGCCTTACGTGCATTAGTCCTACTCAGTGCCACGTACACGTCGTAGGGGGTGAGTGTGAGGGGTTGGTGATCGGCAGGTAGCACAGCCTTGATGGCTGTCTCTAGATTGTCCCTGTCGAAGCGGCCATAGAAGTGATTCAGCTCCTCAAGGAAGGAGGCGTCGCTGGATGTGGGGGTGATGTTGGAGGGTCTGTAGTCCGTGATGGCCTGGATGCCTTGCCACATGCGTCGGGGGTCGGAGTTGTTGTTGAAGTGCTCCTCAATCCTGAGCTTATGGCAATGCTTGGCCTTCCTGATGCCCCTCTTCAGGTTAGCCCTGGATGAACTGTAGGCTCGAGCATCGCCTGACCTGAAAGCGGTGTCCCGTGCTTCCTGACCTCGCTGTTCATCCATGGCTTCTGATTCGGGTATATGGTCACCTGTTTGAGGGAGGTGACACTATTGATGGTGGAGTTTATAAAGTCCAGAACAGAGGATGTATAGGAATCAATGTCCGTGTGAGAGTCAAGGGTGGCCTGGGCTGCAAACGCCTTCCAGTCAGTGTTTGCAAAACACTGCTGAAGTGTGAAGTCCGCTTCCTCTGACCAGACTTTAACTGTCCTTACAGTTGGTTTAACCCGTCTGATGAGTGGGGAGTACTTAGGGAGCAGGAACAATGAGACGTGATCAGACTGACCAAGGTGGGGGAGGGGGATGGCTTTGTAAGCTTCAGCCATATTGGTGTAGACTTTGTCCAGTGTCTTGTCTACTCTAGTGGGGAAGGATACATGTTGGTGGAATTTGGGGAGTACAGTCTTCAGGTTGGAGTGATTGAAGTCACCCGCAACAATGAAGGCTGCCTCGGGGTTGTGCGTCTGTTGTGCGTCTGTTGTTTGCTAATGGCAGTATGCAGCTCTTTCATTGCAAATCATCAACTTTAATTATTCTTTAGTTGCAAACAATGTAGTTTAAAAAGCTTAAGGGCCTGTCCCACTTACGCGATTTGTCGCGGGGTGATGCCTGTTTTGTGGCGAGTACTGGCCCAAAGAGTCGTACCTTTTTCTGGTTGCCGCTGGATTTTCAACATGTTAAACATTTTCGGCAAACTGCTGCGATTATGACTGGTGCTGGCAAGTCCCCGAAAAGTGGGACAGGCCCTTTATTTTTATGCATTTGTATCAACCGAATAATATAATCACAGGATTTTATTTAGCCCCAAAAGATTTTTGTTTACTCAGTACGCTTGGCATGTTCTCTCATGCCACAATCCTGTTTCTGTGTGTTTCTGCACAACTGTTTCCTGGTGACATATTAATAGATATGTCTATCCTTCAAGATTATGGAGACAAACTTTAATAGTACCATAATATTAATGTATGTTCTATGTTAATATATTGCTCCTGTCCTGAGCAGTATAGCACAGGAACAGGCTATTTGGCTCACAAGGTCCATTCTGAACAGGATGCCAGGTTAAACTAATCACATCTGCCTGCACATGTTCATCAGTGTGGTGTTAATGCTAAATGATTTAGAGGGTAGAAATGCACCATGGCTGTCTAGTTGCTATCATTTAAACTTTAGAGATACAGCGTGGAATCAGGGGGGCATGAGTGACACAGGTCTTGCTACATTGTATTTGTAACATGCATCAGAAAACTCTCGGCACTGTAGATATGATGATGTGGGCCAACATTGTAATTACAGTATTTCTAATATGATAACAGAAGGAAGTAGGGAGCCTGATACACAAGTATAGGTTCTTCGCATGCAGCACCATTATAGGTTAAGAAGCAATCACCTCTTTAGCTTCTAATGTTGGTATGTTCATTCATTCTTGGTTTTGCAGTAAAGAGCCTGTCTCACTTAGGCAATTTTTGAGGCGACTGCCAACTGGAACAGACAGACAGACAGACAGACAGACAGACAGACAGACAGACAGACAGACAGACAGACACAGACACCTTCCTTCACCAACCCGTTATGCAGACGGGGGTCAGGGCAAGTGGGGGGAGCGCTGTCTGAGTCAAATTCACACGGTGCAAAGCCAATGTGATACAGACACACACCGCGATGAAAAGGAAGGTTGGTGCTGTAATTAAGATGGCTAAAGCACAGTGTACGGTAAGACTTTAAGCGAGGGGGGGGAGGGGGGGAGGGGGGGAGAAGGAGTGGAGATGACTTTTAAGAAGCCGGAGATACACGGCTGTGAAACTCGGCAGACATTAAAATTACCGGTCGTTTATCCATGGTGCTGAAAACTACTGCTTATGTTTTCTTTCCCCAATGAGCCAATGAAATTCACTGGACAGCACCGGCTACAACCCACGAGAACCTCCTGGCAACCCACTAGGACCTTCTACCAACCCAGCTACGGCACGAGAATTCTCGCTACTCTCCATGGCGGCTTCATTCTGGCCGCCGCTAATTTTTCGACATGCTGAAAAATTTGTGGCAACCATAACGAGGCTGCAACTAGTTCCCAGAATGCGGGAGCTCCTCACGACCATGAAGGCGACTCCCTGGCAACCACCCACGAACATATGGCAACCATGTGGAGACTGCATAGTCTCCTGCAGTCGCCTAAAAAGTTGCCTATGTGGGACATACCCATTACTCTTCAGAGACAGTTCAGGTCTACACACACTACATATTCATCAGTTTATCATCAATGCAAAAAATTGTTTCCTGTCAAAATTATTTTAAACTAAATGGTTCGGAGAAACACCTTGGAAAATATTACTGTAGATAAGGTAAATGTGGAAAATATTACTGTAGATAAGGTACAAAGTTAATCTAAATTGTTCTCATCATTCAAGTTGATCATATGCAAGATATTTGCAGACGTATAGAGCATGAGATGGATATCTTTCTTAGAGTGGTGTCAATGGACTTTTAGCATGATCACTACTGACATTTACTGCAAAATCGAGAATGAATGAACATACTAACATTAGAAGCTAAAGAGACGATTGCTTCTTTATGTATAATGCTGCTGCATTCGAAGAATATATCTTTATGTATCGCATCCTGCGCTGATCAGGCTGCATTTGGAATATTGTGAGCAATTCTGGCCACTATATCTGAGGAAGTATGTGCTGACTCAGGAGAGGGTCAAGAGGAGGTTTACAAGATGATCCTGGGGATGAGTAGGTTAACATATGATGAGCATTTGACAGTACTGGGCCTGAACTCGTTGGACTTTGGAAAAATGAGGGGAGGCCTCATTAAAATGCACAGAATAGTGAAAGGTTTGGCTAGAGTGGATGTGGAGAAGATGTTTTCACTAGTGGGAGAGTCAAGGTCTAAAGGCCTCAGAATTAAAGGACTTTCTTTTAGGCAGTTGAGGAGGAATTTCTGTAGTCAGACGGTGGTGAATCTATGGAATTTTTTGCCACAGAAGGCTGTGGAGGCAAAGTAAGTGGATATAGTTAAGGCAGAGATAGATAGATTCTTGATTAGTATGGGTGTCAGAAGTTATGGGGAGAAGGCAGGAGAATGGGGTTAGGAGGGAGAGATAGATCAGCCATGATTGAATGGCAGAGTTCACTTGATGGGCTGAATGGCCTCATTCTATTCCTATTACATGATCTTATGAACATATGAAAATGGATCACAATTTGAAACACTCACTCAAGATTGCTGCCTGTGCGTTAAGTAAGTGAATGGACATTGAAAGGCATCAGTATTCCATTCCTGGTTAAATATAGCATTGACAAAACTGCTTCCAATTAAATCACTCAAGCCACAATTTTCACTCTTTTACTATTGCAGTTTTCATTCAAACCTAATGTTCTTTCAAACCGAAAGCAAATACTTCTGGCCATTAATACTAAGGATAGGTTGCTTTAATGAATCTCTGTTCAATCCACTGTCTAATGTTGTTTTAGCCTGTTGGGAGTATTTCTTTCAGAAATTCCATAAAATCACATAAAGCGTGCGTCAAAGTTTGACAAGTGATTAAAGAACTGATGAAAAAAATTATGTTACTCCACTTGCTATCCAGAAATTCAACATCCATTTATTTTGCACTGGTTAATAATAAATAGTCAATTCATTTTGCAATGAATATTATTCTATAGGAGATGCAATTAGAATCTAATAAACATTCCCTTATGTTCATTATAATCCATCTTTACTAAAGCATGATTTTAAAACGTAACAATGATTTGTTAGAGATGCGAACTCAAAATATAGGACATGGAACTTTGAAGAGTACAGCGCAGGAACAGGCCCTTCAGCCACAATGTTCGTGCTGAACAAGATGCCAAGTTATGTTAATCTCCTTTGCCTGCATGTGACCCAATATACCTCCATTCCCTACATGTCAATGAGCCTATCTAAAAGCTTCATATCTGCCTCCACCACTACCTTAGGCACCCCCCATTCCCTGTATAAAAAACTTGCTCTGCACATCTCAATTATATTTTGTCCCTCTCACCATAGAGCTATGCCCTCTGGTCTTTGACATTTCAACCCAGTGAAAAAACATTTTAACCTTTATTCCTAAATGTATCCCATCTAAGTCTCTCATGATTTTACGTTGTTTTATCGGGTCCTCTCTTCGTCTCTGACACTCCAGAAAAAATAATCCAAGTTTGTTCAACTCCTCCTTATAGCTTGGATTATTTTCTCTGAAATTCATTTAATCCAGACAGCATTCTGGTAAACCCCTGCAACCTTTCCAAAACCTTTACATCCTTACTGTAATGGTATGAACAGAATTGCACACAGTACTTACAATGTGGCTGAAGCAAAGTCCTATAAAACTGCAACATGATTTCCTGTCTCTTGTACTCACTGGAAATTTAGATGAGGGAATATGAAATTCATATGCAGGAATACCAACACAGGAATGACAAGAATCTAGATTTGAATATCAAAACCAAATAACTTAAGGGAAAAAACCCCATAAAGTGCTAGAGTAATTCAGCAGGTCAGACAGCAGGCGGCGCGACTCTCGTCAGCAGCGGCCTCTGCAGCCCGTCCGCGTTTTTATTATTTTTTGTCTATGTTTCTATGTAGTTTTTGTTATTTTATGTTGGGGTGTGTGTGTGGGGGGGTGGGGGTGGGGTGAGAGAGGTAGGGGGCAACTTTTAAATCTCTCCCTGCACGGGAGACCCGACCTTTTCTTTGTCGGGTCTCCGTTGTCGTTGGGGCTGCAATGAGGAGCGGCCTCCAACAGAAGAAGACCGGGGACTCTGGTGCCGACGACTCACCGTCACCGTCGTGGAGCTGGCCGAGTCCGGTGCGGGTGGAGCGGTGGTGGAGCGCTGCTGCTGCTGCGGCCCGACCTCCGGAGATTTGGAGGCTGCTACTGCGGGTCTGCGGACGGCGGCACCGGGAGCCCGCGGGTCCCTGGAGGGAGAACGCTTTTCAGGGCTCCTGCAACGCGACTTCTCCCGCCCGAGTTGCGGGGTCGAAGAGCTCCTGTAGTGGGGCCTGACATCACCGCTCCGCGCGGCTTGGAATGGCCGCGGGACTCTGCGAGCGCACGCCGGGGGCTCTAACACCAAGACCCGGTGGGCGACCTCACACCACCCGGCATGGCTTTAATGGCCGCAGGACAATCGCCATCGCCAGCCGGGGGCTTTGACTTTGACTCTGACATCGGGGAGGGGGGAGAGTGCAGTGGAGAGATAAGTTTTTTTGGCCTTCCATCACAGCGATGTGATGGATGTTTATGTAAAATGTAAATTATGTTGTGTCTGGGGTCTATTTGTTTGTAATGTATGGCTGCAGAAATGGCATTTCGTTTGGACCTCAAGGGGTCCAAATGACAATTAAATTGACTCTTGACTCTTGCATGTGCAGAGGAAATGGATAGGCATCATACATCTTCCCCACCACTCTGTTTACTTGGACGTAGCCCAGTCCATCACACAAACCAACCTCCTTTCCATTGACTGAATCTACAATTTGCACTGTTTAGGTAAGGCCACAATCATAATCCTATCACCAACTATAGAGTGGTCCTGACCTACTATCTACTTCATTGTAGACCCTCGAACTATCTTTTATCAGACTTTACTGGATTTTATCTTGCAATATCCCTTATTACCTTTATCCTGTATCTGTATGCCGTAGACGGCTTGATTGGAATCTTGTATGGTGTTTTCACTGACTGGATAGCTTGCAACAAAAAAGCTTTTCAATGTACCTCGGTACACATGACAATAATAAACTAAACTGAACTAATAGTAATAGGAATAAAAAGCAGATTTTTCTACTGGGGTACAGACTGCCCAAGCTTGACCATTGACTTCTTCCACTTGGGCAGTCTGCACCCCAGTGGCTTGAACATTGACTTCTCCAATTTCCGGTAGCCCTTGCTGTCTCCTCCCCTTCCCAGCTTTCCATCAGCCCTCTGGCTCCTCCTCTTCTTTTCTTCTTCCCTCCCCCATCCTGCATCTGTCTGAAGAAAGGTTTTGGCCCGAAACGTTGCCTATTTCCTTCGCTCCATAGATGCTGCCGCACCCGCTGGGTTTCTCCAGCACTTTTGTCTACCTACTGTATGTATGTAATTGTTTTCTGTAAAATAGTATGCTCAGTATTTTTTATAGTTTCACAGTAAAATATGACTCGCATTCTTGTTGATAATGCGAATCAAAGACAAAAGTACATGTGCCCAAAAATTCACTGCTATTTGTTTGCAATCACCATGCAACACAATGGCAGCAATATGTTGTTCACTACTTCTGCAATATGGTTCAATTGAATTCAATAACAGTGTTGAGAACTACCATGTTGGATGAATATCCAAATAATAGACTTTATAAAGTATCCATGTGCACTTATTTAATTGCCATGATATATTTATCTACATTCAAAGAATTCAGCCAGTTTCACTTACCCCTGTTCGCTGCACATCCACGAAAACTGCTCTCTGGAAGGTTTTCTCCCATACTGCAAGCTCACTTCCCATCTCTACATAAAAATAGTGGTTCTCGCCTTGTCCTGCCAGGATACTGAAACCATACGGCCTCTGGTCTTGAAGATTGCAGTCCTGATGAAGACCTAAATATAAGTTTGCTTGTAGCCAGCATTCATCAGCAAGCCAGAGCTGTAAAATATTCTGCAGTAGATTATCTTTGAGTCATTTAATCCTAACAGGCAGATAATACTGTATAAAGTATTTTAATCAGCCATTGCTGTCAGCCAAGATTAAGGGGAAATATATTTAAGAAAATTATAGAATGAAAATGCATTCAAGTCTGCTGTTTCCTTTAAAATATATTTGATGTGGCCCCACATATATTCTGCATACTTCAAGCAAGAAGTACTATTTTAATATGTTAAAGGTACAGTTAAGGCGCACCAATTTATGTTAAATGTCAAGGCCTATTTATGTTTTGCTTTATTTATCAATTTTTGAGAATGGACTGATCAGGTTAATTATCTTAACTAGTCTACTCTTCATTAATATATTGTCACTAAAACTGAAAGAAAACATCTGTTGTACATAGAAATCTAATAAAATTATCCCAGAAGGAAATTATCAAAACACATTGAGAAGTCATAAATAAAATACAAATACATTTAAAACATTTATATTTGGTGCAAAACTGAGAAAACAGAGAATTGTTGAGTTATGGAAGTGGACATTGTCCTATCCGTGTACAATTGTGATATTTAAATTGGGAAGATGTGTTGAGTACTCATGCAGATACTGTAAAAAATATTCTCATGAATAGAATTACATAAATATAAGACCACTTTTAAGGACACTTATACTGGTATCATTGACCAAAAGGTATACAGTATCTTCCGAACCACACCGAGAATCATTTTTGCTCAAAAGGTGGAAACAGAAGTAGATAAGCCAGAAGAGAAGTCTTCATGAAAATGACACATAGTGAGTGAGAAACACCAAAGCTGACTAAATGATGAGATAATATGGTGATTCAAGCAGATCAATGACGAGCAGTATACATTACTGACATCATATAACCTTTACACTGAGTGAAAGCATTTTTTGAGTAGGATATGCCAGCCTGTTGTTTAAGTGGTGTGGCGGCGCCTAACGGCAGCAGCTCGACTACAGTCGTCCGTCTTTTTTAAAATTTTTGTCTTGTTAAATGTATGTTTTGAGATTATTTTTTATTATTTTTTAGCTGTGTATATGTGGGGGGTGGAGGGGGGGGAATGTGGGGGGAAACCGTTAGTCTCTTCCCTGTACGGGGACACGACTTTTTCCCTGTCAGGTCTCCGGTGTCATTGGGCCTAACATCGTGGAGCCGGCGGCGGCCTCTGGCCGGGACCAACCTGAGGGCTCCAGTCGCGGAGCCTGCGGACCCGACGTTGCGGAGCTGGCCGGCTTCGGAGGGGGGAGAGCTGTGGTGGCGCTCGGCTGCGACCCGACTTTGGAGCTTCGAAAGCTCCGGCTGCAGGCCCGGTAGACAGGAACATCGGGAGCTCCAGGTCCCTGGTGGGAGACGGCTTTTCGGAGCTCCCGCAATGGCAAATTCTCCCGCTGGAATAGCAGGGTTGAAAGGACACGGAGCGGGGCCTAACATCGCCCGGTGCGGGTTAGTGGCCATGGGGACTTACCATCGTCTACCGGGGGCTCTAACATCGGAGCCCCAGTTCGTCCAAAAGCTGCAGTTGGAGTGCTGGACTGGTTGGTCTGCTTGAACTGCGGGGTTTAAAGGACACGGAGCCGGGGCCTAACATCGCCCGGCATGGCTAAACGGGCACCGGACTTACCATCGTCCACCGGGGGTTTTAACATCGGAGCCCCAGTTCGCTTAGACACTGCAGTTGGACCGCGGGTGAAGAATAAAGGGAAGAGATAATACTTTGCCTTCCATCACAGTGAGGAGGTGTTGGAGACACACTGTGATGGATGTTTATGTAAACTGTGTTAAGTGTGGGTCTTGGGTTTTTTTTGTATTGTAAAAAACTGTTGTAAATGTAATTTTGTTCAAACCTAGGTTTGACTGACAATAAATAAATAGCATTCAAAAAAAGTTCAACCATGGTGTGTTTCGCAATATGATGTTAGTTCACAAATGTTGAGTGGTTTATTTGCATGGCCGACTGGGCTGTACAAGCCTCCATCATAATAATATTAGTTGCCTTTTGGTCCATTCATATTGTACTTTGTTGAAGCAATTGGGTTCAACTCCTTTGCTTATTTGACCATTTCAGAAGGCAGTTAAGAGTTAATCACCTTTATATGTTGTGAGGTCACAGTGATTGTCCAGTTAAACTTGATAGAATTGATGGAGTAAGTTAGGCAGCGTAGGCAAGTTGGACTGAAAGTCCCCCCTTTAAGACTATGGCTAATTATTTATTCAATTATGTTACTGAAACACCATTATGATTGTTTAATAATTAATAATAATAATGCTAGCTTTGAAAATCAGATGCATATAAATGTTGGGGTAAGATTTTAACTCATACTTTCAGATGATAAATTCCAGATTATCCAGTAATCACTGGATAATTGCTGTGCTCATTACCTGAAAACAAATGTACAGCACCTTAACCAAACAACCACAACAGTGTGAAATCCTGCACAATGATTTTAATGTTACTTTCCTATTATTTAATCTATGATGCGTGCACCACAAATATCCCGGACACATGTTGGTTTCTATATTTGTTGTTCTATACTTCAGACTGTGAACTTAATGACACCATCACACAAAAAGACAGTTACCTTATGAACTCTGCAAAGAATCTCGCAGAGGTTGTAGATCTTTTCAGCCCATAACCAGTCATGAATGCTGACCTGCAGAAGTCAAAAATGAACTGTTGATAATGGAATTCTTTATTACTGTAAAATTATATGATCAAAATGACATTTACCCAGCCATCACAATAATGTGGGAGACATGTAACCACAATTAATATTTAATACAATTAATGATTGAAACATTACAGCGCTTGTCTTTGGGAAATGCCAGGTGTTTCAATGGAACATACATACCTGTGATGGGAGAAGAAGACTGGCAAGAGAACGCCATTGCACAACACAAATGCGAATTAGGCAAAAGTGAGCAAAAAGTGGAAAAGTGAGAGTGGAAAGGCCCCAATATAATAATCATAATGGCAATATTTCAATTTCACAGCTATGTCTATTTACTAAGATACCTACGCTGTAGATACTCATTTGTCTACAGCTTTAATATGGTAGGAGATGCCTTTGGGAGAAAGGTAAAGGCTTGTAAATATTCAGGCTAACAAAATTGGTGCTACAGGGCTGATTTTGTAATTCACGTTAACCAGCCTGCAGCTTAGTACCAAAACCACACCAAATAAAATGCATGTGGATTTCTTTTGGTTTATTTGACTCATTGGGAGGTTTCTTTCTTTTTCTCCCTCCACAGATACTTCTAACATTCTGAATATTTCCAGAATTTTCTGTTATTATTAACATTTTAAAAACATAGATGGGCACATGACTGAATAAAGGGTAGCATAGGTAAAGTCAGTAAAATTAGAAAAAATAATGCAGCTATGGCTGAGTCTTTCATGAACAAATAACAACACACCCTCAGTGGTATTGGTTGCATTCTTGCAGATAAGGCAGAATTGTATGAGATTTGCTGTCAATTCCAACATTGCTGACCAACAACAATTGCTCTACAACAATCTCCAAGTTGCCTTCCAGGATGGGGCAGGCCGCTGATGGAACCCTCAGCAACTATCCTGAGGTAATCTACGAGATCCTGCACCAGGCTATGGCTGGCACTGAATCTGAGTCCGCTCATTGCACTGCCGAATGTATGTTTGGGTGAAAAGTAAAGGGCCTGTCCCACTGTACGAGGGCCTGTACGAGGTAATTCAAGAGCTCTCCCGAGTTAAAAAAAAAAATCAAAATTGTGGTAAGTATGTAGAATGTACATAGCGGGTACGTCAGAGCTCGGGGCATCTCTTAGCGGCTCGTAACGCTAACGGCAAGTACTTGGGAAATGCGATAAGCTCGTGAAGACTCGTGGAGATTTTTCTACATGTTGAAAAATGTCCACGAGAGCCCCAAGTACCTATGAGCGGCTATTACCATAATTCTCTAAGTTTGAATCAGGGGAAACTCGGGGGAACTCTTGAATTAGCTCGTACAGTGGGACCCTTAAGTTATGCTTTTATATTATTTGAGTTTTTTAAATTTGTTTAAATGTAATAGTTGTGATGATCACTAAAGCTGTGCAGCATGGAACACTACTTGGCAACAATATTTTGTGCTGCGATTGTTCAGGCCTGTTCATGGGCACCAATTGCTGTGCACCAGAGCCGGCTAAATGATACCTCACTCTTCTGTGACTCTTTGACAAATCTTTCTATTGATGTGACAATTAAATTCATCATCATACATTCTCGGTCATAGAGATTATTGAGAGCTTCCAGTAGCTAGGTGTAGATATCACTAACAATTTGACCTAGACCATCAGACTATCATTAATTGGACTTTCCTGGACTTTAATTTGCACTAAATGTTATTCCCTTTATCCTGTATCTGTACACTGTGGACAGCTCAATTGTAATCATGTATAGTCTTTTCACTGACTGGGTAGCACTCAACAAAAAAAAAAGCTTTTCACTGTATCTTAGGACATGTGACAATAAACTACTAAACTAAGCTATCTCTGGCTAAGAAAGTACATTGATGCCTCCTCTTCCTCAGAGGCATAGAAAATTTTGTGTCTCCAACAACTTTTATCAACTTCTACAAATGTATCATAGAATGCATCTCATCTGGAGGTATCACAACCTGGTATGCCATCTAGTCTATCATAGACGGCAACAAAATACAGCGTGTCATGGGCGCTACTCAATTCATTATGCAAACCAACCTCCATTCATTGACTCATCTACACTTCACACTACCTTGGAAAAAAAAGGCAACATTATCAGGGACCACTCATTCTCTGGCCATTCCCTCTTCTCCATTCTCCTATTAGGTAGAATATACAAAAGCTGGGAAGCACATTGAGGCCAGTTCATTGGCTATATTTAAGAGGGAGTTAGATGTGGCCCTTGTGGCCAAGGGGATCAGAGGGTATGGAGAAAAGGCAGGTACGGGATACTGAGTTGGATGATCAGCCATGATCATATTAAATGGCGGTGCAGGCTCGAAGGGCCGAATGGCCTACTCCTGCACCTAATTTCTATGTTTCTATGTTTCTATACCACCAGATTCAAGAACAGCTTCTTCCCTGCTGTTATCAGACCCTTGAACAGACCTCTCATATGCTATGGATGTAAGCATGATCTCCAAATGCAACTTGTGGTGGTCTGCACTTTCTCTGTAGCTGTAACACAATATTCTGAGCTCTGTTCATTTTCTGTTTTGCACCAGCAGTTGTACTGATGTATGCAAAACAAAGTTTTGTACTGCATCTCGGAAGACGTGACAGTAATAAACCAATACCAGTACATTACTTCAGTGTTTTGGGTATGTCTGTTGTTGTGACCTTCTGATCCATGTGGACATATTGTGATTTTCAATACGATATGAATATCTTTTAGTAGGACATTTGCAAGACATTTGATAACATACTGTTTGGTGGGTCGGCCTGGAAGGTTAGATCACATGGGATCCAAGGCAAGCTAGCCCCTTTGATACAAAATTGGCTTAAAGGTAGGAGATGGGGGACTGTGGTAGGGGATTGGTTTTCAGACTGGAGGACTGTAATAAGTGGTGTGCCACATGGATTGGTGCTGGCTGAACTATTGTTCATTCTTTATATTAATGACTTGGATATCAATACAGGTGGCGTCAAGGCCAGTACGCTGTCATATGCACAGGTACAGTGAGGTATAGGGACAGTGAAAACCTTGCTTGCAGCAGCATCAAAGGCACATATACAACACACATAAACATAAATTATATATAAATTATACAAAATTCTAGCAAAAAAAGACATTGGCTTACAAATACATTATAAAAAAAAACCATGGCAGTGCAAGAGATGGTCCATTATATTCGGTTGCCAATGTTAAATTAGAATTATGCAGGTCAGTTCAATAACCTGATAATTGTGGCTTCTTGTGTGACACTGGATTGACAGTTTTCAGCTTTACAGATCTAGTCCCCAACTGATTATTAATCTCTTGGATTACCCAGGGCTTCTGGTTGGGGAAGATTCGGAATGTTTCCGTAATTCACTTGTGCACAGATTTCTTTATGAACTCTGTGGAGACAGTGGTATGTTTATTCAGGTCCACTGATAAATCCTTGAAAGTGGCACAATCGACATCTGAAGCTCCTCTGCCTCGCCTGACCAACACTTTGTTGTCCCCTTCACAGGTGCCACACTCTTTGGTTTCTGTCTTTAAACAGGAAGAAGAAGAACAGCCAAGTGATCAGATTTTCCATTGTGTGGTCTATGGAGGGAGCGGAAGGTGTGCCTTATGGCGGTAGAGCCATGGTCAAATGGAAATTAAGGTGATGGTAGTTCAGCAGATACTTCTTCAAGCTAACCAGGATGAAGTCCTCAGGATGATATGGAAGGCATACCGTTTTGTGCCTGGTGATTGGGATGCTACATTATCCAAGTGCTAGCTTGGCATCTGTCTAAGTCGGGCCATAGGATGACGATGGAGAACTCCCTTTGTAGGTAGAATGGTTGCCAATTAACCACCAGATTGACGGAAGTGGAACGGGTCGAGATCACCACGTCTGAGCACCATCTCTTCCTTTTTCTGACACCGCTGACTGGTTCATACAGTGGATGGAAAATCCATCCAACTAGAGCTCCACATCCAGAGTTGTGGTGTGCCATGTCTCTATGAAACAGAGTACACAGCAGTCCCTCATGCAGAGAACATTAACGTTGGTGGTATAGTGAAGAAGGATTACAACAGGATCTTTATCAACTGGGCCAGTGGGTTGATGCATGGCAGGTGGAGTTTAATTCTGATAAGTGTGAAGTGCTGCATTTTGGTAAGACATACCTGGGCAGGAACCAAACAACAAATGGTTGGACAGGAATTATTGCAGAACAGGGCGAACTAGGGGGTGCAGGCACATAGTTCCATGCAGGTGGTTACACAGTTGGAAAGAGTAGTGAAAAAGGAATTAGTACAGGAGTTGGGACATCACGTCATAACTGTACAAGATGTTGGTATGGCTGCATATGGGGTATTGTATAGATATTCCGCAGTAGGAAGGATATCATTAACGGCAAATGGTGCATAAAAGATTTAGAAGGATGTTATCAGGTTTGGAAGGTTCAGGTTATAAGGAAAGGTTATAAAAGGACTGGACAAGCTAGATGCAGGAAAAATGTTCCCAATGTTGGGCGAGTCCAGAATCAGGGGCCACAGTCTTAGAATAAAGGGGAAGCCATTTAAGACTGAGGTGAGAAAAAAACGTTTTCACCCAGAGAGTTGTGAATTTGTGGAATTCCCTGCCACAGAGGGCAGTGGAGGCCAAGTCACTGGATGGATTTAAGAGAGAGTTAGATGGAGCTCTAGGGGCTAGTGGAATCAAGGGATATGGGGAGAAGGCAGGCACAGATTCAGATTCAATTTAATTGTCATTGTCAGTGTATAGTACAGAGACAACGAAATGCGGTTTATTGATTGGGGATGATCAGCCATGATCACAATGAATGGCGGTGCAGGCTCGAAGGGCCGAATGGCCTCCTGCACCTATTTTCTATGTTTCTATGAAAGTTGTAAAGAAAGGTTGGATTGGTGGGGTCTTTCTTCCCTGGAGCATAGGAGGGGCTAAGATAATATGAACAACCACAGTCTTTCCCCAGGGTCGTGGAATCTAAAACTAGAGGGCATAGGTTTAAAGTGAGAGGAGAAAGATTTAAATAGGATATGTGAGGCATCTTTTTCATACAGACAGTGGTGCATACATGGAACGAATTGCTGGAGGAAGTGGAGGAGTGTACACTTATGATATTTTAAAAAGGTACATAAATAGGAACGGTTTGGAGGGATATGGGCCAGTGTAGATCCAGTGTAGATCAAAAAACATTTGATGCCATTACACGGCATAGAATTCTCAAATGAATGCACAGTAAACTGTGGGGTGGGAGATTGCAACCTTCAAGTGGGCCACCCTGTTTCGACTAATGCAATCAACCCGACGTGCATAAACAAGATCAAATAGAACAAGTTGACCCACACCTTTAGGCTGTGCACGCCGTACGCAAGAAGAAGACAGTAAACTGTGATCCATTGTTGGATGATAAATGATGGTATTTTCTGTGCAGAAAGACCTAGCTCAGCTCTTCAATGGTACGGTCAGCTGTTGTACAAGCACTCACATCTTCGATTTCAATCCAGATTGCATGTGCTCAATGAGCACGAGGAATTAATCTCTCTTCCTATGGAAAGGTTGTAATGGTCGTCAATTATTTCCCATGTCATAACTATGAATTAAGTGGTATTGCTTCAGGAACAAACATTTATAAGTTCTTATTTTAGTATAGAATACTATTATATCTGTAGCTGGCACAGGACTGAATTGATTAACAATCTTGGCTGCCAGGAGCTGCATTCTTGGATGCCAATACGAGATGGTTTGTGTGCCCAGCAGATTTGACGAGATTTTTTCATCTCTTAGGTACAGGTTGATCCCTTGTCGGCGTGGATCGGTGGGCCAAAGGACCTGTTTCCTTGCTGTATCTCTAAAGTCTAAATGTCTAAAACTGGTGCAAAACCTGTCCCAGAGTGCGCAAATTAAAAAGTCACCAAGGTTACATTATTTTCTAAGGTCCTTTGAGTATGAAAATGTAAGTACTAAGTTTCTTCCAGCTTTTGATTGTGTGTGTCCAATTTATAACTCTGTAATATCACACATTTGAAGTATTCCTCTTGTTTTCAAAATATCTCTGTAAAAAGATATTTGTAGCTTTCTGTGAATCTATTCAGTTAATAGTGCATAATATACTTTGTGGCAGATGTCCTTTAGTAAAGTTGCCTTTCATCCCTTCTCAGTGTTCAAGTTCGGCATGGACTTGGCACATTGTTATATGGTTCAATGCCGGCACATTGTCAGCCCTGTCTTTTGACTCAATGATATTATGGTCATGGGAAACATTTCCATCCTTTCCACATTGGGTGTGGGTGATTCACAGGCCTTGTTACACATCCAAAGGCTGCCGATTATGCTTGCTTGTCTTTGAGGCACCATTTTATTTTCTTTCAGGCCTAAATGATGTCACATAAATCTTGCTTCTTTGTGACTTTTACTCTCACCTTGTTCCATTGAATACAGAATTTAATGGTCTTCATTAATTTTACTCTAAAAATCAATTTGTGATACTTTGAACTGTGCCATTGTGTTGCAGTCTGAAGCAGCTGCCTGGGATTCTTCTCCAATATTCAATCTGTGCCATGGGATCCATGCAAAACTGACTTGCAGGTAGTTGAGAGATTAAACCTTCAAGGTCCATTCATGGTCATGTTTTGCTATTTATCCTTGAAACTGCAGAATGTTGTAAGTCCTGTGAGGTACGACTGTTGCATTCAACTGAAGGTCAGATCCTTCTCTCCCAATTCCTTTTCATTTTCTTCCAACCTTTCTATCTTTGTCATTAATTTTAATGCAGTTGTTAAGCTTGGACACTAACGCAATGTGGATAAATTCTACTCACAACAGTTACAAGGCATGGACGCAATGAGCAAAGATGCTTTTTATGGCAGCCAGAAATGTTTACGACTGCTTCACATAATCATACAAAATGGACCAGAGAGCAGAGAAAAAAACATCTATGGAAATGTTACAAGCTTTTAGGTTGTTTTTTTTGTTTATTTATCAGTTACTTTTGCTGTCTGTTCTTTTATTTAATGAATAAACAAAGCCACAAAGGAAGGATTGCACTAATGTAGGAACTCAGAACAAAGAGTTTTCTTGTGACAGTTCTTTTGCACTTAGCATGCTCTTCCAAAATGCTGGATGAGGCAGCTGGTAGAGCCATTACCTCACTATCCTAGCAACCTGGGTTCAGTGCTGACCTCAGGTGCTTAATGTGCAGACTCTGCATGTTCTCCCTAAATTTTCTCTTTAAAATGTTCAGTCAGCCCCCAGAAAGTTTAGCTCAAAGGGAATGGCAAATATAATTTGGTGGGTTTCAGCTTGCAGGTTGCACAGGCAGAAACATAACTGCAATCAAACCCCTGGAAATATGCACAGTTGCATGGAGATTAAGTTTAGGAATACAAGGTTTGTGTTTATTAATGAGTAAGCCACCTTCCAGGCCATAAGGATTTCTAACTTTAGAAATAATACCATATTATTAGAGTTTTACTGTAATCTGTTGGTTAGCTTGATGGAAAAGTATTGTCCTGGATACAGGAAACTTTCCACCTTTGCTTCTTTGAAAAAGCTCTGTGCCGCCTTTTGCTCCCACCGGAGAGCAAGTAGGATGGCTGTAATCTATTATTACGCTCAGTGTCACAGCAGGTAGTTCAGCTGTCTCACAGCTCTGGTGACCCAAGTTCAATTCTAACCTCTGGTGCTGTCTGCATGGAGTGATGGTGTGGGTTTCGCTGAAGTGCTCTGATTCTCTTCACATACGAGAGACCTACTGCTTTTCAGGTTAATTGGCTACTGCAGAGTACCCCTGGTGGAGATCGGAGAATCGGGTTGGACATTTTTAATAGGTTACGGGGTAACACGTGGGGGATGGGCTTGCTTTTTGAGTTGCCATGTATTCGATGGACTGATGGTTTTCTTTGTGCCATAAAAAGAAAAAATGGAAATATGAAAATTGAAAGTGTGTTTGTTGTACATTATCTCCAAACAATATTAAAATAATTACCCACGGGACAAAAATGTGAGAAATTATTGTTCTCAAGTAACGAAAGGTTACTCCATAGCACGAGCTATTTCAACACCTTTGATCTTTCAACAAGAGGCTGTTTAAAATTTCAATGTTTAAGGAGCTTTGAGAATCAAAGAAACTAAATGTATTTCCCTCCCTGCCATCCTTCTTTTCAATGACAAAATTGCATGAAGATATTAACCGGTTGCAATCAACACTCTTAGCCACAAGGGCCACATCTAACTCCCTCTTAGCTATATTTAAGAGGGAGTTAGATGTGGCCCTTGTGGCTAAGGGGATCAGGGAGTATGGAGAGAAGGCAGGTACGGGATACTGAGTTGGATGATCAGCCATGATCATATTGAATGGCGGTGCAGGCTCGAAGGGCCGAATGGCCTACTCCTGCACCTAATTTCTATGTTTCTATGTCTAACACTCCTTGTAACATGGACTTAGGTTTGGCCTCCATTATTAAGTAATGGACGAACATTTTCAATAGACCAGGAGTGTGTGGATTCCAATTCTGAGGACTATCTTTGTGTAGAAAATATATTCTATGGCGTACTTGTCTTTTCAGATTTTAAGGATAATGAATCCACATAAAAAGTTTGATAATTGGTTTAACTCAAACACCTGTGCACCCATGTCCATCTCCCAATGAAGAGCATGCATTTCTTCACAACTCAAATGGGGAATGTTGCCTAAATTTATGAAGTTAGGAGAGGTTATATTCCATGATCTTAATTAATTATTTTAGAGGCTGTAAATTCCCTAATATTGTTAATGCTCACAAGTTGGTATCTTGATGGAAAAATGGACTTCAAGCACTGGATAAAGAGAAGGGGGCAGGTAAAGGGATATGTTTTGACTGTGACAAGATGATAGATTTTTAGATATGCCGTTCCATCACCCAAATAATATTTCTGAAAATGCTGATATGCACTGTGAATTGAGAATGAAGAAAACCACAGCACTCCCCTCTGCTGATTATCATCAGGTTCAGACCACCTTACAATCAATAATTGCTGGTTTCAGCAAAGGAAATGTTACTTAACTGTTCAAGGCTTTTGGAAAAGACAGAACAAATATTTTAGTTAAGAATTAACCATAACTTATCTATTAGGTTTGGATTCATTTCCAGTGTCACTCAATGTTCAGATTTGGTGTTAATTCAGAGGCTTATCAGCCTAAAAACAATGTAATTTTGGCAGTATATTTTGCTAACTAAAATAGATTTTAAATGAAATCAAGTCTAAATGAAGCTAAATAAAGTATAAGCAATTACTTTAAAAAGAATGCAATTAAAGAAGAAAAAAGATTCAATTTTCCTTAATCATTACCGTCGAGATGTTTTGGCTGATTTGCAACCTCAGACCTTGGACTAACCCACATGACAAGTGTATTGATCTGGTAAGCAATTAGCTTTAAGTTTCCCAATATTGTTCAAGCTGTTCCAGTCAGTTTGAGGGATAATCATACACAGTTGCTTTGCTTTTTCAGTTGAAACACCACCACCCAAGAAGCTAAGCCAAACTCAGTGATTTGTTGGATTGTCACATTTCCCTCACTTTCCATCATAAGTGAGGAACATTATATCTGAAAATCCCAATGTCTGTGACAATGCTAATTGAAAAACTTCAATCGTATATATCCTCAATATAATTATAATGTAAAGGGCATTAACCTTCATGTAAAATTAATCGAAAGGACATTAACCTTTATATATCAGGTTTTGCGTATGACGTCTGAAATAGTTCACATTGAACTATCACCAGCAGCAAGCACAGAAATTACACAATAAAGTAGAACTAAACTTCTTCATTAGGGAGTCATTAAGATCTTCATAGATCTTACTAATGGCCCAGACCATGCTGGAATGGGTTCACTGGCTATACTCACTGTTCACAATACTCTTTGCTCCAGACCTATGTGGCCATTATCCATATGGGCAATCTTGCTGGATAAGGCCATCCTGGAGATGAGAAGGCAGAGCAGCCCTCTCTTTTAAGAGCAAATTTATTTTGAAGTTCAAACTTAATATCATGCAAAATTTATAATTTAGTTCATCTCATCATAAGAACTTCAACATTTGTAATAACATGCAAAATTCTCTATAAATCATTTCTACATTGCCTTATTATATACTATATTAGCACTTGGTCTTTAGGTAAATATTATTGGCCCAAATGGGTGGGCATCATGAAGCTCCACCAACACCCCTCTTGATTTATTTCCTTTAATATATGATAAGGAAGATGTAGAAATAATTTATAATGGAAACTTTTGCATGCTGTTACACATTTAGAAGTGTTCATGATAATATATAAATTCTGAATTTTGCATCAGAAGAAGTTTGAACATCACAATAAATTTCCTCTTAAAATAGCAATTTGGTTTAAAGACAATTGATGCAGTTTAACATTTAATCCATTAAATTCTGCCATAGAAACATGATAGTTCATTTAATAACAAATTGATTTGGAGTTTGTGATCAGCTTTGAATAAAATTCTTTAATTTCAGAAACAAGGGTTGAAACTTGCATCTAATGAGATGAAATACATCCAGCGCATTTGTTGTTTACAAAAGCATTGTCATTCCATCCAGCCAATACTTCAATAATTAATTGCATACAGCATGATACTTTCTACACTTTCAAGTGTCTGGAAATTAAGTCCTAAATATATAAAATGGTGATGGGAAATGTGATTACATCAGGCATATGTTAATTCAAAAACATATGTAAGTTTTGCATTATTTGATTTAAAGAAGCACTTAAGTAAAATATGAACAAAAATATTACATTTCTTTCATAACAGCCAAAATGTTATTAAAGAGCTATTGACTCTTACCGGTGGAGCGTTGAAAATGTGAAGCGATGAACCTTTCAGTCCCAGAAACTTGTACTTGTAAAGCTGATTGGAATCAGATCCTAGCAGCCTCTCACTCACCCACCCCATGTGAATTACCTGCAGAGGAAAACCTTAGAAAATTGAAAAATCAATCCTCAAAATCAAAACACTGCTTTTTCATGATTCCTGCACACAAAGCCATTAATTTTATAATTAAACTTCAAGGACTCTGTGACAAGTATAATATCTAAATCAGCCAGGAAATCCAGAAGTGGTTTTATTTAGACATCCACTCTTAAAATGTTTTCTGAGTAGAATTATGGGGATATAATTTCAATTTGGAATAACAGCTACAATGGCCTAAAAGTAACAACTAGAATACACCAAGCATGCCCAAAATATTCATCAGTCTAAAATATGGGAGCATCCAGTCCATGGGTGCAGTATCCAATGTCACCTTAGTTGTGAACTTTCTCCCAGCATAGAAATAAACAGCAGCAACTTTATAATAACAATGAAGTTCTGGTCAAAAACGATGGCAATAACTTTAATTAACATAGGATTGGCTTGTCTTCTATCTCTGTTCTAAACTGTGATTGTAGAAACTGCCGCAAAAAAACCCAAAACAGATCAATGCATTAATGGTTAAAGTTTTATCCCCACCCTGTCCCTGAGTGAAGGAACAAGTGTTGATTCTTCCCTTCCCTTCCATCCCATACCACCCCCTCCCCGGGCACCTTCCGTTGCAACCACAAGAGATGCAACACTTGTCCGTACAGGTCCCCCCTCGACTCCATTCAAGGACCCAAGCAGTCGTTCCAGGTGCGACAGAGGTTCACCTGCATCTCCTCCAACCTCATCTATTGCATCCGCTGCTCTAGATGTCAGCTGATCTACATTGGTGAGACTTAGCGGAGCTGGGCGATTGTTTCGCCTAACACCTCCGCTTGGTCCACAATAACCAACCTGACCTCCCGGTGGCTCAGCACTTCAACTCCCCCTCCCATTCCCCATCCAACCTCTCTGTCCTGGGTCTCCTCCATGGCCAGAGCGAGCAACACTGGAAATTGTAGGAACAGCACCTCATATTCTGCTTGGGGAGTCTGCATCCTGCGGGCATGAACATTGAATTCTCCCAATTTTGTTAGCCCTTGCTGTCTCCTCCCCTTCCTCAGCCCTCGGGCTGTCTCCTCCCATCCCTCAGCCCTCGGGTTCCTCCTCCTCCTTTTTCCTTTCTGCTCCCTGCCACCCCCCCATCAGTCTGAAGGAGGGTTTCGGCCCGAAACGTTGCCTATTTCCTTCGCTCCATAGATGCTGCTGCACCCGCTGAGTTTCTCCAGCATTTTTGTGTACCCTGGAGTATTGTGTGCAGTTTCGGTCTCCAAATTTGAGGAAGGACATTCTTGCTTATGAGGGAGTGCAGCGTAGGTTCACAAGGTTAATTCCCGGGATGGTGGGACTGTCAAATGCTGAGAGAATGGAACGGCTGGGCTTGTATACTCTGGAATTTATAAGGATGAGAGGGTATCTTATTGAAACATATAAGATTAGTAAGGGTTTGGACATGCTAGAGGCTGGAAACATGTTTCTGATGTTGAGGGACTCCAGCACCAGAGGCCACATTTTAAGAATAAGGGGTAAGCCATTTAGAACGGAAATGGGAAACACTTTTTCACACAGAGTATTGAGTCTGTGGAATTCTCTGCCTCAGAGAGCAGTGGATGCAGATTCTCTGGATACTTTCAAGAGAGAGCTAGATAGGGCTCTTAAAGATAGCGGAGTCAGTGGATATGGGGGAGAAGGCAGGAGCGGGGTACTGATTGTGGATGATCAGCCATGATCACATTGAATGGTGGTGCTGGCTCAAAGGGCCAAATGGCCTACTCCTGCACCCATTGTCTATTGTTGCCTGGATTGGAAGACTTTAGTTATGGGGAGAGATTGGACAGGCTGGGCTTGTTATCACTGGAGTGAAGGAAGCTCAGGGGGTAATCTGATAGAAATATATAAGATAATGAGAAGCATTGACAAGGTAGATAGTCAAAAACGTTTTCTATCAAAACGAAGAGGGCATTTATACCTATATTAAGGTGAAAGGAATGAGTTTTAAAGTGGATACGAGGGATATGTTTTTTTGCAGATGGTGGTTGATATCGGAATACATTGCTAGAGGAGGAGTGCAATGACTATACCGACGAGACATTAATCCAGATACTTAAATAGGCAAGGCTAGGAAGGATATGGTTCTAATCTGGACAAATGGGATTTGTGTTAATGGAGAAAAAAGTTAGATGTGGACATGGTGCTACCCTCCCCAGTAGATATCATCTGCCTAACATCCTCCCCTTCTTGTCTGGTTACACTTATCACTGACCAGCCTCACCCCCAAACCTCCCTCACACTGTTATACACTGGAAGCCTTCCCTCTTCTCTTTCAGTGCTAATGCAGGATCTCAACATGAAACACCATTTCCTATTTGATTTTGAGTTTTTCCAGTATTCTGTTTTTCATTTGAATTTGACTCTGGTAACAGGAGTAAAGGATGCAGATGCAAAATTAACGTATCAAAGATAGAGTTCACATGGGAAATCACTACCTTTGCCTTCAGAAAGTGAGAATGAATGCTATGTTGAATGAGTCAAACTGGGCAGAGGGAATGCAAGTATAGGGTATAAGAAAAATAAAATCACATTTAAATCTCCCAGTGAAATGAAGCTAATCAAATTAGAATGATGTTGGAGATCTCACTGGATTAGAGATTGGAATTTGTGCGATTGTAAGATTAGAAAATGAAAGCTGGTTCAGAATGTATCAAAAAACATTGTACTAGAATGTCCGACAAACTATAAACAAAGTCTATATTTATAGGAGTCAACCTCTATTAAGCAGTTCAGCAACATTCTTTTTTATACCTATATTTTAATTTGCTTTATTCATTCTTTCTTTGTCATTTGCAAGAAAAAACATTTTTTTATTGATGTATAATCCACTACACAGAAAGAGATCCTACCTGGTCATTTGGAGAACAGCACTTATTTGCCAGTTTCATCTGTACAATTAAATAAAAAGATAGTTACAATTAGTTGTTCATTCTTCTTATTTATTTGGTGTCCTTAATTCTTCATAATTCCAAACTTTATCCTTGATGAATTTGTAAGTTATAAAAGTGCAAATTTAACCATAGGTAAAAATAACTAATCTATTTTTAAGTTTGAAAGAGAGTGGCCTAATTAAGGACAGTCAGCATGGCTTTATCCGTGGTAGGCCATGTCTTACAAATTTGATTCTGTTTTTTTTGAGGAGGTGAAGGTGGTGATCGATGAGGGTAGGATAGTGCATGATATCCATGTGAATTTTAGAAAGGCATTTGATAAAGTACTTATGGTAGAGTTAGCCCAGAAGGTAAAGATGCATGGGATCCATAGTGACTTGATAGTTTTGATTCAGAATTGTTTTATTCATAGAAGACAGTGGGTTGTGGTGGAAGAGTGTTATTTTGGTTGGAGGTCTGTGACCAGTGGAGGACTACAGGGATCTGCGCTGGGAGCTTTGTTGTTCCAGATATATATATATATATACGTGTATGTGTGTGTGTGTGTATATATACACACGCATGCATGCATATATATATATATATATGTGTGTGTATATATATGTGTGTATATGTGTGTATATATATTATATATACGCGCGCGCACACACACCCACACACACACGCACACATGCGCGCGACTTGATGTAAGCGCAGGTGGGTTGGTTGATAAGTTTGCAGGCAACACCAAACTGGATCGAGAGGAAGGTTGTAGGACTATACAGCAGAATAAAAATTGGCTACAGCAATGGGCAGAGAAAATGCAGATGTAGTTTAATCCTAATTAGCAAGAGGTGTTGCTGCACTTTGGGAGGTTAAATGTAAGGGGAAAGTATACAGTTAATGGCAAGAGCCATAACAGCATTGATGTACAAAAGGATCTTGGGTTCCAAGTCCATGACTCCTTGAAAGTGGCAACACAGGGGGCTCTGTCCTGTGCGCGGCTGCCCTGCCAGCAGTTGTCTGTCTTTTCACCTTTTTATTTTTATTTTTAGTTAGTTAAAGTGTTTTGTTTGGAGGTCTAGACTTTTTTGTGTGGGGGGTCGGGGGGTCGTCGGGAAACTGCCTTTCAGGGTCCCTACCTGGTCGGAGAGGCAGCTTTTCTCCGGGCTGCACCTTTGACCCGTCCTCGCGGCCTACCAGCGGACCTGGAGCGGCGTTTCCTGTCGCGGACCGCCAGAACCTCGGCTTCGGCGGCGGCACAGCGCTGGAGCGCTATCGTGGTGCGGGCGATGCCTTGCCTGGGTCGTCGCGCTGGAGCTCCGGTGAGCAGAGACCGCCGGGAACAACATCGCGGAGCTGCGGGACTGTGGAGCGGCCAGCTGCGGGCGGCCAGCTGCGGGCGGCGGCGCCAAAATTTACATCGGGAGCTGTGTTGTACTATTGTATGTTCTATGCTCTGTGCCTAACTTTTTTTTATTATTTAAAAAATGTATTGATATTAATTTGGGCTTTTTTGTTTAAAATGCAAAACTTCACACTGGGATTATAATGTGCAATAACCTTGGTAAGACAAATAAATAAACATATTCTTATATGGCAAGAAATTAGTTTCTCTTGGTGTTTAAGACTTTGTGTTTTTATTTTTATCTTCCAGAAGATGCAGGAAGATCGTGCACAACCACCAAGGGTGCCATATGATTGGCAGCTCCGCCAAGAGTCTGTCTGTTTTTTTTGTCCTTTTTTATTATTTTTTGTAGTTTGTTTTATGTGGGGGAGGGGGAAGGGGTCGGAGGAAACTTTTTTTCAATCTCTTTCCCTGCCGGAGATGCAATTGTTTTCCAGCTCGTATCTCCGGTCGCTCTGCGGCCTAAGATCATGGAGTTGGAGGCCTCGCTCGGGACTTTAAGCCCCACCGCAGGGCGTGGATTTACAATCGGATCCGATCCCTTGCCTGGGATCGCTCCAACCGCGACCTGCAGACTTTGCCATCGAGAGTTCGCAGTCTCGGGTAGAGACCGTAGATGTCGGGGGCTCCATTGACGTAGAAGGTTCGACAAGCCCCGACCCGGGGTCCGATCGCTCAGATCGGGGAGCTGAGATTCTCCCCGATGCAGGAGCTGATCGCCTCGACGCGGAGGGCCTGAATGCTGCCGGCTACAGGAGTAAAATTGCCACGTCATCGGAAGGCTCGAGGCCCCCGACCGTGGGAGAACAAAAGAAGGGAAGAGATTGAACTATTTTTCACCTTCCATCCCAATGAGGAATGTGGAGGGGTCACTGTGGTGGATGTTTATGTTAAAATGTATTTTGTGTGTTCTGTTGCTTTTTATTTGTATGACTGACTTGGCAAATGAAATTCCTCATATGTTGCAAAACATACTTGGCTAATAAAGTATTATTGTATTGTATTGTAAATTAATATTCCGTACAGCAAGCTCTCAGGAATGCAAATACTGTGTGGTTTATTAAAAGTGGCTTTTAATATAAAGGAATGGAAGAGTAAGCTGGTCTTGCTCCAATTGTACAGAGCTATGGTGAGGCCGAAACTAGAGTACTGTGTTCAGATTTGCTCTTTATATCTAAAGAAATGTATATTTGCCTTGATGTTTTTGTAGTTTTGATGCACAATGCTATATCCAGGCACGATTTTGAGAATACTTGGAGTAAGATTGGCCTAGCCTCAATGGAGCTTAGAATGAGGAGAGATTCATTGCATTATATAACGTTCTGGAAGACAAGTGTTGCAAGGTTCTTTGTTGTATTTTTCCACCCTTGGATAAATTAAACCAGAGATAGTCTCTAGATAAAAGGTTGAGGTTTTAAGGAAGATAAGATTAATTTTGTTCAGAAAGTTGCAAAACTTTGGTAGTTTCCACAGAATGCTATGGATGCTCATTGTACATGTTCAATACAAAGATTTATAGATTAATAGTTACAGCGATTATGTGAATCGTAATGAATGGTGAAGCCGAGCCAAAAGAGTAAATGCATCAAGTATTCCCTTTTTTTGCTTTGTGCAGATCTTTTCCACACAAGCTAATGGTTTTAGCTAAAAAATAATGAACAGTGTAGGAAGGATAAATAAAATCTTGCAGGAAATTGTGAAAGCAAAGAACAAATATATAATCATGTGAACTAATAGATTTGATAAAAGGCAAACTGTAAACAGAGGTAAAAAGAGAAAGCGTTAAGTATTGGATGGTCAGATGCTGCAAAAAAATTGAAAATTTTAGTTTTTTCCATTTATCGTCTGCAAGTTGCAGCTCCAAAAAACTTGCTCAATGTTATTTCAGACACGCATCATTTAATTTTTTTTTTAAATTTAATAACCAAAGTTGTTTTTGGAGCAATGTGTCATTATTTGATTTTTAATTTTGGAAATTATAGTTTTCAGAAGGTATAGGAATGTCGATGCATAGAGAGCATTCGATGTGGCCTACATGGATTTTTTCAATGCATTTGCCTTGAGTCCTGATTAGCAGATTCATCAAGAAGGTGAAAGGCAGAATGATCCAAGAGGTGCTGAAAGTTGGATAAGAGATTCATTGGACAAAACACAAAAAACATTGGTGGATCACAGTGGGTTCAGCAGCATCTGTGAAAGGAATGGACCGATAGTGTTTCAGGTCAGGACTTATCTTAGTCAGATGCTGCCTGGCCTGCAGAGTTCTAACATTTTGTGTTTTGCATAGGGTTCCACAATCTGCAGCTTCTTGTGTCTCCATTAAAAATGTACTTATTGTCAGATAAAATAAATGTTGGGTCCGCAAACAAGAATCTCGCTGACAATAGAACCAATGGTACAGTGGTTGATAGTGAGAGAGCGATTTCTAGGACGGTGTAGTTAGATCAAAAAATGGGTGCTTGATCATTGTCAAAGGTCTGCTTCTGTGTTACAAATCACTCTGACACAAGTATGAAAGGTTGCATCGGTGGACACAAATATGTTATTAAGTTCGTAAAAATGCTTTTGGGAGGACACACAGAATACAATATGAATATAAGGATAGAGTGTTGTGGAACATTGTAAACTTATACTGCAAGTTCCCAACCCCTTAAAGAGGCAGGGCTGATAGACAAAGGAATTAAGGCGGCCCATGAATTCTTTGGTTTTATTGTCTAATGTATGGAACATAAGACTAAGGGGAAAAAGAAACACAAAGTGCTGGAGCAACTCAGCGGCACACGGCTACACATTTACATTGACGAGACCAAACGTAGACTAGGCGACCATTTCTCCGAACATTTGCACTCAACTCCTCTTCCCATTCCCCTACTGACTTTTCTGTCCTTGGCCATATTTATTGCCAGAATGAGACCACATTCAAATGGAGAAAAGCACCTCCTGGAGAAAAGCACCTCCATGGGTAGCTTACAACCCAATTCTCTAATTTTAATTAAACCTCCCACCACATTTTTTTCCCCCCTCACCTGTGCTCCAGTCAGGTGGACATCTATTTCTCCCACTATCCCACCTCTCCCTTCTTCATTCCCCCTGTCCTCCTTCACCTATATTCCTCTCTCTGGCTTTACATTTTACTCCTCTTATCTGACACCTTTTACCTCCTTTTCATCTCTTGGCTTTGTCCATCCATCTGCCAATCCACCCCCCCCTCACCTATATTGTTTAGTCATTATATCTTCCCATCACATGCCGGGCTTTAACTGTCCCCACCTCTTTTCCAACTTTATCCCCCCCCCACCACCACAAACAGTCTGAAGGTGTGCCACAACCCAAAACGTTGCCTATCCATGTCCTCCAGAGATGCTACCTGATCCACTGAGTTATTTTAGCACTTTGTTTTTTATTTGTAAACCAGCCTCTACGGTTCATTGCATTTCCGCAAGACTAAGGGAAGTACAGATGTGAGGTGGAACTCTTTCTTGGGAACATGGAGACCGAGGGGTGATTTGATTGGTGCATAAAAGTAAGAGACTAGGTTGAGTAAGAAAAATAATTATTTTACTCTGGGGAGGAGTTGGTAATGAGGGGATCGTATAGTTAAACTTTTGGTAGAAGGATTAGATATTGGTTCATATTATAATTGGTGGGGGCCTGGAACTTGTAACCTGAGTGAAATGGGGCACAGCAACACCCACATAAATATAACTGGTTGATTGTTTGCAGATTTGAAATGCAGGGATGGAGGACAGGGAAGTAGGCTCTGTTTTTGATCAGCATGGACACATTGGGCATAAGGACTTGGTCCTTGCCAGTATGTATCTATGACGTCCCTTCCCACCCAAGCCACTCCCTCCCAGGTGCTTTCTCATGCAACCGCAGGAGATGTAACACCTGTCCCTTTACCTCCCCCCTCGACTCCATCCAAGGATCCCAACAGTCTTTTCAGGTGAGGCAGAGGTTCACTTGCACCTCCTCCAACCTCATCTACTGTATCCGCTGTTCCACGTGTCAACTTCTGCACATTGGAGAGACTGAGCGCAGGCTCGGCGATCTTTTCGCTGAACTCTCAGTCCGCCTTAACCTACCTGATCTCCCAGTTGCTCAGCACTTTAAACCCCCCTCCAATTCCCAATCTGACCTTTCTGTCCTGGGCCTCCCCCATTGTCAGAGTGAGACCCAGCGCAAATTGGAGGAACAGCACCGCATATTTTGCATGGGTACCTTACACCTCAGCGGTATGAACATTGAATTCTCTAACTTCAAATAACCCTTGCTTTCCCTCCCTCTCCAACCCCTCCCCCTTCCCAGTTCTCCAACCAGTCTTACTGTACCTGACTACATTCTATCTCTGTCCCACCCACTCTGCTAACATCAGTCTGAAGAAGGGTCTTGATCCGAAACATCACCCATTCCTTCTCTCCAGAGATGCTGCCTGTCCCGCTGAGTTACTCCAGCATTTTGTGTCTACCTATGACTTTATATGGATCTATGCCAGAAATCTGGAAAGCTTCAAGACAAGTTTATTATGGTCAAACAGATAAGATACCTTTAATGTATTAAATACCCCAGGTCACAAATTCATATTGTTACTTTATTGAGAAAAATGTGCTGTTTATAATGAAAGGCTTACGTTTTGCAGGGTCAAATCATTGATGTTTGTTGATATTGCCCGCAGCCAGTCAGCACTCTCTTGGGAAGTGTAGAACTGGAAGATCCCAGAGCTGACTCCATCCAGCGCCACAACTTCAAAAGTGTTGGGCCTAAAGCAGGAGGAGAAAAATCTCTGAGATGCTCATCAATGCAATCTGATATGTAAGGCAGCATCTTGCTAACCCTCATTCTCCCTCAGAATCCTGCATCTTTAAGATCATAACAATATATTTACAAAGGAGCGGGAAACTTAATCAGAATATTAAAATTATTTTAAATCAAATATCTCAGCACACTATTCTCAAAATAGCTTATAGGCTACGACAAACAATATCAATGTAGTCAAGTCAAGTCAAGGAAACACAATTTGCTTACAACAACAAACAATTAAATGAAAGGACAAATAACAGTTAAGGTGTTTCTTGATTAGTAAGGGTGTGAAGGGTTATGGGGAGAATGCAGGAGAATGGGGTTGAGAGGGAACGATAAATCAGCCATGATTGAATGGCAGAGTAGACTCAATGGACAGAATAGGGCCTGTCTCACTTTCACAACCTAATTCACGACCTTTTTTACTCATGGACCTTTTTCATCAGGCTAGAAAAACGCCCCGACCCACTTGATGCCACGAGTACCTACGACTAGCATCACGACCTACCTACGACCTCGTGACGACCATGCTGCGAGTATGAGTCAAGGGCAAACTCGGCAGAGGTCGTGAATTAGATTGTGAAAGTGGGACAGGCTCTTAATTCTGCTCCTATGACTTATGACCTTATGAAAGTGGTGACAACAGGATGAATCCAGTATTTTGTGGTCACCTTCCAATTATATGCTCTACCTTACATGTGGCCTCGATATAGTTTTTAGAACGGTTGGTGGAAAACATTGGTTGATTTTTTTCTTCTGAACCGTCCACCCTATTTCTACTACAAAATAATCATGGTAGAGTGCAGAGTTTACTTACCCAATGAATAATAAAATTAGTCTTTAAAACTAAATTGAAATAATAACGCCTAAAGTTCATTGTAAAGCATGAGCAAATTAATAAAGCAGATTTTGCATATGCTTCTCAGCAATAACTATGGAACACAAAGCAAAATAAATTTAGCAGAGGTAATGATGGACAGATAAAACAACTTGAAACCAAAAATAAAACAAAAGTAACCGCTACTTGTTTATCAAATTTGTTGTTCAATGATTGAGTACTTATAAATAATGAAAAATTGGAAATAAATAATTTGTACTTTTATACTTAAGATATATTTTTCATAATCATAACAACATATTCAAAATCGTAACAAATTGAACTGCAGTCATTTCTGAGCAGCATTCATTTAGCACATTATCTTTCCCCCACCACTATCTATCACCTCCTTACCCCCAACAGACGCTGGGCAATCTATGTACATGCTACAGGTTAAAAAAATAAATGCACACTGGGGATCTCCCCTGCCCCTCTTTGATCAATGGGACTTTGTATTCTTCTGAACCAGCAGATGGAGCATCCAACAATGCAGCATCCCTTTAGGAATGCATTGAAAGATCAGGTAAGATAACATAAAGACCGGCACCAAGGCTGACACTGCAAATTAGGATTGAATGAAGATATCTTAGATACTCCCAAATAGATAAGACACTGTGGTGGCGCAATCTTTCAGTGCAGATGGAACATCAGAATAAAAAACTGAAAACATTTACTGGTGCCAAACCTCTGATGTGGATAATGGACCAATTCAGGATTACAAACAAGCTTTTTTTTTTGAATTTCCTTTATTGTCATTCAGACCTTACGGTCTGAACAAAATTTTGTGCCTGCAGTCATACATACAACGATACAATAATAACAACAATAAACACAAATTAACTTCCACCACAGTGAGTCCTCCAAACACCTCCTCACTGTGGTGGAGGCAAAAATCTTAGGGTTGTAGTCTCTCCCTCTGCTCCCTCTGCGCTGAGGCGATTCCCCACCGGGCGATGGTATAAACAGTCCCGCAGCTCACCGAACCCCGGGAACGGGCCGGTTCAAACACTGCGGCCCGGGGTGGTCGAAGCCGCCGCACCTCCAGTCCAGCACACGCAGCCGCCGGCCCGCGGCTGAACCCAGGACTCTGGACACCGCCGCCAGAACGTCGTCCCAGCCACCGGACCGGATCGCCCTCACGTGAGTGCCGTTTCTCCCTCGGGCTGGGCCACTCCAGCGGGAGTGCCGTTTCTCCCTCGGGCTGGGCCACTCCAGCGGGAGTGCCGTTTCTCCCTCGGGCTGGGCCACTCCAGCGGGAGTGCTGTTCCTCCCTCGGGCTGGGCCACTCCGACGGGAGTGCCGTTCCTCCCTCGGGCTGGGCCACTCCAGCCCCTCACCATGCCGCTCTCACGGGAGCACCGTTCCATCCCGGGCTGGGCCGGGAGCGAGCCCAGGACGAGTCCTGTCAGCTGCCTCCAGAGTCCCGAAGTCGCCGGCTCCGCTAGGCCTCAGCGTAGACGGAGGCAAAGAAGGGGGATACGACAAAAAGGTCGTATTCCCCCGAAGGGAGTGACAGCAGCCCCCGTTTCACCCCCCACCCCCCTCCCCACATAAACACAGCCTAAAAACCAAAAACATAACTACACAAAACGAAAAAAAACAACACAAAAAAGTAAAAGACAAACGGACTGCAGGCGAGCCGCAGCCGTTCCCAGCGCCGCCACTTCCGAAGCTTGTATGTTTTCCTATAATAAGATCAAAGGCTTTTGACAAGGTCCCATATAAGAGATTACTATACAAACTTAAAGCACACGGTATTGGGGGTTCAGCATTGATGTGGATAGAGAACTGGCTGGCAGAAAGGAAGCAAAGAGTAAACGGGTCCTTTTCACAAGAAAAGTAAACGGGTCCTTTTCACAATGGCAGGGAGTGACTAGTGGGGTACCGCAAGGCTCAGTGCTGGGACCCCAGCTATTTACAATATATATTAATGATTTGGACGAGGGAATTGAATGCAACATCTCCAAGTTTGCGGATGACACGAAGCTGGAGGGCAGTGTTAGCTGTGAGGACGATGATAGGAGGCTGAAAGGTGACGGATAGGCTGGGTGAGTGGGCAAATGCATGGCAGATGCAGTATAACGGATAAATGGGAGGTTATCCACTTTGGTGGCAAAAACAGGAAAGTAGACTATTATTAGGAAAAGGGGAGATGCAACAAAACCTGGATGTCATGGTACACCAGTCATTGAAAGTAGGCATGCAGGTGCAGCAGGCAGTGAAGAAAGCAAATGGTATGTTAGCATTCATAGCAAAAGGATTTGAGTATAGGAGCAGGGAGGTTCTACTGCAGTTGTACAGGATCTTGGTGAGACCACACTTGTAGTATTGCGTACAGTTTTGGTCTCCTAATCTGAGGAAATACATTCTTGCCGTAGAGGGAGTACAGAGAAGGTTCACCAGACTGATTCCTGGGATGTCAGGACTTTCATATGAAGAAAGACTGGATAGACTTGGCTTGTACTCGCTAGAATTTAGAAGATTGATGGGGGATCTTATAGAAACTTACAAAATTCTTAAGGGGTTGAACAGGCTAGATGCAGGAAGATTGTTCCCAATGTTGGAGAAGTCCAGAACAAGGGGTCACAGTTTAAGGATAAGGGGGAAATCTTTTAGGTCCGAAATGAGAAAAACATTTTTCACACAGAGAGTGGTGAATCTCTGGAATTCTCTGCCACAGAAGGTAGTTGAGACCAGTTCATTGGCTATATTTAAGAGGGAGTTAGATGTGGCCCTTGTGGCTAAAGGGATTAGGGGGTATGGAGAGAAGGCAGGTACAGGATACTGAGTTCGATGATCAGCCATGATCATATTGAATGGCGGGGCAGGCTCGAAGGACCGAATGGCCTACTCCTGCACCTATTTTCTATGTTTCTATAACTCTAAAAATAATACATTTACAGAATCCAAACTAATCACCAACTACATCAAATGTCAATGCAGCTAAACAACATCTCTTTCTAGTTTTGTTCGCTGTAAGTGAAGATCAGATATTTCAGCAGCAGTACATTCTGGACCATGCAATGTGCTTTCCATTACTTCAGCTCATTCTTCTGTGTGATTTCATTTCATATCCCAAAAATATAAAATAGGTGAAGAACCCCTAACAGGTTAGGGGAGGTATGATGGCGCAGTGGTAGAGTTGCTAACTTGCAGCACCAGAGACCAGGGTTTGATCCTGACTGTGGGTGCTTTCTGTATGGAGTTTGTACATTCTCCCCGTGTCTGTGTAGGTTTTCTCCAGGTGCTCCAGTTTCCTTCCACATCCAAAGACGTGTAGGCTTGTAGGTTAATTGGCTTCAATAAAAATTGTAAATTGCCCCCAGTGTGTAGCATAGAGCTAGTGTAAGCAGTTATCACAGGTTGGCGTGGATTCATAGAAACATAGAAACATAGACTCCCTGTACACACATGACTGTGTGGCTAGGTTCAGCTCCAACTCAATAATTACGTTTGCTGATGACACTGTGGTGGTGGGCCTGATCTCAGACAACGGCGAGAAGGCCTACCGGGAAGAGGTGGCTGATCTAGTACTCTGGTGCCAGGATAACAGCCTCCTCTTGAACATCAAAAAAACGAAGCAACTGATCATGGACTTTAGGAGGGCACATCATCCGAGGACGTACACACCATTGAGGATAAATGGGGATCCTGTGGATAGGGTGAACTGTTTTAAATATCTGGGAGTCCACATCTCCGAAGATATGACATGGGCATCACACGCCTTAGCACTCGTGAGTAAGGCAAGGCAGTGCCTTTACCACCTCAGGCAATTGAGGAAATTCAGAGTGTTTCCGAGGATCCTCCAGTGCTTCTACGCAGCGGCGGTGGAAAGCATCTTGTCCGGGAACATTACCATCTGGTTTGGGAATTGCTCTGCCAAGGACAAGAAGGCTCTGCAGAGAGTAGTTCGTTCGGCCGAACGCACTATGGGAACTTCACTTGCCCCCCTGCAGGAACTATACATCAGGAGGTGCAACTCCAGAGCCAACAATATCATGAGAGACCCCTTCCAGCCCTGCAATGGACTGTTCCAGCTGCTACGGTCAGGCAAACGCCTCCGTTGCCATGCAGTGAGAACAGAGAGGTTGAGAAGGAGTTTCTTCCCAGAGGCCATTCGGACTGTAAACGCCTATCTCACCAGGGACTAACTCTACTGAACATTTTTCCTTCCATTATTTATTATGTAAAAGAATATGTGTGTTATGATTGTGTTTATAATTTGTTTGGTTGTTTGTCTTTTTGCACAAAAGTCCGCGAGCATTGCCACTTTCATTTCACTGCACATCTCGTATGTGTATGTGACAAATAAACTTGACTTGACTTGACATGAAAATAGGTTTTCTAATCGGCCACCATTCAGATAATAATCTACTTTCTTGTTTTTGCCACCAAAGTGGATAACCTCATATTTATCCACATTATACTGCATCTGCCATGCATTTGCCCACTCACCCAGCCTATCCAAGTCACCTTGCAGCCTCTTAGCATCCTCCTCACAGCTAACACTGCCCCCCAGCATCGTGTCATCCGCAAACTTGGAGATGTTGCATTCAATTCCCTCGTCCAAATCATTAATATATATCGAAAATAGCTGGGGTCCCAGCACTGAGCCTTGCGGTACCCCACTAGTCACTGCCTGCCATTGTGAAAAGGACCCGTTTACTCCTACTCTTTGCTTCCTGTCTGCTAGCCAGTTCTCTATCCACATCAATACTGAACCCCCAATACTGTGTGCTTTATGTTTGTATACTAATCTCTTATGTGGGACCTTGTCGAAAGCCTTCTGAAAGTCCAGATATAACACATCCACTGGTTCTCCCTTATCCACTCTACTAGTTACATCCTCGAAAAATTCTATAAGATTCGTCAGACATGATTTACCCTTCATAAATCCATGCTGACTTTGTCCAATGATTTCACCACTTTCCAAATGTGCTGCTATCCCATCTTTAATAACTGATTCTAGCAGTTTCCCCACTACCGGCGTTAGACTAACTGGTCTGTAATTCCCTGTTTTCTCTCTCCCTCCCTTTTTAAAAAGTGGTGTTACATTAGTTACCCTCCAATCCTCAGGAACTACTCCAAAATCTAAAGAGATTTGAAAAATTATCACTAATGCATCCACTATTTGTGGGACTGCTTCCTTAAGTACTCTGAGATGCAGCCTATCTGGCCCTGGGGATTTATCAGCATTTAATCCATTCAATTTACCTAACACCACTTCCCGGCTAACCTGGATTTCACTCAGTTCCTCCAACTCATTTGACCCACGGTCGCCTGCTATTTCCGGCAGATTATTTATGTCTTCCTTAGTGAAGACAGAACCAAAGTAGTTATTCAATTGGTCTGCCATGTCCTTGTTCCCCATGATCAATTCACCCGTTTCTGACTGCGAGGGACCTACATTTGTTTTAACTAATCTTTTTCTCTTCACATATCTATAAAAACCTTTTATGTTTTTATGTTCCCTGCCAGTTTTCTTTCATAATCTATTTTCCCTTTTCTAATTAAGCCCTTTGTCCTCCTCTGCTGGTCTCTGAATTTCTCCCAGTCCTCTGGTAGGCTGCTTTTTCTGACTAATTTGTACACTTCATCTTTTGTTTTGATGCTATCAAGAGAGTCAAGAGTCAAGAGTCAAGAGTATCCCTGATTTCCCTTGTTATCCACGGATGCACTACCTTCCCTGATTTATTTTTTTGCCAAACTTGGATGAACAATTGTTGTAGTTCATCCATGCAGTCTTTAAATGCCTTCAATTGCATATCCACCGTCAACCCATTGAGAATCAATCGCCAGTCTATCTTGGCGAATTCACGTCTCATACCCTCAAGTTACCTTTCTTTAAGTTCAGAACCCTTGTTTCTGAATTAATTATGTCACCCTCCATCCTAATGAAGAACTCAACCATATTATGGTCACTCTTGCCCAAGGGGCCACGCACAACAAGACTGCTAACTAACCCTTCCTCATTTCTCAATACCCAGTCTAGAATAGCCTGCTTTCTCGTTGGTTCCTCTACATGTAGGTTTAGAAAACTATCCCGCATACATTCCACGAAATCCTCTTCCTCAGCGCCCCTGCCAATTTGATTCACCCAATCTATATGTAGATTGAAGTCACCCATTATAACTGTTTTACCTTTGTTGCACGCATTTCTAATTTCCTGTTTGATGCCATCCCCAACTCCACTACTACTGTTAGGTGGCCTGTACACAACTCCCACTAACGTTTTCTGCCCCTTAGTTTTTCGCAGCTCTACCCATATCGATTCCACATCCTCAAAGCTAATGTCCTTCCTTTCTATTGTGCTAATCTGCTCTTTAACCAGCAACGCTACCCCACCTCCTTTCCCTTTCTGTCTATCCCTCCTGAATATTGAATATCCCTGGATGTTCAGCTCCCAGCCTTGGTCACCCTGGAGCCATGTCTCCATGATCCCAACTATATCATATTCATTAATAGCTATCTGCACATTCAACTCATCCACCTTATTACGAATGCTCCTTCCATTGAGACACAAAGCCTTCAGGCTTGTTTTTACAACTCTTACCCCTTATACTATTATGCTGAAAAGTGTCCCTTTTTGATTTTTGCCCTGGATTTACCGGCCTTCCACTTTTACTTTTCACCTTGCTTCTACCCTCATTTTACACCCCTCTGTCTCTACGCTCACACATTTAAGAAACCCTTTCCCTTTAACGCCATCCTCCATTATCCCATTCGACACCCCACCCCCCTTATTCAGTTTAAAACCACCCGTGTAACAGTGGCAAACCTGCCTGCCAGAATGCTGGTCCCACAGATGCAAATCATCCCTTTTGTACAGTTCCCCCTTACCCCAAAACAGATTCCAGTGATCTAAGAATCTAAATCCCTGCCCCGTGCACCAGTTCCTCAGCCACACGTTCAGGTCCCGTATCTCCCTGTTCCTGCTCTCGCCAGCACGAGGAACTGGAAGCAAACCGGAGATAACAAACCTGGAGGTCCTGCTTTTCAGCATTTTACCGAGCTCTCTAAAGTCACGCTGTAGAATATTCATCCCCTTCTTTCCGACATCGTTTGTGCCGACATGCACGACCACTTCCGGATGTTCACCTTCGCCCTTGAGGATTTTCTGCACTCTGTCCGTGACATCCTGGATCCTGGCACCAGGAAGGCAGCACACCATCCTCGCATCCCGTCTGTTGCCACAGTAACCCCTGTCCATACCTATCACAATGGAGTCTCCCACTACAATGGCCTTGCTGCCTTAGGCCTTTTTGGTTTTGGCTCAACAGCCCTATTCGCACCACAAGCCAGTCCGCCGCTCAATGTAAACACGTCTTCTGTCCCAACAGCTTCTAAGTGGGTGAACCTGTTCACAAGAGGTACAACACCCGGGGACGTTGGCATTCCATGCTTCCCTCCCTTTCTCACTGTCTCCCACCTTCTCTCTTCCAGTACCTTAGGTGTAACAATCGTACTGTAGGACTTGTCGAGGAACGACTCAGTTTCTCGGACGAACCGGAGGTCATCCACTTGCTTCTCCAGTTCCCCAACATGGTCCTTCAGGAGCTCTACCTGGATGCACTTCTCACATTTGTAGCAGCCAGAGGCACCAGCGGTGTCCTTGACCTCCCACATACTGCAAGCATCGCACTGAATCAGCTTGCCTGACATCTCCTTCTTTCGTCTCTACCTCTCAAGCGTATAGCGTGGTCTCCTCTCCTCAGCTTCCTCGCCGAAGACTCTCGAGCCAAAGACTCACACTTTATGTGGGCCAAAGGGCCTGTTTTCGCACTGTATCTTTAAACTAAACTAAAGATGGAAGAAATTTGATAAACTTGAATCAATTGCTTTGTTACAAGAAGGAGCAATGTGTTGCCAAGAATTTTAGGAACTGGGACATGAGCATTTATAGGATAATGCGTAACATGAGAAGCAAACTTGCAATTATTGATATTCTGGTGAGTCCATGCTGACCATCGATCACGGTTTCTCACTAGTTTTATTTTATCGCATCCTTCGGTATTTCTGCTTTGCAACGGCCTCTTTGGTGCAGCATCTTCAGATCAATGGCAGCATGGAGAGAGAGGAAAGTGTGGGGAAAAATAGCTCTTCAAGATCTCAGCAGCTTCACATTCAGAAAATTCATCTTTCTGATCCCAAGAAAAACACTTTTTTTTCAGTTTGAACATGCTAACAGAAACAGAGGGAATTAATCCATGAATATCAAGCAAGACATGAAAACTGGAGAAAATAAGAACCACAACAGCAGCAATAAGGATCAAAATCCCAGCAAATGCAATATATGATTTGTACGTTGAGTTGCTTATGATTGGGATTGGTAAATGCCTGCACAGAAACATGAGAGGCTGGATGATTGATCCCTGTATAAAACGTTGTCATGTAGCCGTATTCAGATCATGTTCAGGTTTGGATTATCATGGGCTAGTCTCTGTTATGTTGCTTTAATGTTTAGGCCTGGACTTTATGGGTCTAATGATAACAAAACTGTCAGTATAGATCATCATGACCCCATGAAACTGACAGCAGGGTTGGAATTTACTCCTACTGTAAGTGCAAATCCTGAAGCTGATGTCAGTGATCCAGCCCCCCCACTATATAAGTTTCTCCCCCACAGCCCAGCATATCATTTGAATTCACTTGAATTTAAAAATACACAGACTGTTCTCTGTAAAAAATCTCTGGCAAGTTTTGTGCTCTGTTTTATGGATGTACTGTTTTCTTTATATTATTAGAACATAATGACAAATTAAATAAATCCGAACTAAAAGGGTTAGAAGGTTGCTCATTCCCTTATTCCCACTATCATTTAAAGAGATCATGTCTCTCTTTAAAGAGAGCCAGCAAAGAGGGACAAACATTCTGGCAGGCAGGTTTGTCACTGCTACACGGGTGGTTTTAAACTGAATAAGGGGGGCGGCGTGTCAAGGGAAAGAGAGTAAAGGGATGGTTAATTACCCCAGAATTAACGGGAAAGGGATAGGACAGTATGGCCAAGTGTAACAGGGATCGATGTGAAAGGTGAGATGCGTAAGGAATTAAAAGTATTGTATATGAATGCGCGAAGTATAAGAAGTAAAGTAGATGAGCTTGAGGCTCAGTTAGAGGTTGGCAGATATGACATTGTGGGGATTACTGAGATGTGGCTGCAGGAGGATCGGGCCTGGGAACTTATTATTCAGGGTTATACATCCTATAGAAAGGACAGGCAGGTGGGCAGAGGAGGGGGGGGGTAGCTCTGCTGGTGAGGGATGGAATTCAGTCCCTTGTGAGGGAAGACTTAGGGACTGATGAGGTAGATTCACTGTGGATTGAATTGAGGAATTGTAAAGGCAAGAAGACACTAACTGGTGTTATCTACAGACCCCCAAATAGTAGCCCGGATGTAGGGTGTAAGTTGCAGCAGGAGTTAAAACTGGCATGTAATAAAGGTAATGCCACTATGGTGATGAGAGATTTTAATATGCTGGTAGACTGGGAAAATCAGGTTGGTTCAGGAAAGAGAGTTTGTAGAATGCCTCCGAGATGGATTCTTAAAGCAGCTTGTAATGGAGCCAACCAGAGAAAAGGCAATTCTGGATTTAGTGTTGACCAATGAACCAGGTATGATAAGAGAACTCGAGGTAAAGGAACCACTTGGAGGTAGTGATCATAATATGATTAGTTTCAATCTGCAATTTGAGAAGGAGAAGGTTAAATCGGAAGTGGCAGCGATGCAGTTGAACAAAGGGGATTATGAAGGCATGAGAGGGGAGCTGGCCAAGGTAGACTGGAAAGGGATCCTAGCAGGAATGACGTGGAACAGCAATGGCAGGAATTTCTGGGCATAATCCGGAAGACGCAGGATCATTTCATTCCAAAAAGGAAGAAATATTCTAAGAGGAGTAGGAGGCAACCGTGGCTGACAAGAGAAGTTAGGGATAGAATAAAATTGAAAGAAAAGATGTATAACACAGCAAAGAGTAGCCGGAAGCCAGAGGATTGGGAAACTTTCATAGGGCAACAGATGGAAACGAAATGGGCAATACGGGCTGAAAAGATGAAATACGGAAGAAAATATAACGAATGACAGTAAAAGCTTCTTTAGATATGTTAAGGGAAAAAGAATAGCAAAGTCTAATGTGGGTCCCTTGAAGGCAGACACGGGTGAAATTATTAAGGGCTACGAGGATATGGCAGAAGAGTTGAATAGGTACTTCGGATCTGTCTTCACTAAGGAATATTTTCTATGTTTCTATGTCTGATCTTTGGCATCCACAGCACTTTGCTCAACTAATAACATAAACCCTTGATTGCCTTAAAATATAAAAATCGCTCCAAAATATAAATGATGACAGAACCTTCAATGTTTATGAAGGAACTGCGGATGCTGGAAAATCGAAGGTAGACAAAAATGCTGGAGAAACTCAGCGGATGAGGCAGCATCTATGGAGTGAAGGAAATAGGCGACGTTTTGGAGCTTGGGTCCTTGAAATGCTACACTTGCTACTTTACCTCCCCCCTTGACTCCATTCAGGACTCAGGCAGTCTTTCCATGTGCGGCAGAGGTTCACCTGCACCTCCTCCTACCTCATCTATTGCAGCCATTGCTCTAGGTGTCAGCTGCTCTACATCAGTGAGACCAAACATAGGCTTGGCGATCGCTTCGCCCAACATCTCCGCTCAGTTTGCATTAACCAACCTGATCTCCCGGTGGCTCAGCACCTCAACTCCCCCTCCCATTCCGAATCCAACCTTTCTGTCCTGGGCCTTCTCCATGGCCAGAGAGAGGACCACCGTAAATTGGAGGAGCAGCACCTCATATTTCGCTTGGGCAACCTTTCTGTCCTGGGCCTCCTCTGTGGCCAGAGAGAGGACCACCGTAAATTGGAGGAGCAGCACCTCATATTTCGCTTGGGCAGTTTACACCCCAGCGGTATGAACATTGACTTCTCTAATTTCAGGTAGTCCCTACTTTCTCGAAGGGTCTCAACCCAAAATGTTGCCTATTTCCTTCGTTACATAGATGCTGCCTCACCTGCTAAGTTTCTCCAGCATTTTTACCTACCGCAGAACCTTCAATGGTTTCTTGGGTAGAGAACTCCAAAAATTCCCAACCTACTGAGTGAAGATGTTTCCTCCCATGGCAAGTAAATACTTCCTTTGGTAGAAAACTCAGATTGTTCACCATAATCCAGGTGTAGTCTCTGCAGGCTATAATCTAAATTGACCTGTCAATTTCATTGGTCAAGTCATTTGCAGTGAAGGCCAACGTACCATTTGCCTTACTAATTGCTTGCTGTACCTGCAGGTTAACTATCTGCGATTTAGAGAGGACTAATGATTGGTGTTGCCGCTGCCTATCAAAGTTTATCTGTATTAAATGAAACATTAGTCAGATTCATGACTATTTCAGAAGCACCCCAGAATTACTCCCCTTGCGTTGTTGTCTGTGCATATCTCTGTATCCACCCTTGAGGTTTAGGCCAATTCCTCTCGCGCCATCGGTCACATCATTGGAAAGATGAAGAGCAGTTGTCCTGGCATTTATTCCTGCAAGACCCCACTGATGAATGAGCCCCACACAGTGCCGCAGCCATTAATAATAACCTGTCTACAGGCTAAAAACAGCTCTTAATTCACCTTAGAATCTGCCTGCTAATCCCGCAGGACATCCTATAAATGGCCACCATTTAAAAATTCTGCAAATTCAATTGTATAATTATTATTTATAGCACATTCTACAACTACTTTAATTGTAGTTTCCTTTTGCCTCTGAGGCAGAAGGTCATTGTTTAATACCCCAGCCCAGTTACTGAACAATGTGCAGCTCAGAGACTATTCATTGTCAGAGCCATAGTTCTTCACATACTCTCTAAATGGAAGTCCCCCACGCCCCATCGAGCTTCCCGGTGTAAATGTTAAAAAATATATACAGGATAGCAGTATTCACAAACATTGAACACTGGGCAAATTCCTTTTAGCCTAACTTAGAGATACAGTGTGGAAACAGGCCCTTCGGCCCACTGAGCCCATGCCGACCAGCAATCACCCACACACTAGTTCTATCCTACACATAAGGGACAATTTACAGACGTCACTTAACCTATGAACCTGCACATCTTTGGAATGTGGGAGGAAACTGCAGCACCCGGAGAAAATCCATGCGGTCAAACAGAGAACATGCAAACTCCGTACAGACAGGATCGAACCTGGGTCTCTTGCGTTGTAAGGCAGCAACTCTACCACTGCACCACTCTTCAACAATTTTCTCATGACTCATCCCTTTTTCTGAAGAATCTGAGCAGTAAGTATACCTTACCCAATAGCTGCATTAAGATATCTTTGACAGTGATACAACTAGCTGTACACATAAGGATAGTCACATTTAGGAGTTCATGGCCACATAGCTACAATTAAGATGTCATTAAACTGAAAAAGGTTCATAATAATGATTGCGGGACTGGAGGCTTGAATTAAATGAGATACTGTATATGCTGGACTGGAGTATAGGAGGGTGAGGGGTAACCTTACAGAGGCATGTCAAGTCATGGGGGGCATAAATAAGGTGAATGGTCAGAGTTTTTTTCCCACGATAAGGGAGCTAAACTGGAGATTTAACTGGGCCTGAGGCAGCTTTTTCACAGAGGGTCGAGATGTCAGAGGAAGGGGCAGAGATGAATACAATTACAACATTTGGTAGGTACATGGATAGGAATATATTAGAGGGATATGGTTCAAAAACAAATTGGATTAGCTCAGGTGGGCAACTTGGCATGCGTCAAGTTGGGCTGAATGGCATGGTGCCTTGCTGCACAACTCCATGAAATTCAATTGTGCATGCTTCTCTGCAATGAGACTGAATTGCCAAGTAAGCTATCATTTTAACAACGTTAAATCATTATGTGCATGAATATGGCACAAGCAACGGCTATATGTACACTGCAAAGAAGTTATCTGTGCCAGACAGTAAAGCTCCATAGAGACAATGCCACTCAAATGGGATTTAGAAGTTAATCTTCATGAAGGAGTCTGTGATAGAAGATTTTAAATAGCTCAGCATAAGGAAAGGACTATATTTTTATTGACCTGGTGAAACAGCTTTTCTGTAGACCTGGTGAAACAGCTGAAGTTCCCACAGCACATTGCCACGACCACCCTGAGGCCAGACATCCTCATGGTCTCAGAGATGACCAAAAACATTGTCTTGTTGAAACTGACAGTGCTGTGGGAGGACCATCTGGAGGAGGCACCTGAGAGGAAGAAGGCCAAGTATGAAGAGCTGGTCATAGACTGCTGTAAGCAGGGCTGGAAGGCAAGGTGTATCAAGGCCCATCAAGGTTGGATGCCGTGGTTTTACAGGGCAATTGCTCTACAAAGCCTAGAGTGCACTGGGCATCAACAGAATGGAGAGGAGAAGAGCCATCATGAACACCACAGAGGTCGCGGAGAAGGCCTTGAGATGGCTCTGGATCAGGAGAGGAGGTCCATGGGGAAGAGCGAATGCCACCTGAACGCAAGTCGTGGTCTGACCAACCACGGCTGGGTCGCCAGGGTGAGGGTGTCTGATGTTGAAAGACCCGAAACACCCAATGACCCCAGATTACATCACTGAGGGGCATCAATGGATGTATTTTTTTTATCAACTAATGGGGTTTGATTTGACCAAGTGCTCTGTTCTCCTCCAGCCTTCCACCACAAGCTCTATGCCATCAGTGGAGTTCTAATCTCAATAGTCTATATACTAGGCCAGCAGCAGTTTAAGTTGAACATCACTATCTTAACAGCTCCAGCCACAAAGGTACACAGCATATGCTAATTCACCGTTTGGATGCAAAAAACATTAAAGTCAAGCTGCACAACTGCATAAAAGAGCTCTAAATGTACTACTTTCATTCTCGAAGTCTTACATTGATGTCGTACATGAACAGTCTACTCATGATCTGTCATGCAGTTTAACATGTTTTCAATCAAGCATGAACTTCAACTCATAATCATAGGGGCGGCACGGTGACACAGAGGTAGAGTTGCTGCCCTACAGCGCCAGAGACCCTGGGTTCAATCCTGACTACGGGTGCTGTCTGGACAGAGTATGTATATTCTCCCCATGACTGCGTGCTCCAGTTTCCACCTACATTTCAAAGAGGTACAGGCTTGTAGGTTAATTTGCTTCGGTAAAGATTGTAAGCTCTATGTATATCCAATTTATTTTAAAATAAATTGGATAGGCATATGGATGAGAAGGGAATGGAGGGTTATGGTATGAGTGCAGGCAGGTGGGACTAAGGGGAAAAAAATTTGTTCGGCATGGACTTGTAGGGCCGAGATGGCCTGTTTCCGTGCTGTAATTGTTATATGGTTATATGGTTATATGGTTATAAGCTGTCCCGTGTATGTAGGATAGTGCTAGTGTGCAGGGTAATCGCTGGTTGGAGCCGACTCGGTGGGCCGAAGGACCTGTTTCCATGCTGTATCTCTAAACTAAACTAATCACCCAGTGTATTGTGTATTGATCAAAAGCTCTAACTTTGTTTGGATTAGTTCTTCTTCGTCATGCAAGATCTGCCCAGGTTAGAATAGAGCCAGGTACTTTAGAATTCTGTATATAATTCTGTATATAATTGAACTATGGGTTGCAAAGTTAAAGAATTAATTCCCAACCTATGCTGGAGTAAATCAGTGGGTCAGGCAGCATCTCTGCAGAAAACATATAGGTGATGTTTTGGGTCGAGACCAGTCTGAAGAAGGGTCTCAACCTGAAACGTCAACTACTCCTTTTCTCCAGAGAAGCTGCCTGACCTGCTGAGTTACTCCAGCATTTTGTGTCTATTTTCAGTGTCTGCTTCTGCAGTTCCTTACTATTCAATTCCCAACCTCTACCATGTGGGCGTCTCTACCTCCACCATCGACATTAACATTGCATTCAGCACTAGAGTTCCTGCTTAAGGAAATAACTGTAAAGATAGCAGACTCCCAATGCTGCCTGTTATTCAGTTCCCTCTGCTTGAACTAATTTAAGGCAATGATGGAAACTGGTCATAGGTCAACTGGTCAACTAAGCTGGAAGTTCATCAATGCTGAAACCTGAAATTGTTCGGAAGGTTTAAAATAAAGATTTAAGTTCAAACATTTGGCTCTGACCCATTTTTATCCAAATCAAAGCTGCTTGCTTTATTTAGCTTGGTGAATCTGGATTGGCATTCACTCCTAATTCTATCATTCACAAAGCCGAATGACCTAGAAAACTACAAGGTCTGGATTTGCTCATTAATTAGCTGGGGGAACTGTCATTTTGTCTTTGGACCAGATTCATCTTCATCCAGAAAAAAAACAAGACTTGCAGACAGCAAGGAGAATAGGGTCATCATTCACAATAAATTAGAGCCATCAGTATTTCAATACCTCCATGCTGTACAACTGAAAATCACAGATATCCTTTGATATACAGCTTCATCCAACACGTCGTTCTTTATAAAGGTATTTTAGTTAGCATTAGAAGCTACAAAAATATGAAGTGGAACTCATTTCGCTTTGCAAAGCTCTTTTCTAGAAATAGGAGGGTATCATGGTGGCACAGGGGTAGAGTTGCTGACTTACAGCGCTTGCAACGCCGGAGACCCGGGTTCAATCCTGACTACGGGTGCTGTCTGTACTGAGTTTGTACGTTCTCCCCGTGACCACGTGGGTTTTCTCCTAGATCTCCAGTTTTCTCCCACACTCCAAAGACATACAGGTTTGAAGGTCAATTGGCTTGGTATAAGTGTAAATTGTCTCTAGTGTGTCGGGTAGCATTAATGTGCGGGGATCGCTGGTCGGCGCTGACTCGGTGGGCCGTGGGGCCTGTATCCACGCTGTAT